>NC_088246.1:54119139-54719139 GCF_036013445.1 Caloenas nicobarica | reverse complement strand
TGTTAGGTTTGGTTGAGGTTTTGTAGGGTTTTTTAGATGAGCCTCAAGCAACGCAACTTGAAGAAGCAGTTTTTAGCTTTGTGTTTTTCGGTGTGTTAAAGGTGATTTTAGGTGGGCTTAGGGGTTTGCTTGAGGTCGTTTTGTAAGATGTTGATGGTGTGATTTGCTGTAGCATTTTTCATGTTGGTTTAGGTTGGTTGGTTTACGTATTGTTTTAGATTTGTTGTTGGAGGTGGTTTAGTGATTTCTTGGGCTGTTTTTAAGTGTTTTGAGGTTGTTTCCTGTGCGTTTAGGTTGGCTGCTTTAGGTTATTTAGGTTATTTGTGAAAGGGTGCTTGAGGTTGGATGTTTCGGGTATTTGAGGTGAGGTTTGGTTGGTTTTAGGAGCCATTGTTTGGTTTTTGGTTGTGTCTGGATGATTTGGAGGTGAGGGGGCGATCTGGTTGGGCCACGTGCTGTGTGGGCAGGTGTGCCCTTCCTCCTTCCCTGCTCCTTGTGTTTCCTTTCCTTGCTGAAAGAGGACGACCTTCCCCGCTAGAGGCGTACCATTGCTAGGTCAAGGGTATACGGTAGCTGCGCTGTGCTTTAGAAGCTCGAAAGAAGCTCAAGGTGCATTAGTAGGAGAAGGTAGGGTAGCGAAGCTTCCAAGTCTCCAGACACAAGCAAGTGAGGCTTTGCATGGGTGGTAGGGTGTTTGCTGGAAGGTGTTGGGTGTTTGCTTTGGGTTGGTTAGGTTTAGGGTGTTTAGGTTGTTTAAGGATGTTGTAGCTTGGTTGTTGAAGTTGGGTTGGTTTAGATTTTGTTTTCAGGCGGTGGGTTTAGGTGCATTTAGGGAGCTTGCTTTAGGTCATTTTGTTTGCGTTGCTGAGGTTGTATGATTTTTGTATATTTTAGGTAGGGTTAGGTCGGTTCTTTTAGGCATTAGGTTTAGATTAGGTGGTTTGAGGTGGTTTAATCTTCTTAGGCAGGTTGTAGGTGTCTATATGTTGTTGAAGGGTTGTTTGAGGTGGGTTTAGTTGAGGTTGCCTAAGTTCTTTGTGTAAGGGTGCTTTAGGTTGGATGTTTAGGGTATTTGAGGTGACGTTTGGTTGGTTTTTGGTTGTGTCTGGATGATTTGGAGGTGAGGGGGCGATCTGGCTGGGCCATGTGCTGTGTGGGCAGGTGTGCCCTTCCTCCTTCCCTGCTCCATGTGTTTCCTTCCCTTGCTGAAAGAGGACGACCTTCCCCGCTAGAGGCGTACCATTGCTAGGTCAAGGGTATACGGTAGCTGCGCTGTGCTTTAGAAGCTCCAAAGAAGCTCCAGGTGCATTAGTAGGAGAAGGTAGGGTAGCGAAGCTTCCAAGTCTCCAGACACAAGCAAGTGAGGCTTTGCATGGGTGGTAGGGTGTTTGCTGGAAGGTGTTGGGTGTTTGTTTTAGCTTGGTTGGTGTTAGGTTTGGTTGAGGTTTTGTAGGGTTTTTTAGATGAGCCTCAAGCAACGCAACTTGAAGAAGCAGTTTTTAGCTTGGTGGTTTTCGGTGTGTTAAAGGTGATTTTAGTTGGGCTTAGGGGTTTGCTTGAGGTCGTTTTGTAAGATGTTGATGGTGTGATTTGCTGTAGCATTTTTCATGTTGGTTTAGGTTGGTTGGTTTACGTATTGTTTTAGATTTGTTGTTGGAGGTGGTTTAGTGATTTCTTGGGCTGTTTTTAAGTTTTTTGAGGTTGTTTCCTCTGCGTTTAGGTTGGCTGCTTTAGGTTATTTAGGTTATTTGTGAAAGGGTGCTTGAGGTTGGATGTTTCGGGTATTTGAGGTGAGGTTTGGTTGGTTTTAGGAGCCATTGTTTGTTTTTTGGTTGTGTCTGGATGATTTGGAGGTGAGGGGGCGATCTGGTTGGGCCACGTGCTGTGTGGGCAGGTGTGCCCTTCCTCCTTCCCTGCTCCTTGTGTTTCCTTTCCTTGCTGAAAGAGGACGACCTTCCCCGCTAGAGGCGTACCATTGCTAGGTCAAGGGTATACGGTAGCTGCGCTGTGCTTTAAAAGCTCGAGAGAAGCTCAGGGTGCATTAGTAGGAGAAGGTAGGGTAGCGAAGCTTCCAAGTCTCCAGACACAAGCAAGTGAGGCTTTGCATGGGTGGTAGGGTGTTTGCTGGAAGGTGTTGGGTGTTTGCTTTGGGTTGGTTAGGTTTAGGGTGTTTAGGTTGTTTAAGGATGTTGTAGCTTGGTTGTTGAAGTTGGGTTGGTTTAGATTTTGTTTTCAGGCGGTGGGTTTAGGTGCATTTAGGGAGCTTGCTTTAGGTCATTTTGTTTGCGTTGCTGAGGTTGTATGATTTTTGTATATTTTAGGTAGGGTTAGGTCGGTTCTTTTAGGCATTAGGTTTAGATTAGGTGGTTTGAGGTGGTTTAATCTTCTTAGGCAGGTTGTAGGTGTCTATATGTTGTTGAAGGCTTGTTTGAGGTGGGTTTAGTTGAGGTTGCCTAAGTTCTTTGTGTAAGGGTGCTTTAGGTTGGATGTTTAGGGTATTTGAGGTGACGTTTGGTTGGTTTTTGGTTGTGTCTGGATGATTTGGAGGTGAGGGGGCGATCTGGCTGGGCCATGTGCTGTGTGGGCAGGTGTGCCCTTCCTCCTTCCCTGCTCCATGTGTTTCCTTCCCTTGCTGAAAGAGGACGACCTTCCCCGCTAGAGGCGTACCATTGCTAGGTCAAGGGTATACGGTAGCTGCGCTGTGCTTTAGAAGCTCCAAAGAAGCTCCAGGTGCATTAGTAGGAGAAGGTAGGGTAGCGAAGCTTCCAAGTCTCCAGACACAAGCAAGTGAGGCTTTGCATGGGTGGTAGGGTGTTTGCTGGAAGGTGTTGGGTGTTTGTTTTAGCTTGGTTGGTGTTAGGTTTGGTTGAGGTTTTGTAGGGTTTTTTAGATGAGCCTCAAGCAACGCAACTTGAAGAAGCAGTTTTTAGCTTGGTGGTTTTCGGTGTGTTAAAGGTGATTTTAGGTGGGCTTAGGGGTTTGCTTGAGGTCGTTTTGTAAGAGGTTGATGGTGTGATTTGCTGTAGCATTTTTCATGTTGGTTTAGGTTGGTTGGTTTACGTATTGTTTTAGATTTGTTGTTGGAGGTGGTTTAGTGATTTCTTGGGCTGTTTTTAAGTGTTTTGAGGTTGTTTCCTGTGCGTTTAGGTTGGCTGCTTTAGGTTATTTAGGTTATTTGTAAAAGGGTGCTTGAGGTTGGATGTTTCGGGTATTTGAGGTGAGGTTTGGTTGGTTTTAGGAGCCATTGTTTGGTTTTTGGTTGTGTCTGGATGATTTGGAGGTGAGGGGGCGATCTGGTTGGGCCACGTGCTGTGTGGGCAGGTGTGCCCTTCCTCCTTCCCTGCTCCATGTGTTTCCTTTCCTTGCTGAAAGAGGACGACCTTCCCCGCTAGAGGCGTACCATTGCTAGGTCAAGGGTATACGGTAGCTGCGCTGTGCTTTAGAAGCTCCAAAGAAGCTCAAGGTGCATTAGTAGGAGAAGGTAGGGTAGCGAAGCTTCCAAGTCTCCAGACACAAGCAAGTGAGGCTTTGCATGGGTGGTAGGGTGTTTGCTGGAAGGTGTTGGGTGTTTGCTTTGGGTTGGTTAGGTTTAGGGTGTTTAGGTTGTTTAAGGATGTTGTAGCTTGGTTGTTGAAGTTGGGTTGGTTTAGATTTTGTTTTAGGCGGTGGGTTTAGGTGCATTTAGAGAGCTTGCTTTAGGTCATTTTGTTTGCGTTGCTGAGGTTGTATGATTTTTGTATATTTTAGGTAGGGTTAGGTCGGTTCTTTTAGGCATTAGGTTTAGATTAGGTGGTTTGAGGTGGTTTAATCTTCTTAGGCAGGTTGTAGGTGTCTATATGTTGTTGAAGGGTTGTTTAAGGTGGGTTTAGTTGAGGTTGCGTAAGTTCTTTGTGTAAGGGTGCTTTAGGTTGGATGTTTAGGGTATTTGAGGTGACGTTTGGTTGGTTTTTGGTTGTGTCTGGATGATTTGGAGGTGAGGGGGCGATCTGGCTGGGCCATGTGCTGTGTGGGCAGGTGTGCCCTTCCTCCTTCCCTGCTCCATGTGTTTCCTTCCCTTGCTGAAAGAGGACGACCTTCCCCGCTAGAGGCGTACCATTGCTAGGTCAAGGGTATACGGTAGCTGCGCTGTGCTTTAGAAGCTCGAAAGAAGCTCAAGGTGCATTAGTAGGAGAAGGTTGGGTAGCGAAGCTTCCAAGTCTCCAGACACAAGCAAGTGAGGCTTTGCATGGGTGGTAGGGTGTTTGCTGGAAGGTGTTGGGTGTTTGTTTTAGCTTGGTTGGTGTTAGGTTTGGTTGAGGTTTTGTAGGGTTTTTTAGATGAGCCTCAAGCAACGCAACTTGAAGAAGCAGTTTTTAGCTTGGTGGTTTTCGGTGTGTTAAAGGTGATTTTAGGTGGGCTTAGGGGTTTGCTTGAGGTCGTTTTGTAAGATGTTGATGGTGTGATTTGCTGTAGCATTTTTCATGTTGGTTTAGGTTGGTTGGTTTACGTATTGTTTTAGATTTGTTGTTGGAGGTGGTTTAGTGATTTCTTGGGCTGTTTTTAAGTGTTTTGAGGTTGTTTCCTGTGCGTTTAGGTTGGCTGCTTTAGGTTATTTAGGTTATTTGTGAAAGGGTGCTTGAGGTTGGATGTTTCGGGTATTTGAGGTGAGGTTTGGTTGGTTTTAGGAGCCATTGTTTGGTTTTTGGTTGTGTCTGGATGATTTGGAGGTGAGGGGGCGATCTGGTTGGGCCACGTGCTGTGTGGGCAGGTGTGCCCTTCCTCCTTCCCTGCTCCATGTGTTTCCTTCCCTTGCTGAAAGAGGACGACCTTCCCCGCTAGAGGCGTACCATTGCTAGGTCAAGGGTATACGGTAGCTGCGCTGTGCTTTAGAAGCTCGAAAGAAGCTCAAGGTGCATTAGTAGGAGAAGGTAGGGTAGCGAAGCTTCCAAGTCTCCAGACACAAGCAAGTGAGGCTTTGCATGGGTGGTAGGGTGTTTGCTGGAAGGTGTTGGGTGTTTGCTTTGGGTTGGTTAGGTTTAGGGTGTTTAGGTTGTTTAAGGATGTTGTAGCTTGGTTGTTGAAGTTGGGTTGGTTTAGATTTTGTTTTCAGGCGGTGGGTTTAGGTGCATTTAGGGAGCTTGCTTTAGGTCATTTTGTTTGCGTTGCTGAGGTTGTATGATTTTTGTATATTTTAGGTAGGGTTAGGTCGGTTCTTTTAGGCATTAGGTTTAGATTAGGTGGTTTGAGGTGGTTTAATCTTCTTAGGCAGGTTGTAGGTGTCTATATGTTGTTGAAGGCTTGTTTGAGGTGGGTTTAGTTGAGGTTGCCTAAGTTCTTTGTGTAAGGGTGCTTTAGGTTGGATGTTTAGGGTATTTGAGGTGACGTTTGGTTGGTTTTTGGTTGTGTCTGGATGATTTGGAGGTGAGGGGGCGATCTGGCTGGGCCATGTGCTGTGTGGGCAGGTGTGTCCTTCCTCCTTCCCTGCTCCATGTGTTTCCTTCCCTTGCTGAAAGAGGACGACCTTCCCCGCTAGAGGCGTACCATTGCTAGGTCAAGGGTATACGGTAGCTGCGCTGTGCTTTAGAAGCTCCAAAGAAGCTCCAGGTGCATTAGTAGGAGAAGGTAGGGTAGCGAAGCTTCCAAGTCTCCAGACACAAGCAAGTGAGGCTTTGCATGGGTGGTAGGGTGTTTGCTGGAAGGTGTTGGGTGTTTGCTTTGGGTTGGTTGGTGTTAGGTTTGGTTGAGGTTTTGTAGGGTTTTTTAGATGAGCCTCAAGCAACGCAACTTGAAGAAGCAGTTTTTAGCTTTGTGTTTTTCGGTGTGTTAAAGGTGATTTTAGGTGGGCTTAGGGGTTTGCTTGAGGTCGTTTTGTAAGATGTTGATGGTGTGATTTGCTGTAGCATTTTTCATGTTGGTTTAGGTTGGTTGGTTTACGTATTGTTTTAGATTTGTTGTTGGAGGTGGTTTAGTGATTTCTTGGGCTGTTTTTAAGTGTTTTGAGGTTGTTTCCTGTGCGTTTAGGTTGGCTGCTTTAGGTTATTTAGGTTATTTGTGAAAGGGTGCTTGAGGTTGGATGTTTCGGGTATTTGAGGTGAGGTTTGGTTGGTTTTAGGAGCCATTGTTTGGTTTTTGGTTGTGTCTGGATGATTTGGAGGTGAGGGGGCGATCTGGTTGGGCCACGTGCTGTGTGGGCAGGTGTGCCCTTCCTCCTTCCCTGCTCCTTGTGTTTCCTTTCCTTGCTGAAAGAGGACGACCTTCCCCGCTAGAGGCGTACCATTGCTAGGTCAAGGGTATACGGTAGCTGCGCTGTGCTTTAGAAGCTCGAAAGAAGCTCAAGGTGCATTAGTAGGAGAAGGTAGGGTAGCGAAGCTTCCAAGTCTCCAGACACAAGCAAGTGAGGCTTTGCATGGGTGGTAGGGTGTTTGCTGGAAGGTGTTGGGTGTTTGCTTTGGGTTGGTTAGGTTTAGGGTGTTTAGGTTGTTTAAGGATGTTGTAGCTTGGTTGTTGAAGTTGGGTTGGTTTAGATTTTGTTTTCAGGCGGTGGGTTTAGGTGCATTTAGGGAGCTTGCTTTAGGTCATTTTGTTTGCGTTGCTGAGGTTGTATGATTTTTGTATATTTTAGGTAGGGTTAGGTCGGTTCTTTTAGGCATTAGGTTTAGATTAGGTGGTTTGAGGTGGTTTAATCTTCTTAGGCAGGTTGTAGGTGTCTATATGTTGTTGAAGGGTTGTTTGAGGTGGGTTTAGTTGAGGTTGCCTAAGTTCTTTGTGTAAGGGTGCTTTAGGTTGGATGTTTAGGGTATTTGAGGTGACGTTTGGTTGGTTTTTGGTTGTGTCTGGATGATTTGGAGGTGAGGGGGCGATCTGGCTGGGCCATGTGCTGTGTGGGCAGGTGTGCCCTTCCTCCTTCCCTGCTCCATGTGTTTCCTTCCCTTGCTGAAAGAGGACGACCTTCCCCGCTAGAGGCGTACCATTGCTAGGTCAAGGGTATACGGTAGCTGCGCTGTGCTTTAGAAGCTCCAAAGAAGCTCCAGGTGCATTAGTAGGAGAAGGTAGGGTAGCGAAGCTTCCAAGTCTCCAGACACAAGCAAGTGAGGCTTTGCATGGGTGGTAGGGTGTTTGCTGGAAGGTGTTGGGTGTTTGTTTTAGCTTGGTTGGTGTTAGGTTTGGTTGAGGTTTTGTAGGGTTTTTTAGATGAGCCTCAAGCAACGCAACTTGAAGAAGCAGTTTTTAGCTTGGTGGTTTTCGGTGTGTTAAAGGTGATTTTAGTTGGGCTTAGGGGTTTGCTTGAGGTCGTTTTGTAAGATGTTGATGGTGTGATTTGCTGTAGCATTTTTCATGTTGGTTTAGGTTGGTTGGTTTACGTATTGTTTTAGATTTGTTGTTGGAGGTGGTTTAGTGATTTCTTGGGCTGTTTTTAAGTTTTTTGAGGTTGTTTCCTCTGCGTTTAGGTTGGCTGCTTTAGGTTATTTAGGTTATTTGTGAAAGGGTGCTTGAGGTTGGATGTTTCGGGTATTTGAGGTGAGGTTTGGTTGGTTTTAGGAGCCATTGTTTGTTTTTTGGTTGTGTCTGGATGATTTGGAGGTGAGGGGGCGATCTGGTTGGGCCACGTGCTGTGTGGGCAGGTGTGCCCTTCCTCCTTCCCTGCTCCTTGTGTTTCCTTTCCTTGCTGAAAGAGGACGACCTTCCCCGCTAGAGGCGTACCATTGCTAGGTCAAGGGTATACGGTAGCTGCGCTGTGCTTTAAAAGCTCGAGAGAAGCTCAGGGTGCATTAGTAGGAGAAGGTAGGGTAGCGAAGCTTCCAAGTCTCCAGACACAAGCAAGTGAGGCTTTGCATGGGTGGTAGGGTGTTTGCTGGAAGGTGTTGGGTGTTTGCTTTGGGTTGGTTAGGTTTAGGGTGTTTAGGTTGTTTAAGGATGTTGTAGCTTGGTTGTTGAAGTTGGGTTGGTTTAGATTTTGTTTTCAGGCGGTGGGTTTAGGTGCATTTAGGGAGCTTGCTTTAGGTCATTTTGTTTGCGTTGCTGAGGTTGTATGATTTTTGTATATTTTAGGTAGGGTTAGGTCGGTTCTTTTAGGCATTAGGTTTAGATTAGGTGGTTTGAGGTGGTTTAATCTTCTTAGGCAGGTTGTAGGTGTCTATATGTTGTTGAAGGCTTGTTTGAGGTGGGTTTAGTTGAGGTTGCCTAAGTTCTTTGTGTAAGGGTGCTTTAGGTTGGATGTTTAGGGTATTTGAGGTGACGTTTGGTTGGTTTTTGGTTGTGTCTGGATGATTTGGAGGTGAGGGGGCGATCTGGCTGGGCCATGTGCTGTGTGGGCAGGTGTGCCCTTCCTCCTTCCCTGCTCCATGTGTTTCCTTCCCTTGCTGAAAGAGGACGACCTTCCCCGCTAGAGGCGTACCATTGCTAGGTCAAGGGTATACGGTAGCTGCGCTGTGCTTTAGAAGCTCCAAAGAAGCTCCAGGTGCATTAGTAGGAGAAGGTAGGGTAGCGAAGCTTCCAAGTCTCCAGACACAAGCAAGTGAGGCTTTGCATGGGTGGTAGGGTGTTTGCTGGAAGGTGTTGGGTGTTTGTTTTAGCTTGGTTGGTGTTAGGTTTGGTTGAGGTTTTGTAGGGTTTTTTAGATGAGCCTCAAGCAACGCAACTTGAAGAAGCAGTTTTTAGCTTGGTGGTTTTCGGTGTGTTAAAGGTGATTTTAGGTGGGCTTAGGGGTTTGCTTGAGGTCGTTTTGTAAGAGGTTGATGGTGTGATTTGCTGTAGCATTTTTCATGTTGGTTTAGGTTGGTTGGTTTACGTATTGTTTTAGATTTGTTGTTGGAGGTGGTTTAGTGATTTCTTGGGCTGTTTTTAAGTGTTTTGAGGTTGTTTCCTGTGCGTTTAGGTTGGCTGCTTTAGGTTATTTAGGTTATTTGTAAAAGGGTGCTTGAGGTTGGATGTTTCGGGTATTTGAGGTGAGGTTTGGTTGGTTTTAGGAGCCATTGTTTGGTTTTTGGTTGTGTCTGGATGATTTGGAGGTGAGGGGGCGATCTGGTTGGGCCACGTGCTGTGTGGGCAGGTGTGCCCTTCCTCCTTCCCTGCTCCATGTGTTTCCTTTCCTTGCTGAAAGAGGACGACCTTCCCCGCTAGAGGCGTACCATTGCTAGGTCAAGGGTATACGGTAGCTGCGCTGTGCTTTAGAAGCTCCAAAGAAGCTCAAGGTGCATTAGTAGGAGAAGGTAGGGTAGCGAAGCTTCCAAGTCTCCAGACACAAGCAAGTGAGGCTTTGCATGGGTGGTAGGGTGTTTGCTGGAAGGTGTTGGGTGTTTGCTTTGGGTTGGTTAGGTTTAGGGTGTTTAGGTTGTTTAAGGATGTTGTAGCTTGGTTGTTGAAGTTGGGTTGGTTTAGATTTTGTTTTAGGCGGTGGGTTTAGGTGCATTTAGAGAGCTTGCTTTAGGTCATTTTGTTTGCGTTGCTGAGGTTGTATGATTTTTGTATATTTTAGGTAGGGTTAGGTCGGTTCTTTTAGGCATTAGGTTTAGATTAGGTGGTTTGAGGTGGTTTAATCTTCTTAGGCAGGTTGTAGGTGTCTATATGTTGTTGAAGGGTTGTTTAAGGTGGGTTTAGTTGAGGTTGCGTAAGTTCTTTGTGTAAGGGTGCTTTAGGTTGGATGTTTAGGGTATTTGAGGTGACGTTTGGTTGGTTTTTGGTTGTGTCTGGATGATTTGGAGGTGAGGGGGCGATCTGGCTGGGCCATGTGCTGTGTGGGCAGGTGTGCCCTTCCTCCTTCCCTGCTCCATGTGTTTCCTTCCCTTGCTGAAAGAGGACGACCTTCCCCGCTAGAGGCGTACCATTGCTAGGTCAAGGGTATACGGTAGCTGCGCTGTGCTTTAGAAGCTCGAAAGAAGCTCAAGGTGCATTAGTAGGAGAAGGTTGGGTAGCGAAGCTTCCAAGTCTCCAGACACAAGCAAGTGAGGCTTTGCATGGGTGGTAGGGTGTTTGCTGGAAGGTGTTGGGTGTTTGTTTTAGCTTGGTTGGTGTTAGGTTTGGTTGAGGTTTTGTAGGGTTTTTTAGATGAGCCTCAAGCAACGCAACTTGAAGAAGCAGTTTTTAGCTTGGTGGTTTTCGGTGTGTTAAAGGTGATTTTAGGTGGGCTTAGGGGTTTGCTTGAGGTCGTTTTGTAAGATGTTGATGGTGTGATTTGCTGTAGCATTTTTCATGTTGGTTTAGGTTGGTTGGTTTACGTATTGTTTTAGATTTGTTGTTGGAGGTGGTTTAGTGATTTCTTGGGCTGTTTTTAAGTGTTTTGAGGTTGTTTCCTGTGCGTTTAGGTTGGCTGCTTTAGGTTATTTAGGTTATTTGTGAAAGGGTGCTTGAGGTTGGATGTTTCGGGTATTTGAGGTGAGGTTTGGTTGGTTTTAGGAGCCATTGTTTGGTTTTTGGTTGTGTCTGGATGATTTGGAGGTGAGGGGGCGATCTGGTTGGGCCACGTGCTGTGTGGGCAGGTGTGCCCTTCCTCCTTCCCTGCTCCATGTGTTTCCTTCCCTTGCTGAAAGAGGACGACCTTCCCCGCTAGAGGCGTACCATTGCTAGGTCAAGGGTATACGGTAGCTGCGCTGTGCTTTAGAAGCTCGAAAGAAGCTCAAGGTGCATTAGTAGGAGAAGGTAGGGTAGCGAAGCTTCCAAGTCTCCAGACACAAGCAAGTGAGGCTTTGCATGGGTGGTAGGGTGTTTGCTGGAAGGTGTTGGGTGTTTGCTTTGGGTTGGTTAGGTTTAGGGTGTTTAGGTTGTTTAAGGATGTTGTAGCTTGGTTGTTGAAGTTGGGTTGGTTTAGATTTTGTTTTCAGGCGGTGGGTTTAGGTGCATTTAGGGAGCTTGCTTTAGGTCATTTTGTTTGCGTTGCTGAGGTTGTATGATTTTTGTATATTTTAGGTAGGGTTAGGTCGGTTCTTTTAGGCATTAGGTTTAGATTAGGTGGTTTGAGGTGGTTTAATCTTCTTAGGCAGGTTGTAGGTGTCTATATGTTGTTGAAGGCTTGTTTGAGGTGGGTTTAGTTGAGGTTGCCTAAGTTCTTTGTGTAAGGGTGCTTTAGGTTGGATGTTTAGGGTATTTGAGGTGACGTTTGGTTGGTTTTTGGTTGTGTCTGGATGATTTGGAGGTGAGGGGGCGATCTGGCTGGGCCATGTGCTGTGTGGGCAGGTGTGCCCTTCCTCCTTCCCTGCTCCATGTGTTTCCTTCCCTTGCTGAAAGAGGACGACCTTCCCCGCTAGAGGCGTACCATTGCTAGGTCAAGGGTATACGGTAGCTGCGCTGTGCTTTAGAAGCTCCAAAGAAGCTCCAGGTGCATTAGTAGGAGAAGGTAGGGTAGCGAAGCTTCCAAGTCTCCAGACACAAGCAAGTGAGGCTTTGCATGGGTGGTAGGGTGTTTGCTGGAAGGTGTTGGGTGTTTGTTTTAGCTTGGTTGGTGTTAGGTTTGGTTGAGGTTTTGTAGGGTTTTTTAGATGAGCCTCAAGCAACGCAACTTGAAGAAGCAGTTTTTAGCTTGGTGGTTTTCGGTGTGTTAAAGGTGATTTTAGGTGGGCTTAGGGGTTTGCTTGAGGTCGTTTTGTAAGATGTTGATGGTGTGATTTGCTGTAGCATTTTTCATGTTGGTTTAGGTTGGTTGGTTTACGTATTGTTTTAGATTTGTTGTTGGAGGTGGTTTAGTGATTTCTTGGGCTGTTTTTAAGTGTTTTGAGGTTGTTTCCTGTGCGTTTAGGTTGGCTGCTTTAGGTTATTTAGGTTATTTGTGAAAGGGTGCTTGAGGTTGGATGTTTCGGGTATTTGAGGTGAGGTTTGGTTGGTTTTAGGAGCCATTGTTTGGTTTTTGGTTGTGTCTGGATGATTTGGAGGTGAGGGGGCGATCTGGTTGGGCCACGTGCTGTGTGGGCAGGTGTGCCCTTCCTCCTTCCCTGCTCCATGTGTTTCCTTCCCTTGCTGAAAGAGGACGACCTTCCCCGCTAGAGGCGTACCATTGCTAGGTCAAGGGTATACGGTAGCTGCGCTGTGCTTTAGAAGCTCGAAAGAAGCTCAAGGTGCATTAGCAGGAGAAGGTAGGGTAGCGAAGCTTCCAAGTCTCCAGACACAAGCAAGTGAGGCTTTGCATGGGTGGTAGGGTGTTTGCTGGAAGGTGTTGGGTGTTTGCTTTGGGTTGGTTAGGTTTAGGGTGTTTAGGTTGTTTAAGGATGTTGTAGCTTGGTTGTTGAAGTTGGGTTGGTTTAGATTTTGTTTTCAGGCGGTGGGTTTAGGTGCATTTAGGGAGCTTGCTTTAGGTCATTTTGTTTGCGTTGCTGAGGTTGTATGATTTTTGTATATTTTAGGTAGGGTTAGGTCGGTTCTTTTAGGCATTAGGTTTAGATTAGGTGGTTTGAGGTGGTTTAATCTTCTTAGGCAGGTTGTAGGTGTCTATATGTTGTTGAAGGGTTGTTTGAGGTGGGTTTAGTTGAGGTTGCGTAAGTTCTTTGTGTAAGGGTGCTTTAGGTTGGATGTTTAGGGTATTTGAGGTGAGGTTTGGTTGGTTTTTGGTTGTGTCTGGATGATTTGGAGGTGAGGGGGCGATCTGGCTGGGCCATGTGCTGTGTGGGCAGGTGTGCCCTTCCTCCTTCCCTGCTCCATGTGTTTCCTTCCCTTGCTGAAAGAGGACGACCTTCCCCGCTAGAGGCGTACCATTGCTAGGTCAAGGGTATACGGTAGCTGCGCTGTGCTTTAGAAGCTCCAAAGAAGCTCCAGGTGCATTAGTAGGAGAAGGTAGGGTAGCGAAGCTTCCAATTCTCCAGACACAAGCAAGTGAGGCTTTGCATGGGTGGTAGGGTGTTTGCTGGAAGGTGTTGGGTGTTTGTTTTAGCTTGGTTGGTGTTAGGTTTGGTTGAGGTTTTGTAGGGTTTTTTAGATGAGTCTCAAGCAACGCAACTTGAAGAAGCAGTTTTTAGCTTGGTGGTTTTCGGTGTGTTAAAGGTGATTTTAGATGGGCTTAGGGGTTTGCTTGAGGTCGTTTTGTAAGATGTTGATGGTGTGATTTGCTGTAGCATTTTTCATGTTGGTTTAGGTTGGTTGGTTTACGTATTGTTTTAGATTTGTTGTTGGAGGTGGTTTAGTGATTTCTTGGGCTGTTTTTAAGTGTTTTGAGGTTGTTTCCTGTGCGTTTAGGTTGGCTGCTTTAGGTTATTTAGGTTATTTGTGAAAGGGTGCTTGAGGTTGGATGTTTCGGGTATTTGAGGTGAGGTTTGGTTGGTTTTAGGAGCCATTGTTTGGTTTTTGGTTGTGTCTGGATGATTTGGAGGTGAGGGGGCGATCTGGTTGGGCCACGTGCTGTGTGGGCAGGTGTGCCCTTCCTCCTTCCCTGCTCCTTGTGTTTCCTTCCCTTGCTGAAAGAGGACGACCTTCCCCGCTAGAGGCGTACCATTGCTAGGTCAAGGGTATACGGTAGCTGCGCTGTGCTTTAGAAGCTCGAGAGAAACTCAGGGTGCATTAGTAGGAGAAGGTAGGGTAGCGAAGCTTCCAAGTCTCCAGACACAAGCAAGTGAGGCTTTGCATGGGTGGTAGGGTGTTTGCTGGAAGGTGTTGGGTGTTTGCTTTGGGTTGGTTAGGTTTAGGGTGTTTAGGTTGTTTAAGGATGTTGTAGCTTGGTTGTTGAAGTTGGGTTGGTTTAGATTTTGTTTTCAGGCGGTGGGTTTAGGTGCATTTAGGGAGCTTGCTTTAGGTCATTTTGTTTGCGTTGCTGAGGTTGTATGATTTTTGTATATTTTAGGTAGGGTTAGGTCGGTTCTTTTAGGCATTAGGTTTAGATTAGGTGGTTTGAGGTGGTTTAATCTTCTTAGGCAGGTTGTAGGTGTCTATATGTTGTTGAAGGGTTGTTTAAGGTGGGTTTAGTTGAGGTTGCCTAAGTTCTTTGTGTAAGGGTGCTTTAGGTTGGATGTTTAGGGTATTTGAGGTGACGTTTGGTTGGTTTTTGGTTGTGTCTGGATGATTTGGAGGTGAGGGGGCGATCTGGCTGGGCCATGTGCTGTGTGGGCAGGTGTGCCCTTCCTCCTTCCCTGCTCCATGTGTTTCCTTCCCTTGCTGAAAGAGGACGACCTTCCCCGCTAGAGGCGTACCATTGCTAGGTCAAGGGTATACGGTAGCTGCGCTGTGCTTTAGAAGCTCCAAAGAAGCTCCAGGTGCATTAGTAGGAGAAGGTAGGGTAGCGAAGCTTCCAAGTCTCCAGACACAAGCAAGTGAGGCTTTGCATGGGTGGTAGGGTGTTTGCTGGAAGGTGTTGGGTGTTTGTTTTAGCTTGGTTGGTGTTAGGTTTGGTTGAGGTTTTGTAGGGTTTTTTAGATGAGCCTCAAGCAACGCAACTTGAAGAAGCAGTTTTTAGCTTGGTGGTTTTCGGTGTGTTAAAGGTGATTTTAGGTGGGCTTAGGGGTTTGCTTGAGGTCGTTTTGTAAGATGTTGATGGTGTGATTTGCTGTAGCATTTTTCATGTTGGTTTAGGTTGGTTGGTTTACGTATTGTTTTAGATTTGTTGTTGGAGGTGGTTTAGTGATTTCTTGGGCTGTTTTTAAGTGTTTTGAGGTTGTTTCCTGTGCGTTTAGGTTGGCTGCTTTAGGTTATTTAGGTTATTTGTAAAAGGGTGCTTGAGGTTGGATGTTTCGGGTATTTGAGGTGAGGTTTGGTTGGTTTTAGGAGCCATTGTTTGGTTTTTGGTTGTGTCTGGATGATTCGGAGGTGAGGGGGCGATCTGGTTGGGCCACGTGCTGTGTGGGCAGGTGTGCCCTTCCTCCTTCCCTGCTCCATGTGTTTCCTTCCCTTGCTGAAAGAGGACGACCTTCCCCGCTAGAGGCGTACCATTGCTAGGTCAAGGGTATACGGTAGCTGCGCTGTGCTTTAGAAGCTCGAAAGAAGCTCAAGGTGCATTAGCAGGAGAAGGTAGGGTAGCGAAGCTTCCAAGTCTCCAGACACAAGCAAGTGAGGCTTTGCATGGGTGGTAGGGTGTTTGCTGGAAGGTGTTGGGTGTTTGCTTTGGGTTGGTTAGGTTTAGGGTGTTTAGGTTGTTTAAGGATGTTGTAGCTTGGTTGTTGAAGTTGGGTTGGTTTAGATTTTGTTTTCAGGCGGTGGGTTTAGGTGCATTTAGGGAGCTTGCTTTAGGTCATTTTGTTTGCGTTGCTGAGGTTGTATGATTTTTGTATATTTTAGGTAGGGTTAGGTCGGTTCTTTTAGGCATTAGGTTTAGATTAGGTGGTTTGAGGTGGTTTAATCTTCTTAGGCAGGTTGTAGGTGTCTATATGTTGTTGAAGGGTTGTTTAAGGTGGGTTTAGTTGAGGTTGCGTAAGTTCTTTGTGTAAGGGTGCTTTAGGTTGGATGTTTAGGGTATTTGAGGTGACGTTTGGTTGGTTTTTGGTTGTGTCTGGATGATTTGGAGGTGAGGGGGCGATCTGGCTGGGCCATGTGCTGTGTGGGCAGGTGTGCCCTTCCTCCTTCCCTGCTCCATGTGTTTCCTTCCCTTGCTGAAAGAGGACGACCTTCCCCGCTAGAGGCGTACCATTGCTAGGTCAAGGGTATACGGTAGCTGCGCTGTGCTTTAGAAGCTCGAAAGAAGCTCAAGGTGCATTAGTAGGAGAAGGTTGGGTAGCGAAGCTTCCAAGTCTCCAGACACAAGCAAGTGAGGCTTTGCATGGGTGGTAGGGTGTTTGCTGGAAGGTGTTGGGTGTTTGCTTTGGGTTGGTTAGGTTTAGGGTGTTTAGGTTGTTTAAGGATGTTGTAGCTTGGTTGTTGAAGTTGGGTTGGTTTAGATTTTGTTTTCAGGCGGTGGGTTTAGGTGCATTTAGGGAGCTTGCTTTAGGTCATTTTGTTTGCGTTGCTGAGGTTGTATGATTTTTGTATATTTTAGGTAGGGTTAGGTCGGTTCTTTTAGGCATTAGGTTTAGATTAGGTGGTTTGAGGTGGTTTAATCTTCTTAGGCAGGTTGTAGGTGTCTATATGTTGTTGAAGGGTTGTTTGAGGTGGGTTTAGTTGAGGTTGCCTAAGTTCTTTGTGTAAGGGTGCTTTAGGTTGGATGTTTAGGGTATTTGAGGTGACGTTTGGTTGGTTTTTGGTTGTGTCTGGATGATTTGGAGGTGAGGGGGCGATCTGGCTGGGCCATGTGCTGTGTGGGCAGGTGTGCCCTTCCTCCTTCCCTGCTCCATGTGTTTCCTTCCCTTGCTGAAAGAGGACGACCTTCCCCGCTAGAGGCGTACCATTGCTAGGTCAAGGGTATACGGTAGCTGCGCTGTGCTTTAGAAGCTCGAAAGAAGCTCAAGGTGCATTAGTAGGAGAAGGTTGGGTAGCGAAGCTTCCAAGTCTCCAGACACAAGCAAGTGAGGCTTTGCATGGGTGGTAGGGTGTTTGCTGGAAGGTGTTGGGTGTTTGCTTTGGGTTGGTTAGGTTTAGGGTGTTTAGGTTGTTTAAGGATGTTGTAGCTTGGTTGTTGAAGTTGGGTTGGTTTAGATTTTGTTTTCAGGCGGTGGGTTTAGGTGCATTTAGGGAGCTTGCTTTAGGTCATTTTGTTTGCGTTGCTGAGGTTGTATGATTTTTGTATATTTTAGGTAGGGTTAGGTCGGTTCTTTTAGGCATTAGGTTTAGATTAGGTGGTTTGAGGTGGTTTAATCTTTTTAGGCAGGTTGTAGGTGTCTATATGTTGTTGAAGGGTTGTTTGAGGTGGGTTTAGTTGAGGTTGCGTAAGTTCTTTGTGTAAGGGTGCTTTAGGTTGGATGTTTAGGGTATTTGAGGTGACGTTTGGTTGGTTTTTGGTTGTGTCTGGATGATTTGGAGGTGTGGGGGCGATCTGGCTGGGCCATGTGCTGTGTGGGCAGGTGTGCCCTTCCTCCTTCCCTGCTCCATGTGTTTCCTTCCCTTGCTGAAAGAGGACGACCTTCCCCGCTAGAGGCGTACCATTGCTAGGTCAAGGGTATACGGTAGCTGCGCTGTGCTTTAGAAGCTCCAAAGAAGCTCCAGGTGCATTAGTAGGAGAAGGTAGGGTAGCGAAGCTTCCAAGTCTCCAGACACAAGCAAGTGAGGCTTTGCATGGGTGGTAGGGTGTTTGCTGGAAGGTGTTGGGTGTTTGTTTTAGCTTGGTTGGTGTTAGGTTTGGTTGAGGTTTTGTAGGGTTTTTTAGATGAGTCTCAAGCAACGCAACTTGAAGAAGCAGTTTTTAGCTTGGTGGTTTTCGGTGTGTTAAAGGTGATTTTAGATGGGCTTAGGGGTTTGCTTGAGGTCGTTTTGTAAGATGTTGATGGTGTGATTTGCTGTAGCATTTTTCATGTTGGTTTAGGTTGGTTGGTTTACGTATTGTTTTAGATTTGTTGTTGGAGGTGGTTTAGTGATTTCTTGGGCTGTTTTTAAGTGTTTTGAGGTTGTTTCCTGTGCGTTTAGGTTGGCTGCTTTAGGTTATTTAGGTTATTTGTGAAAGGGTGCTTGAGGTTGGATGTTTCGGGTATTTGAGGTGAGGTTTGGTTGGTTTTAGGAGCCATTGTTTGGTTTTTGGTTGTGTCTGGATGATTTGGAGGTGAGGGGGCGATCTGGTTGGGCCACGTGCTGTGTGGGCAGGTGTGCCCTTCCTCCTTCCCTGCTCCTTGTGTTTCCTTCCCTTGCTGAAAGAGGACGACCTTCCCCGCTAGAGGCGTACCATTGCTAGGTCAAGGGTATACGGTAGCTGCGCTGTGCTTTAGAAGCTCGAGAGAAACTCAGGGTGCATTAGTAGGAGAAGGTAGGGTAGCGAAGCTTCCAAGTCTCCAGACACAAGCAAGTGAGGCTTTGCATGGGTGGTAGGGTGTTTGCTGGAAGGTGTTGGGTGTTTGCTTTGGGTTGGTTAGGTTTAGGGTGTTTAGGTTGTTTAAGGATGTTGTAGCTTGGTTGTTGAAGTTGGGTTGGTTTAGATTTTGTTTTCAGGCGGTGGGTTTAGGTGCATTTAGGGAGCTTGCTTTAGGTCATTTTGTTTGCGTTGCTGAGGTTGTATGATTTTTGTATATTTTAGGTAGGGTTAGGTCGGTTCTTTTAGGCATTAGGTTTAGATTAGGTGGTTTGAGGTGGTTTAATCTTCTTAGGCAGGTTGTAGGTGTCTATATGTTGTTGAAGGGTTGTTTAAGGTGGGTTTAGTTGAGGTTGCCTAAGTTCTTTGTGTAAGGGTGCTTTAGGTTGGATGTTTAGGGTATTTGAGGTGACGTTTGGTTGGTTTTTGGTTGTGTCTGGATGATTTGGAGGTGAGGGGGCGATCTGGCTGGGCCATGTGCTGTGTGGGCAGGTGTGCCCTTCCTCCTTCCCTGCTCCATGTGTTTCCTTCCCTTGCTGAAAGAGGACGACCTTCCCCGCTAGAGGCGTACCATTGCTAGGTCAAGGGTATACGGTAGCTGCGCTGTGCTTTAGAAGCTCCAAAGAAGCTCCAGGTGCATTAGTAGGAGAAGGTTGGGTAGCGAAGCTTCCAAGTCTCCAGACACAAGCAAGTGAGGCTTTGCATGGGTGGTAGGGTGTTTGCTGGAAGGTGTTGGGTGTTTGTTTTAGCTTGGTTGGTGTTAGGTTTGGTTGAGGTTTTGTAGGGTTTTTTAGATGAGCCTCAAGCAACGCAACTTGAAGAAGCAGTTTTTAGCTTGGTGGTTTTCGGTGTGTTAAAGGTGATTTTAGGTGGGCTTAGGGGTTTGCTTGAGGTCGTTTTGTAAGATGTTGATGGTGTGATTTGCTGTAGCATTTTTCATGTTGGTTTAGGTTGGTTGGTTTACGTATTGTTTTAGATTTGTTGTTGGAGGTGGTTTAGTGATTTCTTGGGCTGTTTTTAAGTGTTTTGAGGTTGTTTCCTGTGCGTTTAGGTTGGCTGCTTTAGGTTATTTAGGTTATTTGTAAAAGGGTGCTTGAGGTTGGATGTTTCGGGTATTTGAGGTGAGGTTTGGTTGGTTTTAGGAGCCATTGTTTGGTTTTTGGTTGTGTCTGGATGATTTGGAGGTGAGGGGGCGATCTGGTTGGGCCACGTGCTGTGTGGGCAGGTGTGCCCTTCCTCCTTCCCTGCTCCATGTGTTTCCTTCCCTTGCTGAAAGAGGACGACCTTCCCCGCTAGAGGCGTACCATTGCTAGGTCAAGGGTATACGGTAGCTGCGCTGTGCTTTAGAAGCTCGAAAGAAGCTCAAGGTGCATTAGCAGGAGAAGGTAGGGTAGCGAAGCTTCCAAGTCTCCAGACACAAGCAAGTGAGGCTTTGCATGGGTGGTAGGGTGTTTGCTGGAAGGTGTTGGGTGTTTGCTTTGGGTTGGTTAGGTTTAGGGTGTTTAGGTTGTTTAAGGATGTTGTAGCTTGGTTGTTGAAGTTGGGTTGGTTTAGATTTTGTTTTCAGGCGGTGGGTTTAGGTGCATTTAGGGAGCTTGCTTTAGGTCATTTTGTTTGCGTTGCTGAGGTTGTATGATTTTTGTATATTTTAGGTAGGGTTAGGTCGGTTCTTTTAGGCATTAGGTTTAGATTAGGTGGTTTGAGGTGGTTTAATCTTCTTAGGCAGGTTGTAGGTGTCTATATGTTGTTGAAGGGTTGTTTAAGGTGGGTTTAGTTGAGGTTGCGTAAGTTCTTTGTGTAAGGGTGCTTTAGGTTGGATGTTTAGGGTATTTGAGGTGACGTTTGGTTGGTTTTTGGTTGTGTCTGGATGATTTGGAGGTGAGGGGGCGATCTGGCTGGGCCATGTGCTGTGTGGGCAGGTGTGCCCTTCCTCCTTCCCTGCTCCATGTGTTTCCTTCCCTTGCTGAAAGAGGACGACCTTCCCCGCTAGAGGCGTACCATTGCTAGGTCAAGGGTATACGGTAGCTGCGCTGTGCTTTAGAAGCTCGAAAGAAGCTCAAGGTGCATTAGTAGGAGAAGGTTGGGTAGCGAAGCTTCCAAGTCTCCAGACACAAGCAAGTGAGGCTTTGCATGGGTGGTAGGGTGTTTGCTGGAAGGTGTTGGGTGTTTGTTTTAGCTTGGTTGGTGTTAGGTTTGGTTGAGGTTTTGTAGGGTTTTTTAGATGAGCCTCAAGCAACGCAACTTGAAGAAGCAGTTTTTAGCTTGGTGGTTTTCGGTGTGTTAAAGGTGATTTTAGGTGGGCTTAGGGGTTTGCTTGAGGTCGTTTTGTAAGATGTTGATGGTGTGATTTGCTGTAGCATTTTTCATGTTGGTTTAGGTTGGTTGGTTTACGTATTGTTTTAGATTTGTTGTTGGAGGTGGTTTAGTGATTTCTTGGGCTGTTTTTAAGTGTTTTGAGGTTGTTTCCTGTGCGTTTAGGTTGGCTGCTTTAGGTTATTTAGGTTATTTGTAAAAGGGTGCTTGAGGTTGGATGTTTCGGGTATTTGAGGTGAGGTTTGGTTGGTTTTAGGAGCCATTGTTTGGTTTTTGGTTGTGTCTGGATGATTTGGAGGTGAGGGGGCGATCTGGTTGGGCCACGTGCTGTGTGGGCAGGTGTGCCCTTCCTCCTTCCCTGCTCCATGTGTTTCCTTCCCTTGCTGAAAGAGGACGACCTTCCCCGCTAGAGGCGTACCATTGCTAGGTCAAGGGTATACGGTAGCTGCGCTGTGCTTTAGAAGCTCGAAAGAAGCTCAAGGTGCATTAGCAGGAGAAGGTAGGGTAGCGAAGCTTCCAAGTCTCCAGACACAAGCAAGTGAGGCTTTGCATGGGTGGTAGGGTGTTTGCTGGAAGGTGTTGGGTGTTTGCTTTGGGTTGGTTAGGTTTAGGGTGTTTAGGTTGTTTAAGGATGTTGTAGCTTGGTTGTTGAAGTTGGGTTGGTTTAGATTTTGTTTTCAGGCGGTGGGTTTAGGTGCATTTAGGGAGCTTGCTTTAGGTCATTTTGTTTGCGTTGCTGAGGTTGTATGATTTTTGTATATTTTAGGTAGGGTTAGGTCGGTTCTTTTAGGCATTAGGTTTAGATTAGGTGGTTTGAGGTGGTTTAATCTTCTTAGGCAGGTTGTAGGTGTCTATATGTTGTTGAAGGGTTGTTTAAGGTGGGTTTAGTTGAGGTTGCGTAAGTTCTTTGTGTAAGGGTGCTTTAGGTTGGATGTTTAGGGTATTTGAGGTGACGTTTGGTTGGTTTTTGGTTGTGTCTGGATGATTTGGAGGTGAGGGGGCGATCTGGCTGGGCCATGTGCTGTGTGGGCAGGTGTGCCCTTCCTCCTTCCCTGCTCCATGTGTTTCCTTCCCTTGCTGAAAGAGGACGACCTTCCCCGCTAGAGGCGTACCATTGCTAGGTCAAGGGTATACGGTAGCTGCGCTGTGCTTTAGAAGCTCGAAAGAAGCTCAAGGTGCATTAGTAGGAGAAGGTTGGGTAGCGAAGCTTCCAAGTCTCCAGACACAAGCAAGTGAGGCTTTGCATGGGTGGTAGGGTGTTTGCTGGAAGGTGTTGGGTGTTTGCTTTGGGTTGGTTAGGTTTAGGGTGTTTAGGTTGTTTAAGGATGTTGTAGCTTGGTTGTTGAAGTTGGGTTGGTTTAGATTTTGTTTTCAGGCGGTGGGTTTAGGTGCATTTAGGGAGCTTGCTTTAGGTCATTTTGTTTGCGTTGCTGAGGTTGTATGATTTTTGTATATTTTAGGTAGGGTTAGGTCGGTTCTTTTAGGCATTAGGTTTAGATTAGGTGGTTTGAGGTGGTTTAATCTTCTTAGGCAGGTTGTAGGTGTCTATATGTTGTTGAAGGGTTGTTTGAGGTGGGTTTAGTTGAGGTTGCCTAAGTTCTTTGTGTAAGGGTGCTTTAGGTTGGATGTTTAGGGTATTTGAGGTGACGTTTGGTTGGTTTTTGGTTGTGTCTGGATGATTTGGAGGTGAGGGGGCGATCTGGCTGGGCCATGTGCTGTGTGGGCAGGTGTGCCCTTCCTCCTTCCCTGCTCCATGTGTTTCCTTCCCTTGCTGAAAGAGGACGACCTTCCCCGCTAGAGGCGTACCATTGCTAGGTCAAGGGTATACGGTAGCTGCGCTGTGCTTTAGAAGCTCGAAAGAAGCTCAAGGTGCATTAGTAGGAGAAGGTTGGGTAGCGAAGCTTCCAAGTCTCCAGACACAAGCAAGTGAGGCTTTGCATGGGTGGTAGGGTGTTTGCTGGAAGGTGTTGGGTGTTTGCTTTGGGTTGGTTAGGTTTAGGGTGTTTAGGTTGTTTAAGGATGTTGTAGCTTGGTTGTTGAAGTTGGGTTGGTTTAGATTTTGTTTTCAGGCGGTGGGTTTAGGTGCATTTAGGGAGCTTGCTTTAGGTCATTTTGTTTGCGTTGCTGAGGTTGTATGATTTTTGTATATTTTAGGTAGGGTTAGGTCGGTTCTTTTAGGCATTAGGTTTAGATTAGGTGGTTTGAGGTGGTTTAATCTTCTTAGGCAGGTTGTAGGTGTCTATATGTTGTTGAAGGGTTGTTTGAGGTGGGTTTAGTTGAGGTTGCGTAAGTTCTTTGTGTAAGGGTGCTTTAGGTTGGATGTTTAGGGTATTTGAGGTGACGTTTGGTTGGTTTTTGGTTGTGTCTGGATGATTTGGAGGTGAGGGGGCGATCTGGCTGGGCCATGTGCTGTGTGGGCAGGTGTGCCCTTCCTCCTTCCCTGCTCCATGTGTTTCCTTCCCTTGCTGAAAGAGGACGACCTTCCCCGCTAGAGGCGTACCATTGCTAGGTCAAGGGTATACGGTAGCTGCGCTGTGCTTTAGAAGCTCCAAAGAAGCTCCAGGTGCATTAGTAGGAGAAGGTAGGGTAGCGAAGCTTCCAAGTCTCCAGACACAAGCAAGTGAGGCTTTGCATGGGTGGTAGGGTGTTTGCTGGAAGGTGTTGGGTGTTTGTTTTAGCTTGGTTGGTGTTAGGTTTGGTTGAGGTTTTGTAGGGTTTTTTAGATGAGTCTCAAGCAACGCAACTTGAAGAAGCAGTTTTTAGCTTGGTGGTTTTCGGTGTGTTAAAGGTGATTTTAGGTGGGCTTAGGGGTTTGCTTGAGGTCGTTTTGTAAGATGTTGATGGTGTGATTTGCTGTAGCATTTTTCATGTTGGTTTAGGTTGGTTGGTTTACGTATTGTTTTAGATTTGTTGTTGGAGGTGGTTTAGTGATTTCTTGGGCTGTTTTTAAGTGTTTTGAGGTTGTTTCCTGTGCGTTTAGGTTGGCTGCTTTAGGTTATTTAGGTTATTTGTGAAAGGGTGCTTGAGGTTGGATGTTTCGGGTATTTGAGGTGAGGTTTGGTTGGTTTTAGGAGCCATTGTTTGGTTTTTGGTTGTGTCTGGATGATTTGGAGGTGAGGGGGCGATCTGGCTGGGCCACGTGCTGTGTGGGCAGGTGTGCCCTTCCTCCTTCCCTGCTCCTTGTGTTTCCTTCCCTTGCTGAAAGAGGACGACCTTCCCCGCTAGAGGCGTACCATTGCTAGGTCAAGGGTATACGGTAGCTGCGCTGTGCTTTAGAAGCTCGAGAGAAACTCAGGGTGCATTAGTAGGAGAAGGTAGGGTAGCGAAGCTTCCAAGTCTCCAGACACAAGCAAGTGAGGCTTTGCATGGGTGGTAGGGTGTTTGCTGGAAGGTGTTGGGTGTTTGCTTTGGGTTGGTTAGGTTTAGGGTGTTTAGGTTGTTTAAGGATGTTGTAGCTTGGTTGTTGAAGTTGGGTTGGTTTAGATTTTGTTTTCAGGCGGTGGGTTTAGGTGCATTTAGGGAGCTTGCTTTAGGTCATTTTGTTTGCGTTGCTGAGGTTGTATGATTTTTGTATATTTTAGGTAGGGTTAGGTCGGTTCTTTTAGGCATTAGGTTTAGATTAGGTGGTTTGAGGTGGTTTAATCTTCTTAGGCAGGTTGTAGGTGTCTATATGTTGTTGAAGGGTTGTTTAAGGTGGGTTTAGTTGAGGTTGCCTAAGTTCTTTGTGTAAGGGTGCTTTAGGTTGGATGTTTAGGGTATTTGAGGTGACGTTTGGTTGGTTTTTGGTTGTGTCTGGATGATTTGGAGGTGAGGGGGCGATCTGGCTGGGCCATGTGCTGTGTGGGCAGGTGTGCCCTTCCTCCTTCCCTGCTCCATGTGTTTCCTTCCCTTGCTGAAAGAGGACGACCTTCCCCGCTAGAGGCGTACCATTGCTAGGTCAAGGGTATACGGTAGCTGCGCTGTGCTTTAGAAGCTCCAAAGAAGCTCCAGGTGCATTAGTAGGAGAAGGTTGGGTAGCGAAGCTTCCAAGTCTCCAGACACAAGCAAGTGAGGCTTTGCATGGGTGGTAGGGTGTTTGCTGGAAGGTGTTGGGTGTTTGTTTTAGCTTGGTTGGTGTTAGGTTTGGTTGAGGTTTTGTAGGGTTTTTTAGATGAGCCTCAAGCAACGCAACTTGAAGAAGCAGTTTTTAGCTTGGTGGTTTTCGGTGTGTTAAAGGTGATTTTAGGTGGGCTTAGGGGTTTGCTTGAGGTCGTTTTGTAAGATGTTGATGGTGTGATTTGCTGTAGCATTTTTCATGTTGGTTTAGGTTGGTTGGTTTACGTATTGTTTTAGATTTGTTGTTGGAGGTGGTTTAGTGATTTCTTGGGCTGTTTTTAAGTGTTTTGAGGTTGTTTCCTGTGCGTTTAGGTTGGCTGCTTTAGGTTATTTAGGTTATTTGTAAAAGGGTGCTTGAGGTTGGATGTTTCGGGTATTTGAGGTGAGGTTTGGTTGGTTTTAGGAGCCATTGTTTGGTTTTTGGTTGTGTCTGGATGATTTGGAGGTGAGGGGGCGATCTGGCTGGGCCACGTGCTGTGTGGGCAGGTGTGCCCTTCCTCCTTCCCTGCTCCTTGTGTTTCCTTCCCTTGCTGAAAGAGGACGACCTTCCCCGCTAGAGGCATACCATTGCTAGGTCAAGGGTATACGGTAGCTGCGCTGTGATTTAGAAGCTCGAAAGAAGCTCAAGGTGCATTAGCAGGAGAAGGTAGGGTAGCGAAGCTTCCAAGTCTCCAGACACAAGCGAGGCTTTGCATGGGTGGTAGGGTGTTTGCTGGAAGGTGTTGGGTGTTTGCTTTGGGTTGGTTAGGTTTAGGGTGTTTAGGTTGTTTAAGGATGTTGTAGCTTGGTTGTTGAAGTTGGGTTGGTTTAGATTTTGTTTTCAGGCGGTGGGTTTAGGTGCATTTAGGGAGCTTGCTTTAGGTCATTTTGTTTGCGTTGCTGAGGTTGTATGATTTTTGTATATTTTAGGTAGGGTTAGGTCGGTTCTTTTAGGCATTAGGTTTAGATTAGGTGGTTTGAGGTGGTTTAATCTTCTTAGGCAGGTTGTAGGTGTCTATATGTTGTTGAAGGGTTGTTTGAGGTGGGTTTAGTTGAGGTTGCGTAAGTTCTTTGTGTAAGGGTGCTTTAGGTTGGATGTTTAGGGTATTTGAGGTGACGTTTGGTTGGTTTTTGGTTGTGTCTGGATGATTTGGAGGTGAGGGGGCGATCTGGCTGGGCCATGTGCTGTGTGGGCAGGTGTGCCCTTCCTCCTTCCCTGCTCCATGTGTTTCCTTCCCTTGCTGAAAGAGGACGACCTTCCCCGCTAGAGGCGTACCATTGCTAGGTCAAGGGTATACGGTAGCTGCGCTGTGCTTTAGAAGCTCGAAAGAAGCTCAGGGTGCATTAGTAGGAGAAGGTTGGGTAGCGAAGCTTCCAAGTCTCCAGACACAAGCAAGTGAGGCTTTGCATGGGTGGTAGGGTGTTTGCTGGAAGGTGTTGGGTGTTTGTTTTAGCTTGGTTGGTGTTAGGTTTGGTTGAGGTTTTGTAGGGTTTTTTAGATGAGCCTCAAGCAACGCAACTTGAAGAAGCAGTTTTTAGCTTGGTGGTTTTCGGTGTGTTAAAGGTGATTTTAGGTGGGCTTAGGGGTTTGCTTGAGGTCGTTTTGTAAGATGTTGATGGTGTGATTTGCTGTAGCATTTTTCATGTTGGTTTAGGTTGGTTGGTTTACGTATTGTTTTAGATTTGTTGTTGGAGGTGGTTTAGTGATTTCTTGGGCTGTTTTTAAGTGTTTTGAGGTTGTTTCCTGTGCGTTTAGGTTGGCTGCTTTAGGTTATTTAGGTTATTTGTGAAAGGGTGCTTGAGGTTGGATGTTTCGGGTATTTGAGGTGAGGTTTGGTTGGTTTTTGGAGCCATTGTTTGGTTTTTGGTTGTGTCTGGATGATTTGGAGGTGAGGGGGCGATCTGGTTGGGCCACGTGCTGTGTGGGCAGGTGTGCCCTTCCTCCTTCCCTGCTCCATGTGTTTCCTTTCCTTGCTGAAAGAGGACGACCTTCCCCGCTAGAGGCGTACCATTGCTAGGTCAAGGGTATACGGTAGCTGCGCTGTGCTTTAGAAGCTCGAAAGAAGCTCAAGGTGCATTAGTAGGAGAAGGTAGGGTAGCGAAGCTTCCAAGTCTCCAGACACAAGCAAGTGAGGCTTTGCATGGGTGGTAGGGTGTTTGCTGGAAGGTGTTGGGTGTTTGCTTTGGGTTGGTTAGGTTTAGGGTGTTTAGGTTGTTTAAGGATGTTGTAGCTTGGTTGTTGAAGTTGGGTTGGTTTAGATTTTGTTTTCAGGCGGTGGGTTTAGGTGCATTTAGGGAGCTTGCTTTAGGTCATTTTGTTTGCGTTGCTGAGGTTGTATGATTTTTGTATATTTTAGGTAGGGTTAGGTCGGTTCTTTTAGGCATTAGGTTTAGATTAGGTGGTTTGAGGTGGTTTAATCTTCTTAGGCAGGTTGTAGGTGTCTATATGTTGTTGAAGGGTTGTTTAAGGTGGGTTTAGTTGAGGTTGCGTAAGTTCTTTGTGTAAGGGTGCTTTAGGTTGGATGTTTAGGGTATTTGAGGTGACGTTTGGTTGGTTTTTGGTTGTGTCTGGATGATTTGGAGGTGAGGGGGCGATCTGGCTGGGCCATGTGCTGTGTGGGCAGGTGTGCCCTTCCTCCTTCCCTGCTCCATGTGTTTCCTTCCCTTGCTGAAAGAGGACGACCTTCCCCGCTAGAGGCGTACCATTGCTAGGTCAAGGGTATACGGTAGCTGCGCTGTGCTTTAGAAGCTCCAAAGAAGCTCCAGGTGCATTAGTAGGAGAAGGTAGGGTAGCGAAGCTTCCAAGTCTCCAGACACAAGCAAGTGAGGCTTTGCATGGGTGGTAGGGTGTTTGCTGGAAGGTGTTGGGTGTTTGTTTTAGCTTGGTTGGTGTTAGGTTTGGTTGAGGTTTTGTAGGGTTTTTTAGATGAGCCTCAAGCAACGCAACTTGAAGAAGCAGTTTTTAGCTTGGTGGTTTTCGGTGTGTTAAAGGTGATTTTAGGTGGGCTTAGGGGTTTGCTTGAGGTCGTTTTGTAAGATGTTGATGGTGTGATTTGCTGTAGCATTTTTCATGTTGGTTTAGGTTGGTTGGTTTACGTATTGTTTTAGATTTGTTGTTGGAGGTGGTTTAGTGATTTCTTGGGCTGTTTTTAAGTGTTTTGAGGTTGTTTCCTGTGCGTTTAGGTTGGCTGCTTTAGGTTATTTAGGTTATTTGTGAAAGGGTGCTTGAGGTTGGATGTTTCGGGTATTTGAGGTGAGGTTTGGTTGGTTTTAGGAGCCATTGTTTGGTTTTTGGTTGTGTCTGGATGATTTGGAGGTGAGGGGGCGATCTGGCTGGGCCACGTGCTGTGTGGGCAGGTGTGCCCTTCCTCCTTCCCTGCTCCATGTGTTTCCTTCCCTTACTGAAAGAGGACGACCTTCCCCGCTAGAGGCGTACCATTGCTAGGTCAAGGGTATACGGTAGCTGCGCTGTGCTTTAGAAGCTCGAAAGAAGCTCAAGGTGCATTAGTAGGAGAAGGTAGGGTAGCGAAGCTTCCAAGTCTCCAGACACAAGCAAGTGAGGCTTTGCATGGGTGGTAGGGTGTTTGCTGGAAGGTGTTGGGTGTTTGCTTTGGGTTGGTTAGGTTTAGGGTGTTTAGGTTGTTTAAGGATGTTGTAGCTTGGTTGTTGAAGTTGGGTTGGTTTAGATTTTGTTTTCAGGCGGTGGGTTTAGGTGCATTTAGAGAGCTTGCTTTAGGTCATTTTGTTTGCGTTGCTGAGGTTGTATGATTTTTGTATATTTTAGGTAGGGTTAGGTCGGTTCTTTTAGGCATTAGGTTTAGATTAGGTGGTTTGAGGTGGTTTAATCTTCTTAGGCAGGTTGTAGGTGTCTATATGTTGTTGAAGGGTTGTTTGAGGTGGGTTTAGTTGAGGTTGCCTAAGTTCTTTGTGTAAGGGTGCTTTAGGTTGGATGTTTAGGGTATTTGAGGTGAGGTTTGGTTGGTTTTTGGTTGTGTCTGGATGATTTGGAGGTGAGGGGGCGATCTGGCTGGGCCATGTGCTGTGTGGGCAGGTGTGCCCTTCCTCCTTCCCTGCTCCATGTGTTTCCTTCCCTTGCTGAAAGAGGACGACCTTCCCCGCTAGAGGCATACCATTGCTAGGTCAAGGGTATACGGTAGCTGCGCTGTGCTTTAGAAGCTCCAAAGAAGCTCCAGGTGCATTAGTAGGAGAAGGTAGGGTAGCGAAGCTTCCAAGTCTCCAGACACAAGCAAGTGAGGCTTTGCATGGGTGGTAGGGTGTTTGCTGGATGGTGTTGGGTGTTTGTTTTAGCTTGGTTGGTGTTAGGTTTGGTTGAGGTTTTGTAGGGTTTTTTCGATGAGCCTCAAGCAACGCAACTTGAAGAAGCAGTTTTTAGCTTGGTGGTTTTCGGTGTGTTAAAGGTGATTTTAGGTGGGCTTAGGGGTTTGCTTGAGGTCGTTTTGTAAGATGTTGATGGTGTGATTTGCTGTAGCATTTTTCATGTTGGTTTAGGTTGGTTGGTTTACGTATTGTTTTAGATTTGTTGTTGGAGGTGGTTTAGTGATTTCTTGGGCTGTTTTTAAGTGTTTTGAGGTTGTTTCCTGTGCGTTTAGGTTGGCTGCTTTAGGTTATTTAGGTTATTTGTGAAAGGGTGCTTGAGGTTGGATGTTTCGGGTATTTGAGGTGAGGTTTGGTTGGTTTTAGGAGCCATTGTTTGGTTTTTGGTTGTGTCTGGATGATTTGGAGGTGAGGGGCGATCTGGTTGGGCCACGTGCTGTGTGGGCAGGTGTGCCCTTCCTCCTTCCCTGCTCCTTGTGTTTCCTTCCCTTGCTGAAAGAGGACGACCTTCCCCGCTAGAGGCGTACCATTGCTAGGTCAAGGGTATACGGTAGCTGCGCTGTGCTTTAGAAGCTCGAAAGAAGCTCCAGGTGCATTAGTAGGAGAAGGTAGGGTAGCGAAGCTTCCAAGTCTCCAGACACAAGCAAGTGAGGCTTTGCATGGGTGGTAGGGTGTTTGCTGGAAGGTGTTGGGTGTTTGCTTTGGGTTGGTTAGGTTTAGGGTGTTTAGGTTGTTTAAGGATGTTGTAGCTTGGTTGTTGAAGTTGGGTTGGTTTAGATTTTGTTTTCAGGCGGTGGGTTTAGGTGCATTTAGGGAGCTTGCTTTAGGTCATTTTGTTTGCGTTGCTGAGGTTGTATGATTTTTGTATATTTTAGGTAGGGTTAGGTCGGTTCTTTTAGGCATTAGGTTTAGATTAGGTGGTTTGAGGTGGTTTAATCTTTTTAGGCAGGTTGTAGGTGTCTATATGTTGTTGAAGGGTTGTTTGAGGTGGGTTTAGTTGAGGTTGCCTAAGTTCTTTGTGTAAGGGTGCTTTAGGTTGGATGTTTAGGGTATTTGAGGTGACGTTTGGTTGGTTTTTGGTTGTGTCTGGATGATTTGTAGGTGTGGGGGCCATCTGGCTGGGCCATGTGCTGTGTGGGCAGGTGTGCCTTTCCTCCTTCCCTGCTCCATGTGTTTCCTTCCCTTGCTGAAAGAGGACGACCTTCCCCGCTAGAGGCGTACCATTGCTAGGTCAAGGGTATACGGTAGCTGCGCTGTGCTTTAGAAGCTCCAAAGAAGCTCAAGGTGCATTAGTAGGAGAAGGTAGGGTAGCGAAGCTTCCAAGTCTCCAGACACAAGCAAGTGAGGCTTTGCATGGGTGGTAGGGTGTTTGCTGGAAGGTGTTGGGTGTTTGTTTTAGCTTGGTTGGTGTTAGGTTTGGTTGAGGTTTTGTAGGGTTTTTTAGATGAGCCTCAAGCAACGCAACTTGAAGAAGCAGTTTTTAGCTTGGTGGTTTTCGGTGTGTTAAAGGTGATTTTAGGTGGGCTTAGGGGTTTGCTTGAGGTCGTTTTGTAAGATGTTGATGGTGTGATTTGCTGTAGCATTTTTCATGTTGGTTTAGGTTGGTTGGTTTACGTATTGTTTTAGATTTGTTGTTGGAGGTGGTTTAGTGATTTCTTGGGCTGTTTTTAAGTTTTTTGAGGTTGTTTCCTGTGCGTTTAGGTTGGCTGCTTTAGGTTATTTAGGTTATTTGTGAAAGGGTGCTTGAGGTTGGATGTTTCGGGTATTTGAGGTGAGGTTTGGTTGGTTTTAGGAGCCATTGTTTGGTTTTTGGTTGTGTCTGGATGATTTGGAGGTGAGGGGGCGATCTGGTTGGGCCACGTGCTGTGTGGGCAGGTGTGCCCTTCCTCCTTCCCTGCTCCTTGTGTTTCCTTCCCTTGCTGAAAGAGGACGACCTTCCCCGCTAGAGGCGTACCATTGCTAGGTCAAGGGTATACGGTAGCTGCGCTGTGCTTTAGAAGCTCGAAAGAAGCTCCAGGTGCATTAGTAGGAGAAGGTAGGGTAGCGAAGCTTCCAAGTCTCCAGACACAAGCAAGTGAGGCTTTGCATGGGTGGTAGGGTGTTTGCTGGAAGGTGTTGGGTGTTTGCTTTGGGTTGGTTAGGTTTAGGGTGTTTAGGTTGTTTAAGGATGTTGTAGCTTGGTTGTTGAAGTTGGGTTGGTTTAGATTTTGTTTTCTAGGCAGTGGGTTTAGGTGCATTTAGGGAGCTTGCTTTAGGTCATTTTGTTTGCGTTGCTGAGGTTGTATGATTTTTGTATATTTTAGGTAGGGTTAGGTCGGTTCTTTTAGGCATTAGGTTTAGATTAGGTGGTTTGAGGTGGTTTAATCTTCTTAGGCAGGTTGTAGGTGTCTATATGTTGTTGAAGGGTTGTTTAAGGTGGGTTTAGTTGAGGTTGCCTAAGTTCTTTGTGTAAGGGTGCTTTAGGTTGGATGTTTAGGGTATTTGAGGTGATGTTTGGTTGGTTTTTGGTTGTGTCTGGATGATTTGGAGGTGAGGGGGCGATCTGGCTGGGCCATGTGCTGTGTGGGCAGGTGTGCCCTTCCTCCTTCCCTGCTCCATGTGTTTCCTTCCCTTGCTGAAAGAGGACGACCTTCCCCGCTAGAGGCGTACCATTGCTAGGTCAAGGGTATACGGTAGCTGCGCTGTGCTTTAGAAGCTCCAAAGAAGCTCCAGGTGCATTAGTAGGAGAAGGTAGGGTAGCGAAGCTTCCAAGTCTCCAGACACAAGCAAGTGAGGCTTTGCATGGGTGGTAGGGTGTTTGCTGGAAGGTGTTGGGTGTTTGTTTTAGCTTGGTTGGTGTTGGTTTGGTTGAGGTTTTGTAGGGTTTTTTAGATGAGCCTCAAGCAACGCAACTTGAAGAAGCAGTTTTTAGCTTGGTGGTTTTCGGTGTGTTAAAGGTGATTTTAGGTGGGCTTAGGGGTTTGCTTGAGGTCGTTTTGTAAGATGTTGATGGTGTGATTTGCTGTAGCATTTTTCATGTTGGTTTAGGTTGGTTGGTTTACGTATTGTTTTAGATTTGTTGTTGGAGGTGGTTTAGTGATTTCTTGGGCTGTTTTTAAGTGTTTTGAGGTTGTTTCCTGTGCGTTTAGGTTGGCTGCTTTAGGTTATTTAGGTTATTTGTGAAAGGGTGCTTGAGGTTGGATGTTTCGGGTATTTGAGGTGAGGTTTGGTTGGTTTTAGGAGCCATTGTTTGGTTTTTGGTTGTGTCTGGATGATTTGGAGGTGAGGGGGCGATCTGGCTGGGCAATGTGCTGTGTGGGCAGGTGTGCCCTTCCTCCTTCCCTGCTCCATGTGTTTCCTTCCCTTGCTGAAAGAGGACGACCTTCCCCGCTAGAGGCGTACCATTGCTAGGTCAAGGGTATACGGTAGCTGCGCTGTGCTTTAGAAGCTCGAAAGAAGCTCAGGGTGCATTAGTAGGAGAAGGTAGGGTAGCGAAGCTTCCAAGTCTCCAGACACAAGCAAGTGAGGCTTTGCATGGGTGGTAGGGTGTTTGCTGGAAGGTGTTGGGTGTTTGCTTTGGGTTGGTTAGGTTTAGGGTGTTTAGGTTGTTTAAGGATGTTGTAGCTTGGTTGTTGAAGTTGGGTTGGTTTAGATTTTGTTTTCAGGCGGTGGGTTTAGGTGCATTTAGGGAGCTTGCTTTAGGTCATTTTGTTTGCGTTGCTGAGGTTGTATGATTTTTGTATATTTTAGGTAGGGTTAGGTCGGTTCTTTTAGGCATTAGGTTTAGATTAGGTGGTTTGAGGTGGTTTAATCTTTTTAGGCAGGTTGTAGGTGTCTATATGTTGTTGAAGGGTTGTTTGAGGTGGGTTTAGTTGAGGTTGCGTAAGTTCTTTGTGTAAGGGTGCTTTAGGTTGGATGTTTAGGGTATGTGAGGTGACGTTTGGTTGGTTTTTGGTTGTGTCTGGATGATTTGGAGGTGAGGGGGCGATCTGGCTGGGCCATGTGCTGTGTGGGCAGGTGTGCCCTTCCTCCTTCCCTGCTCCATGTGTTTCCTTCCCTTGCTGAAAGAGGACGACCTTCCCCGCTAGAGGCGTACCATTGCTAGGTCAAGGGTATACGGTAGCTGCGCTGTGCTTTAGAAGCTCGAAAGAAGCTCAGGGTGCATTAGTAGGAGAAGGTAGGGTAGCGAAGCTTCCAAGTCTCCAGACACAAGCAAGTGAGGCTTTGCATGGGTGGTAGGGTGTTTGCTGGAAGGCGTTGGGTGTTTGTTTTAGCTTGGTTGGTGTTAGGTTTGGTTGAGGTTTTGTAGGGTTTTTTAGATGAGCCTCAAGCAACGCAACTTGAAGAAGCAGTTTTTAGCTTGGTGGTTTTCGGTGTGTTAAAGGTGATTTTAGGTGGGCTTAGGGGTTTGCTTGAGGTCGTTTTGTAAGATGTTGATGGTGTGATTTGCTGTAGCATTTTTCATGTTGGTTTAGGTTGGTTGGTTTACGTATTGTTTTAGATTTGTTGTTGGAGGTGGTTTAGTGATTTCTTGGGCTGTTTTTAAGTGTTTTGAGGTTGTTTCCTGTGCGTTTAGGTTGGCTGCTTTAGGTTATTTAGGTTGTGAAAGGGTGCTTGAGGTTGGATGTTTTGGGTATTTGAGGTGAGGTTTGGTTGGTTTTAGGAGCCATTGTTTGGTTTTTGGTTGTGTCTGGATGATTTGGAGGTGAGGGGGCGATCTGGCTGGGCCATGTGCTGTGTGGGCAGGTGTGCCCTTCCTCCTTCCCTTGCCGAAAGAGGACGACCTTTCCTGCTAGAGGCGTACCATTGCTAGGTCAAGGGTATACGGTAGCTGCGCTGTGCTTTAGAAGCTCGAAAGAAGCTCAGGGTGCATTAGTAGGAGAAGGCAGGGTAGCGAAGCTTCCAAGTCTCCAGACACAAGCAAGTGAGGCTTTGCATGAGTGGTATGGTGTTTGTTGGAAGGTGTTGGGTGTTTGCTTTGGGTTGGTTAGGTTTAGGATGTTTAGGTTGTTTACGGATGTTGTAGCTTGGTTGTTTAAGGTGGTTTGGTTTAGATTTTGTTTTCATCTGGTGGGTTAGTTAGCTTGCTTTAGGTCACTTTGTTCATGTCTTTCAGATTTTGGTTTTTTATGGTTTAGGAAGGGCCTGGTTGGATATGTTATGTATGTGGTTTAAATTGTTTGAGGTGGTTTTATGCTTGATGAGGCTCTGTTTAAGTACTTTTATGGTTTTTAGTGGCTATTTTAGTTGGGTTTCCATGCATTAGTTTAGGTTGTGTAAGTTATTTGGTTTTTTGTGCTTTAGATCGTATGGTGAGGTTATTTTATGTTGTGTTTGGTTGGTTTTTGGAGGTTGTTTTGGTTTTCAGTTGTGATTTTTAATTTTATGGTGTTTTAGAATATTTTTAAATTCTGGTTGGGTTAGACTGCTTTTCATCTTGGTGTATTTAGGTCATTTTCAGTATTTTTTGTTTGGTTCAAGTCATTTGCTCTAGGTCATGTTGTTTATGTTTAGGTCTTTTGGGTTTGTATTTTTAAAGTTTGTTTTGATTTGTTGTTTTCAGTTATTTTATATTGTATTAGTTTGTTTTTAGGTCGTCTGTTACTGAGATATTTAAGTATATTTAAGCTTGGTTGTTAATAGTTTAAGGGGTTTTTTATGTTGGTTAGTTTAGATTAGTTTTTGTGGTTGATATTGGATGGTTCAGGTAGGTTATTTTAGATATTTTAAGGTTGTATTTAGGTTATTCAGGGTTGCTTGTTCTAAGTGTTTGAATATAAATTTGTTTAGGTTCTTTAAGGTTGGTTGTTTGCATTTGTCAAAGGTTGGTTTAGGTTAGTTGTTCTATGTGGTTTTGTTTTAGGTAGGCTGTTCTAGCTAGGTTTAGGGCCACCATCGTGGAGCATGAGCAGCAGGCTCCCAGCCCAAATGGCCCGAAGAAGCCGTGGCAGGGGGCCGTGCTCAACGCTGCAGAGGAAGGCAAAAAACCCCCGCAGACACTTGGTGTCCCACATGGGGGGAAAAAAAAGCCTTCCTCCCCCCAGCTGCAGGGCACGAGAGGCCATCTTCCTGGTGCTTGAGGAGCAGGCAGGAACCGAGCCAAAAGGGCCCAGAGGAGCTCTGAAAAGTGGTCACGCTCAATGCTGCAGAGGAAGGCAAAAAACCCCCGGGGACCAGTGCCAATCTGCCCCGGGGGAAAAAATTCCTTCCTGACCCCAGTGCTGGCGATCGGCTGTTCCCTGAGCATGTGAGCCAGACCTGGCTCCTTGTCCCACAGGCTGCTCACGCCTCCCAGGACCTGCCCAAGCCCTATCCTCCCTTGAGCTGGAGCCATCTCAGGGATTTCCCAGAGTGCTCACATGCCCCCAGCGTGATCAGTCTTGGGGGCAAGAATCTTTACCATGCATGTCAGGACACTAGTGGGTGCTCGAAAGCACTGGGACCCCTGGCAACATCTCTGCATCCTATTTCTTACCGGTGTTGCCCCTGGCCCGACAGGGGAGGAGGACGGTGAGCTCTGCAGTGCTCTTCAAGAAATCATTCCCTTGGTCTTGCCACTGCTGTCCAGCTGAGAAGGGTTTCCATCCATTAGATAAGCCTTGCAGCAGAGAATTTCCAGCAGCCTCGTCTAGCCTCCAGTCTTCTCCTCCCTAAGCCCCCACTAAGGAATTCCACCAGCTTCTCAAGTGCTTCCCCTGGGATGTGTTTGGGCTGCCCCCGGGCCAGCTCTGGCACTGGACACGGGAGGCTGCTCCTTTTGATGCTGCCCGGGGCATTGTGACTGCTGCGTTGCCAGGTGCTGGCATTGTGACATGGGGGTGACAGAGCCACACGTGTGCAGTCCTGCCCGCCCCCCCTCCGCCCAGCACCCTTTGGAGGAAGCCTTTGGGGTGCTGGCCCCAAATCAGTCCCTGTGCTCAGGAGGCCCAGGGGCTGTCCCTGCCGTTTGGTGGCTGCTGGGTGGCCATTCAGCTCCCAAGGACAAACCTCATGCTGTTATTCTTCTTTTGGGCCATTGGAGAAACCCTGCAGCCGAATGATCACCCCAGTAGCCGTCCCGTCTCTGTGCCACAGGTAAGACCCATTAGGCCCCGCAGTGAGGTGGATCAGGGAGTTGATCTTGCTGGACACAAACCCTTTTATTGGGGTCTAAGGGGTGTCAGGCAACCTGAGCCTCAAGGAAAAGCGTAAGTGTAAGCAGAGCCATAGTTTGGGATGGATGGTGCCAACAGACTGCTGTCGACGTAAGACACGCCTTGAAAAATAATTGAGCAGAGGTTACACTGGTATTCAGGAAAGCCTGGTCATTGTCAGACCTAGAGCATTTTGATCTGTTTCCAAAGCACAGCCAGGCAAATGACAGCCCTTCCCAACTGTTACAAATAGCCCATTGCTGCTGTTGCTGTTATGTCCCCTTGTCCCACTGAAACAAAGCTGCATAGCTGCTCTGTTAAAACAAACACGGTGCTATTGCCCCCTATCCCTTGAGTGACTACATGAGGGTAGGAAGTCCGCTGTACCATGCACCCAACCCACCTGCTGGGCCTGTGTCAGGGAGGGTCGGGTGCGACTCCACTGGTCTGTTTCCCTCTCCCCACTCCCTGATGCTCCTCAACCTGCTTACCTCCTCCCTGAGCTCTGTCACTAAGCAGAGGAGTTCTTCTACCTGGGCACATCTCCCACAGCTATGCTCGCTGCTGCCATACAGTATCGGTGTAAAAGCAGGGCATACCCTGCAGTGTCTTCCCACTGGGTCTCGGTCTGGGCAGCTGCATCACTTGTGCTTGAGGTCGACCTTACAAACGCCACGGCTTTCTGCCGGGTGGACACCATAGTCCCTCTTCGAGCTGGCAGAGCTTCTCTTCCTGCGCCCCCTTCCGTGCAAACTGCCTTGCTCCGCTTTGTGGGCAGCGCTCCTGCTCGCTAGCGGTGCCCAGGCTGCTGTTTATAGGCGTGGCCACCGCTGTGAGCGGCAAAGTCCAAGTTTCGTCAGCGACTCTCGCGAGAGTTGGCGGCTTCTGGCGCTTCCCTGGCGGTTCCCTGCCTCGGGAAAACCTTGTCTGCGCCGAAAAGTTGCTGCTTTTGCTGCTGCTTTTGCTTCGGATGCTGATCCGGATCAGCTCCGCCGCAGCTCCGCTCCGCGGCTGACTGGCGGTGCTGGTTACGGCGTGTTTACATCTCCCGCCGTTGCCCCGGCAACGCCCAGGTCTCGTCAACGAGTCTCGCGAGAGTTGCCGCGGCTCCCCGCGCGGCACTGGCGGCCGCGTGCCGCGCAAACCCTGCCGGCGACCCGAATCTGCCGCTTTTGCAGCCGCTTTTGCAGCCGCTTTTGCAGCCGCTTTTGCAGCCGCTTTTGCAGCCGCTTTTGCAGCCGCTTTTGCAGCCGCTTTTGCAGCCGCTTTTGCAGCCGCTTTTGCAGCCGCTTTTGCAGCCGCTTTTGCAGCCGCTTTTGCAGCCGCTTTTGCCCCACATTCGGATCAGCTCTGCTGTACTATGTTTTTTGTACTATGTTTTTCTGCAATCTAAATTCAAAAGACCTGACCATGAATTTCACTCTGTTATCCATTTGATGACAGCAGAGCATGAAGGGTGGATTCTCAGAGATGTGTTAAAGGGACTTTCTTCAGCAGCCTGAAGAGGAAGATTTTTGCTAGTAATGCTGAGATGGGTGAGGAGGTGGCTTGCCAGGTGGCCACCTGACACTAAAAGGCAACTGCCTCCCTTTAAGAGGCCCTAAGTGCCTGTAGGATGGCTGCAAAGAAGAATTGAAGAGTTTGCTTTTTGTATGCCCATCTGAAACCACCGGAGAATGTTGGTGTGATTAAATTACTGATGATGCCATTCAGATACAAAGGAACTTCTTTTTTTTAATTAATAAAGTACGAAAAAAAGTCTTCTATCGCACAGATGATCATGACTTTGCAAAACTGGTGCAATGAGTGGAGAAAGCTGCCAGACTATGTCTGTCCCTTTAAACAATCCCAACGTTTGGATGCAAGCTCAGTGCAACGAGACAGGCTCTTCCATGTGTCCAAACGTGGATCTGATGGATCAACAGGCAGAGTGAGGCTAGAGATGAATTCCCTTGCCATGGGTGTCCCCTCTGCAGAGGACTTTGAGGAAAAAGGCAGTCTCTAAGTAGCAAGGACTTCAAACAACATGGGATTTCTGAGCTAAAACCTGTGCTTTGAGTTATGCTTGAAGATGAACTGGTAGCCAGTGCATATTAATCCCATGCTTTCCTCTCTGCAAAGGGCTTCACAGTGCAAATGAATGCTGATAGAGCACATCCGAAACAATTAGCTATAGCCATACTAATGGCATTCCTGTACTGTGAGAGATGCAGTCCCATACACTGGGCCCCACGGTTTAAGAAAGATGTTAATGAAGGCTTCCCAAGGAGGACACCAAAGCCAGGGAAGGGGCTGAAAGGCATGTCCTCTGGGAGCAGCTGAGGACATGGGGTTTGTCTAGTTTGGAGAGAAGAAGGCTGAGAGGTGACCACTGCTCTCTCCAGCTTCCTGAGGAGGGGACATAGAGAGGGAGGTGCTGAACTCTTCTCCCTGGTACCCAGTGCCAGGACGTGTAGGAATGGCTCAAAGCTGCATCCATCAGGGGAGCTTTGGCTGTAACATGGAATCATAGTATACCAGGTTGGAAAGGACAACAAGGATCATCTGGTCCAGCCTTTCTTGGCAAGTGCATAGTATAGACAAGATGGCCCATCACCCTGTCCCGCTGAATCTTAAAAGTTCCAAGTGTTGGGGAATCCACCACTTCCCTGGGGAGAATATTCCAATGGCTGATTATTCTCATTGTGAAAAATTCCTCTCGTGTCCAATCTGAATCTCTCTAGAATTAATTTGTACCCATTGCCCCTCATCTTTTCCATGTGTCTCCTTGTAAAAAGGGAGTCTCCATCTTCTTTGTAGCCACCCTTTAAATACTGGAACATGCTGATGAGGTCTCCCCTAAGCCTTTTTTTCTGGAGGCTGAACAAGCCCAGTTCTCTTAGCCTTCCCTCACATGGCACCTTCCCAGTCGTTTGATCATCTTTATGTCACTTCTCTAACCCTCTCCAGCCTGTCTGCATCTTTTTTGCATAGCAGGGACCAAAACTGAACACAGTATTGCAAGTGTGGCCTGGCAAGTGCCAAGTAGAGCAGGATAATGACTTCTTTGTCTCTGCTGGTGATGCCCTTGCTAATGCAGCCCAGCATCCTGTTGGCTGCCTTTGCTGCAGCAACACACTGGTCACTCATATTGAGCTTCTTGTCCACCAGGTCCCTTTCCACAGAGCTGCGCCCCAGCCGGGTATATCCCAGCCTGTGCTGCACTCCTGGATTATGTTTTCCCAGGTGCAAGACCTTACACTTGTCCTTGTTGGGCTTTATAATATTCTTGTTAGCCCACTCTTCAGCCTATCCAGGTCATTCTGCAGGGTGGCTCTCCTGATGTGTCCGCTTTCCCACTCAAGTTTGGTGTCGTCGGCAAACTTCATTGGGTACACTTGATCCAGATGACTTATGAAGATGTTAAACAGTGTTTGGCTCAATAGAGATCCCTGGGGGACCCCACTCATGGTAGATTTCCAGTTTGAAAAGGAGCCATTTACTACCACCCTCTGGGTGCAGCCTGTCGGCCATTTCCCCACCTGCCACAGAGACCACTTGTCTAGACCATGACGTGACAGTTTCCCTAGGAGGAGGCCATGGGAGACCATATCAAAAGCCTTTGAGAAATCCAGGTAAACATCGTCCACCACTAGCCCCACATCAACTTAGGAGGTTACTTTGTCATAGAAGGCGATCAGGTTTGTCAAGCACAATTTGCCCCTCTTGAATCCATGCTGGCTATTCCCAGTCATGTGCTTCACCTGACTTGTGATGGCCCCCAGGAGGATTAATTCCAGAACTTTCCCAGTGACTGAAGTAAGACTGATTGGTCTGTAATTTCCCAGATCCTCCTTTAAGCCCTTCTTGTAGATGGGATGATATTAGCCTTCTTCCAGTCTTCTGGGACATCCCCCTGATCTCCACAACTTCCCAGAGATTTCGGAGAGCAGCCTCACACTGGCATCAGCCACCTCTCTCAGTGCTCCCAGGTGGATATTGTCAGGGCTCATCCATTTGTAGTGGTCGAATTCCTGTAATAGTTCCTGTACCAACTCTTCCTTCACTAACGTGGGGAAACTTTTTTTTTTTTTTTTTTTTGAGAAGAGAGTGGTCAAACCCTGAAACGGGCTTTCTGGAGGTGTCACATGCCTGTCAGTGTTGAAGAGACATTTGGACAAAAGCCTTGTTAGCTCGTCTTAACTTTCGATCAGCCCTTGAAGTGGTCAGGCAGTTGGACTAGATAGCTGTTGTTGTAGGACCCTTGGACCTGAACTATGCTGTCCTGTTTCCTCTCCTCTGTTCTAGACGACTTCAGTTACATAATCTTTTTGTTCGTTGCGTGAGGTCAACGAATACTCATGCTGCAGAGCTTAGTGCCACTGCCATGGCTGTAAATTGACAAGAAGTCTGAATGCAGCAGTGAAAACTGGAGAACTGTTAAGGACAGGTTGAAGAGATACATTCATATTCCTTCTAGACAGCGGGAAAGTGGTGATGGACATTTGGAAGCCGTTTCCATTCTGTGTGGTGAGGGCCAGAAGCAGTCTTCTTTAAATCACTGGCATTAGGTTAGGGAGTAGGAATGAAAGGAAGGGAGTACACTGCTGGCATGAGTAGATTGTTGCAGTTTTGGGCACCACAGTATAGAAAGGATCTAAAGCTACTAGAGAGTGTCCAGAGGAGGGTCACAAAGTTGGTGAAGGGTTTGGAGAGGAAGCCGTATGAGGAGCGGCTAAAGTCACTTGGTTTGTTCAGCCTGGAGGGGACTGAGGGGAGAGCTCATTGCGGCCTACACAAGAGAGGATGAGGGGCAGGAACTGATCTCTCAGGCAACCAGGGATAGTGCCCGAGGGAATGGCAGGAAAGTGTGGAGGGGAGGTTCAGGTTGTTCATTAGGAAAAGGTTCTCCACCCAGAGGGTGCTGGAGCACTGGAACAGGCTCCCCAGGGAGGTGTCCCGGCCCCAAGCCTGACAGTGTTCGAGAAGAGACTGGACAAGGCCTCAGACACACGGTGTGAACTGCGGGGTTGTCCTGTGCAGGGACAGGAGTTGGACCCGATGATCCTTGTGTGTCCCTTCCAACCCAGGACATTCTATGATTCTTTGAAACCCTAGGAATAGTTTTGGTGTGCAGTTTTTCAGCGTGACATAGAGAGATGAATGGTTACTTGGTGCTAGGTGAGATGTTTGACTTTTGAGTTGCATTTTGAGGTGGGAACATTGGATCCAGTTGGTCAGACCTGTAACTGTGACTGATTTTGGAATAATCTTGCATTTCGTATGGTACTGGAGTTAATTCATTCCTACCCAAATTTTACAAAACATACTCATAATTTTAGGCTATAAAGTGAGCGTAATTCTCCAAAAACCTGTGTTTTTTTGTAATATCTTTTCAGTGATCTGATACTCTGTCAATCATACTTTACAACATCCAATTCTTGTCTTGTGAGACAGGCATTTGCAAGGCAGAATTTATGTACACAGCCTCAATGATGTTATTGTGTTAAATGATTTGTGTAGTTGTTTGTGGGGTTTTTGTTGTTGTTCTTTATTTGTTTGTTTTTGTGGGTTTTTTCCAACACTTTGTTCATTCCTGTTATATTATAGAATATACCTAACAAGAGATCTTCCTAATTAGTTTCTTTGTACATAAAAGGTTGTTAATATTTTAATGTTCATTACATTACAGGGTTGGAAATAATCAAAATAACTAATTTTGTTGCATGCTCTTGCGGCTGATTCATGATGTGTTCTTCTCTGGAGACTTTGTAGTAAGGTAGAACTTGTCACAGACAGTACATAGAACTGGTTGTTTCCTTTAAAAGGAAGATCCAGATGAGGCTTTACTGAGATGTTAGAGTTAGTAATTGTTGAAGTAAATTATGGTATGGAATAATTAGCTCTGGACTTAATATTTGATATATATGATCTTTGCGTAGGTTCCTTCCAAATCCCCTCCACCAACTGGCAGCAGAAGCAGGACATCTTCGTTTACAGATCAGAATGATGAAAGCACTTTAACACCAGACAAAGAGGTCAGTTGAGAACTGTTTTTCTGTATTTTTCAACTTTCAAGAAAATAAAAGAAAAATCTAACTTTATGTCCTTTATTAACTTTGCTTTTTTGACTTCTTAATCTCACTCTTTTCTGTGCATTTATAGGTATGAATAGTCTATTTTTTAGTTTAAATACTCAAGTGTTTAATATAAGTAAAACAGACCTTTAAGCGTTAGTGATTAACCCCCCAATTAGGAAACCTTTTAAGTCATTCCTTAGGTCTTAAAAATCTTACCCCTGAACTGAAGTCAGGGAGGTAGTGGGACAGAAGTTACATTCGGAGACACTAACTTCTTTTTTAATGCCTCTTTTGGTTGAAAAATTGGGGGAATCCAGTTAACTGCACAGGTAACTTGAGGTGGATAAGCCTAAAGACTTAAACTGAGATCTTCTAAGTATTTCTAATTATACAAGTAATTATCAAATTTAAACAGCCCCCGAAAAACGAACCAAAATGAAACAACAAACGAACAACAACAAAAAGCCCAAACAAAACCAACAACAAAAAAACAACAACAAACCAAACTGAGTTTAAATCATGAAACATAAAATATCATTAAAATCACTATCAGGATGATGGGTAACCATGACTTGCATAATAGAGCAAACAGAGGAGATTATCCACTCTCACCTTTTTTTATATTGAATACTGTGGCCTTTTTGAAGTGGCTTGATTACAAAGGAAAAAACAAACAGACAGTATAAGCCCTTGCTTTGTGAGTGTGAAAACAGGCTGGTGGAGTAAAGCAGGCAACTGCTGTGGTTCTGTGAACTTTGTCAAAGGAAATGTTGAGTTCCTAGCCAGAAATTCAGTTGCTGGGTTTTGCTACAAAAAAAGATGTGCTTTCTTGCAGTAGGACAATCCAGTTAAATTTTTAACACCGCTTTGTCTTCAGGAGATGATCAGCTATACCCGAAATTTTTCTTAGATTCCATTATGAATGCTTCCAGCGATTATAGCTTGGCAGTTTGCTTCCTGCAGCGATAATAGAAATAAAAGAGTATGTCGTGATTTTGGTTTGCATTTTGGAACTACAGTATCGAGTTTTCTAATAAATGCTGATTTTTCTCTACTGTTATATATATGTGTGTATATATATGTATATATGTATGTAATGACTTCCCTCTGTCCCTGGAGAGAGGTTTTCTGTTAACTGATGCTCTAAAATGTCAGCAAGCACTGTCACCCAGGATAAATTAAGTATTTCAGTAAGGAAACTTTGCTGGTTTTGTTTGGTTGCTTGTGGTTGGTTGTTTGGTGGTTTTTGTTTGGTTGGTTGGGTTTTGTTTTTGTTTTTTTTAATTACGTGTATCCATTGTAGAAAGTACTAGAGGTTAAAGGACTGATTGGGCCAAGGTTTTCAGAATTTTAAGCACCGAAAGCTTAGTGGAATGTGAAATGTCGAAGCTGTGAGACACAGTGATGTTCTGTGGAGCTCATTCACTGTTTTTTGTCTATCGTTAACTTGGTGCTGCCTCCACAAAAGGATGAAATCTTCCTCTCTCTTTTCAGTGGTAAATAAAGGGAAAGATTAAGTGCTAACACATCTTATCCCTTTTATAATAAAAAGTACCAACTGTTTTCTGCTCAAATAGTATAACTCACACATTGAATGAAAGGCACAGTACTTTTCCTTAACTTGTATTTCTTTTTGAGGATGTCTACTTCTGTTCCAGTTCTGAAAAAGGTTTGTGAGCCTGAAAGCTTGTATCTTTTTCAGTTTTATCAATTGATTTAGTAAAAAGTACTACCTCTCTTTAAAATTTGGATAACATGTTTAAAAGATAAATGCATTTCCAAGTGTTGATGGGTGCTACTGCTATGTCAGCTGTATGTATCAATGCTTTCTGTAGTGTTCATAATTTCTATGGAGAACTACAGTTTGTCTTGTACTAGATTAGATATATGTTGCCCCCCAGAAGACTCTTTTTCAGACTACTTTTACAGGCAAACAGGGGAAGCAAACAATTCCCTACAGGACAGACCAAGTTATCTTGGGAGAACATTATGCTCTAAATACAGTGATTACACTGGAGTGATCAGAGAAGCAGAAGGAGAAAGAAGATTAAGAGTGGAAACAGTACTAAAGTGACCTCAGATCTATAGTTATCCTTGGGCTTAGGCAGCTGCTCTGAGAATTTAAATTGTGAAACATATCCTGTAGTTAGAAATTCAGAAAGTAGTGAAGCTGCTAAGGGAATTAAAATATTTTTTTCTTTTCTTTTTCTTTTTTTTTTTTTTTTTTGGTAAAGATGAGATTTATGTCATGGAAAATTTTACTAAAATGAAGATTAATTTAAATGATCAAGACAAAATCTTTCTCCAAATATTTCTCGTAAATATTAACAGAGTGATTAAAAGCAAATGGTCTTCAAAACTAGTTTGTTGGATTAGATTTTCATAAAATTCAGTTCACTGGCAGTATTACTATGATTAAAAAGATGCAGATAATCCATATTATGTCTGAAAATATATACCCTGATTATATGGGTATGTTATGTCTTTTGGGGGGCATTTTTTGCAGTGTTCTCATTTGATCAGGCAGAAGTTTTGCGTACAGGTGTCAATGGCATGATAATGACCTAAAGTTAGACACCATTTAACAAACTGAAGATGTTTTGGTTTTGAAGAATATTGTATACTAAAACATTCTTGTAGTACGTGAATAATTGCTAACCCTTTTGGTACTGCAAGCTGAGGAATATCACAGTGTTTCATAGTTGTTTTGTATGTTCTCTGCCCTCCCTCTGGGCTGTTATGGTTTAGAATGTCTTTAGTAGGTCGTGTTTCTGGATTTTTAGTGCTGTAATATCAAAGTTGCAAGTATTGCATGCAAAAGCTTTGATTTTAAATTCAGAACATTTTTATGATAAAAACAACTTCAGAGTGAATTACACTTGTAAATGACAGGATTGGTCTTATCAAAGAATTATAATAAAACATACAGGCAAACATTCTTGCTTTATGTTCTGCAATTAGAAGATTTTTTTTTTTCCCCAAAAACATTCTCAGTTAATAAAACAACAACAACAACCCACAAACTTGTATGCTCTGTTCATGGAATATGAGGTTTCTTTTTTGTGCCCACCTTCTTCTTCCTTCTATTTTCGTTGAGCTGTGGATCTCCAGAGGCAGTGTTACAGAGAAGCTCATAATTTTTTCGTGTAGAAGGAAAAAGCAGAAATTTGTCTATTTCTGTGTTCTGTTCTTGCAAGTAGCCCATAAAATATGACTACAGTGTAGCGTAAAAGCATATATTGGTAGTTCTACAGAAGTACCTTTCTTCAGACAATTTGCATATCAGATGCTTTCTGAGTTGGACGTGGTACCATTTGAAACAGCCCTGGATGATAAAAATGTGTATTTAGCGCTTCCAGTCTTTTCTAGGGAAGAATAGTGCTTGCTTTTCAGACTGTTACTGTTTCGACTCTTAAACAGAATTTGAGGTGAAATACATTACTTATATTCAGTACAATTCCCAGAAGTTCAAAATTTTCTTTTTGTTCTATAATATACTTATTTACAAGTCAGGCCCACCTGCAGAAGATAACAAAGCTGTTATAGTTCAGAGCCATCGGCTGTGAGCAAGCAGTGGGCAGCTTGCTGTGCTCTCAGTGACCTGCCAAGCATGTGGATCCAAATATCACTCTCATCATCGTGAGTGTTATGGAAGTGACAGCAGAGCACAATATAGATAGTGCTTCTTAGAGCTAAAGATAAACCAGCCAAGATGGTTTTCAGTCTCACTTTAGTCCTATGTAATGTCTCTGGTTTTAAATTAATTGAAATGTTTTTCTAGTGTGAGCTATTAATAAAGCAGGAGATGCAAAGCTGAAATAATATTCCTTCAGTACCTTGGTTGATGCTATATCTTTCCTGTATTCATATACCTAATTTGAAGTACTTCTAAATAGACATCGCCATGCAGAGATGGTAGTAGATATGTCTATTTTTTTTTTTCGTTCTGACATGCAAATTTAAAACTAAATTTGGGAGGCTGTATAACTTATTTTGTATCTAAAGCCTGGATTTTACAACTCCTGGTGCATACCCCAGCATGTTTTGATCGCTCATAAGAATGAAAAACAAACCAGGAGAGAGTTGTGTTTTGTTTCTGTACTACCTCTTTCTGAAAATGCAGTTCTGAACTATTAGATTCTGGGGCTTTTTTTAATTGAAGAGAGAAACCTTGAACTTTCAGCTCTTCAGTTTTTCCTATTCCCCAAGCACAGTAGGGATGAGACATAAAAAGTTATGTTGCAAATTGCACAAATCTTCTATAAATAGATTTTTGTGTAAATCAGCAAATTACTGAATTATTCACATTTTTTTCCTGGCATTCCTCAAATTTATTTATTTATTTTCCTGTAGGGAGTGAGGTACTTGTCAGTAAGAGTTTAAACTCTAAACCTTTAGCGTGATAGCTGACTTCTCCAGCTCCTTGAACTAGATGAGCAAATACTGGCTTGTCCCTTAGTTGACCTTATGGTCTGATCCCTTTTCCTCTAACTTATTGTGCCTGTATATAACAGCAAAACTGTCCTCGTACAATTAAAGAACCTTTTAAGCATGAACATATGACAAATGCACATATACTATGATGCACTTAGCTAACAAAATGGACAAATTTTCAAATTTACTTGATATCCAGTTAATCTGAAATGTGGAACCGCTGAATTTTGATTTTTTTTTTTTCTTTTTTTCCTGAAAGTGAACAATGACTGCCTTTGGCCGTCAAACATGTGTTATACGCATGCAACATGCATTGATTCAGCTATTGCCATTTCCAGGGCCATCAGACTTGGGTCAGACTCTAAGCCCTGTTAAATTCTGGGTTTTGTTTCACAGCGTGTTAAGGAAGCCCTTTGATCTAGGGATCACATATACTTTGGCCTTTGTGCCTCACTCATCAGAATCTTAGCAAAGGAAGGTTTGAGCATGGTAATTCTTCAAAGGGAGGAGGAATAGCAAGAATAATATGAACACAGCTGGTTCTGGAGTACAGAAGGTCCATGAAGAACAAGTAAGACTGCTTACCTTTGGCCAAATTTGAGGGCTACAAAAATGGTTTAGAAATTTGGGAAAACAAAGGTTCTTTAAAAAAAAAAATCATATGTTGTTCTTCTTTGATAATTCTGAAGGAAACAGCATCATCTGGTATCTGGCTTCATCCCCTAATTTACCTAATTCGTAACTTTCTCTCCAAGATAGGAATGTTTGTTAGTTAGTAAAATTTTACTTGTGACAAAAAGAATAGGTGTTAAATATTGTGACAAAAGATCAGCAATATCATAGCCTTAATTTCGTGCCTGAGATTAAGGTTGGTATGGGAGTATGTCTGAAACAATGTTGGAAGGTTTTAGTAGGATTTCTATAGTGAATGTCAAGTATGATTTGATGGCATTCAGAGGCTTAGAGAAGGTTAGTTAAAGGATTATTTACATCTGTGCACATTCTATCTGTTCCCAGTATGCTTCAGCCCAGCTGGATTCCCTGCTCATGTAATTTTATTGATCACATTACTGGCACAGCATTAATGTGGTGCTAGTGATACATTAGACAGAATAGCACCAGATATGTTTAATGTTTCTGAAGCTACCAAGATAATTCAGAGTGGGTTTTAGGCCAGATCTTGAAGTGCAAGAATCCATTGTGGAAATATTTATATCTGTTTAGTTTTGGCAGACTAGCAAGTTTCTTGCCTCTTTTCTGGGCAAAGGTGAATAATTTTTAGTGCCTTTTAATAGCTCCTCCACCCCTCAAGTTAACTAGACAGCTAGTTTTAAAGCCATAGTGAATAGCTGATTTAAAAAAAATTAGAAGTGCAGGTGAAAATACATTGGAAAGCATTAGGTAGTATAATTACAGGACTCATTAGACAGCTCTGCGTATAATTTAGCTGTAAAAATATAGCAGGTAATGAGCTGCCGGAGTAACAGAAATACTATGAGCAAGTACTTAAATATTTTCATTGTTGGGTGCCCACCGTCTGAGAATAGAGGATGAACTCACTAATGAGAAGATGCAGCCAGTACTATATGTGCTAAGGAAATACCACTCTGTGACTACAACTGAGTATATTCTGTGTTTGGTAGCTATTTGAAGTGTGAAACTCTTGTCTTGGCTACTGGGGAGGAAATATTTTAGATTTCATGTCGATACAGTGATTACTGTTATGCCCCACTATTGTTGTCTTCTGCCCTTCTTTATTTGTTTTATTTATTATGGAGTGTACTATCAGCAAGTTTGCTGATGACACCAAGCTGGGAGGAATGGCTGCATCTGGGTAGGAACAACCCCAGGTTCCGGTATAAGTTGGGGAACAACCTGTTGGAGAGCAGTGTAGGGGAAAGGGACCTGGGGGTCCTGGTGGACAGCAGGATGACCATGAGCCAGCACTGTGCCCTTGTGGCCAGGAAGGCCAGCGGCATCCTGGGGTGTATTGGAAGGGGGGTGGTTAGTAGGTCGAGAGAGGTTCTCCTCCCCCTCTACTCTGCCCTGGTGAGACCGCATCTGGAATATTGTGTCCAGTTCTGGGCCCCTCAGTTCAGGAAGGACAGGGAACTGCTGGAGAGAGTCCAGCACAGGGCAACGAAGATGATGAAGGGAGTGGAGCATCTCCCTTATGAGGAAAGGCTGAGGGAGCTGGGTCTCTTTAGCTTGGAGGAGACTGAGGGGTGGCCTCATTAATGTTTATAAATATGTAAAGGGTGAGTGTCACAAGGATGGAGCCAGGCTCTTCTCGGTGACAACCAGTGATAGGACAAGGGGCAGTGGGTACCAACGGGAACACAGGAGGTTCCACTTAAATATGAGAAGAAACTTCTTCTCAGTGAGGGTGACAGAGCACTGGAACAGGCTGCCCAGGGAGGTTGTGGAGTCTCCTCCTCTGCATTCAGAAGCCGCCTGGACGCCTTCCTGTGTAACCTCATCTGGGTGTTCCTGCTCCAGCGGGAGGATTGGACTAGATGATCTTTTGAGGTACCTTCCAACCCATAACATTCTGTGATTCTGTGATTTGTAGGGCTGGCTCCTTCCCTTTTGTGCTTGCCTTTACTCAAAGAGACCCTGGAATTGTATGTCTGCAAACTCAAGCAGTTCTGCATCAATTTGTATTCATAAACTTGTTCCTTTCTTCATCTCAGAATTGTAACTGTTAGTAGTGTGGATTGGCATATTTTAGGCTGTGGATAGCTTAGATCTTCTGTTGTTGCTAAAAAGGAGCTACATACACTCTCTATGGTAATTAACATTTTGTGAAAGACTTACTGTCTAAGCCTCCTGTTAGAACTTGGCTGCACTGATGTGGTCATGGACTTCAGGGGACGATTGAAAATTTAACAATTCGTGGATGCTGAACACACTGACAGTCCTTTTTTTTTTTTCCTTTAATTTTGGGTGGAAAATAATAACTTTTTAGAGATTAAATAGGATTTCTTTTTAATGCAAGTTGCTTGGTGTACTGTTTAATGGCATTAGGATTAAGTAAAATAATGCTATTGTGAAATGTCACAATTTAATATTTTGAGAAGCAAACATTAGTATACTGTCACTATGAAGAGATAATTTGAACCATCTGTGATTCCTCACGTTCTTGATGGTCATGTTTGTAAAAGTGACTTAACACTTGAATACATATATAGCAAGAGCTTTAACACAGTTTACTATTAGGAATTGTACTTCTGAGAGGCTGAGGGAGAGGGACTGGTGACCAATTTTACCAAACCCAGCTTATTGTTGCAATCACAATGGATGCACTGGGCACATGTGTCCAGACTGGGGAAGATGGGGAGCAGGAGAAATGGGACCATCTCTTTTATTAGTGGCTCATGTTTGTAGTAGGTTAAAAGTGAGAAGTTTCACCCAAGTTTCTCAGACCTACCTAGTTCTTGGCAAATCAAGTGAACTATTGGAGCACTAGTCTTATGCCAGCTTTGGGAGTGCCATGACAAGGGCAGCTGAATAATAAAAGTCAGAACTGATTGTCAGTTTACTTACCAGTTTGAGAAGTAAAAGTTGGGCGTAAATTTTAGAATTAGTGCTCTGCAGATACTCCGTCTGTAAAGACAATTCAGAATTTTGTAGTGGGTTGGTGTTTTTTTTGACTGTGAACCAAAGCTTCCTTCCCTGTGTAGCTCTAGAAAATCTACTGATGTCACTAGCAAGATTCTTCAGCAACGAACATTTGTACTAGAGGTGTGCATTTGTGTGTATATATATATGTATATAGTATAGTGAATCAAATAGAAGGCAATAAAAGCACATTGTTTAGGTTTTTATGTGGCTTTGTTTTCTGAAGGACTGATAATTTAAGTCTCAGTCAGGTTTTTCAGTATTTTTTTTTTTCCCCAGCTTAAAAACACACTAGAGAGAAAAGACATAGGAAGTCAGTACCAACATTCAGAAACTATTGTGTATGGCTGTCACTGAACATTATGCACTTAATGTATTTTCTGAAAGGCTTTGGTGGACACAGATTCCAAGTCATGTAGTATTCCAGACACATGCAAATATTTTTCCTCTCTCAATTTGAATTTCTGTGATTCATCTACTGGAGCACTGGAGTCAATGCAACAGTCACCAAAGAAAAAATCAATCCCTAACTTACATTGTAATCGATTTGATTCTTAAAAATACTATTTAGTAACTTAAAATAAAACAAAATTGTTCTGTAGTAATGAGAAAGATAAAGCTTATTGTGTTTTGGTTCAGTCAGCAGAGATCACAGTTCTGAAATCTGAGGCTATAAAAAAGTTGAACCGTGAACTTTTGTGTGTAAGTAAAATCATGAGAGGAATATTTTTTGAAATCTGTTAGAGCATCCTAACAGCATTAGATTGCATTACATTATATGTGTATAATCAGCTTGAATTCAAATTCCAGAGTCTCCTCCTCTTCATGTTTTTAGTCTCTAGGAATTTAACTCTCTTCCTCAATACTGACTTGATAAAATGGTTAATTGAACCTGTGGTCTTTTTACAAAATAGCAGTCTGCTACTGGTTTGAAAAATTTTGTAAGGATTTTTTAAAATGTGGTTAGAATTCTAGCGTGTAAGAACACTAGAAGAGAAATAGTCAAAAGCATGCAATTTATATTGTTTGTAACTGACATACTGATAGAATTTTTAGAATAATGAGTTTTTCACACGTAACAGAGCGCAGAAGGCTCAGTGTTATCTGAAGATGTCATCCATAGAAGTTTTTAAAAAATTACAATATCAGTGCCTGAAACATTGTCTTTACCTTTGGCTAAACTAGGATTTTTTTTAAAAATTGTGTGTTTCTTTATTTCTAAATAATCAAGACTATATTTTGGCTGTTCTGAAATTGTGTAATGCATATTTTCAGGTAATGTCCTGCCTTTATCAGTATCTGTCATCTCACAAACTGCTGTATTGTTTGATTATGTTTTTAATAGTGTGGAAAAATTGAGTAAAATCATGCAACATTCTTTACCTTATTACTCGATTTATTTTTGTTTTCCTACTTTTTGCATTGAATGACAGCTGCTAGCCGGGATGATAGCAGAACCTGCTTTTCTCTCTGAGTATACTATCTTTGCTTTGGATCCCACCAAGCAACCTAAGCCACAGAGTGACGGTGTGGTGAGTCCTCCCGCCCCTCCTAGTGATGCCTTTAGCAGGGGGAGGAGAGCACTGTACTAGAAGGCAAACCTAGTGTTGCTTGTGGCTTGTTCTCACCAAGACATCTATCTTAACTACCCTGCTGCTAACCCCGCACTAAATTTCCTGGAGGTAGTACCTGATAGCTCCTGGCTGGTGTGCTGTATGATGTGAATTTACTGTAACATCAAAAAATTAACACATTTTCTGTTATACAGGTAACCGTACTCTACACAACTTTTAAATAAGTGCACAAGTTTGTATGTTTGTTGCTTAGAGTTCATGAATGGTGTTGAAAGTCTTCCTCTGCACTTTTATGTATGTCTGTATGTATTTAGAGAAAAATGAATGTGATAAACATTGAGATTGTTTTTGTCTAAAACCTTTTGCTGTGTACATTGAAAGCCTCACAATGTCATTTACTACTAATGGTAGCAGGAAATAATTATCTCACATGGACACTGAAATTCAGCTACTTCTACTTGGTAACTTGGCAGCTATTATTGTGAGGATAAATAGTCTTTTTTAATAATTAAATTTTATTTTAAATATATATTTATTTGCCTGGAAATGTTTTCATAGTAGCAGGCATAGGGAGGAAAGCTGTAACAGGATACAAATTTGGTCAGCAAATGGACATAACACAACACACCATGTTATGTTGGACTTGTCTCTCTCCAGCTAAGCAAGATTGGCCCGAAACAGTGATTGAAAAGATGATCTGTTGAAAGTCCTCCTTTATTTTCTCAAGATTGAACTTTTTGATGGGGAGTGAAGAGGACGTTCAGACTGTGCTAAAATCTGTAGTTTTGAAATAGTCACTAGATTTTTTTTATTTTTTATTTTCAGTTCCAGGTATGCTGACCATATTCCAGGTCCAGTGATCACTACTTAAGTTTCACTGCAAATGTAATTAAGCTTTTCTACACTTAGAGCAGTAAACAGTTGTGGGCTGCTTATCACTACACTACAGAATATCCTTGGTATACTCGCATTTCAAAAAACCTATTTCTGTGAATGCCCAAATGTTGTCTTTGTTATCTTTTAGTATATACTTTACTGGCAGAAATCACTTACTTGCATATTTATATACAAGACTGCATACATAGGAAAGACTGATAACGTAAGAGTTACTGTTAATGTGTTACCAATGTGTATTAATAATACCTTACCTGTTAAAGTGATTTTGTTCTCTGAACGTTTTGAAAGCTCTAGAGCTGTTTTCTCACAGCAAGAATTGTGGGGTAGAAAACAATGATATAAAAGTTCACAGGGAAGAGGAGGGCTGATTATATACAAATATTTATTAAAAAAACCCATTATGTACGTTTGGGAAACCTAGGTAAACTAAAGATCTAGGAGAGGGGAAGTTTAATCAACACACACAAATACATACTCATTCTGCTAAAACAGACCAGTGTTTTAACTGTGTGCATGCACAAGTGGTGTGTGATCTTAAGAGAGTGAGCATCATAATCACTGTTGTAACTGGATTTTTTGGCACTGATGAAGTTAATATAAACCCTTAACTAACTAAGCTGCATGGGATTTGTTGCATGAAGAAACAGTTCAAATGTTCTTGGACAAAGAGGTCTTTTTAAAGAAAAATTAAAGTAAAATGAGGGAAGAAAATGTGTACTAAGCTCTCCTTCCTCCATAATTTACTTGCTTTTGGAAAAGCTGAGAAGGAGGAAGAACAGTAAAAATGTTTTTAAATGCAGACACTTAAGTTTTCACTCTTTAGGCTTATGAATCTTTTTATACCTTTGAGACATAAATAAGATGGATTCATTTGCATTTCAGAAATAGGGAAATAAGGAAGCACAAGTGTCACCAAAGTGCCCTAATGTGCTGCAGTTAAAACTGAGCTCTGGTTTATACATCTTAATAAAAAAAAGCAACCTTTTAATTAGAGATTGTAAGTATCGCTCTCTTGGGATAGAAATGTAGTTGTGTATGTTCTTTGGAGGAAAAGACTTCTGTTTGCCCTCTGTTGGTCTCCAGAAACCCTGACGTAGCTCTGGTGGTTTTAAGACTTTCCAAGTGCAGCCAGTGCTCTGTGATTCTAGTTTTGCTGAAACATCTCTTAAGGCTTATGAAAGACTAGGGCTTCTAAGCTCTTCAAAGCCTCTTGAATCCATACTTATATATAGCAACTTCCATTCATGCTTGCCTTTCACCGCGTGGGCACCAGAATATGACCCTTTGCCCTAGAGCACTGTAACTTAGAATTGTAGCAGCTAGATACCTGCGGCCGTGTCTAGCCAGTGTATCCCTTCCATGATTTATGTCAAAAGAAAGTCTAATGCCAAATATAAGTTCTAAAGTTCTACTTTTGTTCACAGAGATTTAATACAAAGGTATCAGTACAATTAATAGGAAAAATTTAGAAGTGGAGACATTAGTTGTAGTTTTGAAATGCCATTTTTTAAGGATTTTCATAGATCCTTAAATGGTAGCTTTTTAAGAATCTTCACAGAAAAGAACAGCATCCACTTTTTTTTTATTCATAAACACCTTATTAGATTTAATAAATCTACTTAATCTTGCGTTTTAAAATAGATCTTAAATATTATTAAATTATGAATTAGATATACAAACCTTCCATAGTTTCCTTAAATTCTTTTAATGAGTGTCACAATATATGATTTTAGAAAAAAGTGTTTGTAGTTAGTTTGTAATTCTTGGTAAAATGTTTGCCTTCCTCTGTTGTCAGTCCAGTACTAGCATGGTAGGTGCTCTACAAATTGTAAAGCAGAAGATACATTTTTATTTGGATTACCCTTCTTATTAACTTTTCAGTTAGGAAGAGAAAAAGAACAGGTTAACGCAGCCGAGAATAAAATGTAGGAGTGCTTTAGTTGAAAACCCAATAAGAGCTCTTAATCCACTGGGAAAGAATAAATCCACCGCAACAGGGCAATGCTCTGAAGCAGAATGCAGATTTTGTTCAAGCCAGGTGAAGCGCAGTTTCCAAATCCAAACAGACTTCTTGTATGGCTGGTTATTGAATCCGGACGGGTGACTGCTCATTGCTCTGGCTTCCGTAAATGTCTGGATTTCTCTTTCTTCTGTGGTATTTTTGTACTGCGTTCAGTTTGCTCCATGTGAAATCTTTCTGAAGACCTTTTACACGGAGTCATTCCTCTTCTGCATTTATGTTTATGTATGCTTAGCTGCATATCCACATAGAGTAGAAGCTGTGGATGTAATCATGTAGCATATACCTAGATGACTATGATTGATACGTTAGTTGTATATACACCTTAGATTTTATAGCTTTCATATAACTCAGGGTACTTCTTAATTAAAAATTGAAAGTTACACTGCTTTTAGCTGAATTCCTCATACTTTGTTCGATATGTCTCAGTGCTTGGGTTCTCTTGGAAAAAAGTCATATCCCAGGTGTTTCTAGCATGTTTTGCTCTTTTAATTTTACCTGGCTTAAACACCAGAAAGCCATCTGGATTTGTACAGGTTAGAAAACACATGGATACAGGACATATGGCAAGCAGGACAGACTAGTAACAGAAATGTCTGAGCTCTGTTACAAACACACACACTCCCCACCCTCCTTGTTTTCTGTTGTGTTGGTTTGAGGGTTTGGGGTGGGGTTTTTTTGTTTGTTTTTCTTTGTTTGGGAGTGCAGAGGCATGTACATGTGAAATTTTGCACAGGATGTTTTTTCTGAAAGTCTGGTTTTTTTTTTTTTCCTGTGCTTGTTTGGTGTCTTAAACAGCCTGTTACCACCACTTTTTTTTTTCCAGGTAGTTTCCATCCCTCCAAAATGTTCTGAAACAGAGAAAAATGGTGTGATTCCTCTGTTACTCATGTTGGCTGTAAACAACACTGGTCATCAATTAGATTTTTCCTGCTATCATTTTGTCTTCTTTGGTGGTTCTTTTTTTTATTTGTGCATAAATGTTACATAAATAGTCATTATGAGTAATTTAATTGGAGGTGTCAGCATTTTTGCAGATGTCTCCTACTAACCCATGCACACATAGCTGCTTTGTAGTTCTGTATATTGCAGCAATATGTTTTGAATTTAACAAACTAGCTTGTTTGCATGAAGACATCTTAATAAACATTGAAAAGAAAGTACTAAAAACACAGTGAAGGAAAAAGCATGGTGGTACTTGTAGGAATTGGTGAATTACAGTCCTTTTAGTCCTTCTAACAGTTGTTTTTCTTCCTGTAGAATGCAAGTACACAGCCCCTTCCCAGATCCACAGGAAACAACAGCAGTGGACCAGCCTCCCCACAGGTACAGGGAGACATGGGGGTTTGTTCCCTCCTTCACTGGCCACATTGTCTTTACCAGACATTGGCCTAAGCGCCAGGTATAAATCTTCATGTTGGAGTAGGGATGACAAGTACTCGCCTGTCAGGATTCACCAGGGTGTTTTGTTGTGTATCATCCCATTAGGTGGTAGTGTGCGTTGTCGCTGATGAGTGGAGCTTTTGTTGTAGGGACAGGTGGGCAGTATCTGTTGGCGTGCTGCAGGGTACCTGCCTTGGGCTGGGTCTCATCACTCGCAGGTACAGCCAACACAGGATGCAAAGTGTTAACCTCGCTCGCAAAAGTAGAGGGCATCTTGCATGGTGAGAAAGCTGATTTCTGGCTGAAGGAGAAGAATCGATAGGCTTAAAAAATTGTCACTAGTGATAAAGTGGAGGTCATTTTTCAGAAGAAGTTTGGTTTGCTGGAGTTGGATTAGCAGTGGCTCCTAGCATGTGCGTCCCACATTTGATTGTAGGGGCAACGTCATGCAGTCATGCTTTCCAGTCACTTCTGTAGCACCAACAGTCCATGGTACCACAGCACAAAACCTTTTGGTTTAGAACAGCTTAAGAACCGTAGCTGCATAAATCAATAATTGCATTTTATGTAAGAATCATAAAGCCATTTAAAATAAAATTTTAAAAAGTACTAAGATGGCATGCTAGAACTATCATACAAGGACTTTTACAATAAATTTGTTCTTTTAATCACAGGAAAAAAAATTGTGTCTTCGAGATAAATACAGTCTTTAATACTTCAGGAAGTGAGTCACTCTTTTTTATTTTGGGATAACAGTAAATGCAACTGTTTATTTTAGTTACATATTCTTCACTTTTTAAAGGGGATACACAAAAGTATGATCTTTTAGGGGTTTAAATCAGAGCTGTAGATTTAGTTGCTGTCTGAAATTGCCCACATCTGGTAGTTGCATGCTTGATGGTTCTGCACAAGGAGATGAATCTTCTAAGGGAGAGGTAGCCGTTTGGTGTCATGCATGTGTTAGGCAGCAGCTGTTCCTTTGCCCAGGTCAGGTGTCTCTTTCCTGGGCTTTAGTGCATCTCTCTGCCTAAAAGAGGTGCAGAAGTAATAACTTGCTTTGCATTTTTGCAGCTGAGTGACACTCCGTCTTTTGCCCAGAGGCTCCAACTCCGAGTTCCCTCCATGGAGTCTTTGTTTCGGAGCCCAGTAAAAGAGTCGCTGTTCCGCTCTTCTTCCAAGGAGTCCCTGGTACGAACTTCTTCAAGAGACTCCTTGAATCGACTGGATTTGGACGCAGCTGGTCCCACCTTTGATCCACCTTCCGACATAGAAAGTGAAACAGAAGAGCCTCCGGGAAATGTGGACAGCCTCAGCAAAGAGCAGCTGCTGCAGCGACTGCGCAGAATGGAGCGCAGTTTGGGCAACTACAGGGGCAAATACGCAGAGGTAGGCAACGTTGTTCCTGACTTACCTGGTTGGAAAGGGGAGGAAGATGAGGCCAACAGATACTGCAGTAGTGGATAATCTTTCTGTTTTCGTGTTTGGAGCAAATGGCTCAACTTAGAGCTAACACGGAAGTTAAGACTAGTTATTTTTGGCCTCATAGATAGGCCAAATGTTTTTCTGGTAATAAAACATGGAAATCCTTTTCTTCTCTAGTTTATAAATAATTTCACGTTGTCAGCAATAGAGATTAACTAGTGGTTACACAAAGTAGACCTGTGATTGTTTGTTTCTGCTGAAAGCCCGTAGCAAGGGCTGGAGTTCAGTTCAGAGGTAGGCATGGCTTGTATTCGCATAACAGCGAATTTACTTTTCTTCTGAAACTTGTTCTTGTAGTACACAGTCTATATTCCATGTATGTGCGATGAGCAAGCGTTTTGTTTTCAATGAATAAGTTATACTCCCCGTAATTTCCAGGTATTTCCTGAAAGGAATTCATTCAAAGACTATTTCTTCTGTTATTTTAATGAAAACCAATTATTTAAGTAGTTTTCCCACTCATTTTCCAAACTGGGAAAAGTAAAGCTTTCCAAGTGGTGGTGTTTGTTTTTGGTTTTGTTTGTTTGTTTGTTTTAAAAGTATATATGTGTTTTGCATTTAAAACTGGCCATTTGCACTGTTTTTTACAGTTCTTTAAGAGTTTGCTGCCCTCAAATACAAAAATTCCTGTGCAGGCTTTTGGTTATTACTGTTAAAATCCCTAGAATCTAAAATATCTATATGACAATTACAGTATTCAGCATAACCCTGCAAAAACAGTTATTGTCTTTTAATTAGGATTTATTGTCTCCCATTATTTTTTCATTCGCATCCAGCTAGTATAACAAGATATATATTTTAAAAGTTTTTGTAAACAGTGTTGCCAAAAAATTATTCAGTTTGTAGTGGTTCTTTATGTTTGATCGGTTGGTTGGTTTAGTGTAGTGTTTCCAGTAAGTCTTAATTTTATCTGTCAAAAAGGTCTGGGTTTTTTTTTTCTGTTTGTGAGCTTCTTTAGTTCAGTTGCAAAAAATAGTTTTGCTGGGGCTTGGCAGAAAGTAGTTTCAATCTAAAATGAGAATTTAGGATGTAAAATTTTTTTCTCTTTTAAAGTAGGATACAGAATTAGCATCTCAAAAAGTGTGGTAAGGGAAACCATCCATAGTCGTCTTAGTTTTTCTTTAAGTGAAAAATAAATATGACTCTGAAATGAAAAGTAATTTTGTATTCTGAAAAAAGTCCTAATTTAAATAATAATTTAAAGCTATCTTTTGACTTAGAGATTTCTGGTTTTGTTGTTTTGGATTTGTTTTCCTTTAATTTTTCAGCAGTTTGAAAATGGAATATTATGGTTCAAGTGATGTTATGCTACTTCAGCTTTGGACAGCTTAGGCAATTGTGGTCAAGTTTTTAATTAAGCTAAATTCTGCGGTTACTCATGAAGTCCTTTTGTCAGATTACAAAGAGAAATACTGTCCACTCACTTCTAGTCTTTCTTTGTCTGCTGGGTATATGCAAAGCACATGGGAGGAGAACATTCAGTATTAGATGGACCTTTGTTTGCTAGACTTTAAGTGTATTTTTTAATGCCTACTCATTGTAAATTAATTTTAGTTAAGCTCTCTGGGATGTGTACTCTTAAACGTGTGTCCCTATAAGGTGGCTGTCTGGGATGTAACTTTCTGATGCAGTGGGTTTTTTCTCCTGCCTTTGTTGAAGCATGGCTGTTCTTAGAGGTCTTTTTAGTGAAGGGAAAACTTCATGAATGCTGACTAATCTCACTGTTTTCTCATATAGGCTTTATTTTTTTTAACACATTGGAGATATTTTATAAATTGAAAAAAGCAGCACAGAGAAAATTTAACTATGTTTCTGTCAAAAGAGCTTTCTCAAGCAAAGGGTTTGAAAGTGCAGACAGTGATACAACTAAGCAAATTATTTTGATAGCTATAAGCAGATGCATTATCATCATTATACCACATTTCTGTATTTTAGCTAGTGTCTGCATATCAAGTTATCCAGAGGGAGAAGAAGAAGCTACAAGTAAGCATTACTTTTTGTTCTCTCTTACCTTAATAATTTTCTGAACCTTAAAATGCATAGTGCAAATACAAATTTGATTTTCAGTGCATTGCGTGTGTTTACACAACGTGCTGTGTATATATTTGCGTATGTGAGTGTGTATAACAAAATACTCTTTCTTAGCTGGAATTTCTAAGGAGCCAAGCTAATACTGATGTGTCAAAATAACTGTGAAGCTATTGTACTCCAGCTTTTTTTGTTGTATCAGCTGAATTCAGATGACAGATTGCCAACCCATAGGTGGCAGTTTATTGTAATACACACACATGGAGTTTGACTTGTAAGAGAAATACCAATCTTTAATTCTTCTGCTGAAATACAATTCTATGAATTTATTTATACTCCAAAGTTATATTCAACACACCTGGTGTTTATTCTTTTTTATTTTTTTTTAAGGGCATCCTGAGTCAAAGTCAGGATAAAGCACTTCGCAGAATTGGAGAACTGAGAGAGGTACTTCCCCTTATTGATTGAATATTTACTTTATACCACACATACACAGAAACTTTCTTTGCCTAGCTTTTGATTTGTTTGTTCACTTTACAATATATTTTTTATCGCACAGCAATAGGCAAATATAGGTAATAGGCACTTTTAAAGAAATATTTTAATGACTATCAATAAAATAATAGGATAAAATTTTTTTAAAAACTCATCTTGATCTCACTACAGTATTTGCGTTGTTTTCATGGATTTGCAGTATAGTTTGATTTCAGTCATAAAGTCAGGTCTTGTTATGATTATTGTCTCGTTAGATTATAGTGAAATTAAAAGGAGAAGCTCTAATGTATTTGGTGTTGATAATACGCACATTTGGATTAATTAAAAGACATACAAATTACTGGGCAGAGCAAAGTAAAAGGGCAAGTTCACAAAAGCCATAGTATCAACCCATAAATATATTGAATCGGACAAGTTTATTCTAAGAGGACCATGTAAGAATAAACTAAGTCTCCTATGAGGCCAAGCGGACAGTGTGAAATAGTCCCTGGAAACCAATGTGTCTTTTGCATACCTTAGTTTTTTCCTGCTAAGAACAATTCCTCAACAGCAGTCTTCAAGGAGTCTTCAGTGTTCTTCTTAGACGAGGATCAGAATGGACTTAGGGATCCAAAGGGGACTATTTCTGTGTTGTTTTCAGCAAATCTCTTTGGCACTTGTTCTTGCACTGCGCTGCTTTGCTTTGCTCGGAAGGAATTGCTTCTAAACCTCGGAAGCACAGGGCAGAAGCTTGATGAGCAGCTGTTGAGAACGTGAGGCAATGCAGAGTCAGAAAGTGGATACAGCAACTTGGGAAGGGCGAGGAATGGTTTTCCCAGTGGCGCCTTCCAGTGCTGTCCTGCCCGTGCACAGCTGGGCAGGCTCTGCTCATGCTGCTGCGGTTCCCAAAGCTGGTGTCAGGCCCAGCTCTGGCAGCTGGGATTCACCGTGGGAGGAAATGAATGGGCTGCAAAAACGTGTGCAAGCAAGATTCAGAGTTGGAGGAAAGCAATGCAAGAAGTGTCCAGTGCCCTGTGTTTTGTCTCGTTTGCTTTTTCTTCCCTCTTTCTGTTGTCTTCTCTCTTTGCCTGGCCAACAGAACCCACGGTCATGGGTGGTGCTTGCTTGTATACGAGCAGTCTTTGCAGAATAATGGTCATAGAGGCATTGGTTGCCTGGGGTAAATCCGTGAGAAGATCTATATCGATGAAGTATATATATAAATTTAAAAAAATTAAAATACCGGTTTGGGAAATTACTTACAGTGCATGCATGAAATGTGTATGGTTCTGATTCTGTCAATAAACACTTAAATGTGAATAAATATCTTGATTTTCTATTAGAACAATAATCATTTAGAGAAATTAAAATATTTAAACTTTAAAAACATAGGAAGTAAATAAAAGAAACCTCCCTAAGGCAGTATTTTATAAGAATATGTAGGTCCTACTAATGCATTTAGGCAACTTCTGCAAGTTTCTAAAGATGTTCAGCCAAATAAACGCAAATAAGTAGGAACTAAAGCCATATAGTTAAGTTGTTTGGCATTCTCTGGCTTTCTCATTTGAGACACAATTGAGGAATAAAAAAGACAACTTTCTGCTCTTACAAACGCCATTTGTCATATTGGAATGCTAGCCTATTGAATGAGCATAAGAGAAATTTACATTTCTGCTGTTTATGTTGACTTAATCTCATGGCTAAATGAAGAATCTAGTTTACTCAAGTGCAGCCTTCAACTTCCAGGAGAAATGAGTTCATGGAAACCAGTTCTCAGGAGCAGGCTTGAAGTGATCCGTACACAAAGTTATTTTCAAGAAGAAAGAATCCTTCATACTTCTGCATAAAATCTTGACTTTTGCTGTTTCAATGCTGGTACTATAATGGGGTGTTCTTGCTTTGTTGTGTGGAATGTTGGACAATAAAAGAAATATCCCCTGTATGGTTGTATTCTGGGGTCACAACTGTGCAGAGGTATTTTTAATATTATTTCATTGTATTTTGATAAGCCTTTTAAATTCACATTTCAATTTTCATTTGGGATGCATTTGTTTATGATTCTCAGGAGCTCCAGATGGATCAACAAGCTAAGAAACATCTCCAAGAGGAATTCGATGCCTCCTTAGAAGAGAAGGATCAACTTATTAGTGTCCTGCAAACTCAGGTAAGACACCTCACCCAAAAGATGTTCTTTAAAACTGCTCTTCCTACTTGTTTTTTTGGTGTTGTATTTTAAAAAAATATTTTTATTTTAAAATTATGTATTTCCTATAATGCATGTCCATGTTTTATTATAATTGCTGCAATGTCGTAAAGCTTCTTGAGAATTTAGGATTATCCAGAAATTAAGTGCATCTTTGTAGTAGATTGGTAAAATCACGCTCACGTTAAATAGGATTGTCTGATCTGTGCTTAAATACCTTTGTAATGTCTTTGTTATCAAGAACATAACATTAGCAGCTGCTTGAGCTAAAATGGCTTTGGCAAAATTTATGTGTATTGGATAATTGGTCTTTGTTTCTCCACTCATAAAGATACTATTTTTGTTAGCTGGAAACATAATTCTAATTTTTAAAAAAGCTAAAAAAATTCAGACAGCTTTTTCCTTTCTTTTTATCCTTGCTGATATCAATTTTATTTAACTCTCTAGTTTTGAAGATAAAAATGTGATCTACTTAGAATCCTTGGTGTGTTTTTTAACAAAAAGAACATTTTGTTTAGGTATCGTTGCTGAAACAGAGGTTACAGAATGGTCAGATAGGCACTGAATTGCCTGATCCAAATATCCAACCTGAACCACAAGTTCAAAGTCCAACAAAAGAAATCGGTACAGAAAATACTGGGGAACCAGGAAGCAATGGTAGGTATTGTGGCTTTTTCAAGAGATCTTGAATTTTGGGGAATAAGCCTGCTGTTAATTATGATGGGCTGAATATGTTATAGCAAGGATATATTTTCTAGAAGGAGACAATTGTTTTGAAAACCGTGTGGCAGCTAGAGGACAGGATAAACTTTCTAAGATACTAAATTTTCGTAAGAATTGAAATATGATATGTCTTGCCTTTGTCAATAATGATGATGTTATTGCAACTTTTGCTTTTGTTGGTAGGAGTTGTTACCCTGTCTGGCCTAATATGATTAAGAGATTCTGTCCCTCATATAATAAGCAAGGACCTATCCCAGGACTTTAGAGAGGAGACCAGTTGGCAATCTATCTCTCTCTCTTTTTTTCCCCTCAGGGAAAAGTAAAAAAAAAAAAAAAAAAGCAAGCAAAGACCGATTTTTGATATTCATCCTATTGAATAATCTGAGCATTCCTCACATCAGGAGGTTATTGGAATTATGGAGTTATGGGACTCCCAGTATTATGTGTATTTAATTACTGAGCAAGGGACATTATAATCTTGATAATAGAATGGAAGTGTCATTCGTTGGTATCCTTCATAAAGGACAGGGTTCAGACAAAAGCGAAATAATCTTGAAATGATCTTTGTTCAGGATCTGCCATGATTTTTGTATGCTAGAATGAAGGGTTAGATCAGAGATTTTTCTCATCCAGCATGAAATCTTTTGTAGTGCTTAGGAAATAACGTGAGTATCCAGTCCCTAAGAATCAGCATTCAATATGTTTTCTGTGCTGGAATCTGCTTCTGGGCTATAGTGTATAAGACTTACGGTCACGAAGTGAACCTCTGAATTTGTCTGATCCTAGTTTCGTGCCAAGTACTCTTTAAGGGTCCAGAGCATCAGAGCAGAACACGCGGTAAAATATAACCCAGTGTGCTAGTTATACAGAGAGGAGCACAGCTCGGAAAGACACTAAACATGGCCTTTATGCTGCTGAATGTAGTATTGCTAACCTGAAGATTTAAGAATTAACATCATACCCAGCTCTGGAAAAGCAGGAATCTGTGTGCCTGGCACTTGAGAGATGTGATTTGCTTTGCTTCATGTTTTTTCTTGCTTGTGATTGTTCTGTTAGTACCAGCAAGCAGGTTTATAAATGGTGATGACTTTTTGATTGCATAGAAAAACTTGTTGAGTAATTGTTTTAGGAGCTTGTACAGTAATTGGGGGTTTTTAAATTAATTTGGGGCGAAAGACTGTATTTACTATTTTGTGTATGCGTAGCATGTTTCTGGCAGTTATAGTAGTCACTAGGAAGTTTTGCAGACTTTGCACAACTTTTTTTAGGGACGTGTGAGTCGCCCACAATGTGAATGATGAACGCAGATCTTCATTTTGGGAACGGTGTGCATGTGATAATGTTGGCATGTGTTCTTGTAGAGGGTAATGAAGATTCTGTTAAAACACTGGAAACTCTTAATCAGAGGGTGAAGCGCCAAGAGAACTTGCTTCAACGGTGTAAGGAGATGATTCGGTCACATAAGGAGCGCTGCGCGCAATTAACCAACGAGAAAGAGGCACTTCAAGAACAGTTAGACGAGAGGCTTCAGGAACTGGAGAAAATGAAGGTATGGAAAATGCTTTTAAATTTATAGGTAGCTACTAGAACACAGTAAGAATGCCAGTATTTCCAAAATCTATGAATAGAGCAGACCATTAAATAAATTGTCCCTTTGCTGCTTTGGAGTTAAAGGTGCAAACCGCACCTGAAATGAAGACATTGAGTAATTACTCAGAAAGCTGTAAAGAAGGGTATGAAACCTCACTATATGAATAACCATCAAAATGGTATCTGGAATAAAGTAGCTGTGGGGAGCTGGAGTGAGGAGAAGACTGTCCTAGCACAGAAGACAGGTGATAAAGCAAGAAAAGTGAGCTGGAGATAAACCTTTCAGACATAGTGGAAGAAGCACCAGTTATGTAAGTCAATAGAAAACACAGAAAGGCAGGACACAGGAGAGCACAATATAGTGAAGATAACATAAGTGCATTCCCAAAGCTAAATTAATATTTTGCTTAATTTTCCTTTTAAGGCTGTTAATGCTGAGTGTGGAGTAAAAGTAAGGTGGCTGATAGTAATGAAAACATGAAAACTTGATAAGTATAGCAGTATTCAGCTTCAGTTCTGGAGATCAGATTCTCTTCTCTGTCTTGGTCTCTGAGCACGAGCTCAGTTTGAAAGAGCTCTGAAAGACTTGACTATTTTAAGGACCTTTTCCAGAACAAGGCCAGTAATTAGAAGTTATCTCACATTGCTGAGATCCTCTTGTAAGCCAACATGCACGTGATAGAGCAGGTACTTTAGGCATGTTTCTTGCCCATTTTACTGCAGCAGCTCTGACATCCCTGAGAGAACTGTGGAGGCTGTAACAAAGCCTTCAGACATCTGAATTATTATGGAAGCCGTGAGGCAGCCTTAGAACTGGGAGATTTAAAAGTAATTTAGAGCTGCCTACTTTAATATCCCTGGATTCTGTTTGTGCTCTTCCTCCAAGGCATAGTGCAGAGTAAGAGCCAAACCTAAGCTGTTTGTCAGAAGAAGGTATTTTCTTAGAGGTGGCAGTGCTTTAAACTTGTGGTTGGGGTCTTGTTTTAGGACCTTCACATGGCTGAGAAGACAAAATTGATTACACAGCTGCGTGATGCAAAGAATTCGATTGAGCAGCTAGAACAAGACAAGGTAAACAAAAAAAAATTGCTTTAAACTATTCATAGTTTTGGAAGAAGATCATTTAAAACTGAAGATATCTGGCTTCTTGGTATTAGAAGCCATTCTCAGTTGTCTGATGTGGTTTGGTTCATGTTTTGATGAGCAAATAATTTAAGATACCTAAGAATTTTATTGTATAGGTACTTTAGGGTATTTACCTGTTAGATTATACTTAATACAGCAGGATGATCTTTTTTTTAGGATGAAACAATTATGCTGAATACACCCCTCAATGCCAGCTTAAAAAAAAAAATGCCCCCCAGCCACTAATGAAGATGAGACACAATGTAAATGAATCAAAAAATGACCAATGAAGAAAAAGTAACTGTAATTTCTTAGGAATATGAAGAGTTTCTCAGTTTTTTGTTCCTTAAAGGTTGTTTTTGGTTTTGTTTTTTCAATTTCAGTCTTGATACTTGGAGTAACTTCTGGTGGTGTAATAAGTAACATGATTAAAGCTCATTATATGTGCTTGTTCTCTAAGGAGAAGCACGCACACTACAATGCTTTTAGTTGTGGTTTGTTTACAGAATGCAAAGAAAAGTATCTTTACCAGAGGGAGGAAGTTTTCTGCTGGTCCTTAGTTGCTGGAGGAGTTCTTTTCACCTCTACCTAAATTTTGGCTACTCTTCAAAAAAATTCCTCTTCTTTTTGTTAGCATTTTCTGACATGGAAAAATACCATGATCTCTGGTCTTGTAGTAATAGACTAAAGTTTATTCCTGACAAGGATTGTGTCCTGGCTTGAAAATTGTTTTAGCTATGGTTTATTTGCTAGCTTTTTATCATAAATACCTTTTGTCCATAGGGCATGGTGATTGCAGAGACAAAGCGACAAATGCATGAAACATTGGAAATGAAGGAGGAGGAGATAGCCCAACTGCGTGCTCGGATCAAACAAATAACTACAAAAGGCGAGGAATTAAAAGAACAGAAAGAAAAATCTGAAAGAGCTGGTAAGAAATTCTAGAGATTATTAGCTTTCGCATTAAAACATGAGAAAGCTTCGGCATGGTCTCTTTGCACTCTTTCATCACTTGTTTGGAATGGATATTAAGAGATGCTAGTTTTCCTAATATTCTACATACCACCCCTTCTAGCGTCATTACTAACTTCACTTCTGGTTAGCAGAGTTTAGGGATGTTTTTGACTGGGTCGTCTCTGTTACCAATTCAACTGGAATTAGGAAGGAAACTGCTGAAGGGGAGCTGTACTTTCCTGTTTGTAGGAGAAAAGATTGGTAGAGTTTTGTGCTGGTAAAACTTTAGGAGGGAAACTTGCAACTGTCTATAAACTATTGTAATGTCACCAGTATTTTACATAGAAAACACAGTAGTGAATGTGTAAGAGTTTGGGAGGAAGTAGAAACAACAGGATGTGTTGCGACCAGAATAAGGAATCATAGTGGAAGCTTTTCTGATTTATTTTTAGTGAAACATCAGTGATGATTCCTTTAGCTTCAGGCTTGGAACCTAGTGGCTAGGTAACTAATGCTGTAGTTTGCTTTTGATGGAAATTAGGTAACATTAATTATGTGTGCTTGCAGTTCTCCTTTGGCTTGAAACTAAATTAAAAGGTCAATCTGCCCCATCTTTATTTTTAAACAGTAAAATTGGTTTGTGCTATATCTATGAAAATTGTTTTAGAATAATTTAGTTTGCTCTCATGGACACCTAGAGGAGTTCACTCTTTTGGCAGAAGCTCAGATGTGGTTAGTTTGCACAAAACATTAGGTATATTTTCTTTCTCTAAAAAGCAATGACTAGTTGAAACAAATCAGTTCATAGGGGTGTATTTTAAATCTGCGTAGATTTAGATCAGAACTTTCAATTTTAAAGATTAGTTTGGGTAGATCATTCTGCTGAAACACAGAATAGCAGCTTGAACGTACATCTTACGAAAATAGCAAACATTTTGATTAGGTACCCTCCTATCCTACCCTTTCAGGTTTCATGTGGTCTTTTAGCTCTCAAAGTTTGTATTTCAGAAGCCAGTCCTGCTAGAGTTGGATTTTATTCATTTCTTGGAGACTAGAAAGCTGAAGAATATTTTACTACTTCTGTAGATACAGAATTATTGTCATAGTTGTTTGAAACAGCATTTTTTTAAGAAGTAGAAACCTCTTAATTATGAACTAATATCTACATGCTCTGTTTAATACAGTGATTTCCTGGGGTTTGCGTAGCCAGAAGCTGAAAGTGGCTTAGAGATGATGCTCTGGATACCTGGAAAACTTAACTATTGTAGTGAGAAGTAATTTCACTTATGAATAATGTATCAAGTACACTGCACTTTTCTAGGGGGAGATTTGTGTGTTAAATATGCTTGCTTAAATAAAATTTTAAAATACTTTTGCTAACTTTATGGCGCATAAGCATCCACTTTACCTCTGAGTGCATTTATTTTTGTAGTCCCCTAAGCACACATATATAAATGTTGGAACCCTTGGCAAATTAGTTAATACTGCTTCTTCTAAGATAGGCAAAATTATAAGGTGACCTTTCTTAGGTTTTCCTTTTACTTCCTTGGCTTTATGCATTTAAAAAATGTGATGTACAATGGATGTGTAGTTCCATACAGTTGAACTAAATTGTTCAGGCATTTGAGAAAACCACCATCAATATAGGGAGAGCCGAAAATCACTTCTAGGTCATAACCTTTGAGTTGTACCAATTTTAAGAATTTGGCAGTTTCATGTATTTGAGGTGAACAAGTTTAAAGTTCTGTTCCTTGGATAGTAAATGTGAGATTATTTTAAATTCTAGACTTTTCTTTTTCTATATGATGATTTAGTGAAGAATTGACTTCATGGAATATTGTATTTGTAGAAACGTTAATTTTGTTCACGTTCTGGCCAAATAAGGAGAATCATAATACACTTTTACTTGGAATTTACTTTCATAGTGCATATTGTAAGCTAAAAAGTGGTATATTTTTCCATTCATGTTTTTAACTTACCTAGAGTTACATGTCTGGCTTTTTTCTTTATAATTTAGTGATTTTAGTGAAATGCTTTAGTGTTTGGTTTAAAATTAATGCATTTTTGTGTACTAAAACAGTAAAAAGATACATATGCTTATTTTGTGCATGTTGTGTAAACTGTAACTTGGTCTCCCCAGTTGAAGTTCATTTTTTTTGTAGTTAGAGGTACCTTATGTTGAAATCTCACAGAGCATTTTGTTTTTGTGCATCCACACATGCCAATAAGTGAATCATGGTGCCTTTCCCAAGCCTTGTATGAACAGGACTGGGGTAAGGGCTCTTCTTTCTTACATCACACATTGAGTGCTTGAACTGGGCTCTAAAAAGTAAATTCTGTGCTTCTCAGGCACTTTTACTTGAAGTAACTGCAACTGATTTTTTTCAATGTTTTGCAATATACATAGATTATTTACATTATACTTCAACAAAGCTATTTATAGTATTTGTACTTGTAAATTTACTTGTAAACTGAAGATTGTTCCTCCTGAGACTTTCTGACTTCTCAGGATGCTGATTATTGACTTATGTTCTGTACAGTAAACAATAATTTTAAAAGTCTGTAGAAAGCAAATTAATTTTGCTTTACTTTGCCATTTCTTTTGGAAGCTTAATTAACGTATGCTCTGCACCTTTCCAGAGAGAAACAAAAAGTTTGGGCTGTGCATTAAAAATCCTGCCTAGATAGACAAATCAACTATAGGAAGTGAATTCAGCTTTTGGTTCTCAAGCTTTTGACAAGATGCCCACTCTCAGCCTTTAGTAAGAAAACATGTAAATCCCTCCTTTGCCATCCTGTTTAGTGCTTTCTTCACAATTTTCAACAGTAGATGGCCCTAGAGTTGAAGATAACCCATCTGCAGCACTGGGACAGTAAGCAACTCTTTGCAGTGTGGACTGGTGTTACACTGGACAGGAGAGGCAAGGCGAAGGGAACCGAGACTGGTACTTTAGAGTAGGGTATGTAGAGTGGTCAACTCTCTAGCACACGCTTTATAAAAATCAGGTTTGCAACATTGCATTTCTTAAACTGCTCAGACTCATTTTGTGTAAATTATATACTGCAGAGGAAGGTTTCCGGCTTAACTGGCTTGGTCACATAAATGGGATTGTGCAAGACTCACCTGAGACTCTTTGTGTGCTTGTTACTGTTCCTGATTTACCGCTGTGCCTTTGCGATACTTCACTTAACCCAGTACCCCGGTTCAAAGATCTTCTCTCAACAGTAGCTCTGCTGGTCGGGGAAGAACACAGGCAGTGCCTTTACTCTTTGCATTCAGAATAGATGTATTTGGAAAAAATCACAGACTTTTATTCCAGGATTTTCTCCACATTGGAATTAAAATCTCTGTTAGATTAATAATGATAATTTAGACTATGTTTTGTCAACTTGATGATAGTGTAGCCCTCTGCTGGTTTGAAATGTGGTTGTCATGCTACACTAGAATTAACAACTGTGAATAAAAATGATCTGTTTTGCTTAAGTGCTGAAAGTGCCTGAGATGCATATAATTTAACTTTTAGAGAGAGCTAAGTGTGTTTCTGTGAAGTGCTGCTGCTTTGTGCTTTCATACCCCTTTGGCCTTTTATCCATCAGCTTTTGTCTAGCTTTTGCATCCTGCTTGCGATTACGGTGATGCACCTGTTGTACTGCATATCGCTCAGCTGTTACATATCTGTAGTCAATCCTAGTGTGAACCTGGATCTTCTCTTTGGCAGATTTGTGGGCTATGGCAAATGCATTCTCTTTCCTTTTCCAGAAGTAACAGGTTTCTTAATGAAAATAAAATATATGTTGCTCAGAACAAGAATCAGAAAACATGTATGGAAAAGTGAAATTAATCTTTTACTTGCAGGCTTTATTTTCAAGTTTGTAAAGATCTGTAGGTTTGGTTGTATTGTTCTGTTGTTGTTGGTTTTTTTTTTTAAGCCATTTACGATGCTGTGATACTGAAGGACTTGGCCAATTTTGCTGGCTGCGTGTGCTTTTGTTAGGGCTGAAAGGAGCATCAGGGAAGCCGGTGCCGTTCTCCGGACGCGCTTGCACAGGCTGCGTTCATAACCGAGTTGTGCCGGGGTGGCGTGGGGGCAGGACTTGAGTCCTGCAGGTCCCAGGTAGCAAATGCCCCTTTTGATGGGGACTGTCAGGAGCTGTGCTTGGAAAGTAAGGAGCTGTAAACCTCGTGCATGCTTGTCGTTATGTTTTAGACTGTTTTGCCATTTGAAATAAACTCTTAATTTTTTTTCTCTTAATTTTTTTGTCATGAGTTTTAGTATTTATTATTTAAGTAGAACCAGGAGTGAAAAAGTGGATACAATAATATGCTTTGGTATTGCCTGGGTCAATAAGAACCCTGTTTTGCCCTAAAACATGGTTGTTGCTGTGAGGAGTCAGAGAAAGTCCTCCTCAGAAAACAGAAGAAAATTCTGGAAAAGGTCAGAACTTGGGTGAATGCAATTTTAGGGAATTAAGTCGCTTGAAAACATATTTGCAGCATTGGCTCAAAAGTATAGATTATGGTTAAAAGCTTCAGTTTTTAATGTTATCAGAAGATGTGGAATGGAAATAATTATTCACTTCTCAAACTCATGCTTGAATGTAATTAAAGGTAGTATCAAAAAGACAAGGATTACAGGAATTGCTGTGAATGCCTGCTGAGTAACAGTGAATCAAGGAAACTAGAGATGTGTCTATTATGATTTTCTTTTTGTGACAGAACTAAGTGGAAGAAAGTTTAGCATACTAAATAACAGTTTAAAATTGTTTTTGTTCTCTCTGCTCCCAGAACAGTACTTAAGTAGTCCAGGGTATACTAGAATAATATACTTTAGGTTTTTTCTGCTCTGATAATTTACGGTCTCGAAATTGGCACTGTGATTTTGAATTTTACAGAGGTATTTTGCCAAAGTTCTTGTATGTAAAAAACTAACCATATAGTAGACTGTTCTGAGACTGAATTTTCCTTTTATATGCAGCAGGGGTGTTCCACATTCATGATCTGTCAGGAGAAATTTCACTAATACTTATCAGATTTTAGTCCTGTGTAATTCTCTATAAATTCTGCCATCAGTTTCAGCAAGGAACTCACTAGTATTTTTAATTGTTATTATTAACCAACTCACAACACAGGAATTTATTTGCTTTCTTTTTTTATCTAAATGATCATCTGTATAGTGAATAAAGTATGTGAGAATACTTCTTAGCATGGGAAGAAGCTGTGGAATTATTGCTTTCCATTTTTAAATTGTGTTTCAGCAGACTTATGCATCTTATGCAAATATAAATAAATTTTGTCACTGCAGTGTGTGTGTTCTTTTGAAACACCTTGTAGATATTCAGGTTTTTTGGGAGCAAACCTTAATATTTTTCTTACATTTTATTTTGCAAAGTTTGGAAGCACAGGACAGTCTTCGTAACACACAAGCATTTTTCCAGTGTCTCTGAATTGCATTGATAGTAGTTGACATTAAAAGTAAAAAGTGAAATAATTAAATTAGCAAAGCCATCGCTATGGACTCTACCAAACCCACAGTTTAAAGAGATTATCTGGGTTGTAGAGCTTGAAATGAACAACTCTTAGGTAAACAGACTGCCTGGTCTTATACTTCAGTGTCCTATTCAGGAGGAACTCTCTCATCATTCAGTATAAACTGACTTGCATAGCAGTCATTCCTGGTTTATGCTTGCGTCTGCTTGTTTTAGTGGAAGAACAACTTGTGAAGTGCCTTTTCTTCCTGCAACTTTTTTCTACTTCTTCAAAGTTATTCAGCACATATAGCCAGAAGAGGAGCCATAGTTTGTTTATATGGTTTGTATATTTTATAGTGATTATAGGGGAAGAAAGAGAAGCTATGGAATGCATTAGAAGACATTCACAGCTATTTGTCAGTTCTGTTTCCTTTCTGGATAATAAACCCATGTGAATTCTTGATGGATTCCTAAGTTCATTCTTCCGTTACTTGTATAATTTGCATTTACTGAGAACTCTGTTCTACTATGATGTGGCATAGATATTTCTCGGTTATCATATACTTTTTTTTTCTTTGCAGCTTTTGAGGAGCTTGAGAGGGCTCTGAGTGTTGCCCAAAAGACAGAGGAAGCCCGGAAAAAATTGCAGGCAGAAATGGATGAAAAAATCAAAGCAATAGAAAAGGCAAGTGAGGAAGAGAGGGTAAATCTTCAACGGGAGTTAACCAGAGTGAAACAAGAGGTGGTTGAGATTATGAAGGTAAAAGCTGAAACTCACTCTGTGTTATTGGCTTTTAATCGAATTATTCTGTTACAGTTAAACTATAGTTGTAAAATGCATTAGTATATCAGAACTTTGTTATACAATTTTTGCTATTTAATAAGTTCTATATAAATTAATTGCTGGGATTAAACATTTACTTAAGGGAAAATAGAAAACTCCCCATATAGACTTTCTTTGTCCCTAACAAGTTTAAAATCAGTATGTTAGAGGCATGTAAAAATGAACAGTATTGCTCTTTGTTTCACAGTATTTAATAAAATTAATTACTAAAATACACTTGAAACTTTAAAGGAAGTCAAGAAGAAGAAATTAATAGCACTCAGCTCACACATCTCCAACAGGATTTTAAAAGTACTTAATATTAAAACCTAATGATTATGCTAACACATTATGTGTAAATGTTTAAGGACTTGTTGCCAAATTGTTTGCTAGTTAAGAATCGCTAAAATTTGCTTCATCTGGCGTATTCAGGTAGGAATTTCAGGAGTAGTGCACATGCCTTGCAAAGCTGTAGATGTGAACACTCTTAAATTGCAGTTCTTGTGTTGACATTTGTTATAATATTATTTTTTCTAAGAAAATACACTGATGCTTTAGGGGGATGACTAACTTGCATTACATTATTCTTAAATGAAGTATGTAGGTTGTAGGTAGCTGTCTACATGGAAAAATACCACCTAACATTCTGGCTCATGAAATAACATGAGTACAGGAAAAGCTACAGACAGAAGTACTTTTCCAATTTATTATCACATTTGAACTGAAACTGAAAGCACTAAGTTCACCTTGGCAGAAGAGTCTTTAGAAAATGTGGCGTTCCTTTTAGTAGAACCCTGAAAGACTTGAGAAGGAAGATGGATAACTTCAGGCTTGAAAATAAGAGCTGTCAGGGCTTAATATTAAGTGCTCCAGGTGATTGTTACTTATTCAAAGGAGGCAAGGAGATGGTTCTGGTTTTCTCTCTCTGTTGCACTGCTTTTCGTATTAAGAAATAAAGTGTTTTACTATTTAATATCTTGAAATTATTTTTTTCTGACTTTGATTCACAGAAGTCTTCAGAGGAGCGTGTTGCCGAACTAGAAAAATGCCATAAAAAAGAAATGGCTACCAAAGATCAGGAGCTAAATGAGAGATTACAGGCCCAAGAAAAGGAGTTCCAGGAGAAAATGAAGGCAGCTCTTGTAAGTATCTCTAAAACATGTAGAAAAACAATTCTCTAAGTGTGAGGTGGGACTAGAAGTCTTAATCTGACCTTGTACTGCAATGAGAGTCCTTTTGCGCTCAAAGATATGAGTGTCCTCCAAAAGTCAAAGAGCTCAGAAATTTCAGCCATTTAAAGGCTGAGAAGATCTGCAAAGTCTGCAAAGATCCAGACTGAATAATGATAATTAATCACTATCACTGCTCACCAACAGCTGCATCTTGTGGGAAAGCCTTCTTTTTGTGAAAACTCCTTTTGTTAAGATTTTTTTTTTTACATTTAATTTCTTCCTCTGCATCATTGGTGATTAGCCACAGCAACTAGAGTAAAAGAGGTACTAAGATTGAGGCTGTTATTTGAAAAGTGTTGGTATCATGATGTCTGATTGTGTTGTCTTATGTGAACAGGGTTAACTATTGATAGTGTTTGACCTCAGAAAATAATTTTCTTCTAGGTCAGGCTGGGAGGAATCATTTGTATTCTTTGCTCTTTTTCATAAACTGTAATCTACTTTAGAACATCACATAATTTTACCTAACAAATATTAGATTCACTTTTGTGCATGGTTTGTGACCAGGACTGAGGGAGTTTGCCAGTCCCTTCCTGATTATATTTTTTCTACCTGTTTCTCAGGTTACTTTTTTTAATTATAAGGAATAGAAGCTTAAAAATGCATTAACAGTGGAATCAAGTGACGACAGACCTTTATTCCTCTAAGGTGTTGCTCTGAATTAATCATGGTAAACAAACCAAAATGAAAGACTGCATTATGTTTTTCATACAAAGGGAAGTAAAGACAAATGATTCCCAAGAAGAGAAAATTGAAATGATTTATAGCAATTTTATTTTCATACATGAAGTACAAACTGTGTGTGTATGGAGAAGATGCAGGTGACTAATGTATGAATCCTCTTAACTGGTTTGTAAATATCCTATTACGCTGTTTTTGAAGGTATGATGGACTATATTTATAGTTTATTGTTTTAATCATAATTTTTGATACAGGAAAAAAATCAGAGTGAGTGTTTAAAAACCCTGGAAGAAAAAGAGCAGCAAGAATCTCTAGCCTTAGAAGAATTAGAACTGCAGAAGAAAGCGATCCAGTCAGAGTGTGACAAGAAAGTTCAGAAGATGCATCAAGAAGTAGAGACTTTTAGAACTGTGAGTAAAGATTCCAGAAGGGTAAAGGTTTATGAGAATTCCTTTCAGTATATATTTAACTGTAACAGGTTTACAAATACTGTGGATTTATTGTGAGTGGGTCGTTTTAATCTCACAATGCTTCTTGTAGGAATTTAATGTATTGCCATGGTATGCTGCAGCCCCTATTTTTTTACAAGATTAAATGGCAAAATATAGAAATACAAGAAATACATTAACTTTATATCATTTCATAGGATATGAATTTCTATCTGTCTACATCATTTTTGTGTATGTTATACAGGAGAGTTAAACTTTAAATTGTTTAACTTCTGGGTACTGCTACCATACAGACACTTATAAGGACACTTGAGTAAGTAAAAAAATTTGCTTAAATTTTTGAAGTGTCCTTTGCTTTATGTAACAGGTAAGATTGTATTATCTGCTAATGCAAGTTTATACATTACTCCACCACTTCACAAATATTAGTTTGGAAGATTCAACTACAGAAGCACTTTAACTTTACAGCAGCATTTCCATGAGAGGTGGAATTTAGATAAATCGGTAGATATGTGCAAAGCTCCGTAATACTTGTGTAGACCCCCAATGTCTTTCATCTTGCATATTGGTATTTTAGCTTGATAAGAAAATGTGAACATATCTCTCATAAATATAATATAGATTGTTTTATTTGAATTAATTCTTTCCAAGTTTTTATTGTATCTATTTTTACTGCAGTGAAATTGAGAAAATGTTATTAAATAACTAACTCACCATAACGGAAGCAAAGTTGAGAAACTAGATGAATGAAAGTTTTATATAAAAAGTTAATATTCACTAAAAATAATGGAATAAATTAGTTGTGGTCTTGTGAGCCTGGTGAGATTTTTAAAAATTTGATCAATTTGTTACCTTTTGAATATTCATATACTTTTAAAACTATATTCTCTGACAGAGGATTCTTGAACTGGAAAGCACTCTTGCAAAGTATTCACAAGATGACAGAAAGTCATCAGAGGAATTAAGTACTCTGATGGAGTCTGAAAAAAAGCAGCACAATAAGGAAATCAATGATATAGTTGAAAAACACAAGAAAGAATTGGAGAACATGAAACAGCAGCAGGAGAAGCTTTGGACAGAAAAACTTCAACTCTTAAAGCAACAACAAGTAACTGAAATAGAAAAACTGAGAGAGAAACAAGAACAAGAGATAGACACAATTTTGAAAGAGAAAGAAACGGTTTTCCGTGCACACATAGAAGAGATGAATGAAAAAACATTAGAAAAACTTGATGTGAAACAAACAGAATTAGAAGCGCTGTCTTCTGAGCTATCAGAAGCACTAAAAATACGTCATGATTTAGAACAAGAGATCTCAGAATTGAATAGTAAAGTGTGTGAAGCAAAGCAAGAATTGGTAGAAGAGAGGAAACGGCACAATGAAGAGGTCGAACTGATGTTAAAAGAGCACGAAATGTCTATTCAAGGTGTTGAGAAGGTACTCAAAGAGGAACTCAACAAACTCAAGCAGTCATTGGAGGAAAAAGACAGACATCTGGAGGAACTAAAGGCACATGAACAGAACCTAAAAGAATCTGCAGAAAGATCTAAAGCTGAACTTGTCCAAGTGTCTGCAAAGCTAGAGGAGCTTTCAGAGTCTCATCGGAGCACTTCTAATGAGCAGGCAAAGATTTATGAAGAGGAATTAGCAAAGCTGCAGCCAAAGCTGACAGATCTGGAAGGTGAAAAATTGCAACTTAGTGAGCAGCTTGAAAGAACTGAATCCCAGCTGAATGAAGTTAAGAATGAGTTAGAGTCGTACGTTTCTCAGGTGCATGACTTGAAGCAGCGTTTACAAGAGCAAAGCAGTGAAAATGCACAAAAAGTAACCTCTCTAACACAACAATATGAATGTCAACTGAAGGATCTACAAAGAGAGGCTGATGAGACAAAGAGAAGTCTAACTGAGAAGGAAAATGAAATTGAAGATGTGAAGAAGTTACAGAACAAGCAAGTGGAAGAGCTTACACAGAAACTGTTAGCTGCAGAGGAGAGAATTAGTGCTTTACAAGGAGAACATGAGAGTAAACTGAAACGTCAGGAGAACAAAATGGAGAAAATTAAACAGAAATCAAAAGATATGCAGGAAACTTTCAAAAAGAAACTTGCTGAGCAGGAAGCTAAACTGAAGAAAGAACTTGAAAACAAGCAGTTGGAGTTCAGTCAGAAAGAGAGCGAATTCAATGCTAAAATGTTGGAAATGGCACATGCCAGCTCAGCCGGAATCAGTGATGCTGTGTCGAAACTGGAATCTAATCAGAAAGAGCAACTGGAGAGCCTTGCTGAGGCTCATAGGAGGGAGTTAGAAGAAGTTACCCAGAGCTGGGAAAAGAAACTCAATCAGCAGGTTGAAGAGCTCCAGGAAAAACATGAAATGGAACTCCAAGAGAAAGAGCAGGAGGTTGGAGACCTGAAACAGAAACTTGCCACCTTCAGTGCGGAGAATGAGAGCTCCAGAACAGAAATAACCCGACTGAAGGAAGAACAGGTGAAAAGAGAGGAGTTCCTGAAGGAATTGGAGGAACAACTAAGGCAGTCAGTGGATAAGGTGAATGCTTTGTCAGATAAGGAAAGTGACCTGAAAACACAGTTGAAAAAACTGGAAAGTGATCTTAATCAGTCCCTGAAGGAGCAGTCAGGACTTCAGGAACAGCTCAGTAAACAGAAAGCAGTTGAAGAAATGGACAAAGCCAAAATTACCGAGCTGGCTGATACACTGAAAACACTTGAAGAAAAACTCCAAACTGTGCAGTCTTCTCAGTCTAAAGATCATGAAAATTATGAGAAAAAAATAGAGGCAATTCAGCTAAAAGAAACTGAGCTTAAAAGGTGGTCAGAGGAACTTGCAGCCCAGTTAGATGCTTGTTGGAAGAATGTCGAAGCCTCATTGCAAACAAAAAGCAATGAATTAATTGAAAAATGTAGTGAAAAAATTGGCATAGTAACTTGCAAAATTGCAGATTGCGAGCGTCTAACTGCAAAAGTTAAAGAAGCAGTATTAATTAAAACAAGTAAGGTTCCTGAACTAGAAGCTCAACTTAGAGAAGTAACAGAGCATCATTTTGCTGCAAGTACTTCTTTGCAAAAGTCAATGGAACAGCTGCAAGAGAAGGACAACTTAATTATGTCTATGAGAGCTGACATAGAAGGACTTGTAACAGAAAAGGAACGATTGCAAAAAGAGGGAGGGCATCAGCAGCAAGCAGCGTCAGAAAAAGAAACTTGCATAACACAGCTGAGGAAAGAGTTATCTGAAAATATCAATGCTGTCACGTCAATGAGGGAGGAACTCCAGGAAAAAGAATCTGAGATCTCTGCTCTCAACAAAACAATTAATGACCTTAGTGTTAGACTTGAAAGCATGATAACGGAGAAGGAAGCAGCCATGTCTCTGTTAAGCAAGCAACATCAAGAGGATCAGTTGCAGTTGTTAAACCAGGTACGGGAGTTATCGTCCAGAGTTGAGACGCTGAGTCAAGAAAAAGCATCAGCTCTTGAACAGGTAGATCGTTGCACTGCCAAGCTGTCAGAGTGGAAGACAAAAGCACAAACTAGGTTTACACAAAATCATGACACTATTAAAGATTTGCAGGGCAAACTTGAATTAAGCAATATTGAAGCCAACAAAAAAGATGAAGAGCTAAATAACCTGAAGGAGCAGCTGGCTGAACAAAGCAAGAATCTCGATAGTTTAAAAAGTGAATTGGAAGAAAAGCAAAACAGGAGGGAAAAGCAAGAAGGTGAGTTAACTGCAAAGTTAAAAAAACAAGCAGAAAGAATCGCAGAACTAGAAGAACACATTGCTCAGAAAACTTCAGAAAATGATTCCTTGATGGAGGAACTTAGAAAGTATAATGAACAAAAAGACACAGAGCAAAAAGAGATAGCTTGGCAACTCCAGCAGGCAGAGAAGGTGGCTTTTGAAAAGGACAATAGATTTAAGGAGGCTGAAGAAAAAGTACTTAATTTTGAGAAGCAAATAGGTTCGCTGAAAGCTGAAATTGAAGCAAAAGAGAGGGAATTCAATCAAATGAAGTCAGCGATACTTAAAAGCAAAGAGGAAGAACTGAAAGAATTAGAAGAGAGACTGAATGCAGAGAACAGCACTAAGCTGGCAGATCTGAAAAAGAAGGCAGAGCAAAAAATCAGTTCTATTAAAAAGCAATTGTTGAGTCAGATGGAAGGAAAGGAACAGCAGTTTAAGCAAGATAGAGAAAATCAATTGAGAGACTTGGAACAAAAACTGCAGGAGAGGGAGGCCAAAATTGAGTCCTTAGAAGAAAAAATAAAGTCAACAAGAAATTCCACAGAATTAGAAATGCTGCAAAGAGTAGAGAGTATTAAAGCTTCTGTAGAACAAGAAAAAAATGATGCACTTGAGAGTGTCCGGCAGACATACGAAGAGAAAATGCATGTGCTACAGAAGGGCTTAACGGAAAAAGATGAATTGTTACAGAAGTATGAAAAGGAACAACAACAGAGTAATAACTCTCATCTAGAACTGCAAAAAACCCAGGAAGAACTCCTTAAAAAACTAGAATGTATTGAGAAGAGCCGTCAGGAGGAGCAGAGTAGGACTGAAAGCCTCAGGAAGGAACTCGAGGAGCAAACCAAAAAATACTCCTTGTTAGCAGGTGAACATGCTCGTTGTGGTGGTGATTTAGCAAGCAGTAGGGAAGAATTAAAAGCTAAAGAACAAAAACATCTTGATATGCAGAATGTAATTGGAGATTTCCAGAAAAAATTGCAGGAAAAGGAGGCAGTCAGTCAGTCTTTAGAACAGAAGATAAAAGAGTTGGAAAATAGTCTAGTGAAGGAAAATGAAGTGCATAAGATTGAGATGGAAAATATGAGTTCAAGATACGAAGAAAAGCTAAAAATTTTACAGCAACGGTTGGATGAAAGAAGTGACTGTCTGAAAGCTTTTGAGGAAAATGCTGAAGAAAACGCTAAATCTGGTTTGGAGCTGCAGAAGTTATTGGGTGATATGCAGAACCAGCAGAAGGACTTGCAGACGAAACTGGAAGAGACTGAAAGGGAGAAACAGAAACTACGCAAAGAAGTGAATAATCTTCAAAAAGACTTACGTGCTCTGCGAAAAGAACATCAGCAGGAGCTTGACATAGTAAAGAAGGAGTCCTTAGAAGAAATGGAGGAGAAAATCCGGTAAATTATTTGTTCCTGGTCTTGTTACCATTTCTTTGCTTTATCTTTAACCACTAAAACTTCAAGAATACTTTTTTAAAGGTCAATTTGTAACAATGAAATAATGACTGGTATTATTCTGTGATTTTTTCTAAATAGAGAAACAGCAAGAGAAGAGTTACTTGAAAGTAGCACTTCATGAACATATAAAGCACTGTTTGAGTCATCAGTTTAAAAGGTGGTTTGTCTTTTGGCAAAGTAATACCACTTTTGAATTGTTTTAGTGATGATCATTTTCAGTATTGCCAGAACATAAAATATAGTTCTATTTTCCTCAAACAGGAAACAAACGTAATTGAAACAAAGTTTATTAAAACTTAGTACTGAGATCTTTGTGTTCCAATGATATCAAGGATTGTTCATATGTGCTGCACAAAAATGTGGTACTACTCGGCTCTAACAGCCTCTCTAGCAAGGAATTCCCTAAAAATTCTGCTTTGATGTGGCACATACGTTACGTCCAGTTCTTCATCTCCCTCAGCTAAAACTCTATATCTTTTGGAAGGGTTCAATTCTGGGGTGTTTTTTAAATGAAACACTATGCCTTCCAGGTGGATTCAATAGGAGGGGAACAAAAACCCTCCACGAATCCCACAGAATTCATATAACTTAAAACCATCCCATTCTAAAATAGTTTTGGAGGCATTCCCAGCTCTCCTACCTTGCTAAACTGTTCTCGCACTCTCTTTAAACATTTTATTTCCTCGCTGTATTTTTTTGACGTTTCTGTACAGATGTGAACAAGAAGACATTGAGTTAAAGCACAACTCCGCCTTAAAGCAGTTAATGAGAGAGTTCAATACGCAGCTGGCTCAAAAAGAAAGAGAATTGGAAACAGCAGTAAAAGAGACAATCAGTAAGTGAAATATTAATATAACTTTAATCAGTAAAATAGCCAGAAACCAAACCTTCAGCTGTTTTGGGGAAAGCACATTGGTGAGTTTTCATTATAATACTCCTTTGACTTCAGCAGTTCAAACCTTTAGTGCTCCGTTATGGAATATATGACACTGAAGGATGCCTTTTAGAGAAACTTAGATCTATCTGGGCATCAGGACTGCATCTTCTTAGCTGTGTCTTGCGGACTTCTTTCACTGTAATGACCAACAGGTACCAACTGGATATGACGTCTGATTGCTGTACTGTGTGGTTACAACTAGGGTACAGCACGTTTCAACTTCTCTGTCCATCTTTTGCCCCCATAGTGTAAACTGGAGGTTGGAAAAGTGGGCAGGAACTATCTTTTGACTCCACAGTTACTGGAAGTACACCTACAAGTGATGAATTTCTGAAGATTTGCAGATGTTTCAATCACTTCTCTAGATAGAGTAGGAGACAGAATTAGTTGATAAATATTGGTTGAGATCTTAACTTTTAGAGAAAATTTCCAGCATCATGTAGAGAAAAATTGCTCCGGATACCAAACTACAGACAACAAACTTCATAATTGTCACTGACAGTGTGGAAAAATGAATGTTCTTGGCAAGTTTTCCTTCTAGATGCCTTCCAAAGTTGTCTTTAAGCTTTCTTTAATACTGTTGTGACATAATTTAGCAAAATAAATATGTTCTCTTTTTTTATATCACCTGACTTTTTTTACAGGTAAAGCCCAGGAGGTAGAAACTGAATTGATAGAAAATCATCACATAGAGACAACACAGTTGCATAAAAAAATTGCTGAAAAAGATGATGATCTAAAAAGAACTGTGAAAAAATATGAAGAAATCCTTGAGGTATCTTCCTGAAAAGTGATATGACTACATACATTTCTAAATAACTCTTCCCCTTTTTTCATTGCACAGCTAGGCAGAGAACGAGTTCTTTCTAGTAAGGGTCTTACTGCTTGAATTACACTTGATATATGTGGTGACTTAGCTTGCAATTAAAATGTTTGTGTTTGTGTTTTATGAACGTGAGAGAACACCAAAAATTAAGCCTGAGCTCTTATCAGTCAATAAAAATTATACAGTTAGGTCCTTCTATCCTTTAGCAGTTTGTCTTCCAGATTGAAATGAGGAAAGTGAGGGAGGTAAATTTAAGCTTTACTAGAGTAGTGGTGGTGTATTGTTGAGTTTGTTTGGTTTTGTATCATAGGTCTATAAAATCTGCATTTCTGGAGGATTTATATTTCTCTTACCTGAATGTGCAGTGCGTTGCCATTCAGGTCCTTACTCTACAGGCCCAAATGGGTCTGTAATTTGAAGTCATAAATGTAATTCCTCTCTGTTTTCTGATGTGTTCAATCTGTACATATGTCTGAAACATACACACTGTACTCAATGTATGATCTCGAAGGTTTAGCCTAATTTGACTTCTGTGCACCTGGAGGACATGAACACTGTTACTTTTTGCATCTCATTAAGGATAGCAGTGACAGTTGCCTTGAACTGCAATAAGCTGTAGTTCGATATTTTACATTTCAGAGGACAAGTGGGATTCCCTGCCCATGGCAGGGGAGTTGGAACTAGATGATCTTTAAGGTCCCTTCCAACCAAAACCATTTTATGATTCTGTTATTCTCACTGCTGCTCCTTTCCTCCATGCCTTTTAGCGCCCCTTAAGCCCTTGTGAAGAGGAAGTCGTTGTTTCTGAGAATGTGCTTCAAACTGCTTTAGGAACATCTTTGTGAGAGTGACTGAGGAAAGGATTTAAGTCCTTGTCACTTCCAGAGTATAGGAAGTAACTCTGTATCCTAACGTGTCCCTTTCATGAAGGTCATCTGAGCAGGGACAATCTCTGCAGTCATACTGGATTATACGTAAATGCTGGTTTAGTGCCAGGTAGTAATAGCTCCTTTTTTTTTGAAAAACTAACTGTAATCCTAACTATGTAATCTATATTGTTGAAGGCCTGCAAAATCTTGTGAAGCTCGTGTCTTTGTCTCTTGCTCTCTTCTGTAGTCCTGTAGTATAACTAGCCTTTATATTGAATTTCACAGAATCACAGAATGTTAGGGATTGGAAGGGACCTCGAAAGATCATCCAGTCCAATCCCCCCGCCGGAGCAGGAACACCCAGATGAGGTTACACAGGAAGGTGTCCAGGCGGGTTTTGAATGTCTGCAGAGAAGGAGACTCCACAACCCCCCTGGGCAGCCTGTTCCAGTGTTCAAGCATATTCTTTCTGTATATAGCATAGCTCTTTTGTTGATTGCTTACTGTTCACTGTAGTGAAGTTTTGAGTGGTTAGATGATTGTGTAAGTAACTTTTTCCTGTATTTTGAAGGCTCGTGAAGAAGAAATGACAGCAAAAGTTCACGAGTTGCAGACACAGCTAGAAGACTTGCAAAAGGAATACAAACAAAGGATGGCAGAAGAGGAACGTTGGCACAATGAAAAGGTGAGCTAGAGCTAACGTTTATTTTGATATCTTTAGGTGTGAAATGCTAAGCCTTCATAAAGTGTTGTGGTTTGCTCTTAGTTGGATTTTATTTATATATCTGGCCTTCACTTTCCCATAGAGTTTCTGTTCTCTTACATGTTACCTTCAAAAGTGAATGTCTTTAGAATCTGCAGTATTTGGTACTACCTTTTTAAATGGTATGTTAAAAGGTCCAGTTCTGTTGTGATTATTGTGGTGGGGTGTTTCCCCCTCTATGTATGTTCTTTATGTTGATTTTACTGGAAGCCCTTTAGAAGGAAAGGAAGTCATATTGGATCATTTTTAGTGTGTTCTTTTTTTTTTTAAATTTGAATTCCAAAGGCTCTGAAACAGTACCTTGAATACATCAATTATGGACTGAGAGGTCTTCATTAAAAGAAGATTGAGTGCATGCTTTTCTCTTTCTGAGGCCACATTTTAGTTTGAGGAATTCTTTGATGAAAAAATATTACTAGTTATTAAACTGAGAGAGGAAGAGTATATCAGGTGTTGAGTCATTAGTGAGAATTCATATTAACCTTGTTTTAAAATTTTTCATTTTGAGAACAGGCAGCAATGGGGATACTAAATATATTTATTTGACACTACGAACTTAGAGTACAAATTACCTCACTATCCTAATGTTTGTCCCGTCTACCTTGCACTTGCTTACAACACCCTTTACATTACTTTTAGTAACTATTCCATTACGTGAGTGTTGTTTCCATAACAGGAGAACCAGAAGTATTTGTATCAGACTGCCTTGTATTCTTAATCAGCCCTTGTCCACCCACTGAAATTAATCTTTAATAATCTTATTATCTGGAGGAAGATTCCTTAAGAAACCCTACAACATGATTCTGAAAAGTATGAAGAGTACTTTATCTTTAGGACTTCTGTGTTAACTGTTTCCCTACTTACTTTGTTATAGAAGTCTGCTATAAATACAGGCAGTCATTTAGTGTCTTATTATGCATGCATCTTCAGGATTACATATTGACTGATAGGACATGAAAGTTTTTTTAATCAAATCTATATACCAGCAGTGGTATTTAATTGCACAGATTTGCAATGATAGCATAGAGCTGTAAAATATTTGAATATTGCAAGTATTACATCTCAGTGTAAAGATTAATCTACTTAAAATAAAGAGCTAATTTAGCCTGTCTTTGGAATCTTGTCCACAGTTTTCTACTCCTTGGAGTTTCCATGGCATACTTTGGAGAAACTCAAAGGAGTTTTTCCATCTCTGGCTGGTACAAACCAGTTGAGAGAACTCCATTGCTGGTAAATAGCTTTGTTTTAAAGGAGAAGTGATGTCTCACTTGGAGGGGAGGAAAACCAGGTTGCGTGTTAGTGTATGTACCTAAGTACAGTTAAAACATCCAGGTTCAAAGTGCTTGCAGAATAAGGCTGGGATTTTTTGGTGAGTGTAAGGCAGTTAAATATCCACGATTTCACTGGCATACAGACATCAGTCTTTCTTGAGTAATTTTGAGAATTCCAAGTAAATTCAAATTTAACAAATCATGCACAAGCTTTCTTTTGCATAGCTCTGATTTATCTGAATGTGGATTTCATATTTCATGCTATTCACAATGGTGACTTCATCTCAAAACAACTTAACTATTCTAATAGTCAGATTACGCTATTAAATGTGCAGATAGTTCCTAGTAGGTCTCCTGGTCCAGTCAAACCTCATGTATTTAGAGTGCTGTAAGTGGGCTTCCAGTTCCTGTGTTATCAGCATTTCAGAATTGGATTCTCACTGTGACAGATTCTGTTCTGGGGTCAGGAGGTCGTTTTCTTTTCCCCTCCTTAGAAGTTAAGATCTGTTCTTCTTCTTGAGTCTTACCTATCTTAATTTGTCCATTGCCTGTCTTCAGTATGTCTGTAGGAAACCAATTTTGCTGTTACCTGGCACAACAGCATATATTTGCAACTGATACAATAGCATGTATGTGCAGCATTACAGAGCTAGATGAGAAAATTGGACAGGCCCTGTGGACCTTGTCCACATATCTGAGCAGGAGTGTACAAATCCACATCTGGATTTTACATGTGCATTCAAATGAATTCTGTCATATTTGCTGTGGTATCTTTTGTCTCATCTTATTTTTTTTTATTTTGTTGCTTTGTAACTTTTTTTTTTCTCCTTCAGCAGTAGTAGTAAAACAGCTCAGAAGTCTTTCATTGACTGGAAGCAACTTTTTGAGGGCAATTGATACATTTGTTGTCTGAAGTTGGAGTGTTGGAGTCTTCCAATTCACAGAAATTTGTCTTATAAAACCTCCTGTCCTGCTTCTTGTCAGCCTAGGCCAAACATCAGGTAGACCGTATCCGCTTCAACAATGAAGCATAACTATACATTTGAACAATATTTGTCTGACTGATAAACAGTTGGCAAACACTAACATCCTTAAGTGTTAGTGTTCGATGTAAAAATATCAGAAATTCTCTCTTTTAATGAGAAAATAAATATCTGATCAGATGATTGAGATCTTCAGAAGCAAGAATTGCGCTTACAGGTTTAAGCTCCATAAAGAAATTGCTTTCACCTATATTCTGTTTGCAGAGTGTAGGAAAACCTACAGGTTTTATGAACCTACTGAGATGGGCAGTAGTTTTCAACAGAACTCCAAAGAGGCTCAGGATAAAAGAACTAGTATTTACCACCTCTGTGTTAAGGTTTAGGTTACCTTAAAAAAAAAATCACACACACATTATTTGATGTTAAAATGATTTTACCACCTTGAGCTATACCCATGACTACTAAAGCATTATTTTCCTTAGAATTGGAATATTAAAAGCTAGAAATTTGAGCTGAGAATTGTTTCCGTACTTCATAAACATTTTTGTCTTTGCAAGATACGGAGCTCATGAAGCTCTTAAGCTGAAGCCATTTTCAGGCAAATGTTCATGTTTCCAAATGCAACCTCAAGAAGGAAGGAAAAAGATACAATATTATGAAAGTATTAACAGTAGTTAGGGTTTTCTGGCATGTGCTTCGTACTTGTCCAATTATCATTCACCTCCAATATGCATCTTGTAAAGATTTGGAAACACAAGGTTCTTCAAGTTATATTCATTATAATTGTCTTAGAGATCAAATGAGAAATTTAAATACAAGGTTTATGTACTGTCAATACAAGTAAGTCAAACTGTATTTATGGGACTACTTATTTTTACATTTTTAATTTGGTTATTTCAATTTTTATCATCCTCAATTAAGATACTCTATCGGATCTAGGAGATTGATATTTCTTCTTTTTTTTTTACCTGTGTCCAGTGCTTGATATATTCAGTATTTTTCATATATTGTAATAGAATATTTTTGTTGTTTTTCTAGGTCACAGTAACAGAACTTCAGGTAAGTCTTATATTTTATTGATTTTGCTCTCTGGGTAATTCTGTTTCACAGCAGTTTGAAAACTGAAAGACTGCTAATAAGTTTGTGTTAAAAGGGAGAAAGAAGTTTATTGAAAAGGTAGCCATGAGGTATCCTTAGTTTCCTGATGATTTCCATGTGGCTGTTCTTTCAGGCACAGCTTGCACAGAAGACAACACTAGTCAATGATTCAAAACTGAAAGAGCAGGAGTTGAAAGAGCAGGTAAGGGCACTGTTTGAACGAGTTAAAAGTATTCTTGATACTGTTTGCAATATTGGACAGTTTGTTCTTTTCAAGTGATGATGTAGCACATCACACAGGTAGTATGGAAATAATATGCACCTAAAATGGTTTTGACTCAGACTTGCTCTCAGGCGATCTGTGCGCTTTTCCAAGTACTCCTCTATCCCCTGCAAATTAAAATACCATGTGCTTGAGATACAAGTTAGCACATTTGCACAGTGAAAAACAGAACAGTGGTCTTCATGAAATTATGGATCTCTTATTTTTCTAAACTGAATATTTCTGATATTAGGTACTATTTTTGTCATTTTTTACCTGTGCTTATGTGTATAAAATAGACACACACACACACATATATATATATCTCATTTGCTATAGATATCATTATGCGTATATACACATTAATCACCTTAGGTAGTTCCGGGACAATTTTTAATAACACAGTTTGTAATGTTCTTCTTCCTCAGAATGCAAATGTATTTTGCTTTCATAGAAGGTGATGATTTTTAGCTGAAAACTTGTCTCAGTTATGCTTATTTTAGCTGCCAGTGAACACCATTTGTCATTTTGACTGTTCTCTGTTTAGATTCATGTACTAGAAGACCGACTGAAAAATTATGAGAAGAATATGTATGTCACATCCGTTGGAACACCATATGGAGGTAAGTACACAGTTTTTATCACAAATAAATGTTTTGTTTGTTTGAAAGCTATGCTTTGGTTAAGACAATTTATGAAAATGTCAGTCTCTTTAAAATACTCATATAATGTTTTTATGACGTCTTACCCTTGTTTTATCCTGTCTAAGAGAACTGGTGTACGATTTCAGATGAGCAAACCACACGACATTTTGTTTGATGTTTGGTTTTATGTCATACAGTTAGAATAGCTCTGTATTAGAGTTCTTCAGCTTTCTGTATCCCCAGAGAGAGTGGTATAGGCAAGCAACACTAGAAAGTGGGTGACAAGGAATTATCCATTTGTCTTGGCTGGTTAAATATACATTTCATGACTCTTTAAAATTCTTAACTATAAAAACATTAGATTTTACAGACCTTTCTTGTGTTACATGTCTGGGCTTTTACCCTTCTTGTGATTAGAGTTCCCTTCCATGATACACTGCTCTGACATTTGATCACAGTAATATTACTTTTCTTGGTTTAATACGTGCTCTATTCATATCTTTTTAGAATACTCCATTAAAAAATAATTTTTGCACTGTGTTACTTCAGCCATGTCACTGTATTATTATTGTTGTTTTTAACCTCTTGTAGACCACCTCTTCGTAACAAGACCTCTTAGTCTCGAGGCCTTACTCCCCGTATTACTCTAATACCTAATAGGTATTTTTCCTCAGAATTTTTCTTCACTGTTGTCAGTGCAAAACCCAATTCCTATATTTACAGTTCGGTATTCCACTGCCTGTCATATTCAACAGTAGTGTTTTGTTTTACTTTGGACTCCTTGTTTGCTTGTATCCTCCATCTCCTGTCTTACGTGTTGTTTGGAAGGTATCTAAAGTTTATCTTTCTGTCTCGTGTTCTACAGTTATTCAGATTCCTTGACAACCTTGTAGGTAGCACAGATGAAAAATACTTCAGTGGAAAAAAAAATTAACATTTGCAATAATATTTCATTTTCCTTATATCTGTTCTTACCCTATTTTACCATGTTATCCTTCCACTCTTTTAAGATAAGGTATTTTATAAACAAATAAGAAAACTAGAAGTTGAGGACAGTCAGGACTAAGTACATTTGTTTCACAGAATCACAGAATGGTTGGGGTTGGAAGGGACCTCTGGAGATCATCTAGTCCAACCCACCTGCTAAAGCAGGTTCACCCAGAGCAGATCACACAGGAATGTGTCCAGGCAGGTTTTGAATATCTCCAGAGAAGGAGACTCCACAGCCTCTCTGGGCAGCCTGTTCCAGCGCTCTGGCACCCTCAAAGTAAAGAAGTTTCTTAAATATGAATGCAAACAAAGACTAAGCAGTTGAGCAGGGGCATGGATGGCCTATAGAAGGGGCAGGACAAAGGCTGAGAGGGCTACCATGACTTTCATGAAAGGAGAAAAAGACCTACTGAAGTGCAAGGAAAAATGTGGTACATAACACAAAACAGTTGAAGACTTCTTTCCAAGAAGAAAATCTCACCATAAACAGTGTAGTAGCGAATGTCACTTGATGTCCCTTGGTGCATTGATAAGGAATGGTGAGGAAATCTTGCCTGTTCCTTACATTTCTGCTGAGTTTACGCAGAGGAAACCAAAAACCCTTCAGTTGCCCCTCAGCCTCCATCTCTCCAAACTAGACAAACCCCGTATCCCGAGCCACTCCTCAGAGGACATGCCTTCCAGCCCCTTCACCAGCTTTGATGCCCTCCTTGGGACATGTTCAAGTATGTTAACATCGTTCTTAAATGGTGGGGCCCAGAACTGCACGCAATACTCAAGGTGAGGCCACTCCAGAGCTAAACGCAGGGCAATAATCGCCTCTTTTGACCAGCTGGTTATGGTGTATTTGATGCCCCCAGGATGGGGTTTGCCCTCTTGTCTGCCAGGGCACTCTCTGCTGACTCCTCTTGAGCCTCCTGGCGACCAGCACCCCCAGACCCCTTTCTGCAGGGCTGCTTTCCAGCCACTCCTCTCCCCATTTAGACTTGTGTTCAGCGTTGCTCCATCCCAGCTGCAGAATCCGGCATTTGCTCTTCTTCAATTTCATGCCGTTGGTGAAACTTAGATTCATATGAGTGACTGTCAGTATAAATTTTCTCTTGTTTTTGTTTACACAGATGGAAACCTTCACCATACTGACGTTTCCCTTTTTGGGGAGCCTACTGAGTTTGAATACTTGAGGAAGGTGCTCTTTGAATATATGATGGGTCGTGAGACAAAGGTATGGAAAGTTTTATATGGTGGCATGTGATTCAGGTTAGAATAGAGTTTAGCATCCTTGCTGTATAAATTTGAAGTACCATGTGTTTGTGATTCATTACGTGTTGTTTATTACTGACACCGGGATTCAACAGGTTTTCAGGTTTTTTTCCAAAGGGGCATGATCCCTACCTTAAAAATTTTGTTGGCATGCCAAGATGACTGACAGGGGAAAGGGACATTGTCATATCTCTCACCAGTGTACCTATGGAGACGAAAACATTTATAGGTAGGTATGGTTTTACTTGCAAATACCCTGTTGCCAGTCAAGCTTAATGAACTGTGAAAGCTGGTATGCACAATACTAGCAAAAGTGCTCTTTTGATATCACCTTGTTGCAAACATGGTAAGTAACAGTTGGGTTAAATAATAGTTTGTTAGTAGCTCTGAAATGGTGAAATATCTCTTTATTTGTTTCTTAAAAATGTTTTATAGGACTCCCAAATCTGTATGCCTTGTCTAGATAATGTTAATTTACTCTTAAAAGCAGTGAAAAACTGCACAGTAGGCAGCTTCTTGTATGCTACAAGCTTGTGCAATCATTCCTACATTGACATTTTACTAGCTTGCAACGGTAGTGATGCTTTAGAGATTGACCAGGTTCAAAAGAGGTATGTCATAACACAAACATTTTTCTTGGACAATAAATACTACGTGGATGAGTTGGGGTTTTTTTCTCCTTCCTGGAGCTCCTCCATTCTTTGTTGCACTGCTTTCAACTTGGACTACGCAGAGAGGTTTTATGCAGGTTTCTATGTAAATTATCTTGGTTCTCATTGTGCTCTGTACAGAATAAAACTTGGTCTGTGCAGGGCATCTTGTCCTTATGAGATTCTTCTTTCTTTCCCTTTTTATCCCATTTTTCACTTTGATGTTAATTCCTTTTTTATTAAAAATACAAATCCCTGACCCAGAAAACCTAGAATCACTAGTTAGCTTCTGTTCACAAGCCTGTGGCTCATTGGATGGCTCTGCTACTTTAATAAAAAACAACTGAAATCATTAAAGAATAATTTTATGATTTTGAATTGTGATGGATTTGGACAAGAGAAAATGCTAAAAAACATTGTCAGCGATGTTTCAATTTGAAAAAAGTTTTGAGGCAGGAGTAGATGGCTATTGCAAATAGCTGGCGGATGTTGCAAATTTACATTCCAGAAAATCTGGTTTGAAACCTCTTTTGTCACTCATTAAGGCTGTTTCTCACTGGTCTTCAAAACATTACTATGCGTGCCTCAAAACTTTGGATAAAAAATTGTGAGGGTTTTTTTCCTTTTTAACAGTGATGTACTAAAATTTGCTGCTGATTTCTTCAATAACAGCAACAACAATCACTGCTAAGGTAAATTGACTTTAGGTCTCTCTTCTGTCTTTCAATTGCTTTAATTAAAAGCTATATGAATAAATATAATAAATTTATGTATGTATGCACTTATATGTATAGATTTGTATGTTTGTATACATATATATTTGCTCTGGAGATTACATTTTATTTAACCAGAAGATGCCATTAGAACATTGCCTGCACACTGGCTCCTAAAAGCAGATGAATATTGGGACCAAAAAAAAAAAAAAAACCAGAAAAGAGAGACATCAGATTCCTGCAATAACTTGGGAAGGCATTGTTTAAAAGTTTGTATGATTGAAAGAGGAAATATATTTAAACAAACAACCAGCAGAAATTATTTTCAAAGCACTATAATTTTTAGCTTTGGCAAATTAGACGCAGATAGGTAAGGGAAAATGACAGAGTTCTTAAAAGTGAATGTGATTATATTCCTCTCTATTGGGTGTTCATACAAATTTGATTACCTCTCAGCAATTTTTAATCAAGGGTAAATGTTCTTATGTATTGCAAGAAGGGAAGATTTTCTGGTATTGTGTAGTTTGCTATTATTAACTGTTCAAGATTGTAGCTGTACTGGCATTTACTAATGGAAAATTAAAGTGGAATGAATGTTAGCATTTTTACTAATGTAAATACAAAGATACTTTGGTGTCTTCACTGGCTTCAAAAAGTGCTTTTAAGCTGATTTCATTTGCTGATTTCCTTTCAGCCATTAGATGTGTTGCTAGAAGACACTGAGCTTAGTGTCTGCTCTCATAGAGATAGTATTGTATAATCTTAAATTTACTGAACCGTGTCTCAAAAACTGGTTTCATCCTGCTGTGCTGGCTGGAGCACCATGAGCAATGACAATGTGATTGATAAAATCTTTTAAACAGAGTCTAAGTGTGTTAGTACAGTATTAACATGTGCTTCTTTCCCCAGCACAGTCCTCGAGTTAAGAGATCCGTATTGAGATTTGCCTCCATGGTACAGACATACCTTTCTCTCAGCTTTTGTTTTCCTGGACCAGACGAGGCAACTCTTTTTTCTGATTTTCCTTTGTAAGATCATTCTGGTGACCTTTCTCTGTCCAGAATCTCCTTTTACAGTAAAAATAAACATGCCATGTCTCAAAGGCAGTGGAATTGGTGATCTCTATGGACATTAATTCCTCTTTACTGAAAGGAGTTCTGAGGGAATCTGTGTAAACTATCTAGGATGGGTTGCCATTTATGCAGCCTCTTAATGATCCTGGAATCATATTACGTAGACATTAATGAATGCATCAGTTGTGTTACAGTGCTGGAGACATAAGAGAAATGTTGAGGGTTGATAGTGGCTCAGTATCCAAGAGTCAGGAATTATCGTCATAATATGGGACCTGTAAGCTATCACATTCTCTGTAAACTGCACAAGTCTTTGCTGGGGGATTTAACTGTCTTGCCCTGCAGAGAAACTTTATTTTTGCCTCTTCTTTGGCACAATATCTGAAACGAGATTGCCAGCTTTTTCCGAGCATACACCTTGTTCGGACTATCTGAATCTGGAAGTACATGGCATACACCACTAGGTCAAATTAAATAATATTTTCTATAGACACGTGAATAGTTGCACTGTCCAGCTGTACTGCACACTAAATCTTAAGTCTTGCAGAAATCCTATATGCTCTACTTGTAAGTTCATTATGTTCTTTGGAGTCTGTTCTGAGGCCAGGAAAGTCAGTCTTAGGTTGTATGTATAGTAAATGTGTGTGGTGATATCAGCTAGGTGCATGGAAGAATGTAATGGAATATACATCTGTGTTGGAGATGGTACATTTATGCAGATCTTTATCTGGCACCTCGACATGCTCTTGTGCACTGCAGAAAAACAAGGGATATTTCTGTAAAATTTGGATTTTAAAGGTTCTGCCTTTGACCAGCAGCTCTTGAATTACAGAGAGGACTGATTGGTATCATTGTAAAAGTATTATTTTCAGAGATGACATCTCTGAATATATCAACCTCATAGAAAGAAATGGGAATGCAAACTATCATCTCTTACAGCAGGACTAACTATTATGTTTGGGAAAGCTCAGGGTCTTTCTATAGGTAGAAATAGAGATGCACACATGGGAACGTGTATGTGTACTCACACACTTAATGAGTTATTAGGGGTTTTTAATAGTAGAATAGACTGTTAGAGAGGCCTGTGTTGAACATACTATCCTAAGATCTGCAGTCTTTGTTTATTAACTATGCAACTCTGAATAGTGTTGAGTAATTCTGCTTAAAAAAAAATCTCCCTAGTGGCCTCAAAAACTTGGAGAAGAGTCATTTGCTAGTGATAAATTACAAAATGGTCATTTTCAGGAAAGAAGGTTTCAGATAGCCCCTATTTAGGTTGGCACATAAGTATCCATACTTTCTTGGAGTATTTGCAGCGTCTGTAGATTTTTCTTTAACACTTGCATACCATCGTGTCCTGTAGAAAATGGTTAAGAGCAGGCTTTCTTCATAGCTCTGTTACAAACAGTTTGAACAGAGTGTAAACTCAATGCTTTCTAATCTTTCAGTCCTGAATTATTGCAATGAGGATTCTGGCAAGAGAAATTAGGAAAGTGTGATGTTAGTTTGTGGCGCTGAGCACATTCCTTTGTGTATCTGGGAACTGCAGTAGAGGCACTTCTTAATGACGGGAACTATTAATATGTTAAAATTAAGTTTTTTGAGCTGAAAGGGTTCAACAGGGCTTGGGTTTTTGTTTGTTTGTTTTTCATTTTTATCCCTATTTAAGTTATATACTGAAAGAATTGTTGCAAATTAAAGCTTTACCTCTCACTTTTAGCTGCAGTCATTTTGGTCCTGCAGCTGCTTTGTTGCTGCAGCCTCCCTCTTCATTCCACATGTGAGACTGGTAATAAACAGTGGATATTGAGACCAGCAATCTTATCTCATCCACATTCTTTTAAGAGCAGCAGTTCCTGGGTTTGTAGCAATCACCTTCTGTTTTAGCTGCACTGCAGCTCTTACTTCAACCTTTATTGTAAAAGTCACCTGAACCTTGTTTTGTGCCTTTTGGAGATTTTTCTTTGCACTCATCTGTTTATAAAATGGAAATAATCATTGCCTGTTTTACACAAAGCTTTTGATATTCTTACATTCTTCCATCTGAGGAGGTCTAAATGATCTGCTGCTTAAATGTGGGGTTACTATATATCCGCTAAAAATATTTACACAACTGGAGTTGCACATCTGACATTGGATCTGCTTTCTCAATGTTTCATTTCTTTACAAAATACTTGGATGATGTGAATATAGTTGAACCTATAAGGACTCTCTCAAGTGCCATGTGCTTGAAATGTGCTTTTCAGAAAGGCCGTCCTAAGATCAAATGTGCTAGGAGCAGTATTTGTAACAGTATACTGGCTTATTAATGGACTTGAAGTATTTGAGCAGATACCATAGAGCTTATATGGTATTACAATAGCTGCAGTTTGTGACAGTGTGAAATGAAGACTCTTAATGATGTTCGTATAAATCACGTAACATGCGTATATGATGATATCGTACTGGTTTTGCTGTATTTTCCATTGAGATTACTAAAATAGTATCCTATAGTATTCTTAAGTGAAATGCTTTTCAAAATATTACAAAGCATTTTAGTGCATATGAAATTACTTATAGGTGGCATATTTCTTTTTAGACAATGGCCAAGGTTATAACAACAGTGCTGAAGTTCCCAGCAGATCAGACTCAGAAGATACTGGAACGAGAAGATGCTCGACCATTGGTAAGTTATATAAGTAAATCAAGGTTATGCAAGAGATTATGTTGCAAGAATAAGGAATTAGAAACTTTCTTTTAAGTCGTCTTTTTCCCTGTGTGTGTATTCAAGGCAGCTCCTTTTCTCTCTCCTTCCTCCTCCTTCAGTGGAATGTCACATTCCAGATGTAGATTTGAGGAGTGAGAAAAAAAAGCGAGCATATTTTCTTAGCTAGTATTTCTCATAATCAGTTAAGCCATATTTCTGATAACTATGGGTACAACAGAACAAAGCTAGTTCACTCATCACTACTATTCCTCAGATGAATTTTCTGATCAAAAAAGTAATCTGACAGAAAAAAAAAGTGTTTCTTTAAATTCAGAAGTTTCTGTGGAGTCATACCAGTTTTCATGAAAAATATGAGAGATATTTCAGCCTTGGGATAAAATTTCTGGCAAAAACAATAGCCATTTTGCTTGTAGAATAGAAAACTGATTAGCTCAGTCACCTGGGATGTGTGTGTTTGAAGTGAGATATGTAGATTTAGGTCATTCTTAACTTAAGTGAGTATCCTAACAAGACTTTTAAAACACAATTTTAAGAAAAGGGTCTTCTCTCCACTTCCCCCCCCCGAGTTTAAATACACTTCTTAGTATGTGACAATTACTTGGTATTTACGAGCTGGTCTGTTTACCAGAAAGATGAATTTGAGTTTGAGAAGCAGACCCAGAAAAGAAGAATATATGAGTATAAACATTTGTTTAGTATTACTGTTACTATTTTATGTATTAGAGCTATTTCTTACTAAGACGAAAACTGCAGTAATAGTTTTCTCTGCATTGTATCTGGAGCCAACACAATGATCCCTCTCTTTGTGGGTCAGCTTAGTAAAACACTTAGGCATTGAAGTGAAAGGAAGAATTGCATTCTCTTTCTCTTACTGGCCTACGTATATATTTATTTAACACCAGCAGAAACAGAATAAGATAAAATTTTAAACATTTTTACATTTTAGTTGAAGTAATTACATTAAAGACCTGTTGATCTGTTGAAACAAAATTTTAAAAAAATATAAACTCTAGCATTTCATTTGCTTGAAGTATCAAATAGGAGGGAAGTGTTTATATTTTAGCAATTTCCTGTACATTTAGTAGGTTTGGGAGTGTCTTGGACCTTTGTTTGCGGTCCCTTCAGCTTTTTGATACTTGAAACCTGGTCTCCTTAAAACAGACATTCACAACTTCTGTTACAAAATAAAACTTTAACTTGAATTCATACAACACATTTTGGTTCTTGGTATTAAATTTGGCTAGAAAATTTTAGCTACTGAGGTTTTTTACAGGCTGCAAGTGCTTTGATTGTTAAGGATATTGTAATTTAAAGAGCTTCATGTCCTGATCAAAATCTTCTTGGGTTTCACGTAGCAGTCCCTGCTTGGCTCAGATCTAACCTATGAATTTTCTCCTTTCGAAATCCTCCAAGGGATTAAATGAGATGTCTAATGGAAACTCAAATATTAGGACATATTAGGCATATTATGGAGGATGTATTAATTTGTTTTTTCACTTTCAAAGTTACTGAGTTTGTTTACTGAAGCACAAATCAATATTTCTGGCTAGTCTTCTGTAATTGTGTTAGAACTGAAAAGTTGGAGGAGTCTCCATAAGTTATTCTGTCAAGAAATATGCTAATGTTTTTGGGTTTTGTCTGTTGATGTTTACTAACATGACATTAGTACTTCTCCACACTTACTATTGGAGTGATGCTGATGTTTTAAAACATCCAGTATTTTGATCTGAGCAATAAAGTCCTGAACTACAACATAAATGTGCCTTTGTAACATAAAGCTTGGTTGTTTCCCTATTTTCGTTTATGGCCAAAACATCTGTAACTAATGTTAATGTGTAAATTGTTAATTAACTCTGCTACTGGAAAAGAATAAGTGTGTGTAGTACTAAGTATCTGTGAGTAATTATTTACTCTCTTAGTGGACATATATTTAACAGGTTTCGGAAAACTTTTGACAAAATCCTAGGTCCATAAATACGTGCCAGATCAATGTATCTCCTTCACTAATCTAGATTTTACTACATAGTTGTTGTGATCTAACTGTAGCAATCTCATCTGTAAGCAGTAGATGTCCACAGAGTTCTCATCTACACTATTAACAAAGTAGTCCAATAAGCTGTTTTCTTCCTGGCTTTGTAGTTTGCCTCACCTCGCAGTGGTATCTTCTGAATATCCCATCAGTCTGTGCTTAGTTAGCATGTGGGTGAGTGAAGCCTAATACATACTTGTTTTATTGAAAGATGAAATCTATGGATTAATCATTCCTCTGGTTTTTGTTGTGTTTTTTTTCTTGCCTGCTTTTGTTCCTTTAAAAAAGTAATTTTTTTGTTCTATATGTGTATGATAAACTTTTTTTCTACTTGTAACCGTGTTTTGCTTTACAAAGCCAAGTTTCAAAATGGTAAATATTGATTCAAAACCAATCTTTTTGAGTTATAAGCGTAACTTGAATTGTTGATTGAGCTACGGAAATCTCAGTTGTAGAAAAAAATAAATCCGATTTTAAATCAATCAATATGTAATATTAAATTTTATTGCACTTGGCTTTGTTTTGTCTTTATTCACTTTCTAAGCTCCCTTTTTGAATAGGCAAGTAACTGAGGTGTATGGGAGACATACACCATACTGCTTGAAATGAATTATTACATCTTATCAATATGAAAATGGATTCTGTTAAAAACATTCATGATACGTTCTCTGTGGAGGAATTAGAATATGGTTGCATTTAAACAGCAGTAGCTTTCTGAATCAGAGCTTTGGCTTGGTACCAAGAGAAGCTAGAGCAGAGAGATTAGGGAGAACAATTTGAGGAGCTTTATGCTCTCAGTTTATTGGGCCTTTTTTCAGGTTTTGTTAAGCTACTTTCATTATGAATCTGTGACACTAATTGTAGTGTTACAGAAAAGCAACAGCTGATTTGGGCCTAGAGGTGCAGGTTGCATCAGACTAGCCAAGCTAAAGAAACAGCACACAAGCAATAACGGTTGAGAGAGGAGAAGGATATGGAAGTTCACAGGTAAAACCTTCTGCACTGCCTGATAAGATTATCATTTGAGTTGTTAGTGGTGTATGATATTTATTGAGCTCTTCAGATGAATTCTATAGGAAACGGTCAGCCAAACTTTCCTCTTCCTCCTTTGCACAGTTGCCGGGAATTGGTTCGGTGCAGGTGAAGCAATCACTACCAGTGGGCTGAAATGCAGCCGTTGTCCTGCACCACCGCGGGAGCAAAATGAGCTAACTTGGGCTGTTTCCATTGCCAGTTATCACAGTGCAGCTGACAGGCGATCTTCCTTTGCTTGCAGTCATCCAAATACAGCCTTCAGTACAAAATCTGTTTCAAAGGAAAAAAATCTATCCATCTTAGCAGTCATGGGTTCTACTTTATTTTGGGTTCCTTTAAGCCTTCGAATGTGGTAGCGGATGCACTTTATTGCACTTAAAACACAACAGAGTTTGGACTGTTTGCCTCTCAGCCTTGATCACGTCTTGACAGAATCAGCAACTCTGAAAATAATTGAATTTTTGGGAGTGGTAGGACAAAGCTGTTTACAACACTATTGCAGGAAGCATGTTTGAAACTGAAATTATTGTCGTGCTGTCTGTGATGCCGGTGTCAAAAATGCAGGCGTTTGCAGCCACATTTGAAGCATGTTGCAGAAGGGCGTGATTTTCACCTTGATGTCAGCGATTACCTGTTATACTTTTGTAACTTAAGCAAATGTGTATGGAAACTGTTCAAACCTCATTTTTGGATTGTAGTTTTTTATTTTATCTCAAGTATTTTTGTGACTTCTGTCAATAGATAGCCAGCAAATGGCATAATATTCTTGCTGATGATGCTGACTTCATTGTGAAAGCAATAAATATTTTCTTGGTAGAGGAGGCTTTTTCCTAGCCCCAAAATTTTACTTCATCATTTCAGTTTGGATGATAGGCCTTATGCAGAGAATACAACATTGTTTTTTGTTGGATTAAGATGCAAAGGTGTGGTAGACTATCTTATTTCCAGTGAGTCTCCTGACCGTATTCCTACAGGTTATTTTCATTTTCACCAGTTTCTCAACTGTTTTGCAGATACTGCAATGGAATTACTTGCTCAAAATCAGTTAATAATTTGGCAAATTGACTTACTTGAAATTCTTCCATCTCCTATTCTGATTAATAAGCAATAATGTCTTTATTATTTTAATATTAAGTCCTTCTAAGTTTCTCTGAATAATGTGACATTTGTTCATTTCATTTCATTCTTCTAGTCATGGCTACGACCATCTTGAAGAACTTGTGATGAGAATGTCTCATAACACTGCTGCTTAGAAATATGTTCATATCTCTGTTGTTGTCCCTTGGAAGGGACATGAAGAAAAGCTATTATTCAAGGTCACAAATGGAACAGCAAGAACCAAAACTCAGCACCACCTTTGGACCATGAATATAGTTAAAACTGCCTTGACAAGAAGCGCTAATCAGGGGTTATCCGGTGATGAGTCTTTTTTCTCTTCTATTGAACACTGTCTTCTATTTTGGGTTAAAGGTTATTTTTTTAAAGGAGAGAAAAGACTTTATCCTAGGAAGGAATTGCCCACTACTGTATCTCCATACAGGCTTTACTGGGTGTTTTTTAAGAGTTGAAATAAATGGTTTGTTTCTTCTATTTATTTTTTTATTTCTGAATGAATTGTGCAATACACTTTTGGATGGGTAGCAGTTGAGGTGATTTTCCTGATGAACTAGGCACTCTTGATGACTACTCTCTCCCAATTTAATCTTATGATTATTTGCTAAAGGTCACTTCTATATGCTTTTGCCTACAATAAATCCAGATTGCAGTACCTCATTTGTTTACTCCTAGCTTTTGTACTTATATTTTCTGGAGAAAAAGTACGTTACTGTAAATTGTAAATAGTTAATACATAACAGTATCATATGCTGATCTGTGACTGTTGACAGCACTAATCTGACAAGAGCTGAGATGAAATAAAGTTTATTTACTGTATCATTTTGGAACTTCTTTGGTATGATTTTTCTTCTGAAAGGATCCACCAGTTTTGTTCTTATTCCTGTTCGAGACATCCTTAGCTGAGACATTTCCAGGCTGAAATTCCTTTCGTAAGAAGAGCTATTCAAGTACATTGAGCTGTAAAAAGTCAGTGGAGACCTTCACATTTTGAAGGGATCACACCCTGTGAAACAGAACCATGGTGAGCTGAGATGCTGGCGTGAGAATATAGCAAGTAGGGAAGTTTGCTTTGTAGAAGTTTTAAATTATGTATTTTTGTTCTTTTAAATAATGGTCATTTGGGCATGTTAAGTTGTGATCCTCTGAAGTGGTATGCAAGTATGGATAAATTTAACTTGTTCTCCAGCTACTTTCATACTTGTGATATCAGTAACCATCACCTGTATTGTGTATGCTAGTTTGCCAAGATGGTTCGAAGTGATCAGTCCTCAATGAATATAATTTTTAACCTCAATGAACATAATTTAACCTTAAAGAATATAATTTTTAACCTCAGTGAATAGAATTTTTAACCTCTGGGTGCTCTCCTGTTAGCCAAGGAGAACAGTGGGTCCTCCTGACTGCAGAAACAGGTTCGACTGGTGTGTGTGATCCAAACTGACAGGTTTGATGTGTTGTCCTGCTCCAGCTGTCATGTCCAGGGGCACTACCCAAAGTTTTGTATTTGTGTACCCACATTTTGTATTTCTCATACTGCTTTCTAGCTAATCTCAGCTTTATATGGTATTAGAGTTGTGATTATCTTGGCATTTCAAGACTCTGCATCCCCAATATTCACCTCTGATTATCTATGAAGTTCAGCCTTTTCTCACATAACTCCCCCATAACCACCTGGGATATCCAGCCATTCTACGCAACACTGCCCCTTTTTGTCAGCTTCTTGGAGTGTTCTCTGTCAAGTACAGCAATTTCTCTTGTCGTGTCCAGTGATTTCCCATGTCCTGCTTAGTTAGCTTACCCTCAGACCAGGGCACAGATAGCAACCTAATACTTGTGTGTCTCCAAAAAGCAAGTACTGTCCCATGGCATGTAGGATATTTGATACAGTTGCTTTTGGTTTTTGTTCCTTTGTGGGGTTTTTGTTTCTTTGGGGTTTTATTTGTTTTTGTTTTTCAAATGTGCTGGGATTCACCTTTATTTGTCATCTGCAGGAAAACAGGAAAAGAAATGAAGAAGCTGAATTTATTTGCAGTTTTGTATCCTAATGAAACTGGGAGAAGTGAAACAATTTGAGTACTCCAAGGTCTGTTGTGGCTACCAGCTGCCTAAAGAATACATCTGTCTTTAAATTATTGTTTATGGTCTAAAGGGACATGGCTTGCCTTTGATAGTTAAGGACTCAGAGTTCCATCTCTTATTTCCTACTGCCATGTCTCTAGCAAAATCTCTTCATTTTCACGTTACTTTATTATTTGTAGCTTTTTTTTTTAGCTTTTTTCTTTTGTCAAATGTATCAAGTTTTGTTTTTTAAAAAAAAGTCTTTGTAATAGTTTCGGTTATAAGGTCTTCTCTGCTTCTGTTGCGCAGCAGAACAGCATCCTCCGGCACATTGCCTGACATAGCAGCAGCCTGGACCAGACTTGACAGGGATACATTTGGCTATGAAAAATACATGTTCCTCTCGTGGCTGGCTGAGGATTTGGAGGATTTTGCTATCGCTATCATTATAGCAATCTAAAAAGTAGATTTAAGTTTCAAGTTTCCATGTAGGGTATATGTTGTGTTAGGCTTTGGGAAATTAAATGCAGGGATTTGTTACTCTGACAGTGAGTATCACTATGATCACTTACAGTTCTCTTGTCCTCGCAAATCGGCTATTTTTCACATTTTTCTCTTTTTGTTCTTTTCCCTTGAAAGATACTAGTTGTAGACTGTACTTTGTCAAGCATGACCTAAGTGCAGTGGAGCAAACTGAAATAGTTTCAATAATATTCATACAGCATTGGATGGAGTAAATAAATTTTTCTCCCTTAAGTGACATGATTAAATAACACCTAGATTATGGAGTTATCCTTGATTCGATTTTTTTTTTTTTTTTTTTTTTAAATCAGGTAAACAATCCCCAAATTCACATTTTGTCAAAGTTAAATATTTTTTCCCTCCTATATATAACTTACAAGCAATCACATAACTATTCCATAACATAATGGGAAAGTGTGTTGAGAACAAGAGTTTTGTCATACTGAAGTTTTAACTACTTCTAGATTCTTTTATAAAGAGAATATGTAAATACGGCATTCCATTAGAGTTTAAATAAAGGAAATTAGTTAGGGTGAAAGCATGAAAATGAGCGCTTCACTTTGAGTAGTGTATTGTTGTTGTTGGAGTGTCATAAAATACTGCTAGTATATAGTGCCAATGTCACTGTAAACATATACTTCTGATTATAAAATATCCTTGTTTAGACAGATGTAGTTAAAAGCCAAAAACTGTATCAAAGTTTTGGCTGCCTTTTTAGCAAACGTTAGAGGATCTCAAGCTTATTCAGACTGGATTGTTAAAAGATGCTGCTGCAGGGATTGTCTTTTTGGATTGTCTTTTGTTGAACTTTCCCCCAGTTTTACGTGCAATATACAATGTATTTATGATTTTATGGACCCATACACGTGTGCATAAAAAAATGCGTAGATCTATTTACAAAGATAAGAAGTAAAAATGTTCATCAAGTGTCCTCTAGTGTCCTAAGGATTAAGCATTGCTAATTTAGATGAAAAATACCAGTTTTTTAATTCCTGTATTATTTCAGTGCTTAAGCTGATACTTATTTGCAACATAATATTTCATACTTGTTTTATAAAACATCATATATACAATCCATCCAACTTCCAGTTCTCCCATTTATAGTCCCTCTTTCTGTGAGCTGTACTAAAATTCATTTTCTTTCCTACATAGTCCATGTTAGCTGGTTTTCCTCTCTCAAATGAGGATTCCAGACTCTCTGAAAACTAGGATGAATACTGAGAGGATTGGTTTCATTTCATAATCCATTCTTCTTACATATAATCTTATTGTCCATTCATATGTGCTGCAGAAAACTCTATGGAGTTTGTTAAATTGGGAAACTTCTTTTTAATTTCACAATGCCGTTACAGAAATAAAGATGAGCAGAAACTGGCAGCCTCTCCTCTGCATGTGGGATATCCAGACCCGGCTATATATGAATCCTTATGGCTGTTCCTAGACCCTGGTCCTCCAAAGCATTGCTAATGTGGGATGTTCAAACTCTGGTTGTGTATATTCATTATGCTGCAAATTAGAGATGCTAGAACAGAAGTAAGCAGTAAGTCTCATGTTATTCTACATTGCGTTTAAGATCTAGGAGTTGCCACCTTTAATTTTCTCTTCTCTTGCAGGCTCTCGTTTACCCCGATTCTAGTCTTCCTCTGTTAACATTGAGTGAGTTTCCTGTATGTATTAGAGTAATTTTAAAGGCTTGTTGACTCAAAGTAAGCATGTCTCTGGAGATTTCTTTAATTGTAGAATAGTGACAGCTATTATTTCCTACAGTTACCACTTAACACCATGTGACATTTCAGAGAAGCGGTAGTTAAGCCAATGATAATTATATGTATTTATGGCTGTGCTAGGACATTGGGGTAAAGCAATGGATGATGGTGGAGCTAAGTGTGGTGCAGACATCTGCCATGACACATGACTTGCTCCTCTCAGTTGCAGCTTTAGAGCAGCCCAGGTCACATCATCACCTGGTGGCCATTGGGCAAATCCAGGAGGTAATTGTTTTCTAATTAAGTGTGTTGCCATGACAAAAGCCACTTTGATTTGGCAGGTAGCTTTTCCAAATGGAGACCAAGACCCGTGTGGCCCTGGAGGCTGACCAGGTTCAGCTTCCGGAGGGCACCCTGAGGGCTGATGCCGAAAGCAGGTCAGCACACCTGCAGCAGAGACGCCTTTGCCTGCTGAGCTGTACCAGCTGCTCTTTGTGGCTGAATGGCCTGAATCTCCAGTGTTTCTGTAAGCATTTAATTTCACTGATAGGAAAAGGGATGAATAGCAGAGTGTATGTTGTAATCTTTGCCACCGTTTATATTTTGGAAACTTTAGTCGTCCAAGAAAGTATTTAGCCTTATTATTTAGACTTACTTGTTACAGTGCTGATGTCTGCAAGAAAAATAGCCATAGTATTATGCATCATCCAGTTCTGCTGGAGTAAGAGAAGCACTTAAAAGTTTCCTAACTTGGACGAGGCAGTAGTATATCTTTTGCAAATAAATCAAAATGATCAAACAAGCAGTATGTACAAGTGTAGAATAGGCATCTCTCTGTGCAGCCAACATGGCACGTGCTCTGTGGTTCCTTAACTGTAAGCTGCTCCTTCTGCTGGGTCCTGCCAGCCTTTCTTACTCGAGCCACACACTCTGGAGAAAGAGCTGAAGTGGAAAACTAAGAGAATGGAGTATCTGAATGAGGAAGAGATAAGAGAAGTAGGTACAGAGTAAGGTTATTTGGATGTAAGATTCATCATAGCAGATCAGATGAGAAGTATTAAGTACGTGACTGGGGGTTTTTTAGAAGTTTTGAGTTCACTGTGTTTGCCATGTCTCTGACCAGCGCTCCAGCTGTTCCCACAGCAGATCATGCTGTTGTGAAGGAGGTAGAAGTAATTGATCGTGACTGGGCACAAGAAGCCTAGAAGTAGACCTCTCCATGAGATTTTTGTGCCCCAATACGTGAGAATTCCTGGAACGGAATATCCTGTGTTAATGTAACTGGATACTCTGTTCACTTACACATCTATGTATCTTTATAGACACTACCAAATTATCATCCTAGCTGATGCAACAGATCATTCTGGAAATGAACTGCAGGACTGAAAATAATACTTTATCCCTTAACAAAATGGGCAGTACTTCCCTATGCCTAGAAGTGAAAAAGCCTAGCGGGGGTGGTTTATAAGCTTGAAACAACAGAATTACGAATTATACAAAAAGAAGACACAGCCAATCCAACAATTCTTATCAGTGCATGTTTTGATGGCTATCTAGGGCTTATGCAGAGTAGGATGCCTTAAATATAACAGAGATTATTTCCCCTCCTCATAGCCTCGGGTAGGACCACAGTTACATGGCCCTTTTAGAATGGTGATTAAGTGACGAAAAAAAGGAGCGATGAGGTGAAAGACAAAGACTAGAGTCTTCCTTTACGCTAATGAAAATAATAAGTAGGCTGAGCTATCTTCAGAGAGCAAAAGTTTTTGCTTTCCCACACTGAATTTAACTTTGACTTCCCTGAAAACTGTTTCCCTATAGAAAGAAACTGCCCTCACCTTGAGCCCTGCAGCCACAGTGTTATCTGCACGTTATTTAAAGCACAGCATGCTTCAGCCCTGACATTCCAGTGCTGTTACTCACTGAATTAAAATCTCATCCAACCATGAATTCAGTACAGGAGGTGGATAGCTTAGTTAACTGTATTTTTTTTCCCTTGCTTCATGTAGCATGTTCAGGATGTGATGATTGTAAGGGTATTCAACTCTTTGAGAGGAAAAGCAGTTTTTATATATTTTATGCAGGTCCTGCCTGGTTGGACCTCACTAGGATGGACCTGCAGGCTTCTGTGCCAGTAGAAATGCTGGTATAAATACAGGGTGAGCAGGAAAGATCCAGGTTGCCTGTATTTTTTGTCAAGATGAGGATATCCCTATGCTACCTAAAAATTGTATGGAAGTCACAGAATCACAGAATGTTAGGGATTGGAAGGGAATGACCTATTAGAGGGCAGTGTAGGGGAAAGGGACCTGGGGGTCCTGGTGGACAGCAGGATGACCATGAGCCAGCACTGTGCCCTTGTGGCCAGGAAGGCCAATGGCGTCCTGGGGTGTATTAGAAGGGGGGTGGTTAGCAGGTCGAGAGAGGTTCTGCTTCCCCTCTACTCTGCCCTGGTGAGACCTCATCTGGAATATTGTGTCCAGTTCTGGGCCCCTCAGTTCAAGAAGGGCAGGGAACTGCTGGAGAGAGTCCAGCGCAGGGCAACGAAGATGATGAAGGGAGTGGAGCATCTCCCTTATGAGGAAAGGCTGAGGGAGCTGGGGCTCTTTAGTTTGGAGAAGAGGAGACTGAGGGGTGACCTCATTAATGCTTATAAATATGTAAAGGGTGAATGTCATGAGGATGGAGCCAGGCTCTTCTCGGTGACAACCAATGATAGGACAAAGGGTAATGGGTGCAAACTGTAACACAAGAGGTTCCACTTAAATTTGAGAAGAAACTTCTTCTCAGTGAGGGTGACGGAACACTGGAACAGGCTGCCCAGGGAGGTTGTGGAGTCTCTCTGGAGACATTCAAAACCTGCCTGGACACCTTCCTGTGTAGCCTCATCTAGGTGTTTCTGCTCCAGCAGGGGGATTGGACTAGATCATGCTGCTCTTCAGCACTCTCCTTATTCATCCAGTGAATAAATATGAAACTGCCATGCCAGTCCCTAGAAACTGGAGTGTGCCTTCATCTATGGGCCTGTCTGTCCTACATCTGTAGGGATTTTTAATTTATTTTTTTTGTAATGTGACTTGCTGAATACAATAGTAGAGGGAGAGGGAAAGAAGCACCGGTGGCAATGGCCAGCGTGAATAAGGTGTTACAAGGAGACTCGTGATTGCTTTGCAGTGTGCTGCACGGCCATCCATAGAACCTGTTATGTTTCGGTTTTTAAACATAGGCAGATATACTGCCTTAGTTACTTGCAGTGGTATGGAACCTTTTTTTTAAAAAAAAAACCAAAACCAAACAAGTTTAGTGATGAGAGACAACCTTTCTCCTTGGAGAGCTAGACTTCGCACCTTCTGGAGGGGTGTGTGTGGACACCTCGGTACGCCAGCAGGGCAAGGCAGAAGTTTTGGCAGAGCCAGCGGCTTCCTTAAGGCAAGAGCACTGCTGGACAAAGAGCTGCTGGGCCACAGCCTGCGTTGCATCGTACAGGTGCTCTCCTCAGCTCCTCTTTTATGTGCAATTATTCATTAAACACTTTTCATTAAAGGCTTTGTTTCATTTGTCTTAGCTGACCCTTCCCAGGGCTTATGCATCAGTGTCTCCTTGGAAACAGAGTTTTAAATGGGCAGAAGTTGAGGGTGACTTTCAGTGATCCGCTAGACATCGTGGGTCTGCTGCTCGTTTTATATAGTGCAAGGAGAGTGGGCATAAGAGGAAAATGCATGAAGTCACCGGCTTATTTTTAGGTTGAGAATAAGAGTGTGTATTTCTGGGAGGGATGCTGACTACAGGGAAGCCAGAATTAACGTTTACTTTAGATAAGCTCTAATATTGACTAAAAATAGAAGTCAATTTATGTATTGTTATACACATCCTTCAGCAGGATCCTGATGGTTTTCAGAAAACCCTCTGTGGCTGCAGTAACAGCATACTATAGTTAGGGCATCAAATAAATGTGGTGGACAAGAGGAGGTAAAAATAACTTCAGTTCATGCCCTTTTGACAAGGTGACAATTAAACTTCACTTACATCTCATGTCACTCCTGCTGTCAACTAATTGTGAGCATAGTTTGTTTAATGTATTGCACTGGGATGCCTGGACTAATTTACCATGTATCAGGGAAGGCAAGGTAATTAAATGTCTTACCTGATTTCATGTGCACTGTGACCAGCCCAACCAGGCCAGTCCCAGTTTTGTTGGTGATGTTGCTGAGGACAGAAGCAAGGCTTGCTTTCACATGGGATGTGCAGGTCTGTAAGCATCCACAAGGAGGGTGGGGAAGCATCACATACTCTTTATCTTTTCCAAAGATTCTGCGCTTTTTTTTTCTGAAATCAGAGGTGAGGCTGAACTTGGACTGTTTCTTTCTTATGGCGTAGCCTGTACCAAAACGTCAGTCTCACAGCCTGGGCATGACAGTCACTCCATTTTGGAAGACGTCCCGAGCCTCTTCTAACATTAGGAGTTCCACCTGGTCAATCCTCATCAACTGAGTGAGAGGGCTAGTGGTGTGCAACTTTGTTTTCATGGAGTGATGCTTGAAGCGACTTAGTAGCAATCATCAGGTGAGCCACAAAACTGTACATCAGCTTCCAAATTCGTCTGGTTTCCTTGCTGGTCTATGGGATGAGGGCGTTGTTACTGCCAGATTCCTCCCAGAACCTCTCTTATACCAGCACCGATCACTGAGGTGTGTGAATAATGTCCCTCATAAACAACAGAGTTGCTGTGTTACCACAACTGTTGTGCTTCTCTCTTCACATTATTTATAGTGAATATCACTCTGGGGATTGCAAATTCCTTGCCTTAATTCCATTGATTCAAATTGAATTATATCTGAAAAAAAATTGTCCTAAAGAGTGGGGGATTTGAGGTTGTTGAGAGGTTTTTTGCCTTTTTGTTGCCAGTTGGGTTTTTTGTTGTTGTTGTTTTAATCACTGGCATCAACACAGCATCGTTCTTGCTATCCGGATGCTGAAATTCAGCATTTTTTACATTATTAAGGTGGATAATTATGCCACTTCTGGCATATCTCATGCCAATAACAAGTCTGAAGAGTCCCACAGCTTACTTTTCTGAGCTACTCTTCTGCAGCACACACCACGTTAAGCCACAGCATAGTAGACAATTTAGGAATAACTGGATAAGAGAAAGGTCCTGTGTATCCCAAATTATTTGGTTAAGGGCTCAAGCTTTGAGTGCCCACGTACATAACTGCAAAATGTGTCTTTTCTGTGGTGGTAGAACAGGTTTGGATCTCTCAAAGATGCTAAATAAGTTATTGTTCACCTGAACTTTTCACACAAGGAGCATGTGATAGTTAACACGTGAAATAATAACCAGTGAGCAGCTGGCTAATGGAAAGCAGATGGGCCAAGAATGCCAAGCAGAATGTTTGAAAGTTGTGGCGTAAACTGGACCTTTCAACAAGTGGCCAAAGCTCATGTGACCACTAGGGTCTCAGAGTAATGGATTTAGAAATGGAGGATAGAAGGGAAAGTAGAGATTCCACTTCTATGTATGAATCAGTGAGATTTAGTATCCTGTAGAAAAATGGTGGATGACAGGATTCACCATGTGGCCAGTATTTCATGACTTTCTGATATTTAATACACATTTTCCACTTGTGATTTTTGTTTTGATGTAGTGAAAAGAGATAGAAGATACAAGATCCATCTGCATTAGGGTTAAAAAAAATCCAGTTCCATTAAAGCTCCTGGCAATCTTTCCCTGAGTTTCAGTGGGTTAGGTCCCGACTATTGAAAAGGATCTCTATCACTAGACATGCAATAGAAAGTGAAAACCAAAGGAGACAATCAACAGGTGGCTCTAGCTGTGCTTTGCTCTTGAAATGCACATGTTGAAATCGGTGGGTTTTTTTCATGGGAGATGCTGCTTGCAGAATTTTATTTACAATATATTCTTTTTCACAGCAATGCTGCAGCATGTTGGTTTTCCTTATGAGATTGCCCCGTTGTCCTGGGGATGCTTGGGCTATTGGTTGTTTGCAAAGCAGATACTGACAGGGGATAGGGCTGAGCTACTCAAGAAAACTGTGATAAGGATCCATTGTGTCTCTGTGCCTCAGATACTTGAATTCTTTTTAGGCCGAGGTTGATATAGAAACCGCAGATCTTGTAGCAGGTCGAATCCCCTCCTGACGCTGGACAATGAACTGTAATCAGCAGGGGATTAGATTTATCATTTCTCTTCCAGAAGTCCCCAGGTTAGCAGTAAAGAGTCAGTCTTCTGGGGAAAAAAACCAAAAAAACAAAAAACCAAAAAACCAAAACACAAAAAACACAAAAAACCAAAACACAAACAAAACCAAACACCTCTTTTGTGAAAAGTCATGATTTCAGCATTCGCTTCCTCTACTTACAATCCTCATGAGGTTATCAAGAAGACAGGGGGAAAAGCTATAGGCTGGTGCAATGCCTTTTGAAAGCTAGTGACGTGATTTTCTCCAACTTGTGTGATACATTTAACAGCCCCATCTAATCTGAGCTTAAAATTCAGCCAAGAAACATTAAGTTAGACAAGGCGAGGACAATGGTAGCAAACAAGTTCAATTAAGAGCATATCAACCTTCTGAAGCATGGGGGTATCCCTGAGTGATGTTTTAGGGCTATCATGGTTTTGGTTGGGTTTCTGTCGTTGTTGAGGAGGTACTGACAAAGGCTGGCTTTGGTGTAGTGAGGTTGGGATTTCTGGAGTTTCTCTGTAGTCATGGATGAGAGAGAGGTTTTATCTCTTGACTTTTTGAAAGCCCAGCTTCAAGTGCTCTGAATTGTCTGCTGGTGAAGCATCACTTTTCCTTAACCATAGCTCTTATAACTTGATAGTCTGTCCCCTTCCTCACAGTGCTCCTGATTGTCGTCTGTCAGTGGAGATGACGGAAACAGAATTTCTTCGTCATTTTGCTTAAGAGAGGTCTCATGGGGCCAGCACAGCTATTTTAGGGGTAACTACCTGAGTCACATTGCATGTGCTTTTGGAATATATTGCCACATGGCTTGTTTAAAGGTTTATGCATATTTACCTGATGGATTTTTTTTTTTTCTTTTATTTGGCTCAGATAAATTTCTTCAGTTGCTGGTATACAGCATGTGATAAATGTTTGAGAAATATGTTTTACATTACATGATGCAAATTGACCAGAAATCAGGCTGAAATATACCCCAATGCTGAAAGCCAGGGCAAGTGTTTAAGTGCAATGTCAATGTATAGTTTTCAAGGGGACAGAAAAATGGTAAGGCTGGATCACCAAATAAACTGGATTGCTGCTAAAACAGTACAGTTTAAGGAAAGAAATCCCTTAAATACCTAAAAAGGGAAAATTGATTTTTGCATATGAGGCTCTGAAAATTCTGGCTTTCCACTCTTTCTTTTAGCGATTATTATGAGAAGATGAGTTTTGATGAAATCATCAGCTGCTGTATCACCTAAGATTTGCACTCTATGTATCTTCCACCCAGATAAATCTTCTGGATTCTCAATCTGTTTGGAAAACTCCAGTAGAGCTCTGTGAGAAAGGTAAGAGATGGTGGTTGAAGAGCTAAAACCAGCAAATAACAGTACCTACAAGAGAGTAACAGAATAGTTTTTCCCTATTTACTCCAGCTGGAGAACTAGTTACAGTCCAATAGAAGAACAGACCAGCAGGAATTAAGTGTGTATTGTGTGAGGAGGTCAGTGAAGGCACCTCATTCAGTTTTCCACTGGTAACATGTTACCCAGCAATAGTCATTCCTGTTGCATTTGATGCAAAAAAAAATGAGGGTGACATCTCCTTAATTTAATTGGAATAATGTAGGAAGGTAAACTTTGTACCATGACAATCACAGTTTAGATTTGCCAGCAGATCTGGATGCTGCAAGTGATTTGATGTCTGACAGGCTGAAATGGGACAAGCTGAAATGTGGGCAGCTTGTCTCAGTGTGACTGCAGTGGTTTTGGAAACACAAGAGCTCCGTGCCTGTCGATCCAGCTGTCTCCTACCTCATTCTCTGGTAGGCAAGTGAATGTGGGGAGTTCCCTCTTTGTCCAAAATACATGATGTTTTCATATTTTATGTATATATATCAGTATTTTGGTCTTTTGTAGTTACTCCTTTTGTGTATTTGCTACAAAGCAACACCCTTCTCACCGAAAGCTTCAGCAGTGATGAGGGCTTGAGAAAAAAGGAGGAAGGAGAAGTCATTTCCATTCTCCTCAAAGTGCAATGAAAGGCAGCAGTGCTCTTCTCTCTCCTTCAACGCAGAGGGGAACCACGATCAACCTTTTGCACAAAGCCACAGTGGTAGAGGAACTGGAGAGGATGCTTTACCTTGTATGCAAGAAGAACTACAAAAAATGTCTGGAAAACATCTTACGCACTGAAAGACTAAGGAAGTCACATCTCCTGCGCTCCTTACAGTTGAGTCTGAAGGTGGATTAGATCACAAAGCTCTGTGGGAACTGACTAAAAATAAACTACAGTATTGCCGTTAGGACCTGATATTTAAACATAGTTATCGATCTCCTTTTATTGATTACTTTTTGGAGAAATACAAGGAATGCATGCAAAGAATCAGCAAGTCTCACAGCCGCAATGGGAAAACTTTAACACAAATTCACTTCAAACCTCCTTGCTAAGCACATACTGACATAGAAGTATGAATAATGACTGGGAGAGGCAGCAACCTTTCTATTAATGATCTTACCTCTCTCCAACTGTGGCTGAGAGCGAGCGGGAGGGAGCTGGGGACAGGATAGACAAATCCACACCTGAACAGGTGGGGCTCAGAAAAGATGGTAAAACAAACTTGCAGCAACTGTACTTGTGGGTGCCTGTGGGAAGTCAGTGAAAATGCAGTTACTTGTGGATGTAGGCTGGCTTAAAACAGACAGTAAAACCTCAACCACGATAATACCATGGGAAACACCAGAGTGCCACTTTAATATAAAAGCAGGGAAAGGCAAATTAACATAGCAAAAAGTGATGTCCTAAAATCAAATAAGGTATTGGTCAAAATGAGGAAAATTATATTGAGTTCAATATGTGCAGCACAGGAGCAAAATTTTATACATACATATATATATATATGATTCATGTGTGAAGTGGAATTTTGGGAGGAGAAGTCTCCAGAAGGGAACCTGTCAATGCTCAGTCTCAGTGCACCAGGTCTGCACACAATCTGTAAGCAGTGCAGACACAGGGCATTTGTTTTCTTTCTCTTTCCACAGTTAGAACATTACTGTCTCTTTTTTTTCTTTTTTTTCCTTTCCTTTCCTGAGCTCTACAATACAAGTTATTAATTAAAAGGTATTGTCAAGGGTGCTGTTTCACTAATGGTCCTCAATTTCCAGATTACTTTTCTAATTTAAAAACTAATCTGGAGACTGAGGCCTGCCAAAATACAGCATGTTAAATTCCAGTTAAGTGCTTAATTAATAGAGATGGGTGTAAACTACGAATTTGCCCTGTGGTGCAGGTATGGAGCCTCCCTACAGGATGCAAACATCAAGGTTCAAGCAGCAAGAAGAGGGATATAGAAATGCAGATGCAGCTATTCCTAGTCTGAATGGTTTGTTCACAAAAGGTTGGCATATGATTTAATGTATTATACCTTGTTCTCTGTCCTTATTTCTACCATCATATTAATTTAACAGTACATTATTATTATGCTTGTCACTGCAGTTGGATGCTTCCCGTTGCCTTCATAAATGGCATGCCAGGATTTATCAGCTGACCCTACACCACCGAGACAGGCACTTTCTGTTCCTGCTCCGGCTGACAAAATTACCATTGGATTAACTGCTGTGAGATGGCTTCAGTATTTGGATGTGCAATCAAAGAAATGGATGGAAGGACAGTGTTCTTGGCCTTTCTCTGGATAGTCTTCCTTGCCAGGAATGGAGGGCTACATATTTTATGGACCGACATAGTTCCATATTGTGTCACTTCTAGTTAAAATAAGTCCTCCTGAGAGCCCTCTACAGCATGAGAGACAAGTGGTTCATTCACCTCCTCTGCTGCTTTGCTTCCCTCCTCCCTCTGGAGACGGATGAACCCGTCACTCCCTCCAGTGTGTCAGTCACATTTCCTTAGACTTGGTCACAGAGCTGTCTGAGCATTGTTCAGTGCCCGGGTAATTAATTCAAAAGCCCCATCACTTTCTTGCTTCGAAAGGCAGAGGATTTGTCTTGGTAGTGCTAATGGGATTGCATGTCATTTGTGGAATTTGCTTAATTATGGCATATTGACTTTCTGCCTAAATCGGATTACTTTCATCCATATTGATTGCACAGTTATAAAACCCCAGTGAAAATCTTTTCATTAGATGTTATAAATATCCCTGCTAATACGATGTAAATGCCCTGTTGTTTTCACTTGGTGCTCTAATGAGCAAATCGGTTCTTTCAATTAGATCGTACACTAAAGGCTGAAGTTATTGACAAGCCACTTTTCCTTTTTATTTGATATTGAGCACAGTGCCACTTAGATTTAAGACTGGAAAATGTTCACCTGTGCATAACCCTGCACATACTTACAGGAAGTAGCAAAGACTTGCGCTACCTCAGGCTTTTTACAGGCCACCTTGAACAAGAGCTTTAAATAATTATACCACTATGATCTATGCAGCAAATATAAAATACCTTTGTGACTGGAAACCTCCCTTCCTCCACTGATGTTTTTCACCACCGAATTCAGTAGTTATTACTTCTTTATTAAACTTGTCCCTGGAATATTCCTATGCTAGCGTCGCCTTTCCAGCACCATGGTCAACATCAAAGATGGCAGTTTCTAAACAGCAACATCTAGGTATGGCACCAGGGCACTTGCTCTGGGGGTGATGCTCAACGTTGATGCTTATGAACAATTTTTTCCTGATGAGGTTGCGCCCCTGCAGAAACAGGCTATGCTTTTAACAGAGCCACATGGATATCATGAAGCAGCTTGCCATGAAATTCCCTCCTTGCCAAACACGCAGCCCACTGCAAACCCTTTGCAGAAAATGGTTAAACTTTCAGCAAGGTCTTCCTGCACTGTATGATGACTTGACTTGCAACAGCATTTCCCCCACAAACTTTCCAACAGCCCCAACAGCCAGCACTCTTCCCTGGAGATCACTGTCATCATCAGAAGTAACTTTCCCGTGAGCCATCAGGTGCCTACACAAGAAGTACTGAACCTGGCCGAGTGTCTCCAGCTGCTTCCCCAAAGAAGCAGTTCTTGTCATATCAGTTCCTGGCCCCTCTGCTCTTGTGTTTCCCAGGATCTACTCTGCTGCTCCCAGCACACCTCCTCACTGACGAGGGGAGTACATGGAATTAAATAGCCAAAGCCCAGGCTAACAACAACAAATGAAACTCCCAGTTATCTCTCAGGGAGCATTTCTTCTCTGAGATCCTGGTCTTGATCCTCAAGGGGGATCTGCACATGATTTCTCATAGATCCCAAGTGCTAAAATTAATAGGTGTTTTAAAATGAATAATAAAAGGATGGGCTCTATGGGCACAAGGGTTTTCTAGCACATAACTCCCCTCCCCTTTTCCTGCAGGATGATATGTCACCCTTGTCTTATCTACCAGAGAAAACTATCTTCTTGCCTTTGCTGTCACTCATCTTTGATTGCATGTTTGACTGATTATTTTCCATGACAGATAGTCTAACTATTAAAATATTAGAGCAATTACTTTCAGCTTTTACTTAGCCACAAAGGTTGCCACTTCCTTTTCAGACCTGCAGGATTTATGCTGGAAAACACAGGTCTGGTTTTTTTTGTTTGTTTTACAAATTATTTTCATTCCTGTCATCCTAATAAAACATATCACCTCCCTCTTCAGCTTCTCTTTGCCTAGGAAAATCTCACATTTATTTCAGCATGATGTGAATCAGGCCCTTCTTCCATCACCCTGGCCATGAAGCATTCCTCTCCATGTGCCGAACTCAAGTGAGGCTGATGGTCCCAAGTCGAACAACACGAGGCAGGACCGATTCCTCCAGCACCTCTTTCTGGCCTTTGGCTCTGTGACTTCCCACTTCTGCCTCCAGACTCTTGATGGTCATCGCTATGGCGGCGTGGGTGAGGGACACATGAGAAAAGGGAGGAAGGTGGAAAAATGAGATTAAACTACAGCTGAATCACAGAATCATAGAATAGTTTGGGTTGGAAGGGACCTTCAAAGGCCATCTAGTCCAACCCCCTGCAATGAGCAGGGACATCTTCAACTAGATCAGGTTGCTCAGAGCCCCGTCCAGCCTGGCCTTGAGTGTCTCCAGGGATGGGGCATCTACCACCTCTCTGGGCAACCTGTGCCAGTGTTTCACCACCCTCATTGTAAAAAATTTCTTCCTAATGCCTAGTCTAAATCTCCCCTCCTTTAGTTTAAAACCATTACCCCTTGTCCTATCACAACAGACCCTGCTAAAAAGTCTGTCCCCACCTTTCTTATTGGCCTCTTTTAAGTACTGAAAGACCACAATAAGGTCTCCCTGGAGCCTTCTCCAGGCTGAACAGCCCCAACTCTCTCAGCCTGTCCTCACAGCAGAGCTGTTCCAGCCCTCTCATCATTTCTGTGGCCTCCTCTGGCCCCTCTCCAACAGGTCCATGTCTTTCCTGTGCTGGGGGCTCCAGAGCTGGACGCAGGACTCCAGGTGGGGCCTCAGCAGAGCAGAGCGGAGGGGCAGCTGAAGGGCTGTTCCACGGGGGAGCGGGGTGCAGAGGATGGCGGCAGGACCCCGCGGGACGCCCTCGGGTGCCGCGGCGGGAGGAGCCGGCCGGCCGAGACGAGGACGGAGCCTTTCGGAGCAGGGATGCCAGAGCGCGGCGCGGAGGCAGGAGTAGCGCGGCGCGTCCCCCGGCGGGGCCGCCTCTGCGGGCGGCTGCGGCGGAGCGCTGCCCGGCCCCGCGGCCGCCAGGGGGAGCCGGGGGAGCGGCGCGGGGCGGACGGGCGCGCAGTCCCCGCGCGTCGCGGCGCGGGGCGCAGCGGAGCCGCGGCGGGGCCGGGTCGGGCCGCGCAGAGCCCCGCCGCGGGGCGGGCACAAAAGCGCCGCGCCCGGCCGCGCCGCCGGGGAGTTGGGCTCGGCGGGGCGGGGTTCAGCGCTCAGCGGCGCCGGGACGGGCGGCTGCCCCGGAGCTCGCAGGATGCCGGCGGCTGCGCGGCGGCGCGGAGCGCGGGTGCTGTGGGCGCTGCTGTGGGCGGCCCTGGCGCGATGCTACAACGTGGACGTGGGGCGCCCCGTGGTTTTTCAGGGTCCCAACGGCTCCTTCTTCGGGTACTCGGTGCTGCAGCACTACCACGACAGCACGCGGTGGTGAGTGGCGCGGGGGCTGCGCGCCCGGGGGCGGTAAAGCCGCGGGGTTTGGGCGGGCGGGGGTGCGGCGGGCCCGGCGCTGCCCGGGCATCCCCCGGGGCAACCACCGGGGCAGCCCCCGGGGCAGCCGCCGCTCCCGCAGCCGGGAAGGGGACCCGCGCCTCCGCCCCGGCTGTGGGGGCTCTTCCCCGCGCCCTTTCCGCCCCGCCGTGCGGGTGCGGTGGAGGCAGCGCTGTGGCTCCGCGCCTGTTGTGCGCGGTGAGGGCTTCACCCCGCTGTAAACCGGGGTGGCCCTCGTTGGGCGGTGTTGTAAGACGGGGGTGTCCTTCCCGGGCCGGCAACTGGCGCTCGGCGTCGTGAACTTGCTGTCCCCAAGCGCCAGCGGTCCCTCGCCCGCTGGTTTGGTGCTTTGCGCGGCCCCGCTCCCTTGGGAGAAATATTTTGCAGCTCATCTCCTTGACAGAAAATGCATCTGGTGTGAAAGATAATACGTCATGCTGTGTTAAACGGGGAAAAAACTTTAGCAGCGATACCTCCAGCGGGAGCAGCGTGTTCAGCATTGACAGTGCAGAACTCACCCTACTCTACCTTGCGAGGATGAAAATCCCTCTGGTGACTGGAGAGACGTTTCCAAATCAAGAGGCGTTCATCTCCTCTGTGTGCCCACTCTTGGCATGAGGGACTGTAGAGGAAATGGATATGTAGGTTTTTTTTTTTTTTTAATAATGAACGATGATAGAAAGTTTGTCTACATCTCGAAAAATTATGCAAACTGGCAAGCTTCTTGTTTTTCCCGTTGACTGAAAAGAGCCTTGGAGCATAGTCTGTCCCTCCCTTGTCTGGGTCAGAGGCTCTTTGTCAGAATTAAAACCGATTTCTTTTAATTGGACCCAGTCGATGTCGTCTGGTGCACTTCTAATGGGAATAGGAGCCACTCCTGCCAATAAACGCCCACAAAGCTTGTCTTTATCTTTTACACTTAGATATGGCCCGATTACTCAGCTGTTGATGTTGGAACTGTGGTGCACTGTGATATAAATAAATGTATTCATGCCGGCATCCAGTTCTTTAAAAATGAATTTCTTTCACACCCTTTAGTTCACTAGTAGTTGTGTGCTCGGCCTTTCTGCATAGTGGCTTTCATGGAGCATTCATTTTTAAGGACTTATCGGAAGACTTCATAGAGAAAAAGTGCTCTGGGAGAAGAAAAGCTCTCAGTTTAAAGTAATGCTTAACTTGGGTCAGGAACTGACAAAGGATGCAAAGGCTGAAAGCGACTGTATTCAGCACAAATTGGTGGGAATTCACAGTGATGTGAATGAAATGCTGATCTAGTGGGGTATGGTGGGATGAAAATTATAGTATTTGTTGCTCCTTGTGTAGATGTCTGTCATTTTGATTGATAACATGAATTATCTTCAGATAGCACATGTTGGGGTGGGTTGGGTTCTTTTTGTTGGTTTTTTTTTTTTTGAAAGGGAGGTTGACCAGGGAAGAGAATCTCCCTGGTATCCCAGTTTGTTTGGAAATGATGCTGAACTACTAGTGTTGGGTGTCTGTCTAAAGGCAGCCATCTGCAAGATGTGTGGTGCTCTAAGGTGAAAACTCCAGTTACGCAAACTCCGGTTTTCTGCGAATGGACCTTGTTCACCCAGAAACAAAAAGTATCTGAGATCAATAAATGTTTTTAAGTAAGCAAATAAAGTGTCAGCCCTAACACCTGGAAGAGTTAACAGCAGCTTAATGTGGTCAGGATCAGCAGCGGGCTGTCAAAAATCATGAGGGTGGAATTGTCACGACTGATGGGAGAACTCTCTTCATTGTGTAACCGGGGAGCTTCTTTTCATGGGTGCTTCAAAATCCTGTGCCAAACAGAGGTTGGGCTAAAAGTTTTGGAGATAGGGTTTTTTACAGTCTCTCTGACTCTAGTTTGCTATATGCAGTTATGCTTTTAAATGTGTGCATGCAGCCTAAATGTCAATGGACAGCAATGAATCTCATTGATCTTAAAAGTCTATGCAGCATTATTCCAGTTTCTGAAGATGCCACCACCTGTACTGGATGGGCATTTTCTGAGTGCAAGCAGGGCTTTTTGCGTACTGCAACATAACATCAATTTTAAGTACTTAACTATTTCTTCTGGAAAGCATGAAAGATCTGGCCAATCTTCCTTGACATTCAAACCATCAAAGGGCTGCACCCTTGTCAGTGCCTTTAGCTATGCCCACTTCAACTGAGGAGGGCATAGAGGCTTCCAGTATTATATAGTACTATTTTAAAACCGTAATTTACTGTACGGGATCTTCAGAGCATGAAGTCTCTGATTTCAAGTTTAAAGTGATTACTGGTTGCAGATTATTGAAATACAAAATATAATCCCAGTTTATTGGATGAGTGTAGAGGGAAATGCTTAGTAGAACTAATGTCATTTTTCAGATTTGTCAGGTTTTTGTGCGTAAAGCTTTGTGTGCAAAGCTATAGAAGCATTTCCTTAAGTGGCTTGTAGAGTTACTGGGTTATATATATATATTTTTTCCTCTCCTTTCAGGTGTGATATTCTGAGGAAAGGCTGAAATCTGTTACAGGGAATGTGTAGTAAAAATGGTTAATATGAATCCCATTGTAGCATATAGCTCCTCGTAATAGTCGTAGGGTTATTGTTTGGGTTTGTGTGTCAGTTTTCTTCTTACCTTTGTAGCTTTTATATACCCAAAGAAGAGTTATAACTGAAGCTGTCTGGTATCTGTTTGGCCTGCGCAGTACAGTGGGCAGTATTTGAGCTAAGTGAACTTTGGATAGTGATATTTTGGGCATTCATGGCTTGCCTGGTGAGCTGTGCACTATGTGAGCCTGCAAAAATGGGATTTATCGTGTCTGAGGCTGATAGGGCTCCCGCCTATCTGAAGTTATTTAGCGTGTTAATATGCTCTCAGGTGTTTGAGATCATTGTCATGATAGTTCAGCGTTTCTTGCTCTGAATATCGGTGCCCGATATTCACCTAACGTACTTCTGGTCTATGAGAGCTTCTTAGCTGAAGGGTGTTATTCTCCGTAGCCTGTCCCTGTCCTGGTGTGTGTATCTATATAGCTACATATGTGTACATATAGTGACTGTTTTATATTAAAATGGTGTCTGTAATGCCCAGGTCTGTAGCGTCAGTGTTTCAGCTGTTTGTTTGCCAGCACCACAGAGGCACCTGTCTATATTATCTACCATAGGCCTGCAGGTTTCCAGTAAACCGATTTAGAGCTTGGTGATTCTCGAGTATTTATATGAGCCAAATATTATTGCAGGAGGGAAGAAAAGGGGGATATTTGGTTTGAAATATTACGTCGGGTAAGTGTGAATAATCAGGCTGCTACGCAGCCCTTGACACAGAAGTTATTGTGGAATATGGGTATTTAGCCTCCACTGTGACAGTGGAGTAAGTCAGCGCCTTTGACCTGTCCCAAATAGTTAAATTGCAGCGATGCTTCTGTTTAGGAGTTATTTTTGCACAGTTTTCATCTCAAGAAAAGTTGGTCATCACAGATGTGCTGGAGTTATTGTATTTCTGACAATGTCTCCTTTTCCTTCCTTAAGCAGGTTTTATGACTTTAAATCTTGAAAGATTTACCCAGTTCTCCCTCATTGCCATTTTCAGTTGAGTAAGGAACCAGGTGGCTGCTTGCATTTGGAGCAGAGACAAGCTGAAGTGCTTCTGTTCTCTGGATATGATTTTGAAGCTTGGAGTAAAGACCCTACAAAGCGACCAAGAATGTTGCTTTCTCTGCTTTCCTTCAGACAGTTTAAGAAGAAACAAATGTCAATTTTGCCCCAGTAAAAAAAAAAAATGTTTATAATGTGACATCTCAGGTATTTCTTTTTAAAAATAAGTTGCTACTTTACATCTCTCCTTTCTCCTCCCTATGCCCCCTTCTCGCTGACACCCCCAAGCCCCTCAGCAAGTCTAGGGTAACAACTTTATCATTTCTGGCAACATGATCTGGCATGAAAAAAGTAACCCAGTCAGTTTAGTTGTATGGTGTCCTGCTATGAGTATTACAATAAGGAAGTAATCTGGTTTACTGTGCTGTTTCACTTCACTGGGTTGTGCTGCTGCTGAAACTTGAAGGCTGTTCCGCATCTCAGGGTGATGGGTACGTGGTGTTAGTGCCTGATGTTCTCGTGTGCAACCAGAAGGAAGCCGCGGAGGAAGGCTGGCCCTGCACAGGCTGGCTGTTGTGTTAACGACACCGCGTTGCAGAAATGACGTAGTGATGCTGTAGGTGCTGCCATGGCATTTTGGGCTTGCTGTTGTTGGTCACAGGTCATCCATCTGCTGACCAAATAACAGCCCTCCTGCTTCTCACTTTGCACTTAGTGGGTGAACCACTGGGGGTTTTATTTATTTACTTAAAAAAAATTTAAAAAATTATTTTGTGGGCTTAGCAGAAGGCAGAGACCTTTCCAATGAGAAGAAACTCAGATGGGATATGCTGGTGGTGCACCGTCCTCTGGTGCTGCTTTTGAAATCAGCTGTGGTATGCGAGGATATTTAAAGAGTTTTTTCTCTGCCACTTAACATTGCAGTGAGGTGAGGTCCCTCCATTCCCCGGTCCTTGAGCCGTGATTGCCTAATCGCTGCTGGCACGCTGTAGGCTGGTGCTTCATGTGCTTGGCATCTCTCCATGCCATCGGTCAGCTCGACACTTTCGTTCACTGTTCCTTCTGCTAAATGCAGCACTTAACTTCCAAATCTGAATGTCCTGAGGGTCAATCACCAGCAAAGTGATAGTTACTGTTCTGCAGGAAGTAATTTTAAGGAGGTGTGGATTTCCCTGTGGCCAAGAAAGCTTCTTGTCATCTGTTAATATTGGCTGCTGTGGCTACTGCAATGTGATGGTTTCTGGCCGTGTAGCTGCAGAGTTGTCTCCATACAGATGAGATGTTTGTCCTTGATTGTATGAGCATGAATGCAAGCAGAGAAGGTTAAATGGCCTCTCTGCCTACTGCTCCTCATGTTGGTTTAGACCCCAATACTTTGTTTGCAAAGCCAGTGGGATGTGGCCGATTCTTACAGATTTCTGTGCACGTCAAGCAAAAAAGACTCTAAAATAGCCCCAAACCCTACTCCTGCTGCTCTCGCTTCTCCTCCATGGAAAGTAATCTCTTTCTCTAGATGGGGTTTCCCCTTCAAGGTGTCTTCATGTAGCTACTCACAAATATCCTAGGGGCTTCCTGCAGGGTATTATGATTGTGGTGAGAACCCGCACTCATCAATCGTCTCTGCCAAGACTACTGCCCACATCATAAGCCTTGTGGCAAAAGGCTGGAGAACTGCTGGTGCTTGCTTGCTGACAACCCGAGTAGTCCTATAGCAGCACTGGAAAACTGTACTACAAAATTAGGCTATTTTATATGAGAGCTGGTTAAACTAGTTGGGACATGTCGAAAGGTTGCCTGGTAATACCAAGAGGAGAGGGTTGTACTTCTGCTGGCTGTTTACGGATCTTCTGTGTTTATGCCAGGCACGACTCAGAAGCACTGAAATGCAAGAAGTCTGTATTAGGCTCTAAGGCTTTGTTTTGAAATGTATTTCTGTTCCGGTATGGTGCCAGAGAAAAACCACCTTCTCTGGTTGCAGTGTTGTTTCATAGAAATAGCAGGAGATTTCAAAGGTGTTTTAATATGTAGGGGAGATACAAAACAGTTGTTTATTTTGCCCTGAGTCCCAAAATATTTGGATGCAAATGAGTCTTTTATCCAGGTCTGCTGAAGAGTCTCATGACAGTTAAATAGGTGACTTTCTTCCAACAGTTAAGCTGTTATATACAGAAACTAATGAAAAAGTAAAGGATTTTTTTTTTGACAAAGGAAATATTCCAGTCTCAAACCTTTGAATAGCACTGAAGTAAGGGGTAAGTGGCAAATACCCACTTGACCAACCAAAAAAGATATGAACCAACAGAAAATCTCCCATCTCCCTGAAGGTGACTGTCTTGGGGCACAGGTGAGCATGGGTCATGCCAGATGGAACAGGAGATCTGCAAAGGTTTCACCTACTGGGGTCTAGGTGCAAGAGGGAGAGAATGAGACAAGATCCCAAGGTGACATAGTGTATGTTGTGGGTGAAGTATCAAATCTGAATCCAAAATGGATTTACTTTTGGCACACGTCACCTGTAGCCTTTGCTGGCTGCTTCTTTCTGCTTGGTCCACATCAAGAAATGGCAACAGATGTTTTTCTTTTGAAAGGTATATTTGCTCAAGACAGCAATATTATCTGTGCCAGTAGCTTACTCAAATCATTAATTATCAATTTTTCCTATTCAGCTTTTTAAAAAGAGCTGAAGAGTCTTTGTGATTTGGGCTCCTTCATCTCCATCTAGCATTTTGCAACCCAAGGCATCTTGTGCACTAATTGCTGATTCATATTTACTTTTATTAGGTTAGAGCAAAGCTTATTTCAAACTGGAGGACAATGTGGCCTACATTATCTTATTGTTATAACAGGTTGTAGAAACAGTTTCTTGCCATTTGCAATTTGAAGCCGTAACTCTTTAAGCTAGTAATATCCCTCCGTATTTATTTTTCTTAGACCTCATGAATGTCAATAAGTGAATGACATGCATTCATCGCCTGTGTAAATGAAATGATTGGCATTTGATTTTTCTGCCTGCCGCCTGCCTGGTGGGATTTCCATTTGGAGCTATTATTTCAGGCTCCTTTGCTCTTGCCCTGCAATGTGTACAGGCTTTGTAGGTTTTAGCAACTTAAGTATTTCAGACATTAATTCTTCTCACTTGTGAAAACATGATGTGAATTGTAGAGCGCGGCCCCATCAAACTTCTCCAAATAATACAGCTTGGCTCACGAAACTTTGGAGAAAACGGTCACTTAATGTAGGGGTTTCTCTTCTTTTTGTAAATGTATTTCCAAGTGACACAGGACACTTTTGTTGCGTTCCACATCCAGGGAAATGCATAGGGAGTGGAGATGTGCTGCTGTTCAGTATAGACCAGACTTGGATGCAGGAGCAGCTCCTCCAGGTGTCTCAGGTTGCCCCTGGACATGCGCCTTGGGTCTTCCTTTATTTACTGGGATAGTGATGATGGGTGGTGGCTGAGGATGGAACTTTAAATTAGAGGATGAGAGAGGGGTTTTTTTTAAAACAGGGAAAGCTTCCATTTTGGGACTTGTGCTGGGCTGTCCATCCGTGCTGTGGGTGGGCTGTGTATGCAGACTGACTTTGCACCAGAAGCTCTTTATCCCTTTAGTGGGTAAACCAAGAACGGCGTCTCCTTGATCAGCTGCTGCCTCCCAAGTAGCAGGCTGGATCCACACATATGAGCGCTGGTGGCTCAGTCTTCTAGAGATGGTTGCCCTTAGTTCCAGCCCTGGGCTTAACTTCAGCAAGGATTTTTCTTTTGCATGGGGAAGCTCCACCTTGCCTCGCAGTGCAAGGGTATCAGCAGAACTGATGCTAAATCATAGAAAAACTACATGGTGTTCCCTGCTGCCATACCTGGAGCTGCCTTCCTCCTGCTTAACCTCCCTCCTCATCCTCATGTGCCCAGATCTGGCTCACAAACCGGTGAGAAAGATCGCCCTTTCAACAAGGAGGCAGTAAAAAGGCTGACTGCAGTACTTAGTACTTTAGTACTTGTGCCTCCCCCATAATCCTCCTCAAAAAGCATCTCTTGGGGCACAAGCAGCTGCCAGCTTGTTAAGCAGTTAACTGGATTGTAACGTAAGTGATTAAAAAGTGCTCATCGTCTTTCAAGGGTATGTTAAGGAACCCTGTGGTCAGAGCTTGTGTGTTGGTGCTTCCCAGAGACACCAGCTCTCACGTGGGAAAAATAGACCAGGTATAGTCTTCACAGCCTTAGTGATAAATGTTGGTTGATGGCAATTCACCATGGAAGATACTTGTTCCTGTGTTGTTGGTTGGGTGTTTTGGTGTCAATTTTTAAAGGTGTAGTTACATAAAGTGTTCTTTCTGAGGATGGGATGCCTCAGCTTTCTAAACAAGCTTATTAATCTTTGGCTGGCTGGCAAGCATGCAGGTTCAGATTTCATCTTCTTGTTGATGTGCGTATTAGCTCGTGGGGGTTATTGGATTGATAGGGATGTAGTTAAAACTGAGCAAAGATGGATGCAGCTGCTGTTGTCTGTCCTGCTTTCCTAAACACTTTTGGGAGGTGTGTGTGTGCTTTAAATATCTTACAATCCTAATGGAAATTTAACTTGTTAAAGTATTTGTGACTTCACCGGGGAAAAATGGCTTTATTGTGTGTGATGTTATCTGTTTGTGAGTCAATATCATAATTTTACAAGGTTGCTGGAGAGAGTCCTTTTGCTGAGGGAGCTCTGGCAATGTGAACCTTGCTGTTGTTTGTGGGCGGGCTGTTTTTGTTTGTTTTGTTTGCTTTGTTTGTTTTGTTTTTTCTTCTTTTCTCCTGAAATTACTCACTTGTTACTTTGCTTTTGGTTTCCAGGGTCTTGGTTGGTGCTCCCAAGGCAGAATCTAAATACAGCACCTCTGTTCAGTCCCCAGGAGCAGTGTTTAAATGTCGAGTCCATACCAATCCTGACAGAAGATGCACAGAACTGGATATGGGTCGAGGTGGGTAGTTATCATAGAATCATCGAATGTCCTGGGTTGGAAGGGACCCACAAGGATCATCGGGTCCAACTCCTGTCCCTGCACAGGACAACCCCTCAGTTCACACCGTGTGTCTGAGGGCCTTGTCCAGTCTCTTCTTGAACACTGTCAGGCTTGGGGCCGTGACACCTCCCTGGGGAGCCTGTTCCAGTGCTCCAGCACCCTCTGGGGGAAGAACCTTTACCTAATGTCCAACCTAAACCTCCCCTGGCACATATTCCTGCCATTCCCTCAGGTTCTGTCATTGGTCACTAGAGAGAAGAGTTTGTTATGATGCTTGAGGGGATGAAGGAGGGAACCAAAATTTAAAAAGCATACCCCAAATGGCTAGCAATCCTCCTGGTGGCTTCAAAGAGGTCCTAAGACACTGAGAGGGATTCATCAGCCTCTCCTGATGGATTCTGAGCACTGGCAGCAAAGGTGTCATGTTCTCTTCAGCATTACGAAATAGCATCCCACCTGGTGCCGGTGTCCTCCCAGTGGCCCTGCTCCCTCTCTCCAGCGAGTAACCAGGCAAAGGTGGATTTTTTTTTTTTTTTTTCCCCTACTTACCCTAAGCCACTGTCTTTCTTCCACCTGCTTCAGCGTGACTCTGCAGCATGGCGGTGGGTATGTGCGTGGTGGGGAGCGCTGCTGCCCACTCCAGGCAGCGCTGGGGTAGGGGTGCGTGCGGTGACCCTGGGCAGTGCAGCAGTGGGCCAGTGATGTGCGGGGTTTTTAGCAACCTGGCGTTCTGCAGGTTCCCTCATAATGCAGCAAATCATGCCTTGGATCTGCTTCTTGTGCTAAAGGAAATCAGTGTCTTGGTGAGAGCTGTGCTTGGATGCTATTGCATGTGACCAGGATCAACTTTGGTTTCTCTCGCGTGGTGTCTGAACTGGGGGAAGGTGGAGTCCTAAAGCAAAGCTCTGATCTAAAACCTTGTTCTGGATTTTGATGGAGAACATAGAAGCTTTTTCATATTTTGGTTTTGTTGGTGGCATGCCTGTTATTGCTTTCTCTGCCTATAAAAAAGGCATGTTAGTATTGCTCATCTTTTCATGACTGAGTCAAGTAGAATTTGTTTTTATGAAGCTTAAATGTGTTAAAAATGTGTTTTGGCTAAGTTTGTTTTTTTCCTGCTACTGTAATGTAAACTGTCTCTCATGGATTTGTGAATACTGCCTGACAGAACTAAAGGTTTAGGCCTCAATTTCTTTAAGTGCCCCAGATCTCATTTTCAAGAGTAATTTTTGCTTTGATTGCATTCTGCAGGCAATCTGAGGTATCTCCCATTACTTCAGTTGGATGTTTCATTTGAGTAGAGCTGTGGACATGCTGTAATAGCTGCTGGCAGTTTGGGACAGAATTTGTCCTCTACTATGTGTTTGAATGAAGCCTAGTAAGAGTGAGAGCATCACTCAGATTAATGAATATAAGAACTAATAATCAGGATGAAGGGGAAAAGCAAAGCACTGTCAGGCAAATGTTTCATGGGCAGTCTCCTCGTAGGGATTCTTAGTGGGTATTTAAAACTCAAGTCTCCATGTCTCGCTGTCTTTCCCTGCTTTCTGTAGGCAATTCTCGAGGCACACTCTGCGGAAAGACCTGCAAAGAAGACAGAGATGATGAATGGATGGGCGTGAGCCTGGCGAGACAGCCAAAGGCTGGTGGAAGTGTGCTGGTGAGTCCACTCTTGTCTTTGATCTCATTAAAACCATTGCTGCTATCTGGCTCTAATGCTAAACATGTCAGGATTAATGTGTTCGGCAGTGACCGAATGAGTCCAGCTTTACGGGCAGCAAATTCTCTAGTCCTTTCCTTCAAGCGGAAGGAAAAGTGAGCCCCAGCCAGAAAGCTTTATTTATAGAGGGGGGACTTCAAAGCCGTCACACCTGACTTGTGTCACCCAAGGGCTTCCTCCTAAATCTGAGGGATTAAATCTTTGAACCAAATAAACAGAACTTTGTCTTGGAGGTACCTGCTAGTCTGTTCTTTTTGTCGTTTGCCTGTGTTTGTGTAGGGAGTATGTACACATGCATTTTCCCTGAGCGTATGTGTTGCGTGTCAGAACTTAGGATGAAAAATGTAAGATGAGTCTTTGTGCTGGTATATTTTTCTTTCTGTGCATTAATTTTCCTTTACTGAGGCAGAAGAGTTGAGAATAGAGATGACTTAGTCATGTGCGGGTGGCCTTGTTGTCTTTGATATGGTTACCAGGCACATAGACAGGTCAAGGAGAGCAGATGTGTTCCTTAGGATGTGGAATTTAGCTTTGCAAAACAATATTTCCTGTGTTGGAAAAAAAATAATCATAAAGAGAGCTGGGCAAAAACCTTCCTAAACTGCGTGGGTTTATAGTGATCAATAGATGTCTGTGTTTGTGTCCACGGTTGGGTTCTTACTGTCTGCCTGAGTCTGTCTGAAGGAATTTTAACTGAAATTAAAAAAAAAATTGCAACAAAATGTTGTGCATGGCACACGTGGCAGGCAAATCTCAAGCTTGGATCAGAGTAACCCTGACAGAAATCTAATTCTAAACAATGCTGTTTGGGAGTTGGAAACTGGCAATATGACCCCATCTTTCCAGTGAGATAGGGGGTGCCTTGGTATGTGGCACCAAACCGTCACAAAGCTGCAAGTGAGAAAGATCTTGTACGATGATTATGGAGCCAACCACCTGTGTAAGGCAAGTGGGCAAAGCTGCTTCACTCAAAGGCATTTTTCTTAATATGTGCGTAGAGTCCCAACGCTTACACCCCAAGTCCTTGCACACCATCTTCCCCGTGGGGGAGCAGGTGGTTTTTATACCTTTTCGCGATAGTACTGTGGTATTTTTTCTGAATGTCTCTTTTGGTGTACAGCTTGCCAGTGCTATAGAGGCTGGCCGATGCTTTACTTGCCTTGCATGCTTTAAATGTGTTCAGCACTGGAGGAGGAGGGGGAAAAAGAGGGTCATAAATAAAGTACACTGTAAACATCTACAGCAGAGCACAAAATTAAGGCACTCATGCTAGAGTAAGCAATTAACGTATTCATGTTTCCTGATCTGTATGTGTGCTTCGAGTCCTGTGTAACAACTGAGGAGTAACTTGCACTGATTAGGGTATCACTGCCTTGAGACAGAGCATCCTCTCCATTTCTAGTCATCAGGCCAAACTAGACAAATTCTTGTCCCATTTTTGGAAGCTAGCACATATACTTTTTTAGACAATGCTGAGACATATTTGTAAAAATGGTATCTTAAGGATAGTGTGTCTTTTTGTATTTTGGTTCAAAGGGTAACAGGTTGCAGCTGGTGCTTAGGTGTCATCTACCTAGACAGAAGCAGCAAAGGAAGGCAAAGCTGGTGGGGAAAAAAGCCGAGGCTGGGGCTGGTTGCTTGCTGGCTGAGGGGAGCCTGCAAGGGTGAGAGACGTGGGCAGGCCGTGAGGGCTTAGATTTGGACTGAGGTGATAGAAATTTTAGACATAAACCGGGTTAAAAGCAAAATGTAGCTAAAGTAAAATGCACAGCTGGTGGTTTGCTTATTTCAGTCCGGCTTAAGCTGCTAAATTGTCTCCACAAGTTACACTGGTTTAAGGCAGTTCTAAACCAGCCTTCTGACAAGATTGCACTGCCCTCACCAAGTAGGTAATGTCCTGATGCTTGAGGATGTTTAAATATCTAATTCACATTGATATTTATCACCAAAGCACTCATTCTTAAAGTACTAATCATATATCTGTGCACATCTGTGTGTAGACAGAGCCTGGAATGAAGGCATATGGATTCCTTCGTGGATGCAAAATACCTGGCTGTTTCAGGGCATTGTTACTCTCTATTTTGAGATAACCTTTTAATGAAAAAGATTTGTGACTTTCCCCTAAGCAGGTGGTTTTTAATACATGTGCCCTTCTAATTTTAATTTCTTTAGAATGTGGCTGCTCTTCAAAGGCCCTATGAGAAATCGGTGTTCTCAGAAGACACATTGGAATGTGTATAGCTGTATCTACCGACTTTTCACTTTTTAATGGAATTACTAGCTAATTCTCATGAGTTATTCCCTGTAGTTAGGAGCGTGTGCACAGTCTATATTGTCAGGCATTGCAGCTCTATTTACTGCTTCTCTTCCAGGGATTCCTTTAAGTCAGGGTGGTATCTTTGTGGTCAATAGCCCTGGATAGATTTTTTTTTTTTTTTGGTGGCATAAATACGAGTAGTTGCTTTTTAAACCCGTGTGAGCTATTCATGCTCTTGATGCCCTGTGTTAGAGGACTTAGTCCCACAGTTTAACTGTGGATTTTACAAAGAAGTTGTTGCTTTTGCTCTGAAACTGTTTAGTGGCTTAAATTTCTGTCTTATCAGCCTTCCCCAATCGCCTGATAAGTGTACCAGCTTCAGTGGAAAGGGGCGGTTGGGAAGGTGAGGAGAGTGCACGAGGGCTTTAGCTGGTATTTGGTAAAAAAAGTGGATTCTGTTTGAGCTCTTATTGTGCCAGGATGTTGCTGAACCAGAGTTTTACATTTCTGTGATAGACTAAATAGAAAAGCATAGAATGATGAGGATTTAAACAAATGAAGAAGTAAGATTAGCTAGAAAAGTTCTGAGTTTGTGGTTCAGTGGCTTCCTGTCCTCGGGTATGCTATCAGTCAATATTTACATTCATTTAAGTGCAGCTGAGATTGCCAGCTCTTTCCAAACTGAAATGGCAAAAGTCCTCTTCTTACTTTTGTTGAAAGAGGAACCAGGGACAGTGCATTATGATTTGGAGGAAAGCCATGTCCTTCAGTCTTCTTTCTAAATACCTGCCACATCTGTTATTTACTCTGGTTTTTTAACAAGTGTTGCTGTTTTTCATAGAAGTAGTTGACTTATTGGCACATGCAATGATTGTGTGTGTGTCTGTAAAAAAACCAACCAAACAAAAACCACCAAATGAACCATCAGGTCAGCAAAGCCAAAGGCCTTCTAGGGAAGAGCAAACCAGAAGTGGTCTGACAGTAGCACGTTAAAAAGGTCCCTTGTTTGGATTCTGACTTTAGGAGTCAGGAGAAGGCTCTATAAGGACCATGCATTCAGTTGGGGCACTCAGCCTCTGGAGTGAAGCCTGGGGTCTCTCCCGTTGCTTTTCTTATGGTGCAAAGCCCATGGCTGTCACTCAATACGCAGAACAGCAAAGTGCCTGCAGTTCTGAAACAGCCTATTCATTATATTGTGGTAACGCAGTGTCTGCCATCAACAGAGACCATTGTGTGCTTTGTCCAGAAGTGTTTTATTTTGCTTCAAGGGGTTCTCATCCTTTCTCCCCTGTTCCGTAGTAGAGCTGGAGCTTGTGCCCTGGCAGTGGCTGCTGAGCACCAAAAGCATGCTGATGGCTTCTTCATTGCACAGGGGCCCACCTATGGCTTGCATCTCAAAAAAAGGTGCATAAGCTGTCGGTTGTTTGCAATCACTTCAGGAAAAAACCAAAACAAACAAGCAAAACCACCACAGAAAAACCCTCTTCACAGCATCAGATTCAGGTGACTCATCTCTGTTCCCAAGACTCTTTAGTCTTGGGAATGTGCCATCAAAGAAGGAAGGCTGTAGCCACCTTTGGTAGCACATCACCTTGCCTCAGCAACATTGACAAATGCAGGGACCGCATACTGTAACCCAAATAAAGGTTTGTGGGAAGGCAGGAGAACCAAAAGCAGCTGTGGACCAGCTTTGCCATGGCTGGGAGACAAATGTGCTGGTTTCCTGGCTGCAGAGAATGAGTTTCAGGGAGGAAGAGGAGTTGCTGAACTCCTGTCCACTGGGAAAGTGTCAAATTCTACAGCTGTGGCATGGGGGTTTCTGGAGAAGCCCCCACTGAGATAATTGAGGTGGAGCTCACCTCTTGGAGCTACGGTTACAAGCTGCCTGCAAGCTCAGGCAGTCGGTGGTAAACGGTAGTGTGCCTGAATACACAACATGCTGAAGGAGTGATCATTAGAAAAAACAAACAAACCAAAACAAAAAAATAACAACAACAAAACAACCAACTGACAAAAAAACCCACCAAACCAAAAAACCGAAACAAAATAACAACCAACCCAAACCCTAACAGATTAGGTTAAGCGTGCTCAGAATTGCTAAACTGAGCCCACAGCTTCCAGTTGATTTTGAACATACTTCTTAAGCAGCAGCTCCTTTTTTGTTTTATCTTTCTTGGCTTCTGCACCTCGCTCCTGACCAAAGCCTCCTGCTTGTGGTGAAATGCTGCTGCTCTCCCTGGCTCTGTCGTTTGTGCTCCCCTGGGAGAAATTAGTAGGTTAATTTATGTGAGTCCCTTGCAGTTTCCAAGATACAAAATGTCAAGGAATTTACGATATCACAATCCTTTATTTATCTTTCCATAATTTTAAAAAATACTCCTGGTCTGTTTCCATTTGAGTTTGTATCCGGAGTTGGAGGTTGACTTGAATGTCGCTTTAATGGTATGTGTCTTTATGGTACTGTCTTTAAAAGGGCTGCTCGTCTGTGTATTTGTGCTCACAGCACAGATCCGTCAGGAGAGAAACTATTTCCTGGTTACTCTGAAAACAAGCATTTCACGTGCTGGTTTTTTGTTGCTGTTGAATTTTGAATGAGTGGTGCATGGGGATGAAAATCATAGCTGAATTTCCTTAAAGCACATCAGGGAGTCCTCAAAGCTGCTCTTTGCAGGACTCCTCACATGCATTTGTGGGGAGTGTCAGAAGCATCCTTCGTCTCATGGGTGGTAGCCAGTGCCATGCAGTGTGGTGTAGAGCTGTCCATGGCCCCTGGAGTCCCTCGTTATCCCTCTGTGATACCCATCTTCAGGAGATACATGCTTCTCCTTGAGTCCTGGAAGTCAGGAAAGCAGTAAATACCAGTCTCCAAATGGAGTACCACTAAGAGCAGAACAGGCTTTTGCACAACTGGTTTTGCTCTGTTTCAGTTAAAAAAATGAGTGCTGTTACCCTTTTATGTCTTTCTGGGGTTAAAGATATGGGAAGGGACCTGTGTTGACTGCTGGATTGAATTTTGAGCTTCCCGATGGTTGATACACTTCCCAGGCCCTTTGTTGGATAGGTGACACAAATATGCCTGTCTTATGGATATATTTTTTAACGATGTTGAGATGTTCCCATGGGCAGCTCTGAAGTGCTGACACAGAAAAGTGGGGTAGCACAAGGGGAAGAAGGCAGAGGATGTCTCATCTGGGGAGGATAGGGTAAAACATGGGGATAATGAAGTGGGCTCATGCAAAGTTCCCGGGAAAAGTCAAAAGTATGTGGAGGAGGTGGTTTGTAGCATAGCGTCTACGCTGTTCACATGGGACCAAGCCTTAAATGATATAAGTTGACACATCTACACTGACTTCGGTGACTTAGACAAGCTGGAGATATGGTGCACCATGTGCTTGAGTTCAAAGCCCTTGCTGTTTCACATTTCTTTTTATTCCAAGTAACCCTTCAGCATCAAGCAACTTGTGGTTTTTCTGGCAGCAATTCAGTGCCAATTTTTGGAGCAAATGAATTCTGAGAAGGTGTGAACCAGGCTCCGCATTGGTTGTATGTGTGCCTGTTTTTGGCAGTGTACTGAGCAAGTGTCCTGGTGAGACCGGTTTAGCTCTTGTTTTGCAGGGTGATCTTATTCTTCACTCCGATCACTGCAGCTCATCTGCACCTTGACTGATGTTGCCATTCTTCTTCCCACAAAATCTCTGGCATTTTCACTCAAATTCATTACCAGTAAGCAAAGCCCATCTCATCTGTCAGCAGAAACAAAGCTGCCTTTCCTAGTGAGACAAGCCTTTGACTCACACATACATCCTCTGGTGGAATAACCTTCTGATATGGTCTTAGTAACATTCTGAGTCTTAGCATCCATTCTGATCCTCTTACGTGTGTTCTCAGTGTCTTTATTCCTGTTTTTTCCCTGTTTTCTGGCTTGGCTGGGTTCTTTAGTTAGCTTTAGTTAGAAATGCTTCACTAGCCATGAGGATTCATATACAGTGAGAGATCTTGACATCTCCAGTGTGGGTTCTGTCTTGCTCTGAGGCTTGCTGTTTTCCTAGTTGTGCACACAACTGCGATCTGAGCTGCCAGGTCAGACAGTGTCATGAGCTGTGGAAGATAACAGCGAGAATATACTTTAATTAGAAAGAGTGGGATGTAAGGAGAGGAGAATGGGATCCTGAGCGGAAGGTGATGCTGAGGAGTCCTGTTCATGTGTGCCCTGCCTTGGTCGGAAGGCTCTTCTGTGACTCTGGGTCAATAACACGTGTGATATGATCTGTTTAGGCGTGTGCGCACCGCTGGAAAAACATCTACTATGAGACAGAGTACATCCTGCCCCATGGCTTCTGCAACATCATTCCCCCCAACCTGCAGCCCAACGGGAGAAAGCTCTTGCCCTGCTATGAAGGTAAGGAATGTGGCAGCCAGGAGCGGGGCTCACCTCCATCGCTACTCTCTCATTTTACAGCTGCCATGTTTTCCCTTTATTTTCAGAACCATCACTACTGATTTTTTGGGGTTTTTTTTTGGTAGCATATACCTGGCACAGCTGTGGTGGCAGTTGGGTTTTGGATGAAGTTGGGAGAGTGACACAATGACTGAACGGGTTCTGTGACTTACTGTGCATGTTTGTGCTTTATTAGAGGAATAATGTGTTTCTGAACTGTGTTTTTGGGACAGCAGCTCTCTCTTCTCTTGCATGAATAATCAGTAGATATTGATCTGAGTTTGGCCTCTCATGACTCGCTGTGGCACAGGGTAAAAATCCTGAATTACTTTGCAATTGGGGACCAATTTGCCCAGTTTATAGAAACACTTCCATTTTTGTGTTGCAATTTATCAGAGGACTAGAAGTGGGGGAAAAGGGCTGCTTAACACTTTACTTGCTTTATGGAACTTCTGTGGCAGTTTATATTAAACTGCAACTGTGTTTCAGCTGCTGTAAAGTGTCTTGGTCCCTGTTTGGATCCTCTGAAGTTCTGGGTTTTGGGTGCACACAGAAGGGGGGCTCCAGCTCTCACCAGTGAGTGGCTGCACCTGTTGGTTCTGCCACAAATCCCAAGTGTCAGCTTTCTAATTTTCCAGCTCTCTGGTGCATGTAAGATACTTGCACCATGTTTCCTTTCCTAAAGACCTCAGAAAACAGTGTCTCCTTGGCCAGGAGCAATTATAACCAAATAACTAAACCAGAGGCATGAGTGCGTTGTTAGGAGGAAGATAGGGTATCTCCTAAGATTTCCTGGTCTTCAAGGAAATATGTAGGGGAAAGCACCTTCTTGATTTCTCCTGTCTGTCCTGGGCATTTTCCTTGCCCTCTCGCCTGTAGGAGGCTGGGGAAGCATAAGAGTTTGGAGGCCAATACACAGCATGGTTTGTTGTGGGCCAGACCTCTGGTGTTACTTATTTATTTGCTTTTATTCATGTCCCCGCTGCCCAAAGTTGGCAGCAGCCAGCAGCTGACTTGCTGCTGACATGAGTAAGTGGGAGAGGGATAAGGCAGTGGATGTCCTGGCGAGTTTCTCTGCTGCTGGCGAGTGGCCGTGTCCCAGCTCAGTGACCCGTGATACCAGCTCTGTGATGGAGCTGAGTCTGCTCCATGCCCACTCTTTCTCCTGGGGTGGCTCCTCACCTCTCTCTGGGCTTTGCTTGGGGAGCTGCCCCCCCAAACCCACACACTTTCTGGAGACATCATGCGCTGAGCATTTCCCAGCCCTGAAATTGGTCGTTATTTGAAATGCGAGAGGTTTCGAGTCTCTTGACGCAGCCATGCCAGCTGCTCTGTCAGCAAAATCAGGATAAAGACTCACACTGAGATAATGCACTGCAAATCATTCAGTATTAACTTTATGGTCAACATGCACATGTGGGGATGCTGCTGGGGCTCCTTCTGAGACCGTGTCACTGCTCCTGTCCTGCCTTAAAAGCGGCTTGCCTGAAGCTGTGGTAGGGAGGTGGTTTCTGGAAGAGATGAAGCGCTTGTATTTTTCTGTGCGTCATGTCTTCTGAGTAAAACTGCTGCTAATCTGACAGGATATTTGCCAGGAATTGCTAGAAAATAGAAATGTGTGGGCCTAGTACACGCAGAGCAGCCAGTGGAAAGTTGGCAGGGCTGGTGCAGTACAATGTTGGCTTAATTTCACTCCATGCTAGAGTGAAAATTGGAGGTTTGGGATTGATTTTCTGCCCCCTCATCAGGTGTGAAATCACAAAGTATCACGAGGGATCGCTGCATTTATTTACTCCTGGATCTTTTAGGTTTCAATAAAACAAGCTCGGAGAGAGATAACCATGATACGTCATGCAGAAGGATTCATTGTTTGACGTTTGCTGTGAAATAAGATTGCAGTTGTCCTTGTAACTTTTTTTTTCTTCACTTTCTGGAAGCAGCAGCAGAAGTTCTCCTGCACTGACACTGAGGAACAGCCCAAAGGGGGGAAGCGGCAAGTCTAATAGGGATAATAAATGTGGTGCGCAATGCAGCTGAAGTGCTGCCACACCACGAGCCTCTGTGGCCATCGCCAGGAGGCTGCCAGACCTGTGGCTGCAAACCCTGCGCCAGGCAGCGTGCCTTTGCCTGCCGAGTCCCGGCCTCTCGCCTTTCTCTGGGACTTGCCGTGCACAAATAGGTGAAGGCAGTGGCGTACTCATTTCCAGAAGTCCCGTCCTTAGCGCAGCTGAGGTGATAAGCCCTGTCAGAGGCTGGTGCGGCTGCATGGTCCACAACCAGAGCTGGCTCTCACCTAACTGGCAAAGGGTACAGGCCAGATGAGTGCACGTCAGTCTCCATCCATCTCCGTGTGTGTGTGTATATTCACCTTGAGATGGATTATTAGCTTGTATAACAGAAGTCTTGTGCCAGAAAGGGAGAGGAGTCTGACCTTGGGACAGACGTACTTAATGCATACAGTATGTTTTCTCTACACATAAAGCACTTAATTATTAAAGACAAAGGAGGAAATGGAAATTTCCTGACTGGATGGTAGTGGTGCAACAACACAGTAGTCTCAATCCATCTTATTCTTGTCTGGCTTCTCTGAAAGGGCTGACAGAAGTCTGGAAGCGATTGAGAGCTAATGAGAACAGCAGCAAGCCTAATAGTTAAACGCAATCTTTCTGAGTAGGAACTAATCTGGTTTATATGAGCTGGATGTCCTTTGTGGTATAGCTGGCGTATGGAGCCATGGTCTTCCAGGCAGTGCTTTCACTTGTTTATTTTTCCCATAGTTTTAATGACTTTCTGGAAAAAGGAAGCTGCCTCTTCATCCCCCCACCCTGATGCATTCAGTTTGCAAAGAAGGGTGGCCGTGTCTACTGCGGGAGGCAGCCCAGCTTGTGTGTAGAGCTGGGATGGTTTCCTAATCCTCTGCGGTAGAAGTTGGTGGTGGAGGTGAGGAAGACCGATGGACTCTTTGGTTAGTAAATAAGGGGAACAGCACACACTCATGTGCCTCGCCTCCAAAGGGATAAGCAAGTTTTCCCACATGGTCCAGACCACATTTGGTTTTCTGGGAGCCATGAAAACATCCCTGCTTTGTGGTGAAAACCCAAACCCACAATGCTAGGTCAAAGATTGCTGCTGTTTCTTCTGGCATAGTGAAACCCTGTCAGATAGGAAGAAAGAGGCTTCCAGTGCAAATGATATTTCACTGTAACTGTCCACTTTGCTTCCATCTGTGAAGACAGTAGATACAGGATTTTATTGCACTCTGGAGCTTATGCTATGTGATGGCATTGAAGTTTGCTTAGAGACTTTAGAGAGTCTTGCTCAAACAAGTAGTTGAGGATCATTTGCCCTCAGAATCCTCACACATGACAGCTTATCCTGTTTCTTTGTGTATTGTTTTATCCAATTACTTCTTCCTCAGCCTTACTTCTCTTATAACCCAGAATCATCATGGCTACAAACCACTACCATCTTCTTCTCTTTTTGGTTCATGTGTTTATTCATGGCACATCTTCAAAGTCGCAAAGGCAGCCACCTCTTCCAGACTCAGCCTTGTCTTACTGTTTTGTTATCAGCTGTTGCCGCAGCAGTTAGCTTTGTGGCTTGTGGTCTGTGTAATTGGGGGTGCACAGCAGTCTGTGGGCAGATGGGAAAGAAGTGTATAGACAAAGGATCTGTTCATGACAGCAGTTATTGCCTGGAGCTATGCGGAAACTACCAAATCCACTGTATGCAGTATTTAAACCTCATGCAAATGCTGCTATTCAGGTGTGCAAAAGCTGTGAGCTGACGCAGTAAGTGCACGGTTTCCTGCTGGTTGATCGTTCCACTGCATTGATGGGTGAATGGACAGATGGCAGTGTCATACATGTGACAGGTGTCACTGCCGTGCACTGAAGTGGAGATATTATGGAAGCAATCTTGGTTTTCATGCCTTTTGACTTTATCTACTGCTTGTGAGAAGCAGAGCAGCTCTAGGGAGGAGGCAGAAGCCTGTGGGGCTGAGATGTGGCAGTCCAGAATGTGACAATCCAGGATGTGAGTGGTAGCTGAGAGCTGTGACCATGGGTGCATGGGTGGAAGGAGACCTACTTGACACGCGGGGAGGGGTGGGGGGAGCCGCATGAAGGTGGGAGTTAGGTGGGCTGATGAGGAGGGTGGTTTTGTGCTGAAAGGGTTATGCTGGAGATCAGGACCTCAGTGTCCATCTGGTCTGGGCTGCTGGCTCCCTGGGGAGGACTGCCTCTGTCTGGATCCCCCCAAAATGTGGTGCCAATCTCTGCTCTGTGTCAGTGGAGGTTTAAATGCTCAAATAGACTCAATATCTGGAGTGTTTTGGCCTTTGTTCTTCTGTTTCCTCTTTCAAAATGTCACTAAAGCTGTTTTGTCTCTCAGAAATGTTAGGAAAAGAAGTTAATTGGCATGCGTGGTGTGCTCAGACCCCATAATGATAAGATGGAGTCTTGATACCTGTAGGAAAGAAGGACAGTCATTTCTTCGCATTGTTGCTGTATGTCACGCCCTGCTACTGTAATGAATCCGTTTATTCTTCTTCTGTAAGCTCTATTTTTTTCCTGAGAAGTATTTTCAGATATTTATTCAAGTCAAAATGTTTTGATGTCTTTTCTTTAGTTCACAGAAGCACTGGTTATATCCAAATTGTGAATTAAATTGAAATTCCCATCTATTCACTGTTACAACCAGAATGTAACTACTTGTTTAAGTGAAATAAGGGCCATTAGTTCTAGCAGTTTTGCCAAAATAAGTGACTTAAAAAACACTGAACATTACAGAAAGCCATGAACAGTGTCTGTAAAAGTACCCTATTTCCCTGAAAATAAAACCTACCCCAAAAATAAGCCCTAGAAAGATTTTTTTCAGGATTTTTTGAGGATGCTTGAAATATAAGCCCTACTTCAAAAATAAGCCCTAGTTACAGTTCATTAAAAAAGTAAATTTAAATCGTGTCCAGGCAGCTATACATGTAAAAAAGTAAGCATCTTTTGGAGCAAAAATTAATATAAGACCCTGTCTTATTTTTGGGGAAACAGGGTATGAGCTTCAGTGAATATACCAACTCAGTTTATTACATGACCATTTAAACTACCAAATCTTTCCCATTCCTTAGGCACTTTAGTTAATAATCATTTGATTAATTTAAAGAATAATTGATTTTTCATTGCCTGACAATGAAAACAATGTATGTATTTCTGTTCCTTTTCTAATATGTATATTGCTGATTAAAATCAGCTGTGTTGTGTCGTTGGATGTTGGGGCTTTTGTTTCAAGTTACGTCTTGATCTGAATTTGGTGCATTTTTTTTAAAAAAAAAAAAGGTAGACAAAATTATATTATAATAAAACAATGCTGTGAATTCAACATATTTTTTACTTGATTGGAGAAATGGTTTAATTTTTGTGCATGTAGTGTTTTACTGGAAGAAAATCCTCTGTTTATCCTAAGGAATGAAATAATTTTGCTTATTTGTTAATCACAGCTGCATTAAGCTACGGATCCATCTACCGCCCTTGAATGGCTGCCTTCTTCCATTGCTAAAGCTACTGCCACTCCTTCTGCCGTCCTGTTATGGTTTTGCGTGCCCTTGGTTTTAATTTTCAGCTGAATTCGGGGGACAGCTCGTGTGAACTGGATCATTTGGACTCGCAGCTGTGTGTGGACGGGACCTCTTGGATGGCTGGAGTTATGTGGGGTTTGGAGATGTTCAAGCCTCACCCAAGCCTACGGCAAAGCTCTGTTGGCTGGGGAAGCCGCCATTGTGTTTGAGGCTTTTTATGTGTTGTTGAATCATGAAAAAATCGTGGCGGGGAGGAGGGGGGAAAGTGCTGGAAAGCCTGTTTATAAAAGAAGACAAGAAGAAATTTGAAAATGCCAAATAAGAAACAAGTTTTATTTGCCTCTCATCCTGCACTGAGGATGCACCCTGTGGTTATGTCGTTATTTGCCTGACCTAAACCTTTCACTGTCCAAGTTAAATACCGTCTGGCAATTTTTCTTTTTTATTTTAAAGCAAATTGAGCTGTGCGTTTTTTGAAGGAGACGCTTAAAGAAACCGTGAACCAACCATAATAGAATTTTGTAGGGAAATACGACATTTTAAATCCATCAAATTGTCAGTAAGGCCTACTTGAAGCAGTTGTTTAGGGGCATGACACAGAGAGCCATTGAGGTGTGCTCTCAAAAGAAATATCTGTGTAAGAAATCCTCTCTTCTCAAGTCCCAGATGAGGGGCCCTTTTTGGCTTTTAAGAGGCTGTGCCCTGGCCTGGGTCATGAGTAAAATGTAACAGGGACCACGGCGCCTAGTGCCTAAAGGGAGGGTGGGCGCTGTGGCCTTGTGGTGGGCTGGGGCCCATGGCTGTGTGGTCCTGGGTGGCTTTTCAGGCAGGCACGGTGCTCACTTGTGCTGCTTGAGCATCAACCTAAGCCCCTTTATCCCTCCATTCAAAAATTTTAAAAAAAAAAGGTATCCTGTAAGGTGGGATTTAAGAAGGCAGTCTCTAAAGCCTTGATCTCTGGTATTACAAAAGCCCCCCGCCAAGTTTAGGAGAGAAGGCCGAAGGATAACTCCAGACCTCCAGGACCACAGTGGCCAGTGGCATTTTGTTCCAAATTACAGTAAGTCAAGTGCAAAACTGGGAAGAGGCAAGGCCTGTTCATACTTCAGTACATCATGAGAAGGTAAAAACCTTGGCTGGAAGTGAAAACATCTGAATGGGACGGATGTGGAACTTGCTGCATTTCATCTTATGCAAGGGTGGGAATCTAGCCATAGTGAAGGCAGGGCCTTTAGGACATGCACAGCTTTATTTTTCAGGAAATGCCAGAGGGAGAAACCTCATCTCCTTGGCTCTCTGAATAAAAAAAGTTCATATCAATAAACAATTTTTTTTTTTCCCAGGCAAGGAGTGCCTTGATCTGTGAGAGACTCTATGTGGAAAGCTAGTGATTCAGAGCCGCAGCACTTTCTGAATAGCCATGAGCAAATATGGGCTTCGTTTCTCAGCGGAATTGTTGTCAAGCATTCCCACGAGGAAACCCAAGTCTGCTTCTGGCCCTCCAGCTCTGCTGGGACACACATCTGCTTTGGCAGGACCCTGCCTCAGCCAAGGGCGTTAGGCATTTGGGCTGTGATTTGTGGATCAAGTCACTGTCCTGCGTGGTGTCTCCAACTAAACCTTTCCCTGTGCAACTGGTACGACCTCAGCAACTTGCTTAAAATCCGAGAGTCTTTATGATGTTAGGAAGATACTATATATAATTCGTAAAGGGGGAATGTAGTTGTGTGTGTATGTGTATAAATATGCACACACTTTTGAAAAAATTATATGAGAAGGCAGCAGTTTATAATTAATTCCTTTTGGTCTTCAATAAGATAAAATGCAACTCAGAAGAAACTTGCTCTTGCTTGTTTCCAAAGAGACAAGTTGTTCATTGATTTCATTATTTTTTTATCATTTAGCAATGAGTTAATGATGTTTACTCGGAGGAAAAAAAAAAATCAAAATTACCAGGCTATATGGTGAATCTTTTTGGAGCCTGAATTACTGTAATATACAGGAAGTGGCAATATGCTGAAGCTGGACACTCATTAGTATGGTAAATATTGGAAAATAATACTCTAGAAAAAATCTGCAAAGGTTCTGATCCAGCTGTAAGTTTGAAATGCTCTTAAACTCAAAATGTGTGGATTAAGGCAGGAAAGTGATTTTCTTTTTTTTGCTTCTTCCTCTTTCCTCCCTTGCCCCCAAACTTCATGTGTTTCTAAAAATTTTTTGTTTTTCCTCCTCTGCAAAAAGATAAAGTAAAAATTCCTCAGGTTTGACAGAAGAAGGAGTTGCTACATAAAATACACAAACAAAAACTGTAGTGGTGCTGGCTGGGTCCCCTGTGAACTGGGAGATCTGAGCACGTGGCCATGAAAAGCAACAGACCTGAGCATCCCTGAGATGAGATCAGTGTCTGATCACTTAGAAACACAGTGTCCCCTCCTCACTTGTCACCTCTTTCTTGGTGCCAGTGTGTTCAAGCAAAAATGTTTATGGGGTCTTTGGTGACTGTCATTGAAGTGGGGAATCACTTATTCCTCTGAGGTAGTGACAGGCCTGGGGATTAAGACTCTCGGTGCGGGGTCAGTGGCACACAGGCATGGGCATCACCTTTCACTCCCCTCCCTCCCAGGCTGTGCAGGTCTAGCTGCTGGAGGCAGGTGCATTTGCTGATGTGCCATTATCAGGGTGATGCGGCTGCTGTGTTCATCACGTTACTGTGATACTGCTCACTTAGCCGCTCCCTAGGCAGCATGCTGGATGTCCCCCGGATGATTTCAAGCCACTCACTTCACCCCCGATGTGGGTGAGGATGCTGCCATGGTGCACATTGGTGGCACATGCAGCCTGGGAGCTATGCGTGCTCTTGAGGCTCTGCATGCTCAGTTGGAAAGCGTGTGCTGTGCCAGGGATGGCCACAATTTATTTTTTTTCCCTTTTCCCATCCAGAGTACAAGAAGAAGTATGGGGAGGAGCACGGCTCGTGCCAGGCAGGAATTGCAGGCTTCTTCACCGAGGTGAGCAGAACCATGTACACAGCAGGGGTGAGGTTGGTGAACAGCTCTACTGCCGCATGCCCCAGGAGAGGAGCCCCGAGGATGGCTTGGACAGCAAGCTGAGCACTGAGTATGGTCCCTTCCTGCCAGAAAAAAACCTTCCTGCCTTGTCCGGCCTCCCGGGTGCCTGCCTCTTGCACAACACCTGCCCGCTGGTTCATACATACGTGCGTGTGTCTCGAGATCTGTGCATGAGAACTAATGAATTAACTCTGGGAAATGTCCTCAGGGAATATTTTTATTGTGTACATCTTGCATAGAGATATTTCTGTGTCTAACGTTAACTCTTTAGGTGATGATGTAAAGAAGTCCTTCCTGAACAGATTTATGTATGTGCACATGTAGATATATGTATCCATATGAATATATACATGCATATGCACATACAGAAACATACATAAGATAAATACTTTATATATTTTTTTTTCCCAGTTCTGTCTCAGTTCTGTATGTGAAAAAATTGAAGAAAAAATAGCATGGTAAAATACATGCTCCAGAGCTGTTCTAAATACCAGACCATATTCTTTACTGGACAGAAGTCTTTCAGCCATGTTTTAGTTATGCCAAGGATGAATTTGTTTCTTTATGTTTCAGGGTTGTTTTTTTAGTAGTTTTAATAGTTGTTTTGTTGGTTTTGTTTGTTTTTTTAAGAAAAAAAACCTATTTCAGTGTCAGGCTCCTTTTAACTGTAATGTCAAGTATATACTCACTCCTAATTACATATGCACTGGTCTGCAGAATTTATTGTCCAGGCTAATACAAGCAAAATAAAGGTGTCCTCTCTGAAATGGCAGAAGGTGATTTCTGAGTAAACTGGGATGGCAGGTGACGTTGCCACAGTGGCACTGTCTGATAAGTGGATGTTCAGCCAGCAGCAGCTGTTTCCTGGCTTGTCTGCTCTCTCCAGCCTGTTTCTGTTCCCATGCTTTAAATCCTCCTTTGCTACCCTCGTTTAAAAGATATCTTTGAACTTTCAGTGCTGCAGCCCGATGGCAGCTTACTGAGCAGGAAACGCAGATAAATGGCTTTTTGGGTCAAAAAGTCAAGCCCCTACCATATATTCAGCACTCCTGATGGTAGTCATTCCTGCCAGTAAATGATCCCTTGACCTCAAGGGCATGGCCCCTCCCAAGGAAAAAAACTGTTGCCAAGCACGTCCTGCTCTTTGATTTGGTTTGCAGTCCTGTCCCCATAGTCTTATTAGGAAAATCCCTTGTTTAATATCTCCCCCCGACTGGAACTGGTCGCCCAAAGGGATCCTGAGCGTGGGAGTGTTTTCCCACAAGGGTGGAGTTTGCCCATGGCCTTGCATTGAACAGAGATGTGAGGCAAAGCAGCTGTCCTCATGTCTCCTCCAGGGATGGAGAACTTACCTAGGCTTAATACTTCCCAGGCTTAATTTGGTCCCTTGCTGGAGATATTTAAAGCCACGTCCAGGAGCGAGGTTTCCCTGCAAGGATGCTGGATGTTTTTGGGCAACATTTTCACAGTCTCTCTGGCATGTGAATGTACCTTTGATTTTGATTCAAAAGCATTATCCATGAGCATCTATCTTTGGATGCTGGATCAAGCTTTGCCTGATTTCTAGGGTTTTAAAATCCTGAATCATGCTGGGTGTCTGTAATGAACTACTGCCAGGGTGTCTCTCAAAGAGCAGAGCGTATCTGATGACAGGGCAAGGCAAAACGTTCCAACCATGACATAACGCACACTCTGCTTGTTGAGTGCATGGCAGCTCTTTAGCTTCACATCTTTAAAATCAAAAAGCTTTGTGCTGTATCCTTCATGATTGGTTGGTGTAGCGTATCAGCCAGCATTGGGGCATAGTCATAGCTGAGGGGTGGGTCTGGGTGTGCTGGGTTGCTTCTGTCACTTGGTGAAGTTCTTCAGGTCTTCTGGAGGATGGTTGAGAAATGCAGCAAGTGGAGAGAGATTTTTGGGAGGACTGTGTTAGCACAAGTAAGTTTGATGGTTAGTAAGGCTGAGGAAGTCTTCCATTGAAGCAGCAGAACAGCCAAGCAGAAGTGGGCCATGAAAGGGGAGATCATGTGCCTCTAGGGTATGTGCAGTGACCTCCATGTTTGGGAAGAAGGATGCTCTCTACATGCACACAGAATAGAGATTGTTATAGACAGACTTATAACTGGTGTTTTAATTTAATGTCCTGTCCCTTCTCCATTACTGTGTAAAGCACAAATTCTTGGTTTGATTGTTATTTCTCTTTTTCTCCATACCCTTCTGTTTTTCCTGCTGTAGGAGCTGGTCATCATGGGGGCACCAGGATCTTATTATTGGACAGGAACTGTCAAAGTACTGAATCTCACTGACAACATGTATTACAAGCTGAACGACGATGCTGTGATAGCCAGGCGGTACACATACCTTGGTAAGCAGCTCTCTGGTGCTCACTGTGGGAACAGATCAGTCTAACGACATATTTCAAGGCTTTGATGTTATAAAGTTGTGATGTATTTTTATGAAAAGCATGAACAGAAGAACATCTGAATTAGAGTTACTTACCTGGAAAGAAATATAAGCAAAGAAGCAACCAGAAAATTCCATTGTTGTTTGCTTGTTTTAAAAAAAAACTTTCAATTTTTTTTGACTAATACAGAAAATGCATTTCAGCTGAAAAGCAGCTTGGATGGTAGTGGGCCTCATTCATTCCTGCATTTGCCCTTTGATGGACAAAATATGTGTCATTTGTTAGGCTGCATGTCTGCTTACACCTGTCTTTAAGATGGATACAACGCATTATTACAGAATGTATATTCAAGATACAAATTTATTTCAACAAAAATAGCACCATGCAAGTGAGTCATTGCCAACAGAAGGAGGTTGTGAAAGGATTTGCTGTAGGTTTGAAATATCTTTAACTCACTTGATTTTACTTGCTCTAAAACCAGCTAATGTCCCTAAAATACTTAAAGGCTTGAGGCTTGCACCTAATCCCCAGTGCCTAGGACTGTTGAGACCTAGAAGGCATTTCAAACAGTCAGTAGTTTGATATTGTTTGACTAAAGACTCGCACTGACCTCTCATTTTCCCTTCAACCTTTAGCCTTAAAAAAAATACCACTTGGAAGATACTGCTTGGTGATAGCTGAATTAAGACTGTATATATACATATTTGAGGACATAAATATGTTTTGCAACTGATAGACCTGAATTATAGTGTTTACCATGTAGACAAGAGCCTCATAATTTACAGCAGAAGAGCAAGGCAAATCAAGACATCCTTAGAAGGAAAGCACTCTACTCATCTTTAGTTATTATATATCTTTTTAATATGTCAAATAAGACTGAATCTTTGATCTCCTTTTTTTAAATACACTCTTTCTTTCTTTGATCTATGCTCCCATTTTTCTTCTTGCCTAAACAAAAATCTTTTTAAGCCATTAACTTCTCTGACCTATTTGCCTACTGTCCTCCACTCTCCTCACCCCCGCAACGAAAAAGGCACATAATTTTCCAAGCCTTCCTGGGCAGTGTTTTTAGCCAAAAGAGGACACTTCTCTCTGGTTGATGTGGGACTGTTGCTCTTTGATGTGATATTCTCTCTGTAGTGATGTGGTCTCTTTGTGCGTGTGTGCCTGTTCCCGTTTTACTGCATCCCTTTCAGGACTTGCGGTTACCGAAATGCTCCCCGTACCCTCTTTGTGTGTCCTTCACCAAGTTCGACGCACAACTCTTTCTTCTCTCAGCTTTTGGAAGAGTTCTGGAGGGTGTACTGTCATTTCCCACTGCCACGAGCTCTTGAGCTGAATATTGGCACATCCTGAGCAGAATGGTTGAACTCTAACAACGTGCAACCCGGGAGGAACAGTGAAACCCAACGAGCATGATCCAGCTGGCTGACCTGTTTCTCAGGCTCTTCCCTGGCTTGACTATTTATTTATTTCCTCTCTCCTCTCTCACCCCACCCCATCTCCCACTCAGGATATGCGGTGACAGCAGGTCATTTCTCTCAGCCAACTACCACGGACGTTGTAGGAGGAGCTCCTCAGGATGGAGGCATCGGAAAGGTGCGGCTTTTTGTCAAACAATAATGTGGTCGGATGCAATGGGGCAAAAAAGGTACTACTGATGCAGTTCCCATGTGTCTGAGAAGCCAAGAGATTTTTGCCTACAGGCTAGTTTTAGAGCACTGAGCAGGGGAGAGCTGAGGTAGTTTGATGAAGTCGTCAAATTTTCTCAGACTGTCTCTCCTAGTGCCTCATATCCCTTACCCCTCTCTCTCCCACTCAATTCTTACAACAGTTATTTTAACAAGACACAGGCAACATTTCTTTCATACTGCTTTTGTTTAGGATTTGTAACGTATAGGTATCACTAAAACCTTGCCTGGAAGTGAAAAAACTTGGAAAAGAGAGTTTGTCTTCTGCTTGTTTTCTTCATATGTTTGACTGTTTCAGTATTTACTTCAGGGTAGCATCTCTAATAGCATGAAAAGCCGTTTACTAGGCGATTTGATGTCCGTCTTAAAACTTCATAATATGTTGATGTTTAGTGGATTAGAATCTGGGTTTCTGCCAGCTGTACTTAGAAATCTTGTTGACAGTCTCTTGAGAAGGAAAAAAAATAGTTTTCCTGTAGGCATACATATGTTCAATGTCCCAAAGATGTAAGCAAGTGAATGGCAAGGCAGAGATGGCTGGTGTTCCTGTGCTGAGTACCCAGCTGCTATCAGGGGAGCCACGTGAAGGTGAGCGCTGCGACCCTTGTATGTTTTTGAACCAAGGGTAGAGGAGTGGGAGTAGGGAGAGGGAGAGAAGGGATATAAAGGATCTGCTTTTGTCCCTCTCCCTTCAAAATACGATCCTTTCAGGACCTGTTGCCACCATATGCTTGAGCAGAGATGTCCTGCAGCCCCCTTCCATCTTCTTCCCCCAGCTCTCCTGCTCTACAGAGACATGATACGTAGCTGAATCATAACAATAAGGAGCAAGAAGTCTCCATTACCAGCAACATTAGCCCTTGATTTAGGCAGATTATTTTTTGTAGTATCCCTGTCCTAATGGGTAACAGCACAAATGGGGAAAATGGCATCAAAGTAGAAGATGAACTCGGTACATATACCTGATCTGGCGTGACTAGGACATATGGGATGTTGTAGCAGTGCAGTTGCTACTGAGCGGACATGCACGTGGTAAAGACATATTTTCCTTATCCCAGGTACTCTGTTACGGCTGCTGCAATGCACCTTCCTTCCGACCTGTTTTCCCTGTGGAACAGATTTAATTTCTGTACAAGGAGGGGGGAAAAAACCAGCTGCTAACATGAGATCCATGAGAAAGCAGCTGGCCCTATAGTTGAAGACTACTGTGGCAGTTGCAAAAGCTCCATTATTCTCCCTTGGCATAGGATGTGGGTAGTGGGAACACATGGCAAAGGGGCAGTAAGAGATGTTGAGTAGAGGACATTACGCTAAGCAGTCCTGTTGTGCTTTCCACACTCTCTAATAAGCTAATCCTTTCCACTTCCCTGATAGAAAGTGGTTAGCATTGTCACACCCTTTTCACTGAAGGTAAAGCCAAGATACTTAATGAAGCTGAGTCATTTTTCCAAAGTCACCAAGAGTGTCATTAGTTAAGACTGGGTTTGGACTTGTAACACCTGGCAACATGTTCTCACTGCTAAACAAGCCACTGCGAAACCTAGGGAGTCCTTCATGTCTAGAGCAATTGTCTGCAGTAAATCTGTGCTGTGTTCTTGGCTGAAAACAGCTTTGAACTCTGTCTCATCACCTATTAATAACTCACCACAAATTCAACTATGTTAATTGCTTGGCTCTGCTACATGGCCTTGGAAGTAAGGGATCCTCTGTCCTGCAAACTGCATGAGCACCTGCTACGACGGAGCCTGACAAATGCTAGAGGAGTCTCAAACGCTGCTGGAGCCAGCCTTTCTGTCAAAGAGAGTCCTTTTCTACAATCTGTGTGTTTTACGTCTTCAGTTTTGGTACAAGATCTGTTATTGAACTTGCATCAATACTATTAGCCCCGAGATTTCTTGGTAAAACAGTTCCTCCTGTGGAAAAGAGCGGAGAAAACATAGTGGACTATGTTTTAATAGTTTTCTGATTTACAGATTGTTTCAGACAGAAACGGTGCAAATGCCTTGGGTGGTCCAACTGGGGTTGCCACTCTGACCTTTGCTAAAGCATCATGAAGCTTACAGTGCAGTATGTGCCTGCAGGTGTCCCTGAGCAGGGAAGGCTGGACAAGGGAAGAGGAACTGGGTTATTGCCTTCTCAGGCTTTTGCCCTTCTTGTTTCCAGGCAGTCTACAGGTGCCACTTGTTTGAGAGTTAGAAAGTTCTTTTACCAGGTGCTTTTAAATACTTACATGTGCACATACATGCGAGCACCAGAAATGTAAGTGACAACATACTATTTAAGCATTTCTCGTGATAAGAGGCCTGTGATTCATCATGAAAATGGAGATCTTTATGTTTTGTCTTTCGAAAGAAGACTGAGAAATAAAGTGGTCTTGAAACTGGATCTTAGCAATAGCCATGGTCATGATTGTGATTTAGATGTACCAAGAAAGCACTCACGTTATACAATTATGTGCTTCATAGTTAGTATTGGTTAACTTTTTTTCCTTTCACTTTTCAGGTTTATATTTTCAGAACAGACAGACGATCAGGCTCTCTAATAAAGATTTTTCAGGCTTCAGGAAAAAAGGTGAGATTTTATGTATGTGTGTTTTCTTTTAAGGAGTGAGAAGAGTAAATAATGTCTCAGAGCAACATTTTCATTCTGCTGCTTCACAAGTTGTCAAGCAAATTCTGTTTCTTCTCATCCTCCTAAAATACCTAAACCTATTGTACAGACCAGCCTTATACCCTTTCTCCTGTAGTGGTTGTGACTACAAAGTCTGCCCAATGCCCATGTGACTGAAATGTAAGGTCTTGCTGAACATTGTGCTAGTGGTTCTCTTTAGCCTTACACAAACATAGCTGCAACTTCTGCTGTTGCCTTCAGAGATGTGGGACATGGGATGCCAGTTGAGCCTAGATGCAGAGATTTCCTCTTAGTAGATGTTACTGGTAGATGGTGGTAGCCTGGAGCTTCGTTTAATATACAAAGCCCCAGTATGTTTTCCTTTGTCCTGCTGTGACAGGGATGATTAGAGTTATACTGTTTTGTGGAGGAGCAGCTTCATTGACCCAAGAGATGATGATTTCCCCCTTCTTGCCATGAATCAGTCCTACATTTTGCTCTAAGGACTGCTGTCTTAGAGCTGACATCCCTTTCCCCATGAAATCTAGTGAATGTTAGTGAGATCCAGCTCCCCCCATGTGATGCTGGGTTTGAGTGGGGAGCAGCTTGTGTTCTTCACTGGGGACATGCTCAAGATGTGTCACAGGGGAAATGAAGTGGACGGTATGTCCAGATATAAGTATCAACAAAAAGATGTCTTATTTGGGAATAATGCAGTGAGGAAATGATACTCCTTACCTGGAGTTGCCTTGTGTTCTCCTGGAAGGAGAGGAAATAACAGGAGAAAAAAGTTGCTGGTGGCTTCTGGCTCTAGGAAGACCTGCCACTGTCAGAAGGATCTAGTGATAGTCTGTATCATCAACTTGGGAGTGTTAGCATGTTTTGTTATTTTTTCCCAACAAAACACAGTTGCAGTCTTTAAAAACATGCCTGGAATAGAGGAAAACTGCAAGAATGTGTAGGTGTATAGTGCGACTTGTATTTTAGGGCCTCTCCAAAATTTGCCTTTCTCTGCACTAGCAGAATTGCAGACATCTTGAAAGGAAAAGACCTCCCAGTTCATCCAGGGCATCTCCTGTGTTTGATTGCTTCCTGTTCGTTTCTTTCCCTGTTGAGTTTTAAACGTCCCTAAGGATGTACTCCTGGAGAACTATTCCTCAGCCTAATAAACAGAGCTATCAGGAAGTTTCCAAGTCTCAGCCAAAAACTTTCCTTTTTTCAATTTAATTGCACTATTCTTATATGTAACTTAACTAATCAAGTATTTACATCCTTCAAGTACTTCTAAGCTGTTATCTCCTCCTTCCCCATTAATGTCTGTCTTCTACAAGTTCTCTACAATCCAAACAAGAATTTTATTTTAAAGAGGAGGCCATCCTAAATTATCATTTCTTTTTTTTTGTGATTGAAATATAACCAGACTTGCTCAGCAATGAGCACTGCCTGGAAATGAGCGCTCACAAAATGCTGTCCTTCCCAGTGGTGTGAAAGTTCATTGCACTCTCATTCTTGTTAGACAGATGTTAAAATCAGTCCAGTTTCTTCCTTCCCTTTTTTTATTGCTGGAGGCTGAACCAGGAAATCAAATGCAGACAAGAAAAAAGAAAATGCAGTGCCTTGTTACAAATGTTTCGTGCACAAACTTCAGGTTCTCACAGCACCCTGAACTCACCCATGCTGCAGACGTACCATGTTGCAGTTGGGTAAATAATAGCCTTTCCCTGAAAACTGCCTGAATACATAGTGAAATGCTTTTCATAACTTTCGCTCCTTACCCATGAGAGATTTGTTTTAAAATCTTAGTGGATTAAAAAAAATAAACAAATAAAAAAATCCACGAGGGAACTTAAGCTACAAAATAACTGGAATCAAATGATGTTTGAGGTCTGACCTTAAACCCACACAAACACAAAAATCTGAACTACAAACTGAAACTCTATCCTTAACTCACCCTGCTGTATATATTTAGCAGCTTTTAAATCTTACAGACTGCATGGAGTAGAGTTGCTGCTGCCCATCTCCTAGCGTGCCTGGTAGCTCTGGCTTGTGCATCTAAACTTACCAGGCATGGAAGGCTGTGGGTCAGAGATCCCCAATGAGGAATGTAAAAGCATGTGAGAAATGTGATTCATTCTTTATAACCTAAATAATTATTTCTGTAACCTCAGTTTTTCATACTATGTAAAAAGCTCTCAATTTCAAATAAGAAGTGGTATCTTTTAATTTTTCCTTTGGAAGTTGATTTTAATTTTGAGGTGGTGGTTTGTAGTTGGTCTCAAAGGGAATGCCTTGTGGTACCTTAGCAGAAGTGGATGAAATAAGGGTGGAATACCATTCTTGCTTTTGGTTTCCTTTTTGTGTTTAAATGTGATTTGAAATGCATAATGTGGGTGCCAGCTGGGAGATTGTTAGCATTTAATGTTAACCCATATCAAAAATTATGTAATGAAATGAATATATTTCTTAAATTTAAGCAATTCAGTTTTATCAAGCAATAATACCTGGAGATTGAAAGTGGCTTAGGGTTTTTGTGTAGGAACTGAAAAGCTTTTATTGAAGGTCCTCTTTCTGTGCTAACTCACCAGCCTGTACCTGAGAGGAAAGGCTATGATCAAAACCCACAACCAGTACTGGTATTTGAAGGTGACTGATATAAATAGACACAAATAGAGCAGGGGAAGGTAGTTCACAGTCAAGAGATAATTTTAGATGCCTCTTTTCATGGATACCCTCTCCTTTGCCTATTTTTCTTTTTTCTTTATTTCTTTAAAGTATCCCCAGAAGATCTATGGTACTCAACTTCGGGTCTCTTTAGGAACTCTGGCACTGGGCATGAGTAATCAGTGGCCAGATCTTGGTTTGGGAAACTTATTTCACTGCTCCCTGGTTTTAAGCATTTGACAAGTGAAAGCTAGTCTAAGAAACCTCTTTAAGTGTCCCACTTAAGCATGTCCCAGAGTATAAATTTTATTCTGTTAGTAAAACGTCCAAGCTGATGCACTGTTACAGTAAAGTGTTTAATTCCTGCCGGAATTATCCTCTAAGCTTTCTTTTGTTGGAGTGCTCGTGATTGATAAAGCAGCAAGTCATCATTTGAAATTAAAAAAAACAAACCAAAACAACAAACCGAACACCTAAATGACTTCCTCCTGTGTGTGGGCAGATACTGAATGCTTTGTTGTGACTCGGCTTGGTTACAGATGGGCTCTTACTTTGGCTCCTCCTTATGTGCAGTTGATCTGAACTCTGACGGGTTGTCAGACCTGCTGGTCGGAGCACCTATGTTTTCTGAGATCAGAGATGAGGGTCAAGTCACTGTCTATATCAACAGAGGAAACGTGAGTATCTACAGGAGATGACTTGGTAAGGGATGAGGGCGTGGGTCTGGGCAGGGTAACGCTAATGTCCTTCCAGCACTGCATGTTGAAACCCCATGTCTCAAGTAGTGGGGCTCCGGATGTCTCTAGCAGAGCATGAAGTCACGGAAAACTCATCTGGTATCATGGTTTCCCAGACACCAGCCCACATTCATCACAGAGCTGTGAATCTTTCGAGGAGGTCTGGGAAAGTGCCTGGTTTTATGTTGAAACTTTGTGGTATTTGTGGTTTTACATGAATTTGATGCCAAAACCAAGTTAGAGTCAGCAGCTTTGACTGAGTTTCCTTTGTGTTTTGGGTGGTCACAAGGACCTACAAATGTCTGGGGATTTAGGAGACCTTGTGAAGAGAAACCAGAAATTGAATTCATGTTACCTTTATATTGTGCCCCATATATAGACTTAAGGGAAGTTCTTATCAGCTTGTATGGTCAGATTTTGCATGACCCAACAACCGTCTTGGAAAAGTCAATTAAGACTTTTCTTGCACAGGCAAAACAAGATCATTCTTACGTTGTATTTATAGGAAAAGAATGGGTTTTTTAATGAATTATTAAAGATTTAATGTTCAGGCCCCAAACCTGCTGTCTCAAAGGAGGAGTTGTTATGGACTAAAATGAAATTGGTTTGCTTCATCAGTATTTTGTGGACTTTAATATATGGTGTTTGTTTATGTTAGGCTTAAGATTCACTGCAAGTGCTATAGGCAGCATTTGGGACAATTCAGAAATGCTTTTGGTGTAATTTTATTTTCTGTTTTTGCTCCTCCCTTAAATGAGCTTTACTTTCTCAGTTTGATCCAAAGGTTGTCCACTTCTTGTATTGCAGTGTTGCTGCTGGGTCCTCAGGATAGGGTCCAGAACGCCAAGCTGGTAATAGCCAACATAGTTGGCTAATAGCTCACAGTGAGAAGGTCCATGAGTTAATTTTTTATCTTTTATAAAAGTCAAGGAGCTAGTAGGAGTTTTCTTATACTTCTGCAGCAAGAATTGCTTGCAGGAGCAATGGCTTGCAGGATTGTGGGTTTTATTTTGGAGTCTGAACATTTTAAAGTGTTTCATTCTGCAAATACCATTGCTTAAGAGGTCGTTGCAGAGGATCAGAGAAAACTGCATTATAATACAAGCAGCATAGTGATGCTAGATTTAACATGCTTATATTTTCCCCTTTCCTGTGAGGACTGCAAAGAAATGAGTTGCACATACAGGCCTGCCTGTCTCCTCTCTGTTGTGTTGCAATTTCATTATGCGGGATTTTCTTAAAGTCAGCAACTCCCTGCAGCGAAGAAAAAGATTTTATTCCGTTCCAGAGGGCAGTTTACTCTCATTCACAAAGGAAGCAAAAACAAAACAAAACAACCCTTGAGGTGGGTACAGAGTTGGATTGCGTAACAAAATTTTGTTTTCTTGTGGAAATGTTCCTTTCCCCTTGAGGAAAGTCTGCAAGAAAATAAAGCTTATGTATCTGACCAGAAAGTGGGTGGGCAAGAAATACCAGATCCATATAAGGCTTTTCATGGCATAGGAGTACAAAGCTACTTTATTCTGAACTTTCCTCTGTCTCTTTATTGCATTAAGTCCCTTTCCTTATTTTTCATTTCAGAAGGGTTTATGGGGACTTCGCTTTAATCCTGCTGTCCAATACTTAAAAAGTTTTTCACATCCAGTTGCGTAAATGTTCTTTGCTTAGGGGAAAATTCTGCTTAAATTGCTGGGGTTTTGCTGAATAAGCCTGGACCGAGGATTTCACTCCTCAGGTGTAATCTGCCAGTAGAGCAAACTTTAGGCTGTTAAAGTTTAGGCATCTGAAAACCTTCATGAGCTCACCAAGCCCTGTGACTGCGTTTAGTTACATCAAGTTACTGGTTAGTTAATTTAGCATTTTAGTTATATCACTCATGCGCTCTTTCCCCCCCGCCCCATTAAAACTAAAAGATAGAAGATGGTTAAAACACAAATAAATTAGATTCTTGGTGCCCAGGCAATCTGTGTGCAGTGGGGGCAAGTGTTAGACAGCAGCCCTGCCCCAGGTGCTTCCTGCAGTGTGTGAGCAGCTCCCGCAGGGAGGGCTCACCTCACCCAGGACTTGTGCCATTTCCCTGACCTTGTTTTATTTCCTACTTGCTAGGGAGTGCTGGAAGAGCAGCTTGTCCTGGACGGTGACAGCGCCTACAACGCACACTTTGGGGAGAGCATGGCTGCCCTTGGCGACATCGATGACGATGGCTTCCCAGGTTGGTGCAATTTCCTCCTGGGACATTTCCCTCATGGCTTTCATTGCTCCTTCTGGACCCAGCCAGCAGCTGGGCTCATGCTAAGGATAAATGTGCTAGCATGTGATTTGTCTGCTAAAGCCTTTTGTAGCTGATTGTCCTCGATGTGGATTTAGTCCATGTCCATGCAGCTTGCAGCCCAGTCTCATTAACATTGCTTTGCTTTCCTTGCTGTTGCATTTTTTTCTTCCCCATATGGTTTATAAAAGGCTTTAGATACCCACGCCCCAAACAAAACTGAAACCTATTTCTGACTTCTTTCTTCTTTCCCATTTTCTTATGTCTTCGAGACTTTCGAGTTTTGTTGACATAATCGCGCTTCTTATCTTGAAGTGTAATTATGAAGTAGGTCCTCACTCCTGATAGCATATACTATATTAATAATTTCTCTCCTTTGCTTTATTCTACCCCTTTCGCAGGGTTCTCAGTGTGAGGCCTCATGCTGTGATAGCAATAGGTGAGAGCAAAGGGTTGATGCTGTCACTTTTTCTGCCCATTTCTGGCAGCGCAGATTAAGGACTTCCAAACAAAGGCCAATTTACTCAGTGTGTGGCTGGATTTATTTCTTCCAGGCCACGTAGCGCACAGTATCCCATTAATCCTAACCCAGCGTCATTGCAGGTTGGCCTCACAAATGGTGGGCATGCTCTTCTTCTGCACTTGGACGTGCATTTGTTTGTTCTTGCTGCTGCTTGTTGGTCAGTTGTGATGCAGAGGCTTCACAGTGAGTTGAATCAGTCTGTGGGTGTGAAGCCATCAGGAAGAGTTTAGTTTTAGCAGCTGTGTAGTCACTAGGTCCTGCTAGGAGAGGAGAATTGGAGGTGGGGCCACTCTTTCTGCAGGAGTTTGCAGTTAAATTGGATCAAATGTCATTTGAAAGTGCACCCTCAGCTGCCCTTTTTTTCTTTCCGCCTGTCCATTTAATATATCCAGCCTCATTTGGGACCCTTGGATTAAAGCAAACAATGTAGTGCTACAATAAATGTTTTGCCAATGCTGTCTTGGTTCACAAAGCTGATGGTTGGAGATTTTGATATGAAAGGATTCTAAATTAATGTTTTGAGCATGGTTGCTGGTTAATAAACACACATTTTCATAACAAGCACATGTTTCTAATTAGGCACAACATAGCCACATGCATGTGCAAATTCATATATGTTTGTGTGGTTTTTTAAGTTTATCTTAACATGAGCTCTTCATTAGATCAACGAAATTGCTTCTAGCCAGTTTCACATGAGCTACTGATCATCACAGGGAGCTATTTTCCCACGGATAGCTGCCTTCTAAAAACAGGAAAAAGTTTGATTAATGGAATGGATTGTGAAATGTTTATAATCTGTACTGTTTTATAGATGTTGCCATTGGAGCACCTAAGGAGGACAACTACATAGGAGCAGTGTACATTTACCATGGGGACGCCAATGGTATTGTACCTCAGTACTCTATGGTATGTGACACTATCGTTTACACTACCCGGCTGAAGTCACTTTCCCAGGGCCTGCAGAAATAAACTGTACTTAAGGGTCCCTTTATAGGTAGCCTCATCATATCTCTACATCCTTTTCTCAGTCCTGCTTTGAAGATGGCTTCTCCCAAGGTTTGTCCATCTCTATGCAGTAGGGTAAAATTATGTTGTTCAGGAGATATTTTTCACTGTATTTTGCTACAGTTATCAGCTATAGCTTCCTTCGTGAAGCAAACAAAGTCTTGAGAGTTGAATGTCAGTTTTTAGGGACAGCACTGCTGCAGAGAAGAAATGAAAACCCTGGAGAGGTTGAGCATACAAATTATGAGACGTCAGTGGGGAGTTGGGAGGTTACACTTTCTTCCTGAAGAAGCAGGTGCTAAGTTTACTCTCGTGCCCCGCAGAAGAGTCTTTACTCATCTTCTTGGCCCTCCAAATGTGACAATATATCACAAAGCCATTGTTGGGTGCCATTTCCCTGACCATTCTTATGAAGTAAAATCTCATCTGGGATAAGCTGTACCATCTTGTGTAGGGATGACACAGTGCAATTTAGCTACTGTAGCCAGGCAGCAGAGAAGATAAATTTATGCTTACGCTGCCCAATGTGTGTCCCCTAGTCTCTGTCTAGCAAATTTCTTTTTTCAGAGAGCCTGAATCTTCCCTCCCTCTGTCTGTTTGAAGTTCTGGTTGTTTTGTTTTGTTGCTGGGTGGGATCCTTCACAGTAAATCACTTTAAGCAGAATTAAAGAGTTTAGTGGTTATATTGGAGACTCTTCTAACAGACCATAGAAGTTTAGTCTTTCTTCCTTTTATCATGTATGTGCCATGTGCTGCTTTTTAGAAAAAAGGAGGTTAAATGTTTCTTTCTGGATACTTCTAAAATGCACTAATGTGTGGCATGGGGAGGATTCTGCCTGTTTCTTGCTGAGAGCCACTGGTTGGGAGGTCCTTCTGTGTCTGCTGGAAAGCCTGGAGCTTTCCAGCTCTTGCTGAAAAGGATCAGATTTATTTTTTGTTTTTTGATCATTCATGGGAAAATTTTGCATTTTTGAAAGAGGCCAAATCAGCAGGGTGGCAAACGAAACATCCTGCTTGCAATCTCTCCCTGCCCATTTGAGCAAGGCCAGCAGACATGGCCCGTGCCTCTCCACTTGGTCAGTGGGACAAAGCCCAGCTCAAGAGAGTCAGGGTACCACGGTCATCGACTCTCGATACCATTCCTATAACTGTCCCATGTCCTGAGGCAGCTGGGAGGACACCACTTATGCGCAGTGTCCCTGTGCTGTTTCCCAGTATCTGCTGCAGGGCACTAGACACACCACCAGTTCATCTCCCACATGCAGCCAAAAAAGCTGTGTAACAACTTCAGCCCTTTACCTACCTGCCCTGGATTTGAACCTAGAGGTGAAAGACTTCTTGTATCTTATTACTATACCCCTGAGCCATCTTAATGCCCTGAATTTCCTTCTTTAAATAAGCTGTGAGAGGTGGAGGAGAGGCCTGCAGGGTATATGTTTCCACCCTTTTAATTTTGTTAGCTTTTTCCCCCCTCTTTTCTTCATTTAAATTGCTGATCAGTGTCGTTCCCTCACGTCCCTTCAGCAGCTTTAGTGGTGGCTATGGGCTGAAGCAGCTTAATTGGCTTTGTGGCCCTCTGTTTTCATTCATTGCACTTAAAAGCAGAGTAGCATTATACCTCTGCCTGCTAGGACGTAATAGCCTGCAGATGTCCACTAGGATGTTTGCAGGCAGGATTTACCACCCTAACTGGGACCCCCCGAAAATGTGATGCAAGTGTAATGTAGTGAGGAAGCTACCTCCAGGTGTCTTAATCTTATCAGCCCATGAGTAGGAAAAAGAGATCTGTATGTGGCAGAGCACTGATTTCCCTTTAAACTGGCTGTCAGGACTGCAGGATATCTTTCTTCCCCTCAATTTGTCTTTTTTTTCCATGAATTTCCTGTCTGACCTTTTGTCCAATATTATGTCCTTTTATGGGAGGGCCAGGAAAACTGATCACATGTCACAAGCTGTGAAGCACCACCAGCAGCCTCAAAACTGCTTCATAGGATAAGTTTCCTCTGTCACGTCTGCAGTCCTATGTTGGTTTGAGTTGAGGTCTTGCATTGGTGAATGGGAGCTGGGAGACATCTGATTGCCTTCTTAGAAAATGAGATTTTGACATATTAATTTGCATCAGACAAAGGCATTTACGATTCAAAAAGTTTAGAGAAAGTTTTGACGTTAGTAATTAGAAAAAAGAAGTTATGTTAGAAATGAATTAATCTTTGCATTGGGGAGGCAAAAATGAGATACAGCTTCCAAACTGACACAAAATACTGCATAATAGCTGATGGAAACCAGAATTTCCAAGTGGTATGAAAATTAATCATTTTGACTTTGAGTATGCTGGAAAACTTCGTGAAAAGGAATGGTTGTGGAGGATTTTCTGTTTCAATTAATCATTAACTTAGTTAAGATGCTGCTTCAAACTTTTATTTACAGACATGAAGGTAGTGCAAAAAAAAAAAGAATGATAAAACCTCTAGAGTGCAGTTAAATTTCCTCCCTCCCTCCCGAGAAATCTGTTTGATGTGTTCTTGTGTTCTTTATTTTGCTTGGGTCTGCATGAGGGTTGTAATGCAGGTGTGTTTTTTAATCCAAATCAACACTGGCCTCCTCCTAGCCCAGAGCAGAAGGGCTTCCTGCAGTCAGCAGCCTTCCTGCTCAGGGCTGCGTGGGTGAAGTACGAGCCTGCAGATGTGCGGCACTCCCAGCCCATGGAAAAGAGCCCCCGTGACCATGAAAATCACGCTTGAAGGTTTTTTGGGTTTTGTTTTGCTTTTTAAGAGTCTTCTTTGTGTTCCTGACTGATTTCACTTGTGTGTTTTCCACTGCAGAAGCTGTCTGGGCAAACAATAAACCCGATGCTGCGGATGTTTGGCCAGTCCATATCAGGGGGAGTCGATATGGATGGCAATGGTTATCCAGGTACGTCCGCTACTCTGGCAGCGAGAGCACTGGGGAAATGCGGCAGCAGGCTGAGAAAGCAGTGGAGCTGGTTGTTACCAGGTTTCTAATTCCTGCGTTTGTGGGAGGCTGATGAAGCTGAGCGTCTTCTTCCCTTTTCCCTTGGTTATTTGAAGCTCCTGATAAGAATTCAAGCCTATTGCTTGATTCAGGTGTTTGGGAAGTCATGACGAAGGACTGAGATATAAAGCAGAGGATTTCAGTATCCTGTGAAGGTTGTAAGTTCCCTGGAAGCTGCTCAGTTATGATGACAGCCTTAAAAAACAATGAAAAAGTAGACAATAGTATAATAGTAATAATAAAAATCAAGCAGTGTAGTAACATTACAGACCTAATCCTCCAGTTATAATACTTATGACATAATGACATTTGAATGGACCAACTGGCTGATTTGAGTCCGAAAAATGCCTTTTTTTTAGATATGTACTCTAATTTACCAACTGATTTGAGAGAACTGAATTCAATGCCTCCTTTGTAACTGTCTCAATGTTACAAAAATTTCAGATATGACCATTGGAGCGTTTTTGTCAGACAATGTGGTACTTCTGAGGTGAGATCAATGTTTTTTTCATCCCCTGTTTTCTTCTTTTGGTGTCTGTTTTCTGTTTATATATTACATGGTCTAAGTCCTCCACCACTCCAATTGTCTCTCTAGTTTATTGTTGTCAGAAGCAGCAAGCTGGATTACTTTTTAAGCAGAACCTTAGATGTGGATGGTGTCAAAGAATGCACAATCTAATTTAAACAGTGTAGTGAGGGATGACAATACACAGGGCTCCCAGGGCTATGAAGAAAACAGGGTTGTAGCTGGAAGGAGATGTGCTGCCTTTAGAAAGGTAGCTCTGAATTTGTGAGAAGGCTTTTTTATTGTTCTTGACATTTGCATAAAGTAAATAAATTATGATTTAAGGGAACGCAGTTGAGCAAAAAGCTGGCTGTGTATGATGCCAGGACGTAATTTTGCAACTTATAATGGGACACAGAATGAAATAGGAGTCTTCAGGGAAATAAAATACAGAGATGTTTGCAATGCCCATGGGATTTGGGCTGCTGCTTCGAGTGTTATGAGTTAAGTGCAATTGCTTGTTTCATCTAATGGAGAGAGGTGTGACAGTTTGGTTCACCAAATTATGCAGGTAGGAGCAAGCTTGAGATGCAAAGATTTGAGGAAGAGAATGGGAAGCTTGAATTTTGCCAGTAGCTCTATTGTTACACTTTTTAATATTTAATAGAAAAATCCTGTCAATACCTAGGTGCCATTAGAAGTCATTGGGGGCTTCTGCATCTTAATGGAAGTTACAGGGATGTGGTGAGACTGGCGAGACAAATGCTGGAGCTGCAGAATGGCCAAGCCAGCCTGCTTCCTGTTCAAGGCAGGAAGAATTTAGCTCCATTTCCATTTGAATCAATTAAGCAAAACAAAAAGGAAAAGGAAAGGGGGCAAGAAATTCTCTTGATGATCAGTGTGGCAGGTGGTCAAGTCTTCTAAAGAGTTTTCTGTGCCTTTGTTGTGCGTGCAGAGGAAGCCAATTGCTGCTTCTGTGGAAAGGCATGTCATGGCTCAGCCAGGATCTTGCAGTCCCACATCTCTGAAAACACTAGTAAAAAAACTGTGCATTTTTCTCCTGCATTGTTATTTTTGCAGGGGGAGCGGCAATCTGAAAGTCTTGCTGTGATGTTTAAAACAACATACATCACAACAGCCTGGTGACCTCCGTCCACATGTTCAGTCGCTGTCTGTGCATTTCAGAGCAGTTTAGCACGTTACCGACGGACTTTGTGGGCAGCCTGATTAATTGGTGCTACTGCCAATTCAGAGCATGTCATTCTTGCTGTTTAGATTTAGATTAAGATAAAGAAATCAGTGTTTCTTTTTTTCTCTCACTCCTCCAGAAGCCTTTGTGAAGTCCTTTGGCCAAAACCAACAAATGTTTTGCCAAGTGATATTAAAGGCTTTGGTGGAAGCTGCAGTGACTTGGGGCAGATCGTTGTCATTATATTGCTCGTACGTGTGTATGGCCGTTTGACAGATGCATTTTTTTTCTTCCAGTGAATAATGAAGTGAGCTAACGTTAAGGAAAAATCACACAGTGCACCATGGCTGGATGCTTTTCCTTTTTTGAGGAGAAATATTTTCTAGATCAATTATAACATTTACTCTTTTATGTTTCCTCAAGTGTTTGGAAAGAGTTTTTTTCCAAGGTGTGAAATGATCCTAGGAAGCTCACTCTTTTTCCTTCTTTTTCCCTCCATTACTGTATATGTTTCTAGGGTTAGCATTTATCTTCATGCTCCATCTCAAAAGGCAAACTTGCACTGTTATTTCAGGCTGTGGTGAAAAAGTCTGAGCAGCTGTCTCAGAGACTGATGTGAAGCTTGTTCCAGCCGATGTGAATTAGGTGTAACCACAATCCCTTCTCTCTTCCTCCGTTTTCCCTCACCTCTAAATTAAGTGGCTTGTGGAGTGAGAGTCGTGAAGTGGTTTACTCACATGATCTAGCCTTGCATGGCTGCTGGGACTACCTTAGAAGTGAATCTGCTGTTTTCTGCACATTTCTTTTCTACTGGAGTTGCTTTTGGAAGAACATGTTCATATTGAATACGTACAGAATTGAAACCACAAAGAATAACACTCAGTGAATTTTTAGGCTGAAGTCCTGGGCTGGGGATGGTTCAGGAGAGCCTGGCGTTCTGGGCTGCTTTTCCCAACCAAGCTTATGTGTTGTGTGAGAGAGGAGACTCACCTGGGCCCTGATGGCACTCAACTTGCTCTGCGATTCTAGCCAAGGTCTTCTTCAGCCAGGAATAGTCATAGTAATATTATTATGCTACATTATCAGTTTCCTCAGCTACCTGCCTACAGTCTGTCGCTGAGCACTGAACTTCAAGCTAATGCTATGGTTTTCATTCAGGCACTAGTAGTCCTTGCCATCTGGGCCAAGTACAAATTTATCTTACAGTTCAAGTGCACTCTCTTATTTTTCATGTCTGCTTTAAATTTTGCAGTTTGCCAAATTTACTTTATTTTCCCTTGGCTGAGAAACTTCCCTCTGAATGATCACTTAACTCCACTTTTCTGTTGATCTCCAGATCCAGGCCTGTCATTACTGTGGACATCTCCATTTTCTTGCCTGCGTCCATCGATATCACAGCTCCTCAGTGCCATGACGGCTTGCAGCCGGTGAACTGCCTCAATGTCACAGCATGCTTTCGCTTCAGTGGCAAGCATGTTCCTGGAGAAATAGGTAAGGTACCTGGGCCAGCCCTAGGCAGGCGCACACTAGCAGGCTGACCTGGAGTCGAGGGCTCCCTTTGGAGTCAGTAACAGAGCTTTTATGTGAAATAATTTGTTTTGAGGTGAGCTGGCTTATATAATTCCTGAAAGTTGGAGTCTCCCTGGGGTCTTTCTTAGGCATGTTTTTACCTTCTTTAAAGGCTGACATAATGCAGGGAAATTTTTTCCTCAGTGAAAGAGGGGAAATGTCTTTGGGCTTAATGCAAGGACAGAGACCACAGAAGGAGTTGATGCTTTCTAACTTCATATTCTCTGTTTACCTCCTTATAACACATTTCTGTATCTGTATCCTCTATCAATGTTATCAGAAAGCAGGTGTGATCCGCTCCAGGTTAATAATTTTTGAAAGTCTACAAAGAGCCCTTGAAACAGAGCATTATTAATCTGAATTCCTACCAGACACAAGCAAATCCTTTTCTGTGCATCCGTTTACCTGTCTGTAAAATTCGTATAAATAGCCCAGTATTTTACTGAGAGCAAGAATATCTTCCACATTAGCCTCTGTAAAACACATGTTGTATCTTGGATGAATGGAATTGTGTAAGGTGTATAATCGTGCAAGCCTTTACATCTCGGTTGCATTAAAATATTACTCATGTCTTTTACATCCCAGTGTTTGCAAGTCTTTGATATTGTGTGAAGTGGTGTGGGATAGAGACCACGTTTCTAAATGCTGTAAGGTCTGGGTTTATTTAGTTCAGCCCTGATGTTTTACCCTTGCCATATTTTAGGAATGGCAGATGACTTGCAGCGTGCTGCTCAGGGAAGATACCTCAGCCTCACAGAATGCTGCATCTCTGCAGTGGGTCTGGTGAGGATCTGGGGGAAGCAGTGCCTCCTCATGCTCTGTGCCCCAGCCTTTCTGAGCTGCTCATGAAGAAGGGTGAGAGTTGGGTCTGTGCATCTCAGTAAGCATGGCCTGCTGCAGTATTTGGATTTTAAATGAGTCGGAGAAGAAAAAGGCTAGTTGCTGCTTTTCCCGCCATTCATGTGGAGAGAGAACTACAAGCTGCTTGTTGAGGTTGCTCTCTGTAGCTTTTCACTTTGTCACCTGAACAGCTCAAAAAAGTGGAGTTACTAAATTTAAGATTTAAGAGTCTCAGCAGACAAAAACATACTTTGATAAAGTATTTTTTGTATTGCCTACACTTATCCCCAGGTGCTCTAGGTGTTAATTCCTTTCTGAAAATCACTGAATAGATTTTCTGAATATCTAGATTTTCTTATGTTCCTTGGAGTACTGTTTAACATGTGTCCTTTCTTTAATTTCATATTTCCGGAGCTGTGGCTAAGAAGTGAGCTGCCTTTTTTTCCAGTCTAAATATCTGTTCCCCTTGTTTGCAAAAGACCGGTCTTTCTGCTTCATCATGTCTTGTAAGAGACAGCTGAATTCCTCTGCATTGTCATACAAACTGTACTCCTGATGATTTATTGTGGTGAAAGCACATGTGCATCTTCTTTGGCGATTTACAGCCATCTCGTTACAAGGAATTTTTTTACTATTAAGTAGATGATTATAAAACTTCCAACCATTGTCTTTTTGTACAATGCTTTTAGCAAAGGGATTTGTCTTGAAAAGATTGCAGCCAGAACTATCTGACTGTATAAAAGCCCTTCGGGATATGATTTGGATAAAGTATCTCAAATAAGCTTTCGGTTTGCAGTCTAGGAGTCAGGCCATTTTAATTATGTAGCAGTTGAAGAGTATCAGTTAACAAAGGGTGGAACAATTCATGGAAATATTGCCACAGTTCCTCTCCTGCATAGTAAAATGTGAGGAAAAAAATAGAATATCCCTGTAAGTACATTGTTGTCCAGTTTAGACTCTGAAAGGCATATGGAGGTGTTAAAATGATATGTCATGTTTTGTGGCTAAATGTTTTGGGATTGTCTCAGCTTCAGATGTCTGGGGGTGATCCGATAAGGCAGAAGTTGAGAACACAGTGCTCACCAGGAACACTGGTCCCCTAAGGCTTGTCAGCGTGGAGACTCAGGACTGCTGCTTGCTGATGAAAAGCTGGGTGTTGCTCTTGCTTTTGGGTAGCTGAAATTGGCCATCTAATACAAAATGTTTAGAAAGTCAAGCTGAACGTGCAGTCAGCATTCTTCTGCAGCAAATGTCTGTCTTCAATGCTTATTTGAATGTGTGGCTATTTCAGTAACTGGAAAGTGAAGAAAAGCTGTCTTCATCTAGCACTGTCTCACACTGGTATATAAACCTCTCCACCCTCTTTTTTCATTTTTTAATTTTTATTTTATTTTTTTATTCTAGTAATGGTTGCAATACTACTGGTCATTTAACAGCTGAGGATTTGTGTTTATTGATACTGCTTGATACTGCCAGTGACAGTATAATTCCCGTCCATTTTGTGGGTACTGTTTGCAGACTACAGCCTTCAGAAGTATGAATTTATTGCTGAAATGGTTTCATCAGAACAAAGAGCCATGCCGAAGTGAAGCATGTGCTCCGCACTGTGTGCCAGGCATTGTCTGACCCTTCGCTCTGCCTCTGCGCTTGCTGGAGAGCTGAGCGTCTAGTTGTATGCCCGCTGACAGAGACAGTCTCTGGTACATCTTGGATGTGTAAGAAATATGGCATTTTAAGTTTTCACTCCTTCACCTCGGAATCCCATTCAGGCTGTTCCTCTCTCACTTGAGGGGCTATCGCTTTGTCTCCCTGGGGTCTCTGTATCTGCAGGAAAGACAAGGATGAGAGAAAGGCCTTTCCTAGCCTGGATAAGCAGGCTTCAGCCTGTTCAGACCATGTGCTTCTGGGTGATCAGGACAAGAAAACAGAGGCTGCTGGCATCTCTGTGTATCAAGTGCTGTTACTGCATTCATCTCCACAGGAGGATGGAAATAAACTTGTGCCCACAGTTTGGATAATTTCCTCAACAACAATAATAGTAATAATAGTGCCAGTGCAAGAATTAGGTGAATTTTAAGTGGCTATGAATTGAAGGGTTTGGGCCATTTGGCTAGAGTTAGGCAGTTGCATTAGAAACTTCTTCAAAGTTTCTCCTGTACTCTTCAGATGTTCATCACTTGTGTGTTTTTCCATTTCTTAGGGTAGCCCTCATGTCCCAAATACTGTTGCCTGAAAGACTAGCATGAGATTTAATGTGGGATAATGGGTTGCTTGAGGTTTCCACTCTGTTTCGATATGTTTCTAGGTCTGAAGAAACATGCCTGATCCAAAACCTGACAGAAGCGATCACTCCTGTCTATATTGTGCTGTAGTTTGGTGCCAGAGCATTATTTCTGCTTGTCTCTCACTTTTCCAGTCTGCCAGGATGCAAACCTGAGTCAGTGGTACCCTCTGAATACCTCAGAAGAAGAAGTGCTGTAGGGATGGGTCGTTCACTGTCTGCCTGGAGCAGTGAGGATAGATCCCTACTTAGAAGCTAGGGACATCACTATGAGAGAGGATTTGAAACAAGGTTTGAAGTAAGGGGAAAAGGGGAGAGCTTTTGGGAGAGGATAGGGGGAGTGACATATGTATGTTGTCATTTCCTAGGGCAATTTTTTGTAATGCTTTTGTTACTAAAGAATTTTCTCTGCAAGCAAAGTTCATGAATTATTTTCTCCGTGTAATTACTGGTAGAGAAGGCAAAGAAACACATTCCTTTTCCAATGGCTTTTTGTTATTATTTAGCAAGTTCTTAGTTTCCTCCATGTGGTGTCTCCTCTTGCCTGCCCCTCCCTTCTTCCCCTTCCCCTCGAATCAGTACTATAGCTAGTAGTTTACAAGCACTTATGGATGTGCTTATTCCTGCTGAGCGTTTTGCCGCCTGCTTTTTGTATGCTGTAGCTTTATCCGAGCGGGTGATGAAGAGAAGTGCTGTGTGGGGTGTCTCTGGGTGTGTATCCCCTCCATTAGTGCAGCCAGCTGTGCTATTCCTGTTTTAACTCACGGAATAGCACTGCCCAATTTCAATCCTTCCTCATTCCTGTCTGCTTCATCCTTCAGCCCTGTGAGGGGATAACTCTTACATCATGAGAATGCACGTACCACTTAGGATGAGAATCCATTGTAAAGTGTCTTCTGCCATTTACTTGGTTTGTCTGTTACTGGTTGGAGGAGTAACTTGCCTGGTCTGCTGGCTGGCAGTCCTCTTGCAGGTATAAGCAAAAATTTCTGAGAGGGAGCTATTATCAAAGCTTTTAGGCATTTAACTTTAGTTATGGAAAAGGAAGCGTCATTAGAAAAATCAAACTCTTCATCTGAGTTTATCAAATCCATGCTGGAGTTTTATCATGAGCATGTGAAGTTGGGTGGGCAGATCCCCAGAAACATTTCTAACCAGACTTGCTTAAAGCTGCTGGACAAATATTTGAAGGCATTATCTGCAAGAGTTAACTTGCTAGTGAAAACTTGCCTCTCTATCTCCTACTGGAGTGAGCAGGAGGAACTTACACCACTATCAGTGTTAAGTTTGGCCAGTTGTCTCTCCACCCTGATTGCTTTTTGGAAGCAATGAAGCTGAGGCGGGGGGGCGGGGCTGGAAGAGGGGGAATCCAATTCCTTAGTCATTATATTTCAGTTTTTCCACTGATGTGACATCATTGAATATAACATAGAAACAAGTTGTCAAAATAAAGGGGAGGCGGGGGGGAGGATGGGAACTGTGCTGCTTGATTGAAAACATCCACTGCTGTTTCGGAGAGACAGTAGCTGGGTTTGCTTTGCTTGCAGGCCTGGTATGGGGCTTGCATTGGGATGCATCTCCATGCCTGCAGCAAGGAGTTGTTCTGTGTCAGTAATACGTTGCACTTCCTTTGGAGAGCCTCTGATCCTCCCCAGGCACCCCTGCAAGCTCTTCAAGCCTGGGTCCCTTTGGTGCTCCTCCTTTGAACAGGGCTGCACCTCCTCAAAGAGCTTTTTGCCTTTGTGTCCACGGGGCCTGGGTTTGCTAGCGGGTTTTCTTGTCTTTATTCTTGTGATGCTGGTGCACATCTCAGCATGTGTGCGAGGTCTTTAAAGCAGAAGGGAGACAACTGGGAATGAGTGTGGCGTGTGCACACTTAAAAAAAAAAATAAAAGAAAAAAAATAAAAGAGATTGCTGGGATTTTAAACAGGCTAACCCCTGTGTTTCTGTTTAGGTGGTGCTCTTTAGTGGAACTGAGCAAACACAACTTCAGTGAGAGGTTTTGGTGCTGACCTTGTTAGAGTTTGAAACCCTTTCTAGGCATTATCCTTCTAAGCAAGTTTTTCTACCAAAAGCAAGCAAAAAACATTCAGGTGGAGCCCTGTGATGGTACTTACACTGATTCCTCAGCTGTGGCCTTTCTTACTACCTAGAGTATGTCTCTGGTTACTTTTTGTGAACTTGTGAATGAGCTTTCCATCAGAATGCAACATGCTGCAAATGGAAGTGAGGTCAGTTTGAATTATGCAGATTATCAATGTTCACAGAGACTTTTCTGCTGAGTTTTGTAACATCTTTAAATAAATTCTTTGAAGTAGTGAAATTTTGATGGAGAAATTACTGGAGGTGATAGAATTGGCAGCTGTGTTAATTTAGAGAGATTAAGATTTTCATTGATTTAAAAAAAAAAAGCCACCACAAAACCAAATAAAACCACAACAAAACCCATCAAAGACTGCATGCCGAAATTTGGTATAGAAGACCTCAGTCCAGGAATGTGTTACATTTACATTGATTGTTTATCACATTCTGGCTTTTAAAAAGTTTACATTTTGAGGAGCATATTATCTGGCATCAATCATTTAGGACTTAAAACATACATAAAAGCTAAAGCAATAATTTGGCAAGCACCCTACTATGTAAACAAATCAGCACAGGAGCTGGTGCTGGCTGTCGTTTATGAAGATTATCAACTAATTAAGCCATTTACAGTGAGCCAATCTCATGGTATTCCCATTATTGCCTTGAGAGCAGCTGAAATCAGTCCAGGCTGTGGTCTGTGATGAGTGAAAGGACCTCACAGCCAGTGTTTCCCTTGTCTGTAGACAGCAGCAGAACAAGCATTCGTGCTTCTGTTGCAGTTTCATTGCGTTGTTGCACTTACCTACAGGAAAGGTATAGGCAGCTTGAACTATTCAGTCACTGTACAACTACTTCAGGTAACAAATGAGTTTTCTTTTGGACACAGATACATCCAGTCACAAATCAGCTGATTGTGTTAAGTTACCTGTCCTGTAGGACAGCAGGAAATGGAGATACAGCTCATTAGTCTCTGGGTATGTGTTCTATAAACTGCCAGGGATGCGTAACATCTAAGAGGGTAATATTGAGTGCAAGGCATTGACCTCTAGTTAAGGTCTAAATGCTAAGATGACTGCAAATCGTCAGGAAATGCCTCATCCTGCTTGACATTTGCATGGTTTGTGCTGTGTTTCCTGTGAAGGAAAACAAAGCTTGAGGCTGCTGTTGTTGTTTGTGTTTTTGACTTTTCTGTTAACAACAGTTTAAGCATCTCTTGTTTGGTTTTAGTTTTTTTTTTTTTAATTAAGTGTGCATTTCTAGATGTATTTTTACACATCATTTCCTATGGGAAAGGATGGGCTGGGGAACATAGGGATGTGAAACCTGGGAGTACGTCAGTAATTGGATTTGGTTTTGTGCAGCCACAGGAAACTTAGTGATTGATTGAGGGCCTGCAAGGGTTGACCTTTCTTAAAGCAGACATGCCCTGGGGGCAACAGGATTTATTGATAGGTGGCTAGAAAATAACTATTGTTCACTGACATCCTTTGTTTTCTTCTTCTTCCTTTTTAAAACAGGTTTGAATTATAATTTGACGGCTGATGTGGCAAAGAAGGAAAAGAGCCAGCAAGCCAGAGTTTACTTTGTGAATTCTGGAGAGACACTTGGGCAGATCACAGAGAAGTTACAGCTGTCGTACATGCAGGAAAAGTGTGAGCATTACCTGGCATATGTCAAGGTCGGTACATTCCTGTCCTTACTTACATTGGCCTCATTGCAGTTCCACTTTTTTTTTTAAATATATATTCAACCAATTAAAGGATGCTGCTTGGTTTCAAATGTTGTTTTCCTGACAGGTGAACAAAGTTTTTTGGTTGGAAGCTCTGAACTTCTTGCTTGGCATTATTTGTCAGTCTGAGCACCATTGGGCCTTCAAGACTTGGTGCCTAGAATATGTGTTTTACTTATGTTTGATCGGGTGCATTTGTGAGGGATTTCTTTCTTGTTTTGGCTTGGTTTGTTGATACACTTGTTATACTCAAAGAGTCAAAGTTTTGTTTTGGCAGGAGCAGCGGGTTTAGTGTTTGGTTTTGTGTGCTGTCTGACTGCACAAAGGGCTGGTGATGCAATCTGTGGGAATGTCAGGGTAACGTGGGGTCCATCATGAAGCAATTAGGATCTTGGGTTTGAAGAGCACCCTGGGTTTCATCTGGGCTTGAAAACAGCAGTGGGATAACTTAATTTCACATGTGTCATGGTCCTAGGGATACAGAGAGTGCTTTCCACATATGCTGGGTCATAGAGAGGGTCTGTTCTTCCTGTGAGAAACTCTTTGTCCAGGCTCTACTAGTACTGTAATTAACTTTGCTTGGTAGCTGTTGTTGAAGAAATGTCACCTAGGTGCCATTCTGTTTGCAAAGTGCGTGCAATAGTTTTCTTCTCAACTCAGAAATGTATAGAATGGGTTTGGAAATTATACAGGAAGGAGATTTATTTTTTTAAACTGTGTATATATTACAAGCACTAATCTGTATCACCAGTCTGGAGGGCAGTATGAGGCAATATGGTTGTGTGAGTTGCATATCCTCCTTACTGAAGGACATATTCCCATACTATGACCTAAATTCAGTGGATATCACTTGGAACTGTCTTGTTTTGAGAATCCAGCAGGTTCAGACACCCCTAAATGCATAAACTTTTCCAGGAAGCTTCTTTATACCTAAAAAACTGAGAACTGGAGGTAAAAATTGATCCTTTGACTTTATCAACATTTTGTGCATGGCTGTTGAGAGAAAATAAAATAAATAAAGGGACCACCGAGGAGGAAGTGATGTCCTATTAATTTGTGTGGATCTCTGGGAAGAGACTAGATACCTCCCATGTTTTTTTTGTTTCTGGAACAAGCTTATAAAATAAAACGTAGACATATGAGATTGCCATTACTTAGAAAATGTGGCTGTGAGTTACGAATTCTGGTCTTTCTCAAATGAGCACATCTGGTTAGGCTTTAATGTATTGAGTTCAGATGAAAAGGAGCATGTCCCTTTCTATCTTAACCCAATAATGATTTCTTTCACATTAGTCCTGTTGTAGGTTTTGGGTACTGTACAGAATTTGTTAAAGGGCAACATATACCCAGGAAACTATTTATTGTAGCATTTCTAACTGATGTTGGGAATGCGAAGGTAACCACTATTTTTCTGGTGAATTCCTGGGAAATTTGACTTTTATAGGCAAGAGAAACACTTAAACATGTTTAAAAATACCAACAACTTAACGCAAACCAGCTGGTTAACTAATAAGGCTATTGGCTTTCTATATGATATAAGCAGCTATTTTTCACCGTTGGAAGAATAGCAGGAAGTGTTGTTTGTTCGTGTAAGAGAGAATGTGAAGCAGTGGAGAAAGATAATCCCTTTGCTTTCATGGGAAAGGTGATATGATCCACAAGGCTACATGACATTAGAAACATCAAAGAGAGCCCTGCAGACTCTGGAAGAGTGGAAATGGGGTCATGATCTTTTGCTGCTATCCTGAAGTAACAGCTAGTAAAACAAAAACCCTGAAAAACAAAAAAATCCTCCCAAAACTCCAACCGGAAATCTCCTTGATTGCGTAGTTTTGTGACAGAATGGGTGTCAAAAGATGTGGGCTTAAAATATATGAAGTATTTCACTTAGGCTTTCCTCTTTCCTTTTTATTTTACTGTATGCCTGATGAATTCACCTCCATGGCTAATTGGGTTGTTTGCAGTTGCATCCTTAACCTGCTTTATTTTTGTTCATCTGAATCCTTCATTTGTTTTATTATTATTCATTTGAATCCTTGGTGACAAATATTTTTATATGGTCACAGGAGGATGTCAGTTCTGGACTGTCTGTGGTCAAGGATAGAGAAGCTGTTTGGACTTATGTGTGACCTGCTAGCTTGACAAACCGTACTAGATAAAGAAGGTGTACAGTCCAAATGGCACACAGCAGAACTCTGTAGGTTGTTAGTTAAATAAAAGCTTGTGCCAGGCCTTTCTGGATGACATTGTCTTACCAACATGTAGTTGTAGCATGTTGGAGGCATAAAACAAAGGGACTGAGGAAAGTTGTGGAAAATTTAGACCTATACAAGCTTGCTGCAATTTCTTTTGACAGGATTGCTCTCAAGAAACCCCAATGAAACTGAGCACTGGAAGAGCTGTGGGCTGCAAATGAGCTGACAGGGATAATCATTAAATTGTTTTGCAATTGATAAGTCTCAATGTTTTGAGCTTGACCCCTTTGCTATTTGTGCTCCCCTCTCAGGACAGGAACTACCGTTCTTATTGCTGCTAATGAATTTGAATACTGAAGTCTGTCTTTCCTCACAACTGTGCGGCTGAGATGGCCTCAAGTTGCGCCACGGGAGGTTTAGATTGGATATTGGATTGAATATTAGGAAAAAATTCTTCACAGAAGGGGTTGTCAGGCATTGGAACAGGCCGCTCAGGGAAGTAGTGGAGTCACCATCCCTGGAGGTATTTAAAAGGCGTTTAGACAAGGTGATTAGGGACCTGGTTTAGTGCTAGAGTTAGTTTGGGTTATGGTTGGACTCAAGGATCCTGAGGGTATCTTCCAACTGAAATTATTATATGAGATAAATGGATCTCAGAAGGTTTGTAGGTCATGTGTAGATCAGAACTTGATCTTGTACAAGGCAGGGTACTGAATTACAGTTCCAGTTGCTAGAATTATGGTAATTAATGAAAAAAATGTGTTTTTCTGGTTGAGAACGGAATGGAAATGCTTTGGGACTTTAAAATGCTTTGTTTTGTTTTGTAGTGGGTATGAGGAAGTAGAGAAGCAGTTTTCTGATTATTTTTTCTTTCTTTTTTTATCCCTTCTCCACTGGAACCTGTTTGTTTTCTTTTTTAAAAAACGTAAATTCTTTAGCATACCTAGACAGCAGTTCCAATACTCGCAGCGCCTCAAGTGTCATCTGCAAAAGCTGCATTTGTTTTAATTTAAACCACCTTTGGAGGTTTGCCTGATACATTCAGTAGAAAATGGGCAGCTGGTGCAAGTGGCTTTTAATTGAGAAGTTGAGGAGCGTTGCTGGTTCTCTCATGTGAGCACATAGCTGATCCCCACTGTCCCTCAGGAGATGCTTTGCTGCTGGACAGTTCCTCCTCTGGCAGCTGGGGATGATCGTGCTGCTGCTACAGACTTTCTCTCCTTCAGAGGGGATATAACTACTAATAGCAGATAAATGCATCACATGGTAAATGTCCAGCAGTTTTGTGGGAGGAAAACTAGGCTGAAGTTTAAATCTGATTAGCTTTTTTTTTTTTTTAAGAGGTTTGGGTTTTTTGTAGCAGGCATGACATAAATATGAGAAAATTGAATGTCGTACCAAGAGGAGAAGATGAAGTTGCAGAAGGGAGTAGAACAGAAAAGATGAAGAAAATAATGGGCTTGGAGGCTTTACAAGTGTCTCCTTAATTTTAATATCTGGGCCTGCTGCTGAAATGTAGAGTTTTCTCTTGGGAACTGCCCTCATTTGATGGTGCTCAGAAGATGTGAGCTGCGTGTTTAAGACATGCTGTGATCAGGGCATCATTATTTCCCCTTTCCAGTACCTGCCCTAGTTGTTTTCTGCTTATGTGCGCTCCTCTAATATTTAGGATAGATTTACCTGTGGATAGGACAAGACAATTTGATGCAGACAGCAAAGCACATTGTGCCTTCACATTTATGTGGGGTCAAATCTCATATTCCTTGATTTGTGACAAAGATGTAATGGTGATGATTGTGAAAGCCCTTGTATGATTCCCGCTTTTATTAAAGAAGCACTGTCTGGTTTCTTACCACACCATGGGCCAGCTAGCTGGGCTCCTATTGCTACCAATCACTGCTCTCTGTGTGCATAGTGAATGGTTTGTAATAACTCCAAACACCATCAGCAGTCCTGGCACATGATTAAACCAGACACAGCATTTATATTTTCAAGAGATGCTTATCTTGGTGACTGTCTGGTTGTTTTAAGCAGTCTCATGTTGCTCATTGTATTAACGCTTGATGGATCCAGCTATAGCTTATGGGGAGGGTGGAGCCAAGAAGCAACAGAGGAACAGTGAAACAAAAGGCCCTTCATAACGGCATATAGGTGAGGAGCTAATGCTGTGTTTGTACAGGCAGATTTTGAATAAAATGCCACTCTTTCAACAGAAATTGCACAGCTATGATTTGTTCACTGCTGAATTCTGTAGCCAAAAGTTTGCCTTTTTGTGAGTATATTTCTGGCCTTTGTCTGCAGTGCATCACTATTACTTCAGGTCTCTAAAGATACTCTGGGATGCTGATCTCTCACAACTTCATCTCTAGTGCTTGCCAATTTTAGTCATGGTCTGTGGTTGTGGTTGTTTCTCTCTCTGTAGCTGTTTGATCTCATCTGAGGGGGATGCATTTATTAGAGTATTTTATTCTTCATTCATAGCAATCTGGTTTTTTCCTAGAGTCTGGGTAGCAAAGCATTCAGTCTGTCACATGTGATGTGGAGATGTTATCATGAGATGGTATCATTTTGATCATTTGCACAAAGCACTTTCTTCTGAAAGTTGTCTGCCTGTGAATTAGCATCTCTCTGTTAAGGTTTAGCTGATGGTGTAACAGGATACTGCGAGACAGCCAGAGACACTCAAGAGCTTATTCTGAAGTGTGTGTGTTTGTGGGTTTTTTGTTTTTTAAATGGGGCAGGTTTCTCCCATACTGTCAACAGGGGACCTTTGGGAGGGAGGCGTTATTGGCAGATTTTGCTGCTGAAGCACTCAAATTAGGTTTGGTGGCTACAGGCTGAGTCTGGTTGCTTACATTTAGTGAGGCCTTTCCTGGGACACTGGTGCTACAAGTGATGGGTCAGGTATTGGACGTGGATGGTAACCACTGCTTGGAGGAGGGCGAGGAGGTGAAAACTGGTCCCTCAGCAAGTGCAGCTCCTATCGGTAGTAGCCTATCTGGTCCTGCTCACCTCTCCCTGGGAGATGAGAGAAATCAGAGCAAGTCAGGGGGATAAGACTTGAACCAGAGATTGCTTTTGCAGCAGCAATAGCTATGAAAACTTAGTCGCTGTTATCCAGAATTTCGCAGAGTTTGCACCACTGGAGAAACAAAGGCAACAGTGACCTGTGCCAGCCTGCAGCAGGAAGTTTATCATCACTTCAAGAAAGGCGAAAGCTGCTGTGTAGTTTTGCCAGGAATGATCACTGCAGTGAGTGAGATTCAAGACCAAGAGCAGAGTTGATATCTTTGCGTTTGTTCCTCTTTGTTGTTTTTTCCAAATTTTTTGTGTTTTCCCTTTTGCTGAGCCAACTGGAGAAACTGTCAGGCTGAGCCAGAAGCAGTCAGATCATATGTTCACTCGTAAAGGACTGTGGGATAAGTTGGGTGATCACAAAGCACAGAGGTTTATTTGCAGAAGAGTACTTTCCGGAACAATTATGTTTTTCAAAACTGTGCGAAGTGTGCTCATAATCTATTAGCACAGCCTGCCTCCCCTTCAGCAGAGCAAAATAAATACAATCTTAGCAAAATAAATCTAGTGTTTTCTGTTGCCTTACTCTGTTGTAAAGTGGTCAACCCTCTCGTTTTGGAAGAACTCTGTCTGGTGCTGGGTAGAGCTGATGTCTCACCTTGAAAAATAAGCCAGGGAGTAGAGAAGCTGCATTTTTTCCTGAGTAGCTCATGTGGGCAAAGGAAAAACAGTTGTTAGCTGCATAACTCTGGGTTCCTTTTCATTGCCTTGTAAGCACAGGGATTTAGACATACCAGAAAGAGTATTAAGAATTGGTGGGAAGACTGACATCTTTGAGCTGAATATCAACTGTGTCAAGATTTAAATACTGTTAATGACCATGGAGTTGTCTTTGGCTTTTCCAAAGGTTTTTGCAAGGTTCAGCAGGAGCAAGTAAGATTGTCTGTTAAGGATGAGCTTATACTCAAGTTTGAAACTGTTCTGCACAATGTGGCTAGAATGAAGCTGCCAAATATGCCTGGCACTAGCATCTGTTCAGAGGGAACCAATGCTGCAAGTGGTGAAGTGCTGTAAGACCTACTAGGGCTGGTAGTGCAGCTACATGGGAGAGCAAATTACAGTAGATATTGTGCTATTAACTGTTTGGGGACTTTTTCCTGGGCAGTGTTGCTAGTAGGGCTGTTTGATAACCCGAAAGGTCTTGGGTCCTTAGTCTAGTGGGAGACTTTCAGCTGTGAGATGAAGGCAGAGGTTTTGTCCAGATGCCCTTCCTCTGCCTGTCTTCCCAGATTTTTAAGGAAATCACTTTTTTCTTTTTTCTTTTCTTTTACGTTCACGCTGATAGAAGATATAAGTGGGTGGCAAATGTCTCCTTTCTGGTTGGAGAGTATCTTTGAGTGTTTTCTGCTCTATATGGAGCTTGTCCATTATAAAAACATGGAAACAAACAAAAAAAATCCTATTTCAAGTTTTATCAAAGTATCTAATTTTACTTTAGATCACTATTGCTCTTTGACTTTTGCCAGCATGTATGAGAAGGCCAAGTTTATGGCCCAGGCAGAAACTTGTTTGCTCTGATGGAGCTGCTATCAAAGTGCCTGGGTAATCACATTCATGAATCCAAGCAGAGAGATTTTATGCTCCCCAAATGAAATAAATATCATCTTGAATAAGGCTCAAAGTCAGTAGACTTACAGCACGGTGGCTGCTGAAATTCTGCTTTGTCTGGCTTGTATTTCTTTTTACCTGCCTTTTTTAAACTGTATTGTTCCCTGCTAAACCCTAAAGGGATCTAAACCTTTAATCTTGAGCCTCTTCATAAACTTGTCCCTTTGATATATTCTGTAATGGGAAAGAAATATGATTTATTTTTTAAGTAGAGTCTCTCAAAAATGTGTATTTCTTAAGTTTTAACACAGCTGAGAATTGATTTTATTATATGTAAAGTCTTAATGAAGCATGACACTTCACTGCTGCACTTAGACCTTCAGTAGCAGGTGTGTACCAAGCTTTACTGTCTGCCCACTGATGTGTTTCTGTCTGATACTGTAGTTCCTCAAAAAGAGATTTAATTTGCATATTAAACCTTTTGGAGACCCAGGAGGGGCAGATTTAGGCCTGGATGGAACATGGCTCTTTTAGGGAGGAAGATACCAGAGCTTGTGGTTTGGAGAGGCTGTCCATGGGCTTTTGTCTGGCAGGAGTCATTGCATTTCCCAGTGATGGCACTTTTAGGAAGTGAATGGCCAAACAGAGATAAGAGGTGCTGCACTTTGTGCCAGGAAAAGTTATTTCAAAAGGCAGGTAATGATGGATAGGAATATTTTTTGCTTTCTCTGGCACTCCCGGTTAACCAAAGAGCTTGTTTTCTCAGATGGAAAGAAGCAACAGAGAAGGCAACACCACTACTGTTTTAGAAACTTCCTGAGCTTGTGGAGGTTTTTTGTTGGTTTTTGGTTTTTTTGTTTGTTTAGGGGGTTTTTGTGTGGCCTTTTTTTTTGGTGGTTGTTTGTTTGTTTGTTTTTGTTTTGTGCTGAGTCATATAAGCTAAACACATGATGGCAAATTATGCCGTGAAAGTCTATTAGTACGTCTTTGGGACAAGTTTACACTTACGGGGAATATGCTCAATGCTAGAGTCTTGCTGCAGAACATTACAATAGGGAATAGCTTGTTTGTCTTAGTGGTTTTCCTGTTTATAACACATGGAGGAATATCAGTCTGTGCAGTAATCTCAGACACACGCATGTACATGGTTGACTTATCCTGTCCAAACTGGGGAGTACCTAAAATTATCACCCTTTCATTTTGCTACCTTTAGGAAGCAATGAGCAAAGCACTTTATTGGGAAACACTGGATGCAACTTCCAATACAAAACTCCTCTCCAGGCTAAAAAGAAAACAATTAATTTTGCTGGCTGTGACTTCTGGGTATGTTCCAAACATATAACCTCCTCGTAGTCAGAACAGGCTTGGGACTCCTGGGAGACTCTGTGTTCAGTTTGGTTTGGATGGCAACACGTAATGTTAATCCGGTGCCCTAATTCATACTGAAGTGCTTGACAATATGTTTGAAGAAATATGGGAGTAACAGGTTGCAGGCATGGAGCTTTTTTGGCAGAAAATGCCTCTTCTCCCTTTCTCCCCCACTACGTAACCTCAGTTGTGGAACTGAGTTAATCTTAAACTCCTGAGGTCCAGAAACAGTTGAGGAAATGCCCGTACCCTGTGCTGTTACCCTCATCCCCACCAGCCCACCGGCGTTTCCATATGCGATGGGGTAGTTACAGATGGTATGGTTGTGCTGGTGATCAAAAGCTACAGTCCTTGTCATAGACTTCTGGTTTATTGTGTAATTTTAATTATCAATTCCCCTTGTAGAGCTCCATGATCTCTCCTGGAATACCACTTATTTTAGGGAATGTTTAGTATTTTGTACCTGGAACCTGCATGTTACCCTACGCTAGCTGTGCTCCTCTGAAGATTTGAAAGGGGTAGTTATCTGGGATTTCAAATTGTTTTTTGCTTGCCCATGGTGTCTTTGACTGAATGGCATATGCTGAAGCTTGTTTCCTGACTATATACAAGATATTCTTATGGATTGGATGCATCAGGCACGTTGGCTTGTGCTTCTCTCCTTCAGTGTGTTGTGATTTTACAATGGCCTTTTCTCCCACCAAATGTTTGTGGTTACTGTGCTTGCTTTCAGTGGTCACTTCTGTTTTGAAAAAAGGGTCATCTTTGAAAATAAGCGTACTTTTGAAAGCTATCCTCAAAGCAGTGAAGTAGTCAAATTTTAGGAACATGTGCAAGCTAATTTTGAGAGTTTGTTTCTTCTGTTGGTGTCCACTGACTGGCTCACAGTGTAATGTGCCATTTGTTTCCATCTAGTGTTAAAATTTTTATTGCTGCATGTGAATTACACAGCTTTAAAAGAACAATTTTCAGAAGAGGATATTGTAAAGGCTGCATGTAACACAAATGTCTGATTGGTCCTTAAGCAAAAATTCAGTGCTGCTGCACCGAAGAGGTTTTTCTGATGAGATTCCACCAAGAACATAATGTGGCAACTTCAGTGTTTCACAGAAAATTTAACCAGAGGATCTTCTAGTCTGCCTTTATTGTCAAGTTATTGACCACTTTTTCTGCCTAAATTGCACCTACTGGTGTTCATGATTTGTCATACTTAATACGAGTAGTTTCCCACAAAAGTCCTAGTTGAAATTATTTGTGAACATTTCTCTTTTCTGTTAAAAACTGTAAAATACTTCATAGTGAATGGCTTTTGCATGGTTTTTATACAAGTTGGATTATTTTATTGCCATCTTGTTGTTCTAGCTATTTTATATCTTCATTTATGTGTAGGTTTTAAGGCACTGAATATGTTTTTACTCTGTGATATGTGAATGTGCCTAATACCATAAGGCTAGGACTGGGTGATAGCCTGACTGTAATAACAAATAATAATCAAAATAAGAGAAATTTTGCAATAGTTTATATTGCTTTTTTTGTTGTTCTGAAAGCAGACTGAGATCTGGTGTTAAATTCTAGACTGAAATTTGAAGAGTTAGCTGTAAATCTAAGGGAATCTAGTGTGCGAGTAAAGTAAATTTATGACTTCCTTCTTTTGGCACACACCCTGCATCACTAAAGACTTCCTTAGATGACAAAATAAGTTAAAAATACAACTGGTTAAACTTGTCGTGACTTAGTAATTTTCATCCCATTAGCAAGCACAGCTTCTCATTTGGCAAGATTGGCTATAAGGGAAGTGACATTAATGTCACTTTGGTGAGAAGAAAAGTGTAAAAATAGAAATTAGTAACAAAGAGAGTACGTTAAAACAGAATATGTCTTACATAAATTTATACCTTCTTTCACATATTTTTTACCTGTTATGATACAGAATGCACCAAGTGAAACATACCATTAGCCATGAAAAAGTGGTTTTGGTGAAACCAAAGTATATAGGGACAACAGTCTGATGAAAAGGCTTTAAAATCCCCTTTGTGTAAGTGACTAAGCTCTGTCACCTGTACCTGGGTCGTGGCAACCCCTGGTATCAATACAGGCTATGGGATGAAGGGATTGAGAGCAGCCCTGCAGAGGAGGACTTGGGGGTCCTGGTGGATGAAAAGCTGGACATGAGCCAGCAATGTGCACTTGTAACCCAGAAGGCCAATCATATCTTAGGCTGCATCAAAAGGAGCGTGTCCAGCAGGTTGAGGGAGGTGATTATGCCCCTGTGCTCTGCTGAGACCCCACCTGGAGTCCTGAATCCAGCTCTGGAGCCCTCAGTACAGGAAAGACATGGACCTGTTGGAAAGGGGGTAGAGGAGGCCACAAAAATGATGAGAGCGCTGGACCAGCTCTCCTATGAAGACAGGCTGAGAGAGCTGGGGTTGTTAGCCTGGAGAAGGCTCTGGGGAGACCTTATTGTAGCCTTTCAGTACTTAACAGCAGCCTATAAGAAAGATGGGGAGAGACTTTTTAGTGGGGCCTGTTGCAATGAGACAAGAGATAATGGTTTTAAAGTAAAAGAGGGTAGATTTAGGCTAGACATAAGGAAGACTTTTTTACAATGAGAGTGGTGGAACACTGGAACAGGTTGCTCAGAGAGGTGGTTGATGCTCTTCAAGCTCTGGTCTTTCATGTACAAAGTGTATGAGACCAGAGTGAAAAATTGTAAAGCAGAACCTTTTTTTGTTATTATTTTCTCATAAAGATATCCTTTATTCAGAGAAAACAGGTGGTTTCATGGGACTGTAATAGCTATAAATGTCTCCTTTTAAATCATTGAGCAGATCACTGAGTGGTGCTAAATCACTCTTTTGGTTATATGCTGCCAGGGAAAACTATTGCTTTGTGCCCTGGTGAAGTACAGAAGCCTGACAAATTCACATCGTAACAAACACAATTTTGTATGAAAAATATTACCCATGTGAAAGTGAGCGAGTCCAGTTCCCAGTTGTGGTCTGTGACCGCCCCACCCCAGAAGAAGCTTGCCCAGGCAAGGCTGCTGGTTTGCCTGCATGCAGTGAGCTCTGCAGTTCGTGATGAAGTGGAGTTTTGAGCCCACCAGCTGCTACTGGCAACCTATGAGCTCCCTCTGACTTGGAGATGTCAGTGGAGGCCTGGCACACATGAGCTTTCAACCCTGCTCGACTGCAGGAAGGGAGCTGGAGGAGTTGGTTTCCATTTTCTTGTGTTACCCATGTGATTGTTTCCATAAAAGCTGCCCCTCACAAATTGCAGCAGCAAAAATCATGAGCTGGCTTTGAGAGGATGAGCCCTGGAGCACAGCCAGGTTTGGGAGCCCAGTTCACACTCTGTGCTGAGGCAACACAAGCACTGCAACCCTGGCAAAAGAAATCAATGGCAAAAACTATCCCAGGCTTCAGCAAGGGGTGAGGATCTTGCCTGGAGACCAGAGCAGACCCTACTCACGTGAGACAGCATTTTCAAAGCCTTTTCTGAACCCACTGAATGTTTCTGGCATGGGAGAATGGGTGAGTGTTTAAGCTGCTTGGGAAGGTGCTTCCACCTCTGGTATTTCCGTTCCTGCTAAATGCACCGGGTCAGGTTGTGCTGCCTATATCTCTGCGTGACCGATACATATTTAGTCAGTTGTGGCAAAATACATCCCTGAAATGGAGATACTGCATTAAACTATGCTGTGACACCATAGCCATTGCAAGCAATAAATACTATCCAAAGGGTTGGTTTTTATTTGTCCTTTTCAAGAACTTGGACAAATGCCAGGACTTATTTTTAAACTTTATATAAGCAACTTACGTATTTGTGATGGCTCACTTTTCTTGCCTTACTATTTTGGGAACAGTCCTAATTTTGCCCTATATTGTTTCTGTTGGTCTTTTTTGACGTTTGTTCTCTCTCTTCCCTCCTATTTTGTAACAAAATGATCTAATGTCCTGTGTTGACTGAAGGCTGGTGGGTTCAACACAAGGTTGCTTGCATTGAGGAACAAGCAGAACTTACTTACAGGGTTTCTGCTGTATCCTCCTCCTACTTACCAAGACAGCTATTATAAAAAAAATCTAATAAGCTGTACATATCTTTCTTTTGGTGTTAATGCTGCGTTTTTTATCTTGAAAGGAGTACTCCTGCGTGCAGCTCTGGAGAGCTGCATGGTGGGCAGCCAGCTTAACACTTAATTCTTTTCTTTTATTACTATTAATTTCCTGCTATAAGCATTCTCATTATGCCTGTCCTTAATTCTTTAATGCAGCGATTCTTACACTGTCAGCCTTGAAAATGTTCCAAAGGCAATAAAGGTAAAATGCTACTTAAGAATGTTCTACAGATCTCTTCTTGTTGCTTTTCTGACTACCAGTACTGTCCTGGAGTCACTGCTCCCACCTACGCCAGAGGCAGAGAAGCTGCCATGATTCCTCATTGACTTAATTGCACAAAGTCAATGGGATTATTAAAGTACAGTAACACACCTGCCTTTCATGATGATACCTCCTAGGATCTATTTGTCTCTTTAGTGACTGTGTCAGTCCAACTATTGGGATCAGGGACAGCCTTTGGTACAGACCTTTGTATAAGCAGCAGCAGTGTTCATGGCTATAAAAAACCAGGGAGACAGTCACTATGATGGATGAGGAACTTGTAAAGTCTGGATGTGTGAGGGGTTGTTTTCTTAAAATAGGGTCATGGTTTGACCCCAGCTGGCAGCAAAGCACCATGCAGCCACTCGCTTGCTCCCTGTGGTGGGATGGGGAAAAGAATTGAAAGGATAAAAGTAAGAAAACTCATGGATCGAGATAAAGACAGTTTAATAAGTAAAGCAAAAGTTGCATGTGTGCAGGCAAGCAAAGCAAAACAAGAGATTCATTCACTACTTCCCATCAGCAGGCAGGTGTTCAGCCACCCCACGAAAGCCGGGCTCCATTGTGCATAATGGTTACTTGGGAAGACAAGCTCCACCACTCCAAATGCCCCTCTTTCTTCTTCCCCCAGCTTTGTATACTGAGCATGATGACATATGGTATGGAATATCCCTTTGGTCAGTTGGGATCAGTTGTCCTGGCTGTGCCCTCTCCCAGCTTCTTGTGCATCCCCTGCATCCTCACTGAAAAGTCCTTGAACTGGGGTAAGCAAAATCCAAATCCAAAACATGGCACTATAGTAGCTACTAGGAAGAAAATTAACTCTGAAACCAGGACAAATAGACATCCTCAAAAAAATCCAAAGGAGTATATAAGCTGTCTAAATCTTTTGAGAAAGGTCAGAAATTATTAGTAACTTTGTAAGAAATGAAAAAAAAAAATCCAAAGCTTGAAAAGGCTCATGTAAAGCTTTGTATATGTGTTTTATGTTTGATATAGCTGCTGGTGGCTGAGAAGCAGGAAATGAAATAAGTAGTTATGAAGAAGAAATGAATATCATCAGTGATATATATATATTAGATCTATAGATCACATATACTTCTAATGTCAATATGCAAGGACTATTTAAATTAATTTAGGAGATGATGTGTTTCTAATTGTTATCTCATCTTCTTCAACTTTTTTTTTTTTTTTTCCCCCCCCAGATCGTCTGTGTGTAAGCTTGGAGAACTTCTTAGAGATCTGTGTTACATGTGAGGCAGGGGGAAATCTGGTCAACCAGATAAATGCTTATGCTTTGTGATGTATTTTGCAAAGGACTTGTTACAAAATATAATAGATTGATACCTGGGAATCTTCTTCACAACAAAACGGATGTTGTTTAGCATGTTGGTTTTCTTACTACTAAATCCTTTCTCATTCTGCTGAGCGCATTCCTTCAGTGCCAGGCTGGATGATAGGTGTAGGCCACGAGACAAGCATTCTGTAGCAGTTTACCTTGCCAACAGCCCGGCATCATCCAAAAAGAGCTTGATTTATGATCCCTGGAGAGCATGGCATGTAGATTAGCTTGGATTGACAAGGAGCGTACTGCCAAACTTACAGTCCGCCTAGGATTTCATTGGTCTGTGCTGGACCTACAGCTGGCTCTAGGCTTTGTCAGGGGAATTTAGCATACCTCTATTACAAACCCCTGCTTCTTTTTTAAAACCTTTTTATCAGCTGACAAGTGCCAAAACTGTGCATCTATACCTACAGGTTGCAGTGTTTCAGATGAGTCTGCTAATGGGTATTTATTTGGTAATAACATAGTTAAGGAGAGGCATGATTATGTTCTGCTCATTTGTGTACCACTTGCAATTTTGAACAGACAGAATATTCTTATTCAGTTTTGTCCTCACCATTTGATCTTCCACCCTCAGAAAAGCTTTTCCTTTTGAGGTGTTGCAAGTAGTTAGTTTTGTGGATTCATACAACTGAATCTGGGTATGAAAGACAGGACTACATTAAGCTGTGGGATGAAAATTATCTTATGTATATGTTAAACACAGATGATGGAAATCTTGACCCACAAGATTACTTCACTAGACAGATGGATGGAACTAACTAAAAATATGCAAGTTTATTGCATTCCCTTAGGAATACTTTACTATTATTACCACTAATTTACTAGTATTTTGACTAATATTTACAACGTTTTAGTATGAATTTTCAGCTCATCCTTTATTTTATGCAGACCATACATTTCTGAGTAGTGAGCTGGAATAAACTCCATTCATTTGCTTAACTAAGCCTTCTACTCTTCCCCTTTTCTCTTATTTTGGAGCAGTCTTGTTCATATGAAGGGAGAGGGAGTGATACTGATTTTAATGTTAATTATATTTACAGAAACCCCTCCTAATCAAAACTTGTTTGAAAAAGAAAGCCTGTTTAGAAGGAAGTTTAAAAGACATCTTCTTTAGGAAAAGAAAAACACTCAGGGCATGTTATAGTAGCATCTAAAAATTCCTAACAAGACATGAACTTTTACTGTGCTAGTCATAGAAAAAAAGCACATTTAGGAACATTGTTTTACCCTTTGAATGTAACAGTCTGTCAGGGCTGCTCTTACCCTCTTTGCTCGAGAATTGCAGCTGGGTAATCCAAGGAAGGAGAAGTCACTGAAGGGAATGAGAGGTGGCTGCAGCTCTTGCATGCAGGGTGTTATGTTCCGTATTTATCTTGTATAGATCCTTTTCAAGCCTGGGTTTTATGAATTCAATTGCAAGGGGTAAAGGGATAAATATCCATGATTTTTACCAGCTAGTGGTTGGGGGACTGTGGTGCTAAGCCATATTGCCTAAGAACTGTTTACTGCCACATGCAAAATGAATGTACAGGGCCCTTTCCTATTGAGTCAGTGATGAGCAAGAAGGTGAGTGTGGTATTGGGAGTCAGCACTGCCCTTCAGCAAGACGGCAGCTGCGGAGTTCATCACGTGACCTGTTGTAGCTAGATAATACACATGGATTAATTTTGTTTAATTAGTTAAGTCCTTACCTACAGCTGATTGAACATTTGTTACCTTCTGGGTGTTTTTATATGGGACTTAAAACATCCATACCCTTTTTTTTTTTTTTTTTAATGTGGCATTTGCAAATGGATTTTTTCAGTTGCCAGTGTTTTTGTTGAAACACTGAAAACAGGTGCAATTTCCCCTTTTTTTGCATACATGAAAGTGTTGGTTTTTTCCATGTAATCTCTTTCCCAAATAGTGTAAAGGGACTAAACTATGATGCTAAGCATATTTCATTCCAGTTCAGTCACTAAAGCTTGTTACTTCATAGTACTTTAGGCCCCCTGGAAGAAATAAAAGATGCTACAGCAGGGGATGGTACTAAGATATTTTTGAGGAGTTTGTCTGGAACACGATACCAACAGTGGCTGTCTGAGAAAAAAAGTGACAGTAGCACTGATGTAAATGAGACTGACGTGCATGACTGGGTGATAGTCATCTCATCACACTTCCCATGTCTGCAGCTACTTACCTTTGGTTGTCTTTACAACAAATGGAAAGAAATAAGCATTTTTAGGGCACAATTCACTTGGCCCACTCCACATGTGTGTTTTAGAGTGAAACAAGTCAGACTCCATTGACTAGGTCTTCACTGGCTCACAAGAAAGCCAAGGGCAACTTGTTGGAGGTAGACATGTGTATTCCAGATGTCTGCATTTAACCAAATGAATCCCACCCAATCCGGTCCAATGTTGTCTGACATTATTTGCAAGTTAAGAAGGAAAAATACTGAGTTGGTAATGATGCACTGATCTTTTTCCAGTATTCTATTTATTAGGTGAATCAGATTGAATTTTAGTCAAAGGACTAGAAGAGAGAAGTGGTACAGTCAAAAATCCACCTTCTACCCTCGCCCCCCCACCCCTTACAGTCAAATAACAAGAAAAAAACCCTGGGTTTTTCAGCTATAAATCTGAACTCAACATGGGACATACAAGGCCTAGTTGAATGAAAAGAAATGAATGCGAGCAGAGGATAACAGCTGTCCTCTGTTCCTGTCTTTTCTGTCTGCTGGTTATGGGGTAAAACATTTGGATGTATAAAAGACTCCTATATTGTACTAATTTTCTTTGGCTTCAATGAAATGTGATGTGATGGCTGTCCATAATCAGCAAATTTGTATTCCCTTGTTTCAGCTGGGTATCCCACCTTGCTTTTAAAGTGGTAACCAGCATGTGTGGGAGCTCATCATAGCCTTTCTATTGGTAGTTGTTGTAGTAGCTGGATCAGAGCCCCGGCGAACAACTCAACAGCTGTGAAAGATATTAGCTAAATGGTTTTAAATAGTTTATATTACTCTCACTGAAGAGCTTAATGGTAGCATTGTTATGGTCTACTTCTTTTTTGTGTTAGAAACGCCTGTAAAGTTACCTTGTGTTTGAAGCCAGTCATATTTTACACCTCATCTTTTGAAAATTGAGTGGGCATAAGGGTAAAATCTGCTTTGCTGGAAATGAGATGTCGTGAATTCAATAGTACAGCTCTCTTGCAATTTTTGTCATCACTTAGGAGTTTGGAGAACAGACTGTGGAGTGCAGAAGGCAGATGGTGTGGCGTGGGAATGTTAATGCAAAGGGCTAGCTGAGGTTTGTGTTCGGACTCGACTAGGATCAAGTGCCACCAGCTTTTTCTTCTTAGCAATGTCCACAGCTGTCTTAAACACTAATGCAAACAAACCTGTAGGAGTGCAGGCACAATAAATTCAGGCATTACTTCTGCTCGAAGCATTCAGGGGTGCTTCCAGCTTGGTATGGAGAGGAACACATTTCTTTTATTCTGCTGTGAAAGCCCTTTTTCCTCCAAGATTGGAATAAAACCTTTTGCATTGTTGTTGGGGTTTTTTTGTGTATGTGTGCAATTTAAGTCTTAACCAAGAGGTGAAAACATGCACGAGGTGTTTGGGATTTCAATAATTGATACAAAATGTGGCTTTGAGAGCTAATGAATGGATTTATTACTGAGTGGTTAGCTGTGTCTCCAGGAAGTTGCATTACACTGTCTTGGCCCCTCAAAAACGAAGGTGTTGACGAAACATCTGTTGTCATATTCCAGTGTTAAACATTAGAGTTGAGATTTTGTGTCAAGATTTTGCTGACTCACTTGCTTCATAGGATTTACTACTAAGATCTTTCAGATCTCTGTTGCCAGTTATGGGAAAACAGGGAAAACAGCTAAAACGTGTGAATGAGCATTGTTAAGTAAAGCCATAAGAAAATTATTTTCTTTTCCCCCTCATTTTGATTTTTTTCAAAGCTCTGATTGTATCTCATAGTTTTATGTTTATGTCCTGATAATTAACTAGATTCATGACAAAATAAATCGTAAAACCCACATAATCCATCCCTGAACAGTTTACTATCTAACTTTAGGTCTGCTGTTAGAAAGAGATTGGAACAGAGAACAGCATCGACTCCCTGGCAGACTGAACTCTTCACTAGTTTCAGAGAGAGTTTCCTGGAGTGGGAGAAACAGTGATATGACCTTTATTTACTATAGTGGGAAATAACTATCTATACAAAAGCATGTAGTAAGGGCTTGGAGGGTGCATAGCTGACCTGTTGTGTAGATTAAAATAAATAAATAGTTTTCATGAAAAACATTAGTTCCTTGTAGAAAATTTAGCAGTCATCCAGTTTGGTGGGGTGTGTTTTGTTTTGTTTTCTCATGGAAGTTGTCCATTTTCCTTGGAAAGTAAACATTTTCGCACAACATCCACTGTTTTTCCCTGGAAGGTTTTTACTTACCCTCTTGTTGAATCATTGTTACATCCTTTGTTGAGCTAAAATGAGTAACTATTGAAACATCTATGTGAGACTGAAGTAATATTGGTAGTACTTGTGAAAGCAAAGGAACATATGGGCCTTGTCAATTAAAAGCTGCTGTGTTATGGCTGATCCAAAGTGTACTGAAGTCAGCTGAAAGAGTTACACTAATCCAAAAGGGCTTTTGCTGGGTACTGTGACAAAGTGGTGGTACTCGGTGGTGGGGGGCGAAGGTGTTATGGACAGAAATGAGAAATCATTGTCTTTCTGTAGTAAACAATTTTTTTGCTGAGAAATAGCGTTTTTGCTGCAACAGATGTACTTCAGTCTCCTTCTCAAGTTTTATTGCTCCATAAATGAAGGACTGGCTTGCCTTTGCCATGGCAAGAGGAAGGAATAGAGCTGGAGGAGAGGCCTGGAAAGGAGTTGTTCTTGCTTTCAGTGGGTGAAAAAAATAATAAATAAGCTATAGCAGTGACTTCTGGTGCAAGCAAGTATGTTCCTACAGCCATGGCTACCATCCCATTTGCCCTGCTCCAAACTGCAGAGCTGTAACAGCTTGGATTTTAGGCTATCAACAGTATAAGGAGGGACCAATCTGCTGCCTTAGTGGTTACCAATCTGCCAGTGATGACACCATCTCTGAGGACCCATGCATTTGCAACGTTGCACAGCTCATGTGCACTCTCAAGCTCCTCTCCGCTTCCCAGGGGAGAGCATCGCCTACCTGCAGGGCCCGTGGCGCAGGGGTCACCCAGTGCCTGTGGGTCATGGACCTGACATTTCCATCGCTGGGGAGCAGATGTGAAAATGCCTTCTGGAAAGGTTAACTTCGCTTTGGCTGACTTTGGTCTGTCCTGTTTGCTTAACGTCCTAAATGCACAGTAAGGAAGTTGTTAAAACATGCTCTTCATTTCTTTCCTTCCCAACAATGTTCATCTTAAAAGCTTTAGAAGTGCAGAGAGGCAGAGACCGAATTTCTGTTGTTCTGTGCCAGCTCTGCTCACAGCCAGGCTGCTGTGATAAAAATGAAGAAATCATAGAATGTCCTGAGTTAGAAGGGATGCACAAGGATCATAGAGTCTGCCAGTCAAACACTGCTTTCAGTGGAAGATGGTGGCACTTTTTATTTCTGTAACCTTTAAATCTTTCTCCGTGTCTTTGGCTGCTGCTTTTGCTGGATTAGTATCGTGTTTCCTGCCTTAAATGATCAGTGAGTTTCAAAGGAAACAAGTGGACAGACGAGGAACGTGTCAGCAGTCAAGAAAAGTCAAGCAGTTTTCCTGCTAGCAAAAGGACACTTTTATCTACAGGGCCTCCTCTGCAGGGATTAGGTAGCAGTGACTGAGGATGAAGTGGAGCTGGTAAGGGAACGTGCCCATTCCTCTCAGTAGCAGCTTGTGTTTAAGCAAAGCGTCCTCTGTGTTTATATTGCCACCACTGCACACATGACAGATCTAATTTGCCACCTTGTGAATGGAAAAGTTAATCTCAGTAATGTGGTTTATTTTTAGTTAGTCCACAAAAAAGTAAAATGGAAGGGCAGAGTTGGCCTCACAGCATGCTGGATTAAAAAGTCTAAATTTGTGTGTAGCGCAAAAACTTCCAGAGTTTATTTTCACTCTGTTTCCTTTCTATATTAAACACTGCTTCTTTAAATGTGAGAGCAATTCCTTCTCCTTTCTTAGCTCTGAAACAATATTTGAGCTTTTTCTTTTGGTGATATCTGTTTCATTTTAACTTATCAGCATGATCAGGATGTAGGGTCTTGATTCCTGGCTGCACTGCAAAGAGGAGATTCATTTGTTGAGGGACCCTCGCTACTTCTTCTTGGGATGCTGTTCCTGTAACACACTTCACAAGGGAGAGTTATTTCGGGTCGTAGTGATTATTTCCTCTAAACATGGAAAAAATACTTGTACTTACTGGTGAGATTGAACTTCAGATCAACACCTCAGTGTTAGTAAACTCAAAACTTTCTGAATTACATGTCATAACTTAAACTTCACCTTAGAACAACTGATTTTGCATTTCTACTGATAAGTGTATCTTCACTGCATCCTTGCTGATATTGGCTTCTGTCTGGAGGTGAGGGAAACTGAGACTCTGAGGTCTTTTTGCTCTGCCTGCTTGCCATGTAGCCAGCTGGTGCAGCACTAGCTCAGAGGAATGAAGGTAATACCAGGCCTGGTCAGATACTAGTGCCTTCTGACAAAGCAGAGAGCTAGCTGGTATCTCCTGGTTCCTGCCTGTAGGACCTTCGCCTGCTGCCTGTGAGGATGGCTCTTTGTTTCTAGTGTGTTCTGAGAAGACCTGCAAGAACTACCACTTCTTGTAACTATTTCCATAGTGTCCAGGAGATGCCAGACCTGCATGTGGAGAAGTGGGGAGAAGCATTTCAGTGTGTTAGAGATGCTTCTGTGGGAGATGGGTCCTAAGCTGGCTCCTCTCCTGCCTCTGGGTTTTGGTCTTCTTTGGGGGTCTCAACTCACACCTTGGAGAAGGCTTTCTTCCCCTTTGTGTCAGAATAAGATGGAATAAAATAATTTATGGGCCATGGCACGTTGCCATATGAATAAATGGTGGGTTTTAACAGTTTCCTTAGGAAATGAAAAAATAAATAGTGGGAACTTCACTTTTAAAAAAAAAAAAAAGCTAAATAAAGCTCCATAAACCAGGCATAGCAAATAATACCGTTGCAGAAAGCTGCCTTGGGGCTGTTGAGTATGACTCATAGAGAAGGGATGGTGCTGAAGATGCTGCTCATGCCTCTGCTCTTCTCCAAGATCTGTTCCAGGGCCACTCCCTTTTTCATGGGTGGCCAGTGCAGGGTGGCCCTCACGTTGCTCATCCTTGGTCCCCTGGGGCAGCCTGGCCACCCTGGTTCACTACGGCGCGGTGCTGTGTGCTCGCCAGTTCAGTGGCTGCCCCACAGACCAGTGCCACTGCTCACCCAAATGCATCTTGCCTGTGCAATGGGTAGCTCTTGTCAACCCGGTCATCATACGGTGTGGCCACTGTAGCATGTCCCAGGATGTTGCCAGAGGGCTTGTGCAGCTGTGGCTCGCTCACCTTTTTCCTTCCTCCTCTCCTTCCAGTCTGGGGGCATCCCGCCGCGGTGACGCCTGGGATTCACATGCTGCTGTGTAACCTTGTAGGAAGGCTGGGGGATATGAGCTGGCGATAGTGGGCTCAGTGGGGCAGGTTCCCACAGGCAATCAAGACCTGTGTGTGTGAGAAGTGGTGATGAGAAAGCACAGTCATCCATTTCTAGGCCAGTACCCGCAGGAAGGGAAGCTTGCAGAGCAGTGTCCAAGTGATAGTCAAGAAAACCCAAACCACTCCCCCAAACCATGGAATACCAAGCATTCTAGTTTAGGATTAAAATGTGACAGGGAATTTGTTAATTTAAACAAACTACCTTCAGGTACTAGAGTGCTAGTGCTATGGTATTGTTTACTAAAATGATGTGAGCCCTGCTCTTTGCTGCTTTTGCATGTAACCCTGCTGAAGGGAGCGCAGTTGTACATGTGAGTACAGGTGACGAAACCTCTCATGGCTTCTAACCAAGGAGTTCATGTTTTTGTGTGAGGATTTATAGCTGTGTAATAAACATTCCTCTGGATTAGCATGATGATATTTTAGGTATCAGAATTGCATCAATCAGTGGGTGAAGGAAATCTTGACAGGGCAGGAAATGAAGAGATCATCTCTCATGCCTGCAACCGTAGCACTTGCAGTCACTTGGCTTCACATTCAGTGGAACCTGTGGCATCAGGCAGCTTGTAAAAGGAAAAATTGTCCCTGAAGGTGTCTGATGGCAGAACTGCTGTTTCCCTGGCCACTGAGGGGAAGAAAATGGGCTGCTTTCATAATTGTTCATAAAGCAGTGTGCTGGGTTGCGTTGCCTGTACCCAGCTAGCTGCTACCTACCAGTATCAACTGGGGTATGAAAAAGATGTTGTAGGGAGTCTGGCCTTTCTAAGATGCCCAAATATACCATATGAGGTTGTATATTGACTCTTCTGTGGAAGGAGAGAGGCTCTCTGTTTGGGTTCTTTAGATCTGTTAGATGCTGCTCTCCCTGCCCCAGGCTTCATCTTCCTCTGCTTTCTGTTGCAGGTCTGTCTGTCTCTGCTGCTTTCTCACAGCCCTTCACTTTGTTCCCCTTTTTCTCCGTGACAGCCAGAGCGGATTTGATCTTTGATGTTTTTATGACCTTGCTGCTTTCACACAGTATGTGGCTGCTGGGTTTAATCTGTTACCAATCCTCCTAGGCAGCAACTTAGTGTCATGTTTAATGACCAAACCTGCACTCAGTCCAATGATTTCCCTGGCATTCATTAGCCATTTTATGTCACTAGGTCTAATATTGCAGAATGATAGTTTTGTGCCCCATTATTTGCAAATGCAGGACTGATGGTATTATCTAACAAAAATGTCAGTGTGATTAAAATAACTTTTCCTTATGTCTAATCTTTGCTTTACTTGGCTTTCTTGTTGTGCAATAACATACATAAAACCATGTGAAGTAGTCTTGCACTCATAGATTTAGCTAACAGGTCAACTCAGGAGACTTTACAAATTACTTTAACTCCTTTTTTAGAGAAGAGTACAACACTTCAGCTATTTCCAAGTACTACCTTCATCTATTTACCCTTTTTCTTCAGTTAAATTTTATGCTTTTGGCATAGGGGCTTTTTTTTCTAGTTTGTGTTTAGATAGCATCGTTGTCTTCTACCATAAATGAGATTTTTGCATCCTGTGGTGATACCCACTTTCTGTGTTGCCCAGGAAAGAATTAAAGATTACTGGTTTTGACATACTTAAAAAATGAAATGTTAGCCCTCTTTTTTTCTTTAAGTCTCATTTTTCTAGGAGAATTCGTAAGAGCCTAGGGTACTGAATTCAAAAGAAATAATGAAAAATGTAAGGTCTCCTTTTGTTCCACTGCTCCTCTCATCTGTTGTGTTTCTGTTATAGTAATTACACAGTGCGCCATATTCCTATACAGTGGTAGTAGAGATAATTTTTAGTTGGTGCTTTGGTCAAAGGTGAAAACTGTCCAAGATTCCCTATTTGTGTTAGTACATGTGAGGAAAAAATGCCTCTCATGAAGCTATCCATCACATTTGAATAGGCAGAGATAAAATTTTGCTTAATGATCTAATCCTGTCTATGTGCCTCTATGTATATCTCCTGTTGTTTCTTCAATTTTTCATTTTCATCAGTTTGCTTTGTCAGGGTCAAAAGTATTCTGGGGATTTAATTACATAGCATGTTTTCCTGAGGATCCCATGGGCCTACTGCACATAGAGTTATATGCCACAGTACTCCAACACAGTGTAAACAATATGACTCAGGACATGAAATAACTGTGAGCCCTGGCCAGGCACCTCTTCAGCCAGTCTTTTGCTAACGTAACTTTTTCAACAAAAAAATTCACTTGTTTTTGAAGTCGGTGAAGGTTGTTCCGCTTATGAGGCAGGTGTCTGATCTTAGAGTTTGGAGCTGCAGACACAGGTTCTTGTTGTTATTTTTAGTGTTGGCTTCAGACTTTCAGATGTCAATTTGGATGCATTCTAGACATACTGAAAAGAGGGTTTTTTCTGCATCAGAAGATAAGGGGACACACAAAGATGCACAGCAGTAGCACAGCTTCTTGTCATTTAGAAATAGGCAATGGGTGAAGAATCAATTCTAAAGAAACCACATTAATTGTCCTACTTGATTATGAAAGGTTTTGGTCATGCTGCCATGTATATGGGATTTAAAAATGGTTCAGCTGGGATGAATTTCTGAAAGGAGAAGATGCTCAAGAGATTTGAATGCTGCAATGTGTGGGAGAAGCAGTGAGCCAGGTGCTTAAGAGCTGAGATGGCTGCTTGGTCAGATCGGAGCAAAATTGGCATGAACTGTTCACGAGAGTTGATGTAAGGGCAGGCAGTGACGTGTTGCCCAGTGTGGATCAGCCTGCATCTTTTCAGCAGAGCAGACCTGCTTCCAGGTATTAGTGATGTCTTGTGATGCTTGTGGTTTTTGTGAGAACCTGAACTTTAGGTAGAAAGTCAAGCTCATTGCAGGAGAGCAGCCAGACTGCTGCTTTCTCTTACAGACGTAGGCTACAAGAATCAAAATAAGCATATGCGAGGAATTCTGCATGAAAAACTAAGTTGTGTTTCTGCTATGAACTTATTCCAGGGTTGGTTTCTGTGTATTGTTTTCCATGCAATCAGGTCAAACTTAAGTGAATCCATCTATACTGTGCTGTAATTTTTTATGTGCTAGTTGTACTATGTGGATGAATGCTTTCAGTATTTTTCACGTCTGTAAGTGAAACAGTTTTTATCATTTATCTTTCTGCTGAAGTGTTGATTGTATGTGTATGCAGGTAATAACATGGAAGAGTCTAGAGCTCTCCCTTTTTTAGAAACCACTTTGACATTAATTTTCTTTCTGTGTTCCAAAAAAAGTGCTTTATGTTTTCTGTGCTGTTGAGTGTGCTCTCTGGGGAGCTCACCTATCCATTGTCTTATTTTTGAGATTTGGAGTAAAAGGCTTCAAAGGTGTAGATTGTGTGGATAGAAATGTGGTAATGGTGTATGCTCAGTGTTAGTATAGTTTTGATCAGAAACAGCACAGATGATGTGTCTGAAACCATTTCTGAAAATAGTGTTTCATTCCTTAGCTTAAAATGTCTGTTCATCAAGCAAATTAATTTTGTCTTTACAGGAATGTGAGCTTTAGGACATATGGAACTGTGGAGTTTGTGGGTTGTGTTTAGTTGGGTTTTGTTGATGTGGTTTGGTTTGGGTTTTTTTCCCCACCAAATAAGAAATATGGTGAAAAGAAAAGCTCTTCCGGACACTAAATAACTCCTGCTTGTATCTTGAAGTGTGGTGGGGAAAACAGACCTCTGGATAAAATACTCCAATCCATTGCTTCATCTGATCCAAAGAAGCTGAACTTGCTTTTCATAAATCTTTCATTACGTTGGGCCGTAGTGGATGTTCACTGTCGTTTTGTGAGTCCTGAGTCAGTATATTAATACTCAGTAGCCATGCTGTTGTATGGATTTATTTTTACTAGGGTTTCCAATGCTTTCCTTGAGTGATGTGATCTACAGCCCTAAAAATGAATCCTTCTGTGGCAGAGACTGTGAGGCTAAGCATTATTGGGAAGGTAGTAAGCTTTCTTATATATAAAAAATACCAAGTAGTGCAGGAAACCTTGTAAGAATTATATGAAATTAGGTCTGAACCAAAACTTTTGCTAGCATGGTCATTTGAGGCAGGACTACTTTCTCTCTGTTTCAGAGCCAGACCCATAATCTACTTTTCACTGGTGAAGCCTTGGCCAGCTCTTCAGCTAGAAGACCATATTAGCCAGTTTCTAGAATAAAAATGTGGACTCAATGAGAGATTCATTACAAACAGCAGAGCAAACTGGTTCATATTAGATAAAAGCATCTGTGCTTTTCATGTTGAATAGATACTCCACATTTAATTCAAATGTCTTTTTTCAGGTTACTGCCTTACAGGCTGCAGGAGGTAGGTCTGCCTGAACTGTCCATAGCGCTACCCAACTCTTGCTCTTGAACAGTACCCAACAATATAAATTAAACTATTTCTCTAAAGTGGCTATTACCCTAGGTTTATCAAAATTAGATTTCGTATTCCCCAGCTATCTTTTCAATTTTCTATATGTTTCTGAATTTCATTGTGGCCTCTTCTAGTTTTGGCTACACTCAATAACTTGGCATCACTTACCAATTCAGTGCTTGCTTATTTTTCCCAGTCATTTAAAATTGCATTAAACAGTGGTCCTCACTCTTTGAATGCCAGACTGCACTTTTAACCTCTTGCTATGTCTCTTCTATTACTGGTTTAACGTGATAAGAATTCTGACATGAATCATCCAAGGAAGGAAAATGTTCATGTGAAAGACAATGCCTGAAGCATGGACCTGAGGACCATAGAAATAAAAGCTTTTAGAACTGGCATCACATCATTAGGAGTTTGCCCTCATTAACCTGCCCCCTTCCTCCTCCCAGTGAGCTAATAAAAAAGCAACAGGTGCTGGTAAAGATTTAAGATTTTTTCTTTTTTACAAAAGTTACATTCTTAAAAGGAAATTGTGAAATAATCACCTTTTTTTTTTTTTTCCTCTCAAACATATTCCATGCTTTGTAAATGACTTTAGAAGCACTGAAATATCATCATCGAACACATAAAGATAGGAAACGTCTGCTCATTTCCATGCTTGGTGTGAATTGTCTGGTCTGATTCTTTGCCTTTTGTCCCTCAGCATAAAAATAGACCCCAAAGTGTTCAGTGGTCCCTCCATGGACCCCTCATGACACAGACAGTAACTTTCCAAGCATCCCCTGTTTGACAAACACAATACTAAACATATCTGGGTAGTTACCACCTCCCACAAAGAAATCCTGGTGTTTGATCTCCAAGGCACGCATCCCCACCATTTGAACTGAAGGGATCCCTCTATTAGCTGCTACTATTAGCAGTCACCATCTCCTTTGTGAACCAGCCAGCAACTAGCCGGTGTATGACAAGCACTTCTGACCACCCAGTTTGTTGTTTAAATAATCCAGAGAGTTTAAAAAAACAAAAACCAGGCCCTTGCACCACCACCACCAAACTTGGCATGGCCTAGAGAGCTTTGTTTGGAGCTGTCGTTGTTTCCCTAAGAGGAAATACTATTGTACATTTGAAGTCCTGGGCTGGGAGTTCAGAAGTCTGAGTTGAATTCTCAGATGTAAAGCAGTAATCTGGTGTGAAGCTGGGAAGGCATTTATAACTTTTCTTTTAATTTCTGATCTTTGTGTCGCCCTCCTCTCTCGCGCTTGGCTCGTCACGCCTGTTAGTTCCATGGGCTTTTTGCACTTTGAGGATAGTCTCTAACTTGCTTGCAGTTCCTATGGTGATAATTTGTTTTATGTATTTGTGTATTACTGGAACACTAATTCTCTGAATCCAGCTCAGAATTCAGTGTGGTTCTGCCAGAAAAATTAATTAGCGTGTTTAGTTATTTTGGGATTCTTTTGGGTTGTTTTTTTTGTTGTGTGTGTTGGGGTTTTTTTTGGTTTGGTTTTTTTTTGGGGGGGGGGTGGGTGGGTTTTTTTGTTTTGTTTTGTTTTTTTCCTTTGCACTCTGTTTGTTTCCTCTCCCTTTGGGTGTTTTGGCAAAGGCAGACATTACCAAATCTCGCTGCCATACGCTGCGGCATGGAGAGCGTGAGTGAAAGTGTGCAGACTGGTTACTCACAATTGCCAACAGTGTTCTAAGAGACGGAGCACTCCAGGGTCAGGGGCCAAGGCAATAGATCACGCAGATGCTTTTAACTTGAAGGCATTGATTGTGTGCTTTAAATTTCTCCTAATCTTCCACGCATATTGTGTGTGTGCATATCTGCCAGCTGGGTTACATCAGCTTCATTCTCTAAATACATTTTTTAACAATACTTTCAATCATGTTCTCTTTTTGGGACCTTCTGTTGGGCTATTCCACCCAAATCTATTTTTAGTGCTTTGTGTAGTCATAGGTTAAACCTTGTACACCCTGTTGCAAATATCTGTTGATGTTTTTCAGCAAAAGCAGAATAAGCTTTTATTTGGCTTGCTGATAGCAAAGAAGTGCACTGAAGATCTCAAGCTATAACACCTCAAGCAGTGACCTTGCCAGATCTCCTAAGCAAAACAAGGCCTAGAAAGCTGGGAAACTGTGTGGGAAAACTTGAAGACTGAAAGGCTGTAGCAAAGTGGGTGTGAGGCTTTGCGTTTTGGCCTTCTTTCCCCTGACTTAGCGGTGAGCCAGTTTCCCAGCATGACAATGCCCTGCTGTTGTAGGTGGCTTTTATTTCAAATGGGCCCAAGAACTTCAGGTTTAGGTTATCTATTCTGACTTAAGGCAGTTAGCTGCTTGAAATTTAGGGCCTCATTACTGCAGTCTGGCTGTGTTGCTAAACGAGGGAGGCAGATACCTCCAGGAGGCAGGCAACTTTGGGTCTTGGTGACCAGAGAGAGTGTGAAGGAGAGAAAACAACACCTAAGCTGCCAGTCATGAGTCTCAGTTGAAGGTGTTCACCTTGGAATATCTCAAGCCTACTTTTCAGGAGACACCATTATTACAGATGTTGGCGAAGCCAATATTTCATTTGCTTTTCACTGCTTCCAGCAGCTGGCTCCAGCTTAGCTCCTGAGAACAACCAGGGAAGGCAGAGATAAAGTTTTGGTTAAAACATAGACTTGAGAGGGAGGCGGCGTGTCTCATGGCTGTTTATTTGAATGAGACTCGGTTACCCGGGGAGTGTGCCAGAGCCCCTGAGTACAGCAGAAGGCAGCTGGTTGGAATCGAGTTCCTTGTGAATGCCAGAAATTTACCTGGGTTCAAAAAGTGATCACATGAAACCATGGCATAATACTTCAAAAGTAAACACGAAGGTACGGCTCTCAACTCAGGGAGCCTTTACAGATTTCTGGAAGCTGGGACAGTATGTTAGTGGGGTATCACTGTGCACTTGGCCTCTGCTTATCCTTCCCTGATAGGATTTGCCATTGGCCGTGATTGGATGTGGGCACAGACTGAGACAGTCCCCTGGTCTTACCCACCACTCTTACACCATACGCTCATCCTTGTGAATATTTTAAGTTAATTCTAGTTGAAATAACAGGGTCATAGGAGATCCTGAAGCAGGGTTTTAATGAATTTAACATGTTATCTGGTGCTCCACTTGGCTGACAGCTGTTTTTCAGTAACCGGTTGCACAATTTGTGTCTTCATCCGAGACTGCATCAAAGTATTTTACAGTGACAGGTAGAAAGATACAGAAAAGCTGTGCCTGTAGGCATGTTACAGGCAGAATAATCTGCAAATGGGTAGGCTCTGGCATCAGAAGGAACAGGGGCTGACCTAGGAGGAGGGATGGAGACTGAGTCTGTGCTGTAACCTGGAGAAGGAATGAAAGAATTTTACAGCCTGAAGTAATGGTCAGCAGGATGTGAGACTGTAAGATGAATGAGTTAAAGCCAGAGGGCTGTTCAAGAGAACATTTCTTCTTACTGTAGTTGTTCCTCCCAGTTTTCTATAAATGTCTCTTTTAATAAAAAGATGGTGGCGAACAGTTCTGCCGTGTTCCTTTGCAGGTGTGCATTTGTTTCCAGACACCAAGACGAAGAAGGGAAGGGTTCTAAATTGAACATATTGTTATTAAACAATCCTATTTTTTTAATCACTATTTGCTTTTAAGAAAGCAGCTTTTTGCACTCCTTCCTGTTTCCGTAATCAACTGGAAGTGCTCTTATTACCTGAGTAGGAAGCAAGTACTTTGCTAGGTTGCAAGTGACATGAAAGCAAAGCTGGCTTGAAAACCCTTCTTCCTTTGCTACCTCTTGTTTAACATTTTCTTCTCCAAGTTATCATTGCAGAGTCCTAGGATTAATATCTTGGCAATTGTCAAAAGAATAGAAAAATATGTAAGATGTTGTCTGATTTTATTTTTAGTTGTAAAAATAGCGGCTGTGTTTGTGTCTGGTCAAAGAAGTTCCTTGACAAGCCAAACAAATTCTTTTCTTTTGCTGGATCTAAAAGCAGTCCTCTGATGTAATAAAAGGAGGAAATAAGGCTCCCAAAGAGAGGTTGAAGTAACTTTGGAAGCCTATTGTAGTTTAGTATTTAGCATTTTAAAAACGAGGAGAAAACCTGAATTCCAGGGAGAATTACTGCACGAGGGGAGACAGCGTGATTTCAGACAGTATCATTAAGCCCTGGCAGACGCATTTTGTGATGGGTGAGGCAGCTGAGAAGTGCTCAAGAAAATCTGATTTTATATGGGACAGCAAAGAGGAGCTACAGCTGATGGCTACATTCGTCTGATTCTCAGAAGAGAAGAAACACAGTGACAGTTGGCAGTGCTCAAACATCTGGGAGTGTTTGGTCCCCTCTTGGATTACGCTAAGATTATTAATGTTCTCCTTTCCTGCTACACACAGAAACACTGGCAATATCACAGGGATTCAGACTGCTTTGATTGTTTCAATCTGTGAAGCCCCGAGAGCTTCTGTGCAGGCTCTTTGGCCCATGTAACTTGCAAGCCATTCACCTGGAATTTTATAGATCTTCCATGGCATAAGTCAGGGGAGGCATTTCCACCCAACTTGGGGACAAGTGTGCCTGATATCAGATGAAGAACACTAGTTTGATTCTACATGGTCATTTTGAAGAGGGGAAGTGAATGAGCAGAGAGGAGTGGTGAATCTTCCAGTGGTTATCTCAGGAAGTACAGTGCCAAAGAGGAGGAAGTTAATGAGATCTTAGTGTTGTACACTGGAGTCATCATTGTTGTATCCTTCCACATCCCAGAAATTGCACCTTCCAAAATAAAGAGGTGTCCAACTCAACGATGATATCCACCATTTCTAAATGCTGCATAGGGTTTGAGTCCCAAGGGACTGTAAACTGATTCTTTGCAGCCATATATGAAGTATAAGGGCTGAAACAAGGGGCTGATCTGAAGAGAGGCAGCTTACATTTAGCAGGCTTGAAGAGTGATAGCTGGGAGCGGAAAGGATGCCAGAGCAACATGAATAGGCAGAGGTGGAGACTGGCTGGGATTTGGACAGCCCATTAGCACTGATTCAGGAGCAGAGAGGAAGCACCCTATGGCTTTAACGAAGACTTTGGGTTTGTGATTTATTTGCAAAACTATACTTACAGTGGTATGTCATTTCCTTATCTCGTGAGCACTGGTTAATTATAGGCTATGTGAATGCTAAATGAGTTTTGGTTCAACCCTACACTGGGAAAAGTGGGATGTAGAGGAGGAAGAAAACCTTTGTTCTCCCTTCTAGTTTGATTGAATGGAAGTGTTCTTGACAAAACTGTCCATGGGGAAAAAAAAATAAATCCTCAGGCATTTTCAAGTTAAGTATTTCGTTCTGGTGAAAGCAATAGTTTTGTTTGTTTGTTTGTTTAGGGTTTTGGTTGGTTGGTTTGTTTTCCATTTTGGCAAGGTCTTTTACAGAAGTGAAGTAGTAGAAAAAAAATTAAACTTGAAAAGCATTTACAAAACCAGTGAAAATAGAAGTAGGTGGTGGGCTGGTGGTAACAGCTGTTAACCAAGACAGTGAGTAGGATATTAATCCTGGATACAAAAGGAATATTAGCTTCCCCCTGCCCAAGGAGATGAAGAAATCTAGGTGAGAAACTGAAAGATCTGAAATGATTCATAGGTAGCAAAGCCATGGCAGGAAAATCTCAGTTAATTCTTTCCACTTAAGTTCCTTCTTGAAATGCTTAGAAGGCTTCCTACATGATCATTTCATTATGGGAGACAAATGAAGTGAGTTGTCTTTAGCCGAAGTGGCAGTGGAAGAGGTTTTGTGACAAACCAATGCAATGAATAATTGTGTTTGCATTTCCAGGACCAGCTGGTTTTCACCCAAAAGTTCTGAAGGAAGTCAAATAGGAAATAGAAAACTATTAACTCCAGTTCATAAACTGCCACTTAATTCGCTTTTGGTATCAGATCAGTGGCAGATGTGATACAGATTTAACAGACTTCATGGAGACTAAATACTATTTGTATTCCTTACGTACCAGGGAAACTGATAAAAAGAGTAGAATTATTATGTCCATAAATCATATGATGGAATGAAGAAAAATCAGTATGACTTTCTTAGGAGTATATCCGTTTCTCACAAGTATGATTGTATTCATTAGAAAGAGTCACTGAAGATACTATTCTGCATATTGTACAAATGACTTTTTAAAAAGGTTTAATAAGCATTTTCATTAGGGAGCCTTGTAGAAATGAAACCATCAAGAGGAAAGGTACTGTTATGAATTGGGAGCTGATTGAAGAGTGGGAATAGTCTGGTTTTGTACTTGAAGAAGATTACCGGAGTGTCATGGAGAACTGTGTGGGGCGTGTGGTTCAAAGTGATACAGAAAGGGGATGAATGGTAGGATGACAAAGTTTGCTGATGATGCAGTAGTATTCAGGGTAGGAAGAAATTGCCAATGGTATGGTAGTATTCAGGATAGAAAAACAACCCAAAACATGTTATTCCAGGTTTGCAGAAAGGTTTTGCAGTGGACGGACAATCAAACGGCAGATTAAATTCCCAGTAACTTACATGGCATAAGCCAGTTGTAAATATATACACACAATTATAGGGCTTAAACTGGTGATTACAATTCAATATAGAAATGTTGAAGTCATTATGGCTAGCTCAAGTGGCAGCCAAAAAGTCAATTATTGATTGGTATTTATTAAGAGGGAAGTAGAGAGCAAAAATGAAAATTCATTTCTGTTCAGGATATCTCTGTGGTGTGTGCATATCCTGGACACTGTCATCTTTCTCTGCTTTCAGAAAATGGTATGACAAAGCTCTTATCAGGTATAGAGAAATAAGGATAGTTAGAGGAGCAAGATGTCTTCAGAAGGTGATTGGGCAAGTTTAAGGAAAAAAAGTCATGAAGGGTTAATAACAAGAAGTTTAGGTAAAAAATAAAGTATCTGAACTTGGGAGTATATAGCAGGAATAGTGGTGTTCTGTCTTCTCCCTGCTCCTGTAGTCTCTTTCTCAATGTCCTTTATTGACTCCTGTATAGGCCATACCTACTGGTTCATTTGATCCCATACAGCTGGCCTGGGCTCCCTGTTGAAGCTTCGTTTCTCACTGGCCATGGGAGTACCCTCATCACAAGGCTGGCTCTGTGCTGGACTGGGCTGGGCTTTGCAGTCCAGCAATGCTATTGCACCTCCAATCAAGTGTTGTAATGTAGGGGCAAAGAAGTAAGCTTTTGACCAAAACCTGATAGTTAAATCATGAACTTGGTGGTGTGCCCTGAGTCAGGCTGAGAGCGGGTGTAAACTGGTCTTGCTTAAGTCACCCTTGTCCTGTGTCAGAAATAGGGGTACTTTGTGGGAGAGGAAGACCGGGAAGCATTTTGAGATTTCCCTTAGCAGTTTTGGCTGAAACAAGTATTCGTTTTGGATTCATAGCAAGATGGCAAGAGCTTTTTCCACCCTTTTTACAGTAGGGTCTGTATGCTCCTTGGTGCATCCCAGCTTGAGGCGAAGGGCCCATAGTCACTGTCAACCCCCCTCATAAGCACTTAGGAGGGCCCATGTATTATATTTTGTGCAAGCAGAGCACCGTGACAGGAAAGGTTAAAAAAATCATGCCTCAGGACTGACTGATCCCCAGGAGGCTACAGAGCACTGCAGCATTGATTGCTTTATAAACTCGATGGGGAGGAACAAAAAATCCATGCAAATACTCGTGAATGTCCCTTTTAATTTCATTGTGTTAGAGTGTAATTGGCTACCACTCTTGGTCACAGGAAAGATTCCTACTTTGTAACGAGGACTTCATCGTTTCTCAGAGGTTTTCATGCTCGTTTGTTAATCTAGTCTTCTCTTGTGATGCCTGTTATGGTCCCAGCAGAACATGGTAAGGAACTCGGGTTTGTTTATGGTCTTTTAAAGAAGAGGAGGAATACAAAACAAACCAACAGCCCAGTAACATGTTCTGAAATATCTTAATTATGTATTCAAGTTGAAACAATTGACAAACTAAACTAGCATAAAGCCATGTTTCGTTTACAAGAAAAACCCCAGTGTGCATGTGGAAGGGAAAAGTAGGTGTGTGAGTGAAGACCCAAGCCCTATTCCAACAGTCTGTTGATATTACTGACATGAAATATGGTTGTTTACAGTATTTGGCAGGGAATTTCAGAGTAGATTCTTTGCTTTTATCTGCAGGGGGTAGGAAGTCCTCAAGCCATTGTTTGAAGTAGTTATAGGTATTAACTTCAAAAAAACAGTGGTGAAACTCTACAGAAACAGACGGCAGAACTCATTGATATGAAGAGATTTGGGAACTGGCAGAGCTGTTACAAAAGAAAGGAAAAAGATGGTGCCCAAAGGTTTTGTTACTTACCCGTAGTATCGATTGCAAAGCAAATGAGACTTCTAGGGCTGGGTACTGTTTTGGTCTCATGCCTTGATTCAGGCCTTGTTAGGTTGCACTCCTGCATCTGATCATGGCAGGAAAAGATGATACTGAATTAAACTCACATATGTGGGTTTTCACTGCTGTGTATCCAAATAGCTGCTTTCGTATTTGCTAATCTCTAGAGGCATTGAATTCAGGAAAATACTGTCAGAGAGTGGAAATACAGCACGGGGATGGCTGGGTTGCAAATAAACTTAGCGTGTTTCACTTCTGTATCAAGATGAACTGCAGAATATAATGTCAGGATAAAGAGAACCAGATATTTGCATCATTATGAGATAACGTAATGACTATGTTTTACTGAAAGGAACAAAGTTTTAGTGGCTGAACAAATCCTCTGGCAGCAGCTTCTTTTTCCATTCCAAACACTTTTTTCCCCCTCAGACTGCGAGGAAATCTTGCGACACTGCTTGTAAAAAGTAACACCGGTGAGTTGACATTATTTAGGGGACAGGAGGTCACTCCAGCTGCTCTTCAGCGAGTGCAACAGATGTTCCTTCCTAAAAAGGACATGCTGTACTCTTTCTCCAGTGTTTTGGTGTCTTCAAAATACTGGATATCAAGTGCTGCAGCTTTTGCGCAGAAGTCTTGGCATTAGGTATTTATAGTTACTCCTACACAGGATGACTCAGCCCCTCTTTTACACAAAAGAACACAGTTTGTTGAAGCTTTCCAAAAAGTGTCAAGTGGGAAAACTTTACAGCTGAAATGGATTGTGCCCCTGAGGTTTCACCACTGTATATTTTGATACGTTAATGAAATGGTGGTGGTCTTGATACTTTGGTTCTTTTCAGTGGAAACAAGCAAAAAAAGGATAAAGATATACTCCCTTAATGACCTTGCTACTAAAAAAGCCCCAATCTGATGTGAGGATGCACTGAGTTGGTTTTAGGCTGCTACCGGTTAACATCCGCTGTTTCTGATGAAATATAGTACGTCCACTAGGAAAGAAAGATGCTGTAAATGTAGTTAAGAAAATGTGCTGCATTTAACTTCAGTTTTGCATTTAAACTGACATTGTAGATGGCCAGTCTCCTTGCTACTGTCTCTGGATTACACCTGCTGTGTTATGTGTTGCATCTTTATCCATTTGCTTTAATAAATGAAGTAGCAACATGTTTTTTAGATAAAGGTCCGTTGTTCTGGTGCTCAGTACCGATTTGGCCAGCTACCAAACGAGGTGATGCTGTGAAACTGCAAGGCTACTGAGCAAAAAGAGCGGTTACTTCTATATTGCTACCCCTACGCTTCCTCTGACATTTGGGAAGGGACTTTCTGTTTGCAGTCCAAAGCAAATAACATCTAGCTAATAATACTTTGATTTACTGGAAGTTGGAGATAATGGGGAGGTAGTGTTGTCTCTGTGCCAGGAATTTTAAAATGTCATATTTTTGGTTAAAAGACCAAGTCTCAAGACGAGGGAGTGATGCAACAGGCTTTTGGATGCATTCTAGAATGAAATAAGTGGTTTTTTTAATCTGCTAATTCTGGAGTTAATATACCTATTTTCTATTCTCTTTCTCTCTCTCCCTTTTTTAGTTTTATTTTTTAATTTAAATCATACTACAAAGACTATACAGTCCTATTACAGCATTCAGTCACTCAGCTTATACACCTGTACGCTTCTTTTCCTGAGACTAAGGTCAGATGCCAACTATCTGCAGGATTCAGATGCAACCTGAAGCCCCTTTCTCACCTGAGGTTCAGTCCAAGCACAAGATTTGTAACTCACAAGATGCACTTAATTAGCAAATTAAAGCATTGCAGCAAGAATCGAGCATTACAAAACTGGATAGTTCATAGTCCCCAGTCATGTCAACCGGAGTTTGATAGATGCAGTCATTTCTCTGTTTGACTATATGAAGTTCAGAGAGTATAGTGGAGCTCATTGTCTGATTTTTTTTTTCATGTGACTTAAGGTTGCACCAGGACAAATCTAACTGCTGCTACTGTGCTTTTTTAACCATTCAACTTCCTTCTCATTCAGATAAAATAAATTGGAGAAGTCAGTGGGAGACAGATATCTTGTAGAATGGCAAATATTTAAAACATTTAAAGTCTTTAAGTTTTTTTTTTTACCAAAAAACAGGAATATTGGTAGCTAGTCAAATCACATTTCTTAAACCTTGCTATTGACTAGATTCTAGTAGCAGAAAATAGTCTAAAAGGCAAAAAAATCAGAGGTGAGTTTCTCATGAAACCATAATCATTCCTAACTCTGTCTTTTTCATCTGAAAAGTTTTCTATTTGTTTGGGTGTGGTTTTTTGTTTTTGTTTGGGGGGGGGGGATTTATTGTTGTTTGATTTTTTTTTTTTTTTTTTTTTTTTTAATAAAAAATCCAACCCCCACCCTCTAGATAGTGTTTCCACTCATGTTAGCAACAGTGCTGATCATCTGGTAGAAATCCCATGTTTCTTTCTGATCTAATATCCCATTGCAACTCAAATTTTGAAATTGTGTGCCTTATTTAGTAACCATTCCAGTTTTCTTGCTGCTTTTTATCTGAGTGATTTTTCCTGTGCTCTATAGCAGCATGCAAATCTTGTGCCAACATTGCATCATCTGTTATGCAGCTGAATGTGAAAGCAGCATCATCAGACTTTTTGGTTTCTTTTTAATGGGAGCTCTAGTGGCTCTGAAAACTCTTGGTCTGGGAAATCTTGCAAGATGAAATTCTGCAGCACAGCAAAGGCTCTGGATGTGCAAGGTCTCCTTCAGTGCCCTGCTGCTCTGTCTCATCATTGCACACCCTGTCTGCATCTACTGTGGTAGCTACGTTTAAGATTTGCACCTTGAAGCCCATCAGCTGTAAATCAGGACTAAGTCCTAATTAACCACCTCCTTTTCAGGGTTGCTGTGAAATGACAGCACATTGCATGGGGTGAAAAAAAATACCCTATATCCTGCTTCCCACCTCCTGAAAAAGCCTGCACCTGGGTTTCAGTAAGTCAGCTGCACTGGTGGCCGTGCTGTTGGTACTCAGGGGCTTGGCTCCATCCCAAGACCAAGACCATTTTTCTGCCTCTGGAACTTGCAGCGCTGAATACACAGTGGAGTTGAGTGTTATTCACCCAAATGCTGTGTTTGTGTTAGTGCAGTTTGCTCTGAGCGTAGTTTTCTTTTGTGATATGAGTTCAATGATGTGCGATTACGCTGGAGACAATTTAGTATTTCTGTGAGCCTCATGGGAAACAATAGCCTCATGCCTTGTTTTAGCTCAGATGTTTTCCCCTTGTTAATAAACAGGATGGCCATAGGAATTTAGGTTGAAAAATATTGCCCTTAGCATTTGAAAAGTGTTTTTCTTTGGAGTGCCTTGCAGACATTAGTTAATCAATCCCAAAAAAGTTCCTTTAAGAGAGGTGAATAGCATTATCTTATTTTACAGATGGGAAGATGAGATCGTGAGACAAAATAATTTGCTCAAAACCACCAAGGAAATAAGTGTAGAAGTATAGAGTTTAAAACTCTATAGCTTTGGCTTGATTTCATGTGAGGTCCAACAGGAGCAAGAGGACCAGGTCAGGGGAAACCTTGGCCACGTTGCACAAGCTGCACCTGAGCACTGAGGTCCCCAGCAATAGAGTAATCGGAAGTAATTTGTGTGAGAATCAGTTTTATTTATTTACTTAAAGCTTGTTAGGTGGATGTAGTGGAATTTCTTCGTTGCACGATTTTTCTGTTTAGCATTTGTCTGAGCTGTTTAGACGTGGCCGAGAGGCTACGTAAGCTCTAGAACTGTACATATCTCTTGAGGGAAGTAATTTTGGGCCTTTGTTCTCAGTTTTCTTGTTCTTTTATAGACTGCTGAAGAAAGAAATTGGAGTCTAGGTTTGAAAGCAAAACCAGGCTAGGAGAGAATACAGTGAAATACTTCACCCACACTTGAAAGCTTCCTGTGGCTGTGTTTCACCTTCATGTAGGCTGCCTCCTGTCAGTAGATTTTGGTAGGTTTTGGTAGAGAAGGGTCTGTCTACTTCACGCATGATACCTTTGATATTTTGAAACTTGGTTTTATTTCAGTTTAGAATGAAAATGGCAAGTCTCACTGGAGAGGGATGGGAACTACAAAGGTGTATTGTCCTCCTCTCGGCATCAGATGCTTTGCAGCTCAAGGTTCCCAGCCTTGAGGCAATTTGTGTAGCTGTAGATTGGTGTATAAATATTTATGAATTTAAGCACAGGACTTAATTTTTGATGGCTGTGCCTGTGCCACTGAATCAAGCATTACTGTGAAGCTCTACTGGCTGCTGTGGTTCAGTCACCTGTGGCACCACATTGTAGCATAGCTTCTGGCCTGGTTTTGGGCAAACTAGCCTTCTCCTGTGATTCCCAGGCAGGCTTTGGGAGCTGGTGTGCACTGGATACGGCTCCCAGTGGGTTGCATGCGCAAGGCTGGGAGGGAAGAGAGTTGCCAGATGTGTTTGCTTGACGTCTTATCTGGCTCTTGCTGGGAAGGCTGCTCAGCCTCCAGAGTTAGAGCAGGGATGAATTTGGCCTATTAAGGATTTTAAAAGAGATTAAAAGCTTTTCTTCTGTTTTTGATTTTTTTTTTTTTTTAAATAGCTCTGTCAGAGATTCCAGTTCATTCTGAAGAGACTTTTTTTTTAATTAGGCATTAAGTTAAAAACAAGCCATTATACTATCTCTGCTGGTGATTTAGTCCCAGAGGAACAGCCGTGTCAGCCCGTGGGGCATTTCACACTGGGAACAGAGTTAGCAGGCACTCTGCCATCTCCTTTTCTCTGTCAAACTCTCCCAAAAGCATACCATGATTCCCCAGTGGCATCTTGGAGAGTTATGGGAGCCCCAGGGCACCAGCTTTATTAGTGCCCCCCTTACAGTTAAAAGAAGAGGGAGGGAAAGCAGAAACGGCGTGTGCTCTCTGCAGCCAAATCCTGATGCCGTGCTCGCACTGCAGCTTGCCCGACCTGGCCCTGAACCACATGCAGCCATGGTGCGTGCCGGCCTTGGGCACAGAAGATTTACAGAGATGCATTTGGCAGCGGAGGGTTTGGGGTTGGATTTGGCAGGTCTGCAAAGGCAGGTAACTCAGCCAGGGTGGTTTGCAAGGGCACCCACCTGGATCCATGTGGGGACCCAGAGGCCTGTGGCATCCTGCGCTGATTTTTCCCTCTGTCCCTTCTTCCCCCAGTGCAAGGAAACCCTCTGCCCCTCTTGGGGCAACTCATTTGCCATGTCTGTCTGCATTTGGATTCTTTATCCATAACACTGTAGGCGAGGCTGGTCGTTAAAGTAGCAGCATTTTCCTGAGGTGTGTGTTTCCGTTCAGGAGAGGCTCTCTGGAGCTACTCCAGATCACATGTGAAAGACTTTTTTCCATTTTAGCGAACCCATTTTTCCACAAGCAGTTCCACCCGGCCCTCGTCCTGGTGTGGAGCTGCAGCCAGAAGGGAGGAACTGCCTTGCCCCAGACAGAGCCCCGGTGGCATCTGGCAACAGGGTCCCTGCCACCTGCTGGTTCGGCACGTGAAGCCCCTCTGCTGCATGGTTTCTGAAAGCCAACCCTGTCTGTGGGGCTGCGCTTGGAGTTAATTTAACCTTCATCTTATTTAATAATCCTCAGGGGACATAGAGGCAGTGGCCAGTCCTCAGAGACCTCGTGGAGATTAGAGATTAATAAAGTACAGATACCACCATTTATACTGGGGCAGGAAGTGAGTCCCTGGGAAGTTCTGGGTCTGTGCATTTTGAGGCTTTCAGGGTGGAAGAGTGCAATGACACTTTGATAATTTTAGAGAGGAAGGACAGTAGCAGAGAGGGTGCTGGTACAAGCATGTCCCTGCAGTGCAGTGTGTCCTTCTTTGATGGGATGGCTTTAATGAGAGAATATATTATTCTTTCAGTCAATAAATCAAGATTTCTGCATCCCTTCTAGAAGCTAGCAGTGGACAAGACTGTACCCAGGAATGTGTTCGGAGAATTAAAAAAATAAATTAGATAAATGTAAATATATAAATCCCTTAGCCACTTCCAGAAGTTCCTCAAATTGCAAAACTGCAGCTACATAGTTATCAGTAAGTAGGTTTAAAGCTAGTTTAGATATCTCTACACAGTTATACTCTTGCGATGTAACATAGATCATTGAATAATGTTCTTTCCAAATCCTACCAATTATTCCCACTTCTTTTATTCTGAATGTTCTTTGCTTTACCTGCAGAACTCAATTTTCTGACTTCAAAAATGTGTCTTCTCATGTTCACATTTTTTATCATAAGTTGCCTGTATCTTGGATCTGCAAATAAACTGCCTTTAATAAGGTAGTTTAAGAAAATGAACAGATCAAGAGGTTAAAATTTCTTTTATGTTATTTCCTTTTCCTGTGGTTTTTCTTCATATGAAATGCAATTCTTCTCAAAGGCATTACTTGTGATAGTTTGAAAGACTGTATTGTCTTTAAAATATAAAGAAGGGAAATGCTTCTTCATTATTATGTTGCTCTTGAGGGTTTCTTCTCAGATTGAAGGGAACTTCACAAGTTGCAGTTTGCACTTTGTCACAGGGCATTTTCCATAACACAAATGCAACATCTGACCCTGCCCAATTAAACTCTCAGAACCCCGAACTAAAGCAATCTCTCTGTCAAAACCCTAGAGGAATCCCAAAACGATCCCAAACCCAAGCCCTTTGTGTGTCATGTCTGTCTGGTGACTTTGGGACCAGTCTTGATGTTAATTGGACAACTTCTCAGTGGGGATAAGATTGTGCTTTAAACACAAGCTTTGGTGGCAAACATGGTGACTTTCAAAAAATGAAACTGGTGTCCTATTGTGGCCAGCTTAGCACAAACAAAAACGAAAATGCAGTGGGATTTTTTTTCTTTCTTTGTTTTTCCTTTTTTTTTTTTTTTTTACTCAGCTGTGTAGGTTAAATTGAGTGGTTGTGAATCATCCCCTCATTTTTATTTCCACTTTTTCGCCCTCGAATTCTGAATTAACTATTCTTAAATAGAGTGAGTTTTTTTAAATTTTGGAAGTCCTTTCAAAATTTTCCATAGAGTCACAGAGTTTTGAGAATTTTTTCTCACCAAAGGAACTCATAATTTTTCTCCTTCAGTTTAGCAGATTTTCTGAACTTTGCTTATAACAACTTCTATCTTTTTATCACAAGAGAGAGAAAAGCAGTCTCCAGAGTCCTGCTTATCTGTAGTTACAGCCATAATCTGCATTAACCTTTTATCTCAAAGAAAATTAGTTTTAAAAGGGAAACAAGAAGCTATGGAAGCAACAAATACAGACTTTGTATTTAAGTAGCTGACTGATGATTAAGTGGTTTGGAAGAGGTCAACTAGTTCTTTGCAGTAATATTTTAAAGTTCAAGTGATCAAAAATAGTACTGTTTATTCTCTTGTAAATGTGGACAAAATGGTAACTTGTACTTTGCTGCTTTTTCAAAATGGATGTTTGGCCATAGTACAAAATGATACATGTATGTTTTTACAAAGGTTTATTTGTTGGCTAAACTACCAATTTATCTCAAATATAGAGAAAATAAAACACATTCTCTTTTTATAGAATTTTTATAGTTTGGAAAAAAACCCCAAAACGTAAACCTTCTCACCAGCTGCAGAAGAGACATGAAGAACCACCTAAGGTGGTACATTTAAAAGATGTGGTTAAGTAAGTATGGTCACATTAAATGTTTCCATATGATTGCCATTTTGACAGTTGGGAATCCTCAGAGCTCATAAGCTGAGCCAATGCTATTCACATTTAAAATACTATCTGATCTTGCAGCAGTGCTGGATTCTGGGCAACTAGTTGATCTTGCTCAACTCAGCTACAGACAGAACATGAGACCAAGCCCTCCCCAGAACTGTCTGCTTCTGCTTAGGCTGAGCATATCCCGTACCCTCTGATCTCTGCATATAGTACGAGGGCTGAAACATGTCCTTTTTGAAATTGGGAAGTAAAGACTTGGATAAAGGGTTTAAAACAGAGATTTTTTTGATTGCTGGTGTATCCCCTCATGCTAAGAATGCCTGAACCATGTCAGGTTAGTCTCAGGAATTTTCCTTGGGCTCTATGTATTGTGCTGAAAATCAAGAATGAAATCTTAGGAAAAAGCAGATCAATGTAAATTCAATAGCAAACAAAGCAAAACCGTTTTCCTCTCCAAAGATTTGATTTTTAGTTGAGTTGCTGGGTTTCCCTGGACTGTGGCAGAGGTCTGGGAGGTCAGGTTGATCGTGTGTTTCCTTCAGCCTGCACTTTTCATCCCTTTGCAAGTGTGGTTGGCTTGACTGACTTGGATGGAGCTCTTGCATCTCCTTCTTTTCCATTAGATTGTGACACTCTTCTGATGTACTCTGTGTAAATTGACAGCTACTCTTTGACCATAGGAATATAAGTCATTATGGAGCCTATTACAGGATTGATAATTGCCTTTTCTTTTTTTAAGATTATTGATTATTTAACTAGGAAGAAGGAGGAGGATTCAATTTGGGCAGTGTTCCAGATAGATGATTTACAAATATCCTCTAATGGCATTATGTTGCAAAAATACTGAGGAGCCTGGATCCCAGTGGAGACTATTAATACAGCTTTCATGTGTCTCCATGACCCCACCCTTCACTACTTTGATTAAACAGCAGGAAAGGAAAGAAAACCTCCCTCATAGCTTTCCAAAACAATTGCAGTACTTTTGTTCCTTTTACTTTAGTTTGGCTTGCAAAAAATTACAGCCTTGGCTTCATAGCAACTGCTATAATTACAGCAGCAAAAGGATTTCAGTTATAGCACCCTTTTTTCACACTATTGTACCTTTTCAGTGGATTGCTTTTTGGGGAATGAAACTTTCCGTGTGGCGTGGCTGTGAGGAGTAGAAGAAATGGTACTTTCTCTACTTGTCCTTGGGTTTGGGCAAGGTTGGAAAAATACACACTTGAGCCATTTTATTTTTTCTTCTTTTTAATGCCTACACAGTCTTCCTCAAGGAGTATATTTTAAGAGTTTGAAAAATAAAAGTGCTTACTAGTAAGCTTACAGTAATAAAGGTCTAAAAGGTCTTTGAGTGCTTTCAATGGAAGGGCTTTTACAATCAGAGCCCGAAAAATGTCCTCTTTGTTACTAGCTATAGTTAGGGTGTGACACCACAGAATGAGGATGGCCCAGGGACAGCACAGTAGGAAGAGGTAGCATGGATCTCCCTCTAAAAGTGGCAAAGAGCTGCCATCCTGTTGGGATCTGGGGAATATCTATGAAAGAGACAAAGGTACCACAGTGTGGTAAATCCTTCAGTATTTGAATAGCAGCTTACAATAACCACCCATTCTGTCTTGGGTGAGGTGGTGAACCCTATAGTCATAAAATACATATTTTGAAAGGAAAAGTATCTGAGAAGAATGCAAGAGTTAACATCTCGATGGTTAATTCCCAGGTAAGCTGTCCGTTCGCCCCTGATGGAAGGCTGTGCCGAGAGCAGGGATTTACCTGAACACACGGAGCTCTGGTGGGGAAGCCCACTGCCCTGGTGAGGGGTGCATTGCAGCTTTGCATGGCAGCACACCAGGGGGATGTGCTCTTTGGAAATCTCTCACCAAAGTAGGGTGCAGCTCCAAGACCAAGCACACCATCTTAACTTGAGATTGGAGCTGAAACCCAAATACCCAGCGCTACTTCGGTGGATCTGACTGGGAAGTAGAGACAGCATCCAGTGATATGAGGTGGTATGAGTGAGCTTTTATTGCGCCTTTGGTACACTTTTTATGGATCAGTTTGGTTTGTATGGGTTTTTTTGGTGGTTTTTTTGTTTTGTTTTGTTTTTTTTGTGGTGGCATGTTTTTGTTGTTTTGTGTCTTTTTTGTCTTTTTTTTTTTCTTTTAATCCTCGTTGACCGACTAAGCTTGTGAAGTGCCAGTAGTTGTTTTTTGAAGAGACCAAGGTCTTTAAACTGACTCTCAATAAGATTGGGAATTGACTGTGTACTTAATGAAAAGGAGTACACATCCAGCTTGGACTAAAAGGTGAATCTGGAGATATAAACCTGTTCTCCTTCAGAGTGGCTTTACAGTGTCGTGACTCCCAGTGCCTGTTGTATTGCTCAGAGCACACAGAGTGAATGTGAAGATGCTGGTTTCCTACAAGTGTTACCTGGTGAATGTACTCTTTCCAATTGTTTACAGCTTGGAAAGCTTACCAAGATGTTAGTCTGAGCTTTTTTTGCTGAGTTGGAGTCTTCAGGTACTACCAGGGAAGGATAGGGAAAGAGATATACTTTATAACTATAACAAAAGCAGAACAAGCCAATTATGCTTAGAAGAAGAATCCTATTCATGTGTTTGCTTTTCCCACATGCACTTATGTATGAGGTGGAGATGAGGTGAAAGATTCAGAAAACCTATGGCTAGGAAGGATTCGATTCATTATTCATGCAGCTTGAATTAGTTGGCATAATCTGTGTTAGATTTGCAGACCAGGTACCTGGGCTGTAGCCATATTTCTGCCCCTGCACCATCGCATGCCATGCCCTCTGTTATGCAGGACTGAACTAGATCATCAAAATGAGCTGGCTCTGGACAGACTTTGTAATGAGAAGGCAGCTGAGCCTTCTCTAAAGCCTGACTGTGCTAAGAGCCATGCCAGTGCAGCTGGGAGAGTGGCCCTGTGGATGTGAGAGGCAGCCTGATGTTCCAGCCAGATGTTGTGTAGCATGGAAGTACAGCTGCCATGATCAGAGGGGCACGATCAGGCCGTCTGCTGCGGGGTTCCATGTGGGGGCTCTGCGGCTGCTCTTCACATTTGTTGTGGAAACAGGTTTTGCTTTTCATGCTGAGTTTTTCACACACGCTGCCTCCACTTGTCCTCTCTCCAAAAACATTTCCTTCCTCCGTTGCACTTTGTGCTTGTTTGCTACCTGGCTAGCCAGATATTTGTATTGTATTAATAGAAAGAGGTGGTTTTAGGAAAGCAAGGATGTACTTTGCACTTCAGTTTAGAGATGAATGGCATGGTTTAGATTTCTTTATGTCCTGCTGAAAAGAAGAAGGGCTGAAAAGAAGGCTGAACATATGAATTTTCCAGCAAGCAGATAGGTAGAAAGTAAGGAGAGTTAAAAACAACACCAGGAGTTTTTAAGAATAACTTCCAAAGCGAGAATGGATAGTGTCTCCCTTTTTTGGTTTAAAAGATATGCAGTGTATGTCTGAGTGCTTCATATATAAACGATTCCTGACAGCACTGTTGTAAACGGCTGTGGAGGTGTTCCTTAGGTGGACCAAAGGCCAAGTGCTTTCATTAAGCAGGAAGTGCTACAGAGGTTTTATAAAGCAAAAATGGCATTTGTCTACTTTTCCCACAGCTGTCTCCGTGCCTCTTTCCCTTCCATGGCACACCTCATTGCAGCCTCCTGTCACTCACTTCTCTCTGGTGAGGTTTGCAAGATCTGAGCTGATGAATGAAGGGCAGGTTGAGGAACTATGGGATGGGCTGGTCTAGCCGTGTCTCTGCTCTTAGACGTCTAAATGTATTCTTACCCTCAAGAAGTATACAAGCTTAGGGATATCATTTTGCCTTCTTAATTAATTAGATATTGTGGCTGCATTTTATTCAGGTGGCAGTGATAGACATAAAGATGAGTCTCCATTACAGATCTAGGTTATAGACGAACCTGAGCAATGCAGTCCCAGGGTCCAGTAATGGGCTCACAGCGGGCAGCAGCAGCAGCCACAGCAGGGGAGCACCACAGACCGCTGGAGGGACAGAAGGTGACTTTAAGAATGGGCTGAATGAGCTTGTGGTAAGCAGTGCTGCGAGGAGAACCTTGGAAATGGTTTCTTGCTGTATGTTACTGCCACAATTAGAGAGGTGAGACTTTGTGTGTACTCTTCATGTGAAAACTGGATTTCCTGTCTGCATTTTCAGTCTCAGCTCCCAACAGACCTGGAGCAGATTGTTTTTAGGAGTGTTAGTTAGAACTATGTCCAGTCTTCACTGTCACTGCCTAAGGTGTTATCCCTTCCCATCGCATCCTTTTCAAATGGTCTGTATTTTTAGGTCGTCATGCATTTGATAGTCTGTTTATTAATGTACCATTTACTCTCTGGGATTACCCAAATCAATTCCTAAGTAATACATTACATCCAAACCATATGTTATGTCTGTCTTGATAGAAAGCCAGTTTTAATTGTACATGGGATTTGTGTGTGTGTGTTTAAGTAGCAGTGTAAAGCAAGCCTAATGGGGCTAAGCTTGAAGTTTGAACATGATTGATAATCAAGTAGAGGTCTTCCAGAAGCTTTCAGGTGTCGTGTTTCTGTAATGAATCATTAGTGTGTTACAGTATGGTGTAAAACACCGTGAAGAGAAGCAGGATATGGTACAGTTCTATGAATGGAAAGACAAACAGGGGCCTCTTTTGAACTGTTACGCTCTTGTTGGCTCAAGGCTGGGTGGGAGCACAGGATACTACCTAGGATTTTTCAGTGTGGAGATATGATCAGACCAAGGGCAGATTTTGAAAACTATGGATGCAAACTACATCTGTGTTTGTGTAAAAACAAAGTAATAGCTATATACATGGTCAGTTGGAAGTGTAATAATTTGATTTATATGTCAAGCTGCACATTCAAGTAGCCAGAGATCCAGAGAAAATGCAAATAGGCAGATGCCATGGGATTTCCAGAGAAAACTAATTTTGACTAGTGGTTTGGCTCAGCATTTGAGTGTGACTGTACTGCTTTGAAGGTTGTCCTCTGAGATATCAATAAGAGAACTCTTGGTTGCATGAGTCATTATTTGAGGACTTTAATAAATTTCTACCTATCAAGTTGGAAACTACAAAAATATTTTCTATCACGAAGTGCTTTAATAATGAGTATTAAAGGTGAAAGGGATTGAAGGATGTGTAAAATACCACTTTCAAAGTGTGTAAGATTTTGTTTGTGGCATGTTACAAGTGCGTTTGAGGACTGTACAACGGCAGTGGGACAGTGGTGTTCACCTGCACTTCACCTCTGAGGCAATGGTTTCATCAATTAGGAGCCCAGCTTTTCACTTTTCTACTGGAGGGGGAAAAAAAAAAAAAAAAGAATTTCTGGACTTTTTGCATCAAGTAACCTAGATTTAGTTTGAAAAGGACAATTTTCCCCTCTTTAGGTTTCCAGGGAAGGAGATTAACCTTCATAACTGTTATTCTGAATCCTAGGGTAGTTGTGGTCTCTCACGAGTAGCCAATTTTAATTTTAAATTCCATTTACATTAGCCAAGAAAGTAAACTGGCAAACCTTCAGTCTTTACATAATTTCATCTTTTCAAAGCAGATAACATTATTGTGGTTTATGTAGTATACAGAGAATACCACAAATATCTCAATTATTATTTCCGAAAGCATTAAACAGCACAATGTGTTTGAATTTTTAGCAAAATATTTCATCCATCTACAACAAGCTGGGAAACTGCTGGCAATGAACACTTGTTACTTTAGGATCCTCAGGAGGATTTGTAATATATTTTTATGTTGTTTTGCGTTTTTTGTTTACTTTTTTAAATGCCCTTTCCAAGGAAAAGAAGTGGTTGTTAATTTGGTCAGCTCTAAAGGTAGACCTTTGAGATTATATGTGCTGCAGACCGGCAGTTAAAGGACTGGAAAAGTCAATTGAGGCTATTTCTACATAACGGAAAGGGTTTTCCTCTCAGGGGCCTTGGAAAAACTTGCTGGAGGTGGATACCTACTACCGTAACATGATCTTTATTTTTCCCTTTTTGTTTCCTTTTTAAATGTCACATACTGAGAGAAGCCTCTTCTTTACTGATGAGTAGTGGTAAAAACAGGTTTCTGTGGAAAGAGAATTCCATCCACTTAAAATAAAAAGAAAACCAAAAAATCATTCCATATTTTTAACAAAACAGAGCTAAGTAAGCCTTTTCTTTTCATCCTATCACTTGTAATGTCTCATTTTATTCTTCCTTGCCTGAGGTCTTTTAAACAGGAACCAGATTACCTGTGGGCGGCTGTAAATCATTTCTGCCATCCAGGTTTGAACACCTACTGTGTTGCATGGAGCTTTTTAAAGGACATTTTTCCATTCTTAGCAAAAACCTTGGTGTCTATTGAGCCGCACTATGCCAGTAAGTCTAGGGTATAAATTTGCCTTCATGCTGTTATTTGTGGGTGTTTTCATGATTTCAGTTTACAGAGATTTCAAGCTGTCACACCTGAAATCAGTCTGGATGGTAAAGAAGCTGTGAGTACTTGTTTGGTGACATGCATTTCTCTGTAAAGAGAAAAGAAAGAGGTGCAGTCTGGTTTTAGAGAGGTTTCTCAACACGTGTTAGTTCCTATGTCATTCTCAGAGATGATAAAGCATTTCTGACCTTGCCTGGCTACTCCATGGCATCCGTAACAGGGGCGTCAGTGCTTATAGTACAGCAGCTGTACTTTCTCCCCTCAGAATTTTAGTGGGAGTCTTTTCCTCTGTGATTATAGCCTCATCAGAATAAAGTTGGGATGCATTAATGAAATAAATCCTAGCACTAATATGGGCCCATCATTTGATGATGGTAATAAAACCGGTAATACACAAAGGCAAAAGTGCTTCATTAAATACTTACGCATTTTGAAAGGAGGAAGAGAATGCACTCATATTTCATGAAGTTCATGCTGTGCTTTTAATGCATTTGTAAATATGGATGATGTCAAATAACGTTTACCAGAAGTAAACACATTAAAATGGTCTGGAGACTTAAGAGTCCCAAAGACCAGCTGAAGAGCTCTGTGCCTCCGTTACTGTTAACTTTTTCCTGATTCTTGCAAGGCAAGGGGAATTCCAGCAAGCAATAAAGGTTCTGAAGTGTCAATAAACCGAAAAAGGATAGGAAAATTGATCTGAAGAGCTGTAGATTGACATCATCATACAAGCAATACAATGGAAATGCCGATATGTCATGTGATTGCTCAGGATATTAAAGAAACAAATACAGTTTGATTTTAAAAAGCCAGCAACAACAGAAAACAAGCAAAAAGAACCCAAACAGAACAAACAAAAAAACCCCCAAACGTGAGTACTGAAATAATGAGATTACTCAATGAAGGTAGCTGTGAAGATGTAATAGAGTTTTAGAGGGTTGTAATTTTGCTTTGCATTTTAGACACCCTGATTAAAAAAAAAAAAAGACTGTACAAAATCTGTGTATACAAAAGTTAATACTTGGACAGCAGACTAATATAAAAAGGACATGTCAGTGTGAGGTTATTAAGTGGGGTTACTTCTATTGACATTCTTAAGGGATCAATAGAAAGCTTAACATCAGTATAGTCTTCAAAGATCTACATTTTGCAGATAACACGAAAGTACTTGGTTAAAAGGGGTTGATAGGAATTTTTTTACAAAGTGCTTTGAATCAGCCACTAAGCTGAGCCACTCAAGCAAAGTTTATTTTAATTCAGCTAAGTGTGAGGTCATACATCCAGGAATGAAGAATGTGGGTCCCACCTACAGAGGGGGAAGGGGCTTGTCTCCTGGAAAGCAGGGGCTTTGAGAAGGATTTCAGGGTCATAGCAGAGCAACAATTTAACATGACTTCCCAGCATGATGGCTGGCAAAAAGGAATAATGATTTCTTTGGGTACACAAACAGAGAGAATGTTACCTTGGAGAGATTTTTCTTCTGTATAGATCTCTGCTTTGGCCAGGGCTAGAGCTGCGTGTTCACTGATGAGATACTTTCTGTTTAGATTATGTTGTAAACAACTGTAAAACCTGTTCAAGTGTCTAAGGGAAAGCCTCACTTAGAAATCTGAAGTAGTCACAGCGTTTATTTTAATGAAGGCAAAGACACACCTAAGAAGGCATTTGTAATCTAGCAGAGAAAGTTATGACAAAAACCTGTGACTGAAAGGTGATGCCACGTGCATTTGAAGAAGCCTGACCCAGGACTTTCTAAATTCAAGAGGGATTACCGTAGGACCTAACTATATGCATTTCTGGAAAATATGCTGTAAGTAAACGAATGATTTCATATAGTGGAAGGTTAACAAATGAAATGTAATGACTGAGATATACAAGTAGGCGGACTAAATGATGCAGTGTATTACTGCCTCTTAGGATAATTTATTTTTACAAAAAGGAGAATTTCAAGGAGCATCATTAGTATCCCAGTGTTTGTTTCTACGAGTTTCCTGTTGATAAAATAGAGACAAATTATAACAGAGCAATATCTGTTTCTCTGTACTGGATTTTTGAAGCGGTACCAAAGCAGAGAGAGAGGACAAAATCCCACAGCCAGTGGGTTAAAAAAGTACAGGATGTGGTTTGTGTCTGGGACTGGAGATACAATTTCTGAACAAGTAATACAGACATTAAGATAAAGTTAAAAATATTACAACTTGCCAGTGGGTATGTATTTATTATGTTCACAGCGTAGTTCCATGAATATAACACACTGCTGATAAATGTCCAAGTCTAGGCAAAGTCGTGCAATGTGAGTTGGTGCTTGAGCAGCCTATGCTGGGAGTCTGATGCTCACTTCTGACCGTGGAAGACTCTCTTTGTGTCTTGAACCTGACCACGGAAGTTTCCTACACAGCTATTTTTCTTCTGTTTTCTTTAGGTATCACTAAGCACTTAGAGATTCCCATTGGTGATTTTCAGGATTTGGTATGTGCTGCTTGTAGGGTCAGAGCTTTGCCATCCTGGCCTGTGGCTTCGGTTTCCTTTTTTCTCCATCTCCTCTTCACTTTGGCTTTCCCAGGCTCTGAGTGCCATACTTCTGATGCACTTGCAGCTCTCTCCAAGTACTCCCTGGCCTCTGCAGTTGCTCCTTGCACAGTCTAATGTTTTTCCTCCGACATGCTTACTGTTGTCTGATCTGCTCTTACTTCAGCGCTGCATCCCAGCCAATTTGGAAATGAACAGACCCTGGAAAAATATGTTCCAAAAGTTCATGCAGTAAGAAAATTAAAGAAAGGTTTCACCCCTTAAAATGAAACAACCTCAGCTTTGACCTAGTTTCATAGCTAAGGCGAGCATATTTCTTGCTGTTGGTGCTGCGCACTGTAGCAAAGCAGCTTCCAAGCCTGGTGCCACCAAGCACACACAGCCTTTGAAAGCTGAGTTACCCAAGGGCAGCGGTGCTGTGCTACGTACTCCCACACTGGAGGAGGGCAGTGAAGAGCTCAAAACGATACCTCTGTTGGCTGGTGATGTTGAAAGCTGCCTCCTGGCAGGAATCTGCCATGGTCGGTGTCAGGGGTGTTGTCAGCCCCTGCTGTGCAACCAGTTGGCTTATGCCCGAGACCTGGAAAGATGCCTTTCTCCATGGCGTCATCTCTTGTTTTTTAATGAGTTGCCATTTGTGGAGGACGTCACTTTGTATCACAACCCATTACGAAACGTGTACAGTGTGTCCTTGGTATACCACGTGAAGGATGATGATACAGAGGAAAGCAGTGGTTATTTCCGGGACATCTAAGGAGAGCAGCTTGGTAAGATGAGAAACTACAGAAGAGATGAGTTTCCTGGTGATGTTACATAGTGCTCAGTGTGCTGTTGTCTCATTGAGATTAATGTAAAGTTACTTTCTACAGTGAAAAAGCAGAATCAGCAGATGAAACCACCAACCCTCCAAATATTGCTGAAATATAACACAAGTTATTTCTGCTCCTTGGGTGCTGGTGGCTATACCTGCCCACAATTTCAGGTATACTGTGAGCAGTTCACAAATGAAGTGGTTGGGAAGTCACACTAAGTTGCTGTCTTTGGAACTGAAAGTGGTTTTCATTGCCCAATAAAGGCAATATTTCAGCCTCTCTCCATTCTGGCATTTGTGTGGTTTTGTATCTCAGTCTGTTGCACGGAACACAAAAAAAGAATCAGCTCTTGAGGTGAGTCTGGTTGGCTTTGCTTCCACTAGGTAAGAGAAAGATGCTTCTATTCAAAATAAGAATTTGGACAGATCAAGATTAAATTACAGCTTTACAGAACAAGATAATATCTAGTGCAGATAAACTTGTCTTTTTATGAGTTTTTGTTATATTATGTCTTCCTCAAAGCAGAATTAAAAAAAAAAAAAAAAAGCCAGTCCCCAACTCCTAGCGCCCTGCTGCTTCTGATATTTTCTTCATTATAACTCCCACTGGTTATAATTTCTTTCAGACCTCTACCCAAGGATTTATGTATATTTAGCTGGCAGGGACTGCAGTTGGGTAGGGGCTAACTCTGCCCTTTCACAGACTTGCTGCCATCTCTTCCCTTGTCCCAAACGATGGCATATTCCAGTTATCTGTTTACAGTTGCTGCATATCATCTAGAGTAGTCCTTTGCGTAGGCCATTCATTTCTGTTGCCACTGAAGTCTTACATGTTGTGGGAGACAGGGCTTTGAGGAAGTGCCACTGTTGGGATGAGCATTCTTGTCCCAGTGAATAATATGTTAAATAATCAAAAATAATCCAATGCAGGCTGCAGACGTGTAAAGTGGCAATACCTATACTTAATCATATTTGGTTAAAACCTTATTCTAGTAAATGCAGTATTGCTGTTGTAAAGGGCCATTTTTTCCATTCCCCGTGCATGCACCTCCAGCTTCAGAGCAGAGCTCTTGGCTTTGATCTGGGGAACTGCATGGTTTGCACTTAGTTGTAGAAACATTTGCCTTGTTTGTTTTTAAAGCCAGTGGAACTCAAAGGGAAAATTTTTTTTTTCCTTGGTTCCTCTGAGAAACACTCATTCATCCTGCTCCCGTCCACGGGTTTAAACAATCACCCTTTGTCATCGTGCAATATTCTCCAGCCCAGGCATCTCTGAGAGCTGGACAGCCGTATCCGCTGACGTGGTTGCTGAGCAGGAGGCTCTGCCTCTTCTTGAATGATCAGTGAAACAAGGGGAAAAGCCTTCTCCTTGCTGAAGTGAATGGTGAGCTTTGCATTCAGTCATGATTTCAGATGTAAATGGATTAAAATGACTGTGAGGTTCCTGAAATATGTCTCGATTCCTTCCTCCTCTTCCTTTTGGTTTTGTATTAGTTGTGAAGAGAGGCTGGAAGCCTGAAGAGAGAGGAGAGTTGTTAGCGAGGTGGTGTCTGGATGATCAGAGGAGAGTGGGAAACAAGGAGGAAAGTGGGAAGAGGGAGCTGACACAGAGGCAGGGTGTTACTGAGGTGGTCTTCAGTGTGCTGATATGTATGTATGTGCAGGATAGGAGACAGGGAGGCTAATATCCTTGGAGTTGTCCATAATGCTTGTGCTATGTAATGGATAAGTTTCCTTGAACTCTTCTTCTCAACTTTACTTAATAATATTAATTCTTAGTAATTAATAATTTGATTAATTATGCTGTTACAGAATAGTGATTGGGAATTTGTCATCCTTAGAGATTTCATTGTTTCCAGAACAATGTGGTTCCCTTACCCTCTTCAGATATCACAGCTCATGTGTGTACAGATTCCATAGCACAGAGGAGTAAAGAGCTCAAACTGTGGTTCCTGGTTTCAGAAGGTTTCTAGCGGGTACCTAGCATGTGAAATGTGAATTGATATTAAACATACAAGGAGATGTCACAGAGGAGCTTTGTTCACATTTTTAAATTCATGTGGCAAAGTAGACAATCATGATGCTTTTACACATATTGATTTTAAGTCCTGCTCTGAAGAGGATTAAACTAATAAATTCTACCTCCTCCATTTAATAGTGGAAGAATAGACTCGGGTCACATTATTGCAACACTCCTCTCAGGGCACCATTGTGGAGCTATACATTCTCCTGTCACTGAAAGAAGGATTTATGGTTTTGTGTGTAAAAACCTGCAGATTTCTTAAGTAAACTGTTCTCACCTCAATAATATGTCAAGGAAAGTATATGAATGCCGTTCTTCTCATGCACTCAGCCTTTCTGTCTCAGGTGCATGCATGCAGGCAGATGTTGCTCTCTTTGGAAGATTTTCAAGGGCCATTTACATCAGCTCTACTCAAAAATACTGTCAGTAAAAATGTCAATGATAACCTTATTTCTATCTCTATCTATCCTCTTCTACTGAAGATGATTCTGCTGCCTTTTAGTCCTGACACAATTCTACTTTTTTTTTTTTTTTTACCTCTTTTTTGTATGATACTGGGCCTAAGTTGAACATTTTTTTGTTTCATACACATGTTTCTTATAAAGCTGTATTGATCAAATGCTTTCAGTGCCTATCAAAATATTTTTCCCACTGCTATTGTGATATTTCATAGCCATCCAGGCTTTCTGTCTTCTGCCCTGACTCTTCTAGCAGATATTCAGCCACCTTGACCATTTGATATACCAGCGTTAGAACTGACAGGACATACGGACATCTGCCAGGTGGTACAGACCGATGCTTTTCTCAAACAAATCTACTGCAAATCTAGGGAATGCAGCAGGATAATCTCATTCAGCCCATAGATGTTTGACCTATTGATAATAAGGTGACTTGCTAGATAGGCATACTTTATGACAGCATGAGATAAAAATGTGCCCTAGGACCTGGATCCAAGAAGGGGTGTGGATCCTGCCTCCATTCACATAGACCCATGTTAGATGCTTACTCCTCTTGAGAAGTGAGAGATACCTCCAAATGGGAGGAGGCATTTAAAGTCAGCCATTTTGTGGGATGGACAGTGGAAAATTTTGAGGAGAGGAGTGTATCCTACATCCTAGCCCTCCCTGTGGCTCCCATGTCCTCTACAGAGCTTTTAGGATGAACCTTTTGATTACTCAGCCATTACCTCTTGGGATGCTCTTGGAAAGGTGCTTCTGCCCGTTTTGTCAAAAATGAATGAAGATAATTCAGCTGGAGAGCAAGGGAATGTGGGGGAAATGGCCGCTCTCTCCCACAGAGCAGCTCAGGGGTTTGCCTGCAGCTGCAGAGAAGCAGGCTGAGCTCAGGCAGAGACTGAGGGGCACAGAGCCTTGGAGAATCTGCTGACCAGCAGCTGTCAGCTGTGGGGCTGTGCTGTGCATCCAGTCTGAGCTGGCAGACACAGCAAAAAGGTGTACAGGCCCAGAAAGAGGGGCTACTGACCACCCTTGTGGGCTGTGGTTTTGGGAAGAGGCTAGGAGGGTCAGTCCTCCGCCCCAGTCAACTCTGAGGACAGCTTGTGTGTGAGATTTTTTGCACGGAAAGTTTGTTGGATGACACATATGCACAGCTGTTTTTATCTCCAGCTAGAGGTATACGGGAAGAAAGCAAGAGAGTGAACAAGCAAATGCAGCACATGAATGCTAAAGTTAACCGCAATGTTTTGACCAAACACCGTTCCCCTAGGTCCATGGGCATGTTCAACTTTTAGCAGACCTATTATCATATACAATGAACCAGCAGCCAAGAGCCTTAAACTGTTCCTCCTCCTCTAACAGCTTCATACATGGAGACCCCTGTGTTTGGTTTATGCATCAGGGTTGGAGGGAAATGCTGCATAAAGGGAAACAGGTAGTTGAATTAGCTCATATTCTGGACCCAGTGCTTTTTAAGACACTATTATAGGAAATCTCTTTAAAGCTTGGTTTTGATAAAATCTTGTATCAGCAGACTATGAAATGTGTTAACTGCAGTGGAAAAGACAAGTATATGATAGGGTTATGTATGTGCAGGAAGAGTCTGGATTTAATTATTGTCTTGATTCTGTGTGTAATTCTCTGCTGAAATATATAAATTTTCAGAAAGTAAAATAAATACGTTTGAATTGTTACCCCTGTTCTTCCTTCTTGGGTTCTCTTTGCCCACCTAAATTCATGTCATCATTTCACAAATACCCATCAGCTCCCAGACTTTCTAATTATTTGTGTTTTCATACTGTCGGTATTACAGGTAGCCAGTCACACATTATGGAGATTCGTCCAACCTGGTACCAGGAGAAAGCTGGATGTCTGAGCGGTGTTTTCTTCAGAGTAGAATAACCTGATTTTTATATAGTTGGGGAATTTTCTTTATTTTTCATCTAAAACACCCAATGAAAGGCTGAAAGTGAACTGTAAAAGAGAGAAAGGGAATAGGTGGTAAAAACAAAACTGAAAACATTAGGTCCAATAAAAGACCCAACATTCAAATGTATGAATAGGACGCAAAACTATATATTGTCATAATGCATTTTAGTACTCAGCTTGAAAATCAAGGTCTGAGCTCAAGAGTACCTAATATCTTATTCGAGGGCATGGAGGGACTTTTACTGATTACCATGGAAGGATTATCAGTAATACATTATTGCAAAACCTTTGTAACCTTGGACATGGAACATTTAGGCTATTGATCGCAATCTCTCCCATGCCATCAATAATGCCTTTATCACCCCCCAGCTGATAGCAGGAAGCCAGATGTGCAGGGATGGTGAAGGCTTACTTAGAGTGCAACTGTACCCAGCTGGGGTTTTAACTCTCACCTCTCCCCTCGCTGTCTCAGGGTGCCCTCTCAGTTCACGCAGGCTCCTGGTGTTTATTTAGCTCCAGATTTCTCCAGGATTTGCTTTTTTTTTTTCCCCCCACAACCTCTTTCCTGTTATCAGTATTTGTAAAGAGGGCCTGCTGACCTGATGGAAACAGTTGTGTGCTGGCGTAATGTTTTTGAGAAGAGGACAAAGGACACACTTGCATACTTTCAAATGCTAACCCTAAATAACACTCAAGGGTGTCACACCCTGCAAGTCCTTTGCTCTTCCCCCACCCTGCTCTAAACTTTGGGATTATTCAGAGGCCTTGTAATGTTTGAAGTTTAGCAACAAAGACTGTTTGCCTACTTGTTGAATTGCAGCTGCCACAAAATCTTAAAAGAAAACAGAAGCATATATTATTGAAACATCAGGCCTCTGATTGCCTTCATCTGCTATTAATTTGACAAAAAACTCACCAGTAATGTTGTAAATAAGCTTTTACCAACCAAGTAAACTTATAGTTCAGCCTCTTCTCCAGAAAAGTTTGCAGTTGGGTTTTAACTACAATAACATCTAAAAAAACCAGCTTGTGTGCAGAATGGAAACTAGATCTTCTCTAGACAATTTTGGCATCACTGTGTTTTGTCTGCCTTTGCAGTGGGGAGATACCAATGCTAAAATTGTGCCAATCTGAAAGAAATTATTACAAGTCCTAGAACATCTTTATCAAAGTAAACGCAGGACAGAGGAAGGCTTTTGTGAGGACTGAGGTGGTTATTCTTTTGCACAGGATTAGTAGAAAGCTGAAAGTATTAACTTGGACTGAGAATTGCCATCAAGGGATCTAAACTTGGACTCAAAAAGTGTTGCAAGGAACAGGGCAAGGAAGTTAAGTTGATCCTTACTAATTTTCAGGTACAAGAATGAGATGTACAGATTCATTCATTTGAAATGAATGCAAGTCTGTCTTCCAGTTTAAAGCCAATTTGTCTAATTGGTATTTTCATTGAATTGCATGGCACTTAAGCCTTGCATCCTGAATCACTCAGTTTAGAGAGGAAGGGTGAGATAATAGGAGAAGGTAATTCATTTTAAAGTCAAGCACTGTCATCGTATTGATTCATAAGCCATAGTGTATGTTTATTAAGACCTACAGCTAATATTTGATTTGATAAATTGTGGAAGTAGTGGCCTTTGGCTCTGAAAGTTGGTGGACATTTGAGTCATTTTTTTATGTCACTGGATAGGGAACTATTTATCTCTTGGCACTGAGTTAAGGACTTGTGGTAGTGACTTGTGAGCTGATTAAAGTGTTTTGCTGGATTAGCATTAGTATGATGGCTATGTAAATTTTGCAGCATTAATATGTTATCTATTAAATTGGGATTGTCAAATTTATTTTGTGTGTTTTTAAGGCTGTAAAAATTCCTATAGTCTATTCTTAGTGGTTGTTTAAAACTTGAAATAAATATGTTTAGACTAAAAGTTTCATGTCAAGTGTTTTAAAAGCCAGGTTCTTGAATTCACTGTTAGTCATCAAACTAAACAGAGCTTGATTCTCAGAAGTACTGAAAAGCTGTACTGAATTCAATAAAAGCTCTGGAATCTGTGCATGGGTTGATGTCCTCAGGATCAAGTCAGAGGGAGTAGAAAAAAGGCCTGACAGATCAGAGAACTTTCCCACAGACAAAGAGGAAACTCCAGAAAGATCTGAACAAGGATGAAAGCAAGGAGCAACCATAGAAGTCACCCTGATGGTTACATATATCTCTTAACTTGATTCTCTTGAAAAATGACTTCATATTCATTGCTTTGAAGGACCACGTTTCATCCTTTATTTCTGCAGGACTCTTGCTGTAGATTGTGGGGATTATTTACATCTCAATTTATTTCTCAGCCCATTGGCCATAATTAAAAATGGAATTCATCAATCTCCAGAGCCCCTGCTAGAGACTTTCACCTTGTAGAAGAAAGGGATTAGATGTGATGATTTATTGGTCTCATATACAGTCCCTTGACTGTTCTGTGGCACTGAGCCGAAGGAAAGCTGAAATGATATCCAGTCTTCTCTGGCAACGACTCACACCATGAGCAGAGTAAATCCTGTCCCTTGACTAAAACCCTGGCTTGTTCCATCCAAATTTGCCTGAGTTCGTGATGTGTGTGGGCTCTTGGTAGCACAAAGTTAAGGCTGGAGAAGGCAGTGGCAGCCCGCCAAGGGAGTGTGCCTTTAGGATGTTGGAATCTGTGCCTGTGTTGTCATGATGTCCCTTAGGCTGTGACTATGAAAAGCACAGAAAATGATTTGTTAAAGTCATCACACTCTATCTTCGAGAGGGAATTGGAAATGATGTTCAGAATCACAGCTTTAACATTTGATCATTGTTCTGTGATTACTTTTCAGATTTTTAGGACTTTTTGGTACTAAAGCCAAACAGAAATGCAGTCTTGAATCTGGCAGAGGCTTTGCTTGCTTGCTTACTTTCTTCTCCCCTGCTAGGCTGGAAACAAAAAGGAAGAAATATGTGGCCATGCCCAGCTTTTACCACAGCATTTAAAAATGTGTATTTCTTTGAGGTGATTGTTCTGGGAGAGGAGATGGCAAGCCTGCTCTTTGTTAGGGTGAGCTTTCAAGACCACGGTAACTTTTGAAACCTCTCTAAATGTCTTATTGCTTTCTTAGATGCTCTTAAAAGTGTGCTCTCTTTGGACTCTCCGTTCTTTCTCTTTGCTAGATACTAGTGAGGCATAATCCTGTAATACCCTTCATGAAAACCCAGCTTACTCATGTCAAAACACTTTTTTTTTTTTTTTTTTTTTTTTTCAACTCAAAGTGTTGTCATGCAACGTGCCTCGCAGGAAAAGATGAAAGATCCTGACAAAGGGATACAGCTGGCTAGGGCTGTTTCCATTGCAGGAAGAGATGCTGGTGGAAGGGTAGTTTACTGGGACTGAACTGTATGGATTTCTGCAGAAGCCTTATTACAAAAGTTTCTTATCTCCAGAATGAAAACTGATCCGAAAGAGAGAGAAGGGAAACGACTCACCACACTACAGAAACTGCCAGTGAGAACAGGAGAACTACACAGGATAGCTCATGGCTTGTGGGAAATCAAGTCCCCAGTCTAATTCACACACAGTGAAAACTGCCAGCAGTTTAGTGACATCCAGTCTGTACAGATAGATATTTATTGCTGTTACTCACTGAGCCCTTGTTACGCAGTTGTTTCTGTTGATCATGTGAACTCCTTGGATATTACACTTATTTTGATATCCTCCAGACGTTTTTTCCATTAATGAAGCTGTGCTCTCTGTATGCTATGATTTGCCACGGATGCTTTTTCTTGATGAAGAAGTGTCTTTAACCTTTGACACTTACTCAGCATAGCAGTGCCATGGTGAAAAACGGTGAATACATGTAAAAGCCACTTGTGGAAATTATTTCCTTTGGCAAATCCACTTCACTGGGGCCATGTGACTGATATTAAAGTCAACACATAGTTTCCTTGACTTGAAGGATTTTTCAGTCTATCTCAAACCCCATTGTCATTGCATCTTTTGACTTCCTTTTAGAAATCAGGAATACTTAAAAGCAATCTGTGGGCTGTGTCATCAGTATATTACTCAACCACTGGAAGCGGTATGTTTGGGTAGACTGAAAGGGAAAGAAACTGGATGTATTTCTAACCTAAAATAGTACTTCTCCAGATTGCACTTTAGCAAATATTCATTATTCTCTTTACGTGCTCGCATCCCAGACTGTCTGTGGTGTACCTGCAAGACAGGACTGTCTTGTCTCTTTCTTACTGAGGACAAATCCCAAAGACTGTCTCCTTCATGTTTGTAGGACTGTGAACAGAAGGGACTGAACATGTGGCAAAATTAATAACTGGGTAGCATTCATACTTTCATCCTTAATTAAAGACAAGTGGGTATGTGAAACATATTTCCCCAGGGCTGTGGTGAGGGAATATCCACACATGTAATTAATCTAGCTGCTGGAAGTCACAGTTTCACCACTAAAATGAAGCAGAAAGAGACACAAGCGAATAATATGAGCACACTCCAACATTCATTGAAGTCAATGGGAAACTTGTCTTTTGACTTCAAAGGGCATTGGACTGAACCCTGCAAGATCATATTAAAACACTTAGAAGTCATTAAGCATTTATTCTTGCTACACTGAAGTAATAGAGCTAAAAAAACTATAGGTGGATTTTAATTTAATCCACTGCCTACACTTTTAATTGTTCCATGTTTACACAGTTGGTTGCCTACAGTTGGATTAGGTGGCAATTTGCCTGATGATTTATTGTGTTTCAGTGTTGCTGCATGGTATGCTTTTTATAGTCTTGTTTCTGTGTATACATAGTTGTCTTGTATGCTGATACAATCCTCACTTAAGTTACTACACATGATTTTCTGTGAGAGAAAAGCTAGCGGCTTCTGTGAGTTGTAGTTTTGTTATTTAGTAATTTCAGTATGGTACAACTTCTACCCTGAGGATGGGACTGTAGAAGGGGCTGAAGATGTCAGTATCTCTTCCCCTAAGGGTATTAGCAGCATCCTAGAGAGTACATAATCCTTTTTATGGGATGGGGAAGGGGTTACAGAGCTGCCCGCTGCAATCACTAAGTGCCACAGTGTCTGACCTTGATCTCTGTCCATGACCGAGAAAGCGTAAACTGCTCCAAGCAATGCACGGTTGAAACTTTGGGTGCTCTGGGCCACTGCTGGGCACGGGGCACTGGTAGGCTTTGGTAATAGGGGAGGAATTCAGGGGCTAGCTGGAGGCATAAGAGTGCAAGAGGGTAAATGTCATCAAACCAGGCCCCTGCTGTTCTTCACTTGGCTAACTGACAATTTGGAAATTCGTTTAGCCACTAATTTTTGTCTGGTTACAGAAATCTATGGCTTATCAATGTATTAAAGAGAGCAAATGGTTGCCTTGAAACGAATTAAACAGAGTGCTCGGAAAGCCAGTTAGTGCCCAAGTTTCCCACATCTGGAAGATGCAATTTAAATGGCATTGCATCTCAATTGCTTGGTGTGGTTGGCAGGCTGTGTTCAGAGAAGCCCACTAACTGATGCAAGGTGAAGTTGAGAGTTGGGCATTTGAAGATTTGTTGTGCCTACTTATGGTATTTATTTATTGCCTCAGTTTCATCTGTGCTGAATTCATGCTAAGTTTTCAAGTAGCTAAAATATTAAGAGGAATGTTTGCTTATGAAAAGGTAGAGCATTTGCCACTTCTGTTTTGTGGTAAACTGGATTTTGGAAGACAGGACTAAGCAGAGCACAATGAGCATTTTGTCCTCGCAGAGCAAACTGGCTTTAGGCATCGCATGTTGTTACAAACAGTGAGAGTTTTGTGGCTCGGGCTCCAACAACAAGAAAAGACAATCAATAATAAGGGTTCATCCCATCAGACAGATAATGTGGCACCATTTAATACATCTGGTATGAATCCTAGATTATAGCTAATAAAGACACTGAAAAACTTTCTTCCTTTACCTACTGAAAGTGTTAGTGTGCTGGGAGGAGGGAACTTTGAGTTTTGCTTTCAGAACCATGCTGTAAGGTTGCTTTTCTCGCCCCTGCATGTCTGTAACCTTGTTTTATAGCAACATTGATGTCTTTACCCTTCCATTTATTTAACTGATACTGCAAAACAACAGGGCAAGATGGAGTTTTCTTTTCAGGAGTGGAGCACACTGGATGTAACCTCAGTCGAAGCCTAGGGTTAGAAACTCCTGAGATGGTGATTTGCTCTTTGCTTCCACACCGTGAAAGACTAATGAAAACACATCCTAACTTCTTTTATTTTTTTAAGAAAATGTCTAGGTTTTATTGAAAAACTCGATCTATAGGTTTGCCAAATACACCACTGCATATTTTTGTTTGGTTTTTTTTTGTTTTAAATCTTCTGACTTGTCTTGGTATAATGTGCTTAATCCTGTTTGGCACAGAGCAAAATAAAGGAACTAGAGAAGCCTGCTTCCTGTCTGCAGTGTTGAATATAAAAATCTGCTTTAATTTGATGTATAATCATTGTATATAAAAATCTGCTTGCCTGCATGCATAGGTAAAATATCTGTTTCTTTGCTTTCACAGAAAAGAGTCAAAGATGTCATATCTCCTATTGTATTTGAAGCTGCATACAGCCTTGGGGAACATGTGATAGAAAGAGGAAAAGAAGACAGAGAACTACCTGCTCTCAAGCCCATTCTCCGCTGGAAGAAAGGACAAAAGATAGCGCAAAGAAATCAGGTCAGATTTGGACTATGTTATTTCCCTAGAAGTCCTGTGACTGACAGCAGAACTGGACATAAAAGGGGATTGCCAAGCTCTGGGTCATTTGCACACGGTAGCCTTTTTGTACAGTCCTTGCTGTTGCTGACATCAGTGCTTCTCCATGACATAGTAAATACTTGTGCTGACAAGGTTGGGCAGTGCAAGGTGAGGTCGCTTTTTTGTTTCAGGGTGTTCATGCTGGGAAGAAGGAGACTGAATAAGGGAAAGGATGAGAAAGATCCTGCTCTTTCTGGTTCTTCTATTTCTGTAGAGGCTTCTTGTGAAAGGCTTGACCCTGACCTTCTTTCCAGGTTGAGCCTTTGATAGTGCCAGAGGGACAGGGCTGGTTCCAGGAGGGGACACAGGAACTTGACCCTCTCTGTGAGGGGGACAGAATGAAGAAAAATTTGCCTGGCCCAACTACCTTCTTTTTTGGGGGGCTCATCATATCCATTCAGCAAGGGAAACCCACTCCTGCTGTTATTGTAGGACATGCCACGCTAAAATAGGATGGTTTGTTTCAGAGAAATTAAAGCATAGGTGCAGCCATGTATTTATTAGGATCTTGTTTTCTCCACTGCAATGCAGAAAACCGTTTTGTCTTTAATTCTAGTGAGAGCATGAGAATTCCCTTAATTTTGAAACACAGTGTAGAGAGAGGTTTTTTTGGCCTCTTCCTCCTGAATTGTTCCCTAAGGAACTAAAGTGTATGTGATTATCCTGCCACTCTTGTCTGTCTTGACCTCACTAGTATCTTTGGCAAATGTTGGCCAATTTTGTCAGGATTTGACAGGAATGATCAAGACAGTGCTTACGGAGGTATTAAATGCCTTCAGGGTTCGTGCAGCAGGCAGTCATGTTGAGGAGAGAGACCCTATTAGTGATCTTTAGAAAGGTTCCAGTTTGAGCCTGGTCCTTGTAGGTGCAGGACAGTCTGCCAAGGAAGGATCTTGCAGGACAATTCAGCCTCCCACTGTGCTAGCACCAGAGCATCTGACTGTGAAGCTTGAGGCTCCAGGGAGAAATAAGACTGCTTCCGTGGCTTGAAAAACTTCTTGTGTGTCAGAATTGCAGGATAATTTAGGCTGGAAGGGACCTTTGTAGATCAAGTTCCTTGCTCAAAGCAGAGCCAACTTGAAAGTCAGATTGAGTTGCTCAGGGTTACATCCAGTCAAGTTTATTTTCCAAAGTATGCTTACAGAGTTATGGGCTGGCACTGCTTGTGAAAAGGAAATTTTTTTTTATTTAAAGAAAAAAAAAAGCTGTATAAAGTCTGTCTGGAGTCTGAGGCTTTTAGCAATGAATTGTTAGATCTGGTTTTTAACCCTGGGAAGATCATGTCTATTAAGTGATGCTTGCATCATCATCATCTATAACATTACTTTCCGATGCTGCTGGTGAGGATATGTTATTATGCTGAAGTTGCAGGTCCCTGAATACTGCTAAAAAACCCCCCCAAAACCAATCAACCAAACAAACAAAAAACTAAAAAAAACCCAAATCAAACAAAAAACCAAAACAAAACAAAAAGCAAAAAACCACCAAAAACCAAACAACAACCAAACAAAACTAAAATGCTTAAAGAGATTTGCTTTGTTATATACCTAAGTGTTTTGAACTGTATTTGGCTATAATCCTTGTACTTAGACACATGAGTATTTATTCAATTATGCTTTATTTTTATAAATGTTTGAATGAAAGATGTATCTAAGAATTACTTATTTTCGTGAAGAAGGATTGTATGGCTGTTATGTATCTGAATGTTGCGTTGTTGCAACGATATGATGGGAATTTGTGGAGAGCTTTGGAATTTGAGCATTATGCTGAAAACCTAAGTGTTACATGAACAAAACTGCTTGGATGCTTTACCACTGGATTTAAACTCAGAGGGTCACATCTTGCCCTGCAGGCATAGTTTTGATATTTTAATGTACCTAAATGCTGAGGTTATAGAGCAGAAATACAAATATGTTGGGATTTTCCTTGAGTTGTTTTCTTGCGTAATTTGGATGAAAGAGAGCCAGTTTAACAATGCCTTTCCATTTGCTTTCCAGATGTTGTTCACTTAGCTTAGTAAGGAAAGGATTTTGACATGGGGCGTGCCTGCAAGTGTGCTTTCAGCTAAGGAAATGGGAAGAGCTTCAGAGTCAGTGTGGCAGTCATGGTGACAAAGTCCTGACGGAGTAGCCTCGAGGCATGGTGGTGGGGTCCTCAAAGACCAATTTCATGGGAAAATCAGGGCATAGTGTTCTCTTTCAGGATTCTTGTTATCTTGCAAGTAGAAATTGTTCTAAATGACCAAAAGGGATAGTAGGAAGCAAAGTTAATATAATAAAAGATTTACATTCTCAAAGAATCTAAGGATTAGGGAGGGACTTGACATTTTGGAAGTCCAATTCAAGACAGATTTAGTGGGATTTGTTTTCAGAAGATAGAGCACAGGTGAGGGCAGGCAGACAAGCTTAGCGTTAGTGCTAGTACTGGAGTCTTTAAATATAGCTAGTTGTGTGTGGTTTTCAAAAGCCCTATGTCCTATTGGTCCAGTGAGAAGTGACATCAGAAATGTTGCATCTGTTGCTTTGAGGCACCATTACAATACTGTTAAGAGGCTGACACTTTTTTTCTGAAAAGCCCAGGTGGCTCATTTTTGTGAATTAATGTGGGAGACAAAGCTGGAAGTAGTGAATAGCTGAAGAAAGGGGAGGGAGTCTTCTGTCTTTCAAGATCCTACTGGAGGTCTGCTAGGCCTACTTGGAAAGCCTGTCATCTTGCTAATATGTGGGCATTATAGTCACCTAGATAGGATCTTATTTAAACTAAAGTGATGTTAAAACTGAAGTGATCACTTTCACTGGGATTTCAGTTTGTTCCCCACAAACCTGATGTTTCCTGCATGCTTGTGTGATTTCCCAACAAGAGTGTACAGCCCTATGGCTCACAAACAAGGAGGTAGGAAAGCCATCAAGAGTCCTCTCGACTTGAGAATTGAAGATTATATTGACCAGATGGAGTTCTCCATAGTGCTTTGCTCTAGGCCATTAAGGAGTCAGCTTGGAAATGCTGTTCGTGGATACCCACCACCAGAAGTGACATCTCTTTAATGACATAATCAGAGAAAAGGATCTTGTTGGATATTCATCCTTTAAATCATTATTACATTGTAAGTGAGAAAACAGTCTGGTCTTCTACTACTCACTTAGACCAAAGTAGAGCTATAGTATTTGTCACAGAGGCACCCCAAAATAAGTTTAGGCGGACAACAAGGTCCAAAACAAACTTTATTCTGGCCGGAAAAGTACCACCGATAAACCGATTAGAAACGGGGTTTATGCAATTAGTTAGCGCTCCAATAACATAAGATACAGGTTCGGATATTAAGTTAAGACATTATTTGGGGTGCAGCGAAATAAGAATGAGGATCCACAGTGTGCATATACACACTCACAAGAAAACAAAACCAGAGCCCTCTCTGCCCTGTTTTGCTCTTAAGAGAGAAACACTATCCTATTGCGGCCAGGACTTACGCTTGCCTGCTAGGCAAGGAATTTACACTCATCTGTCCCAGACGAGGAATTTATTAAAGCATATATTCAGTAATTTATCACTCACCCACACGCAGAGGTGAGGCGCTCCCCATCCCGGGAGGTTATCTTAGATGGCTTCTTCATCTAAGGGGAGGGACTCCGGCAGCATGGCAGACCCGCAGCTCCGAGAAGACCACACAAAGGGGATCTCCGGCGTGAACCCCTTTTATAGTCTGATTAATCTGGCTGTGGGCATTCCAGAAGCTTCTTGGCTTCTCTGTGCCCCTCCCCCAACTAACGACCCTGTCCACCAACTCTGGGTCTCCACAAAGAGAGCCATTAACTGCCCCATTGAAGGCCCCAGTTCTGAGAGGGAGATGTGCAACTGCCGCACCAGTTCCCAGGGCATAGCGGCGGGGGGAAGTGCAACTGCCAACACAGTATTAAAGGAGTACATGGATGTGGGATATCGTGTTAGTTTGATGGTTGGACTTGATCTTAAAGGTCTTTTCCAACCTAAATGATTCTATGATTCTGTGCTTTTATTTATTGGTCATCTTTATTTTAAAAGAATGCAGCCTTTACTGTAAGGCAGTGCAAAATGCTGATATTTTAAAATAAACCAAACCTTAATTGTTCAGTGAAGAAGCCTGTTTCTATTCCTAAATGAACTCTGCTTGAAACAATCAAAATATAAGTAATTTGAACATCTGATTGATTTGAAAAAAGGATCTTAACTGAAATTTCCTGGTGAAAAAACACACAATTTTGAGACTTCATGTATTTTTTTTTTTTTCAAGCAAAGAGGCTCTGATACTTCAAAATGAAGTACTAATGTAATTAAGCTGGCGTGAGGGACTATTTGGCCCAGGATACAGAAACGGTTGATTTCTTATGGACTTAACTATTTTATTGGTTCTTGTATATGCTTAACAGAAATGATAGTTGCTATAGTTTGGTGTAATTTTTTGTGGTAGCAAAAGCAAATACTTAATGGGTATGTGTACGTGTCTATTGATAGATGCCTTGGCAACTTGTAAAATTGTTGGATGGAGAATGGTTGTGTGGAGGAGACTACAGCTTTCCAAGTTGTAAGTGGCTAGCCAGCTCAATATTGCTCAAACAGGAAATCTCTGATGGGTCAAGATTGGGTGGGGGAAAAAAAGATTCTACTTTGAGTGCGTATTACAAACTTTAAAGCTTCCCACCCTGAGGATGACTTTCCATTAGCTTCTTTGTTGCCTCCCAAATCCAGTTGCTACGTCCATCCTCTGGAAAAAACTAATAAGTCTTCTTACTTCAGGGAAATTAATGAGTATTTAGAACTTGGTTTGGCTTAGTTCGTTTTAAGTGGTTTGTACTATAACATTTATTTTTGTATACCCACTGTATAAATACATGTCAACCAAGGAGGATAAAGATCTCCTGCCAAATACAGTGGAGATTTGTTCCTACTAGTATCCAGTAATGTATGCTAGAGTTCAAAATGTGCTATGCTAGAATTCTGCCTGTTCTAAATACTGTAATAAAATCACCTGCTGTTATGTTGATGGAGACACCATTTTGTTATAGGAAAATATTCTCAGTAGACTTAATTGCATCAGTGTCTTCAGGACTTCGTGAATGGTCTGCTATAAAACTACTTGCAAGTTATAAGAAGAGACAGAAAATGTTTAGAACGTTCTGTTCCCAGCTGTGCTACTGACTTGCAGTGAGAATTTGGGTACAGTGCTGTACCTCTGGGTGCCTGAGGCTGCACGTCTCTGGGATAAACTTCATGTCTTTAAAGCAGAGAACTATTTTTTAAAAACACTTGTGTTTGAAAAGCTAGTTAAGTATTTGCACATAAATTTGCTTAGTTGTCAGGTATGAGAAAGTATAGGAGGATATTTGTGGAACTGAATTATGAACAACCTTCAGTGATTTTTGGTTTGCTGCACGAATAATGCCATTATTTCTTTTAAAACATGCACACACACCACCAGAGTCAAACTGAGGACAAAGCAATCACAGATCTGGACAGGCTGAAATGTGGTTGTCCATACACACAGCATGGTCCGGGTTTGTCAGTGGTGCCTTCTCCAGAGCAGAGATCCCTGTGTGCCTGCTTGGGTCAGGTCATGGCTCTTCCAGCAAACTGAGCTGTGCTTACCACATTTTTAGGCATTGGAGTGACATCTTAATCCTATTAAGCTGCTGGAATGGCTCTTGGCATGGTTTTAACCTGTGCCAGCTACTGTAAACCATGCCCAGGCATGGGTCAGGAGTTAGGATGCTCCTGTCTTGGAAGCCAAGGCAGTTTAATTTACTGGCACAGCTGAAGCCTGAGTACCTTTGCATACCTGTCAGTAGCTGGGTAGGTGGAAAGTTTGAAGGTTAATTGACTTATATCCAGGTACATGGGAAGTCTTTGGGAGATTGCAGGAGTCAGCCTAATTGCCATGTTCCAGCTGAAATGTGTTGCCACTGAAGTCTTTCCTCCTTGGGCAGGGCAAGCTCCCAAATTATCTTCTGCATTTACTCTTGCAGATATCCAGCACGTGCCACTTTTCCTGCTTAATTGCCATTGTTTCCCTTCGGTTGGAGTGGGATTGCTGAAAGTGATGATTTCCACTCCTCCCTCTGCCATCCCTTTGGTGGCATCTGTCTTTTGCTTTAGACAAGTTTGGTCAGAGTCAGTGCTGAACTGGCAGGGACTGGGTGCTGTTCGTGCCAGGAAATTTGGAAAGGACCCACCCTGAGCATGTACTGGATTAGGCTGAGTTACATTCGTCTGCTTTTCTTTTTTTCTTGTTTTGTTTTGTTGAATGGCAATAAAGAGGAAAGATTTACAAGTCTGGAAGAGATTCAGAATTGAAAAAGAACAGCAGGTGTCCAGATGTATTGTACCTCTGAAATGTTTATAATTAGCAAACTCGCTGAAGTAAGAATGAGTGGAAATCAGTGCCTCTGATGGTATGCATGTTTCTATATGCTTGTTCTTAAGCAATGACAGGCTAGACCAGTTACTGTCCAACTTCTTCATGTTCCTGTTTAAGAGTAGAGTAAAAACAACATAACTGAGAATGTGTAAGACATGGTTTAATCCCCAGGTTTAGGTCTCATGGTCTTCCTAAAGAACAATAGCCAATATAAGATGCTAATATATACATGGGGACATACACACACAGATATATAGACCTTCATCTGTTGGCTGTGCATATGCCAGGGGAGTGTCAGACTGCAGATTGATCCCGTCTTAGGTGGCAGGATGTGAATTGTTTGATTTAGTTTAAAGGTTCTTCAAATAAATAAACAGAGGGAGATGGTGACATAGGCATTTGCAAACCGAACCCTAACTTAAAAATCCAATTGGGTAATTTCTGCAGTTCAGCATAACAGCATGCATTTCATTTCCAATCTACTCTGGATGGAGAATTGTAAGCGTAAAAAAGAGGGAGTTCCTGCTTATGTGCGGAGCTACAAAAGGTTCTCCTTCCCCTCTACTCTGCCCTGGTGAGACCTCATCTGCAATATTGTGTCCACTTCTGGGCCCCTCAGTTCAAGAAGGACAGGGAACTGCTGGAGAGAGTCCAGCGCAGGGCCACAAAGATGATGAAGGGAGTGGAGCATCTCCCTTATGAGGAAAGGCTGAGGGAGCTGGGTCTCTTTAGCTTGGACAAGAGGAGACTGAGGGGTGACCTCATCAATGTTTATAAATATATAAAGGGTGGGTGTCACGAGGATGGAGCCAGGCTCTTCTCGGTGACAACCAACAGTAAGACAAGGGGTAACGGGTTCAAGCTGGAACACAAGAGGTTCCACTTAAATTTGAGAAGAAACTTCTTCTCAGTGAGGGTAACAGAGCACTGGAACAGGCTGCCCAGGGAGGTTGTGGATTCTCCTTCTCTGGAGACATTCAAAACCTGCCTGGACGCCTTCCTGTGTAACCTCACCTAGGTGTTCCTGCTCTGGCAGGGGGATTGGACTAGATGATCTTTTGAGGTCCCTTCCAATCCCTAACATTCTGTGATTCTGTGAAAAGAAAATTGTATTGCACTCAAAAAAACAGAGGCAGGTGACAGCCTTCAGGAAGCCAGGCTTCATTAGCTCTGATCAGCAGTTATATGAAGGATTAGGTATTCCAGTTAAGCTCTACTGATATCTTGAGAGGAGATAATGTGATAGTATTAGTTCATTCAGTTCAGAGTACCTGTGCCACAAAATCCTTGTCCATTCAGACTAGCATTCATATATACAAACCCACAGATAGATGATAGGAGAGGACTTTCACATATCCTTGGGAGTCTAAATGAGCTAAAGGTAGACATAAATTATGTATGTGATGCTTTGAAGATTTTTTTGCCTTTCTAACTGACAAAACAGCTGCCACTCTGTTTTTTATTTCTCATTGTTATTATGCTTTTATAATTCTAATTACACAACTGCGTGATGAGTAACAAAGGTTTTGACTCCTGTGTTAAAATGTTTAAGTATGAAAGCATCCTGAGTGAAAAAGATTCATCTTACATTGTTCCAATTTAAGTAGTAGAAATAAGAAGGTTTAGAGTAGAAAATGTTCTCGAATATCATTAAAGAACCCTCCTGAGATTATATAATTGAATTATTCTGTAGTCATCCAAAATAAATGGAAGACCATTTAAGACAAGACAGGAAAATATATTGAGAAATGTGCTGCAGAAATCAATCCTATAATGGTATAGGGAGATGGGACAATTAACCCCATAGGTCCTTCCCATCTATTGTTCCATGAATTTATAAGGTCTGAAGTCTTATAAAATGAGAACACTATTTGGATCATTTGAACTGTTAATGATTCAAAAAAGAAAAAATTGCCTCAGCCTGAAAAATGAGTGAGTCAGACTAGAAATCTAATAAAGCTCTGAAAGGCTGGGGATATATTTCTATTGCCACCAGTTGTAATTCTTCACCCCAGGAGAACATGAGGACAAAGATTGCATTGTTAAACCCACTTACTGCTGTGAGGAATAACTAATATATATGTTTATTAATTTATGCTTGCCTTCAATAGCTAACAGGTTTCTTGCCTGAAGCTGGTTTCCTTTGGGAGTTGTGTTCCTCTTATGTTTGAGTGTCCTCTCTCCTTTTTAGCTTGGTGCTCCAGCCTGGTTTTTAACACTTACTGAAAGCAGGTTGCAGCTGAAATAGGGGAGAAATGGTTGAGTTTGGCCTTAGGTGGCTTGACAAGTGGCAATGTGCTAGTCATGAGCTGTAGGACCAGTGTCTTCCACCTCAGTAAAGTGGATGAATTCCTCTGTGGCCTTCCCCAGCTGGAGGAGTTTGACTTGCATGGTTGCACCCCTACTAGTGTAGCAGAATAATTATTACTGGCCAATTTCTGTTTTCTTATACTAATGCGCTGTAAATGAACATCTGTTTCCTTTGCATGAAGACATGCTCTGATGAAGTCTACGTGGAGCTGAGGGAGCTTGCTAGCTAACCTTGGTCCCCTGCACCGTGCAGTACCAGCACGGCTCTTTGGTTTCATAGTAGGATTCTGTTGAACGCTTATCGTTCTCTTGGTATTCCTGCCTCTGTCATGTGTTCACTCTGCCACTCACTAGGAGTATTGTGGAAATCATGCATTCTTATTTTAGCCAGCACATCTGATGAAATCCTGGAAAGTTTTCCACAACAGTAATTGCTTTTCTAGTGGGAATTTAAATCAACCATTTTGCACTTGGCCTCAGCTGGATACATGAATGGACCATTTCCATGAGTAGTGTAATGAAGCACAGGATATCTGAGGAGTCAGTCACTATTTCTTTTTTTTTTTTTTTTTGTGATCAATAGATCTGTAGGTAATAGCTTTATTTTGCAGGCAATTTGAAAATTTAAATACAAAATAAATAAAGTTCTAAAGTCAAGCTCCTGTATCTACATTTAGGTATATCAATATCTAAGTTGTTTGATTTGTAAAGCTATAAACCAGGAAATATTTCATAGAAAAGGCAGTGAGTTTTGCTTACAGCTCAGTACTTTTGAAAATTGGATCACGTCACAGACCCTAAATAAGGACCCAGGAACCTAACGTCACCAGATAACATGGTCATAGCCATATAGCATCAAGATCTCAAAAGTAAAGAATTATTAGGCTAACAAACATATCCTCAGTCCTTTAAACAGAATTGCTTTTGTGTTATTACCATGATCTAATTGCTAAGTCATCCCTGTACGTACCATAGAGTATGGTGACAATTTTACAGCAAATCCGTGTAGAGGCTGGAACACTGTATTCTTAACTCAGATTACTTTGCATAACCCAAATTGTCCTGCTGAAGCGCGTGGCACAGTTTATGAAGTTAAAGGGATGGATCCTCAGTTACTGAAGGCCAGCTCTGCCACCTCCTAAGTGGTGCTATCTGAACCTTTTGTAGACTGATGTGTGAGGAAGTATTTAAAGGCCTGATCCAGAGTAAATCACTGTTCTCTTATCCAGACCATGAACCGACATGTTTTCAAGGGTTCTTTTGAGAATCCCGTTTCTTCCCTTTCTCTTCAAGCATTGTCCTTCAGCTGTCGCTTTCCCTTTTCTGTGAAAGGATGGGCAAAACTCTTACTGGAACACACTACTGTCAACTTCTGAAGTCTTGATTGCACATTTTGGCTACAACCTGAAATTTCCACATACTTCCCTGAATTTTGAGATGTTGAATGTCTTGAAATACTTTGTTGTTGTTTCTTGGATGTTTTCCAGTATTTTCTGTGGGCAGGAGTGCCATAAACACAGATTTTTTTTTTTAGTTTTTCTCTGTTTCTCATTCTTTTCCCTACTCCCAGAAACATAGATGCCTTTAATGTTAGATGGCCATTGAAAGTAAGTAAAGCGATTTAATGAGCCAGGTTTGAAATCCTAGATCACCTTCCCCTGAGTGGAGAACTCTGGCCATTAGGCAGAAACCAGACTCATTCTTGCTGATTTTTTTAGCTCCTATCAGCATTCCTTAGCAGTCCACCATCAGCAGGAAGGAAAGGGACAATATCTTCATACCCAGTAGCTTTGTGCTTAAGATGTTTTAGACTGCAGGAACTAGGGATTCATCATCCTTCTACATCCCAAGGCAAAGGATTGCATATTTTTACTCCTGGCCTTTACTACAAAATGTGGAATTTAATCCACTCTTCAAGAGGCAAGAGTGGGTGCAAAGGTACTTGCTTTGAGCCCCTGATCTCAATGCCTGTCTAGACAGAGCCCCTTCCTTATCAGCTGGCTATAGGTCTCTCTTTACTGTACATTTAATTGTGTACAGATGTGAATATTCACTCTTTATAATGAGTAAATCTTAATGCAGGCTTTTTGACTTACCCTCTGGAGGACATGGACATCATCCATCTCTGGAAACTTTCAGAATATATCTGCCACATTCCTTGAGCTCCCAAGAAGCATCATCTTTTCTACCCAGAAAAGTTGCCATGCAGAATTTAAGGAAACAGTGTTTGTCTGGGAAGTTGGGTGACCTGTTAGGAGCAGCTGTGGAGCAGTTCCCCGTTTCTGCTGGGATCTGTGCAGCAGGGGAGAGCACAGAGAGGAATCGTGGGCCCTGGAAATGCATGATTTGCTCTGTGCTTTGCTGTAGATCTGGTGATTGCTTGCAGTCTGAAAGACTCACTGTGCATGTGCTTTACATTAGCCTTGTGCTTGTACAGTAAAGGTGTCCTAGAAACACTGAGGTTATCCTGTTCCTGCCACTGAGCACACAAATACCTATTTCTCTCCTGGAAATGCCAGACAGAAATGCGGTGTCCTTGAGATAAGAAATGCAGCTGTATTTCTAATTCAGGACAAATTTTGTCCCCTCTTCCCCACCCCCCTCCCCCGGGTTTACATTTTCTTGAATGTATTTCATACGTAGAGAAGCTTCCTGACAATCTCCGATGTATGTAACCAAAACTGTGAGGTACTTAGTACAATCTAAGTGGAACCTGGTAACAATCAGTTGAACTCTGGTAAAACCACTGTTCAGAATTGTTTCTTTTCACTTGGGCTAATGGTAACTGCAAGGATGATTAAATTTTTCCACAGCACGATTAATTTTTTTTGGTAGTACCTCCCTTTTTCCAGTTCTGCATAATACATATACAGCCCACTGGTTACCTTGTTCAACATTTTTAGTATGTGAAGAGCCATACAAATCCCTAAAACTGGTATTGTAAAGCTGAAATCACTTTAAGGATTGCTTAGAGTTAAAATTAATGATTATATTGTAGTGGGGCCTGTGCATATCCCAGGAATGGTATCCTGCTCTAACAACATGCAGTGTTGAGTTAGGTGCAGTTTCTGGCCCAAAGAAATCAGAGCCCAAGTAGACCAAGTAAGGGCACAGTAACAATATATAAGCAGTGTTCACAAATGTTATGATGACATAGAGTGTGTTTACTCCTTAATTCTTTGGGAGGGATTTGAATGGGCAGGAATTAGTCAATTGGAAAGGCAGAAGAACTAACAGGCTGGGGAAGGGGAGGCTCAAGATAGCAGAGAAGAAAATGGAGGAAGTAGCTTGACTGTGAGAAGCTACAGGGTTGAAGCTCTTGCAGGCACACAAAAAAGGGGAGGTGGAATAGAGTCATGGCAACCTACATCCAGACTTTCCAGGAGAAATAGTAGAAAACAGCAAAATAACCCATAGGTGGTGTTAGCCTGTGATGGAAGTGGGCTACTGAACCAACTGCGTCTGCATCAGTATGTCCTAGCATCTGGCTGGACTCCTCTCCCCCCAAACCTGAATGTATTCAAGATCCTCCACCGAAACAAAGGGTTCACTCCTACACAGTTATGGATCTGGGTACTCATCATCTTTATTTCTTTCTCACATCCCAGTGCTGTGAAGGAACTTGAGTTTCTATGACATAACAAAATACTCCTATGTATTTCAAAGTAGCTTGCTGTCCAGTGCATGATATGTTGGAAGAGATACATGCTTGGTAGTTTTAGAAAATGAGGTGTTTGTTCATTCCTTCTGAAGAATGGCAACTATAGATTTAGTAACAAAATTCCAGAATTATTATGTAGTTAGAGATGTATTTACATACTTTGTTCTTTTAAACATGCAGGTCGTATTTTTGATCACTCTGTTCGCTTTGCCAAGATTTCTGCAATGCAAACAGGGAAACTGTCAGGCAAGAATATTTTTACAGTTTATTTTTCTTTCTCCTCTGAAGGTCAAACGGTCTTTCCTATATATAGCTACTATAGTGGTTGAAGATTAATTCTAAGGACTTTTGAGACTATACCTCTGAAATGTGCAATGTTTTCAGAGGGATTCCTTGTGCTGGTTCCTCTCTCAGGGTTATTGTGTTTCTTTTCCTTTGGTATGGTAGTCTTTATTAAGGAGAAATTTCTACTTTTGAGATTCTGAGAAAGCAAAAGGTGGGAAAAGGAAATGTAAGGGCAGAGTAAATATCCCCAAATGACCTGGCTACCTCCCATCTTTCTTTGCTCTTCTTTCCTTTTGCAACTTAATACAACCTACACCATAGTTTGGTATCTGCTAGTCCAATACTGTTATAATTGACTTCATAAAGGTCCACTCGTTTTTGGAGAGCTCTGACAATACAGAAAAAGGAGAGCACCCTGCAACCTTAGCCAAGAGTCTTCCTGAAGAGACAAGGCCTAGAAATCTCTAAGCCCTCTGGGCTTAAGATTCAAAGTCTTTCTCCAATCCCAACACAGTTGAGCAGAGCTCTTCAAAAATGAATTAACTCTGTATCTTGTTTTGTTTTGTTTTTTCCCTCACCCCAAACCTCTTCATCCCTATCTGACCATTATCTGTGTCCTGCACAGGTTTGCGCTGTCTTTGCATTTGTGATTGAAATATATTTACTTTGGTAATAAGTCTTGGAGCCAAGCTTGTAGAAAGAAATATTCATATTAAAGGAAGAGATCAGTGATTGTCAGGCTTCCTAGCTGAACAGTGTTGGCAACCCTCATTTTGGGTATTTGTCCTTTGAATATTTGGTAAGCTGAAGAGCATTACAGCTATGGAAGAATGAATTTTCCAGCCTCAAAAGTATTGGTCTCTGTTGTCAACAGCAGGGGAAAGTAACCTTGATCTTAATGCCATTTAGGTTTCTTGGAGGCTAGGAATGTGTTTCTGCCCTCTTCTTTCACTCACTGGTGGGTACCTCGTTTAGCCATGACATACTGCCATAGAGATTTGTATAGGCTCCCGAACTTCTCACGTATTCCCCTTCTTTTTGCCGCTTAAATAGCATACCTGTGGCTAATGGCATGTCATCCTTTCGCAGTTCTTAGTTCTATCAATCTGTTAAATTTCCTAAATAATAGTCTTTCCTAGAGTTTACAAGATTGACAGTGTTTCCATTATTTGAGGTTATCACTGGTACGTAACAGTCCTTGTAAATTATTTTGCTTGCAGGATAGCAGACATGTTTCCTACTGTACATAAAATCTAAAAAAAAAAAAAAATTAAAATAAATTTTTAAAAGTTTAATTGCTTTTCTTTAATATAGACTAGTGAATATGTTGGTCACATGATTTCCTTACTTGCAATTCTTAGAACTGAAAATAGTTTCATAAATAGGCTATTTTCTGTTTCATTTTCATGCACATCTGTTGGGAAGAGAAATAAGAGTGCCAGAAATATTGTGTGAGCAGTAATTCTTGTCAGATGAGAAGTGGGAATGGACTGAGGAAAACCTCTGAGAGAGTCTGGTTTTGGCGAAACTTCTTGTTCAGTTAGAAGAGAATAAAAATGGTTCTGATAAGGGTGAGATTTGCCTGCCCTTAAATTTCCTTAACACTAATATCATATATTCCTGTATCACAGATTTTGGTGTTCTTTTATTTCATCCAAGCCTGTTCCTTCTTTGAATTTTGATTTTACTCTTTTCATGCTGTAACAGTTCTTTTTCTCTGTTTTTCACAGACTGTTTTTGAGAGGAACTGTCAATCTGATGACTGTGCTGCTGATTTAAAACTTCAGGGTAAATTATTGCTGTCTAGGTGAGTAGGTGAATTCCTTTTTTTTCCTTTTTTTTTCTTACACACTAGTATGCCATTCATTTTATGTAAGATGACATCGAAAAATCAAAATACACACACAGACATTTTATATCCAGATTAGGAGGATGATGACAGTGATACTATCTTTAGTGCAGAAAGGTCTTAAGAATCGGAATTCCTGCGGCAGCGACCTCTGTGCACATACAGGGCATGACACCTTCACCTTCCTAATCACAATAGAAAAAAAACGGGACAAAAAATATAGCATAGCAGAGAGGGGCAGAGAAAATAAAGATGCACGCCTAAATCAAGTACCAATATGGACCATGTAATTTTTCAAAGACAGTAAAATACTGTTTATGACATGATAGGACTAAAACTGCCTGCAGGAAAGCAGATTTGTTCAGAAAAAATGTCACATGGGATGTTAATAAAAACACTCAGAACATGGCAAATTGTCTTCTTCAAGTTATCTTTTTCTGTTTCTGAACTTGTATAGTTTTTCTAACTTTTCCTGAAATACTGCCCTCCTTTGTCTGATTCTTTTTGTTAGTAAATTGGGATGGGGTGTCTGATTACACTTTCATCTGGGATAATAAACCTCATCAAATAGACCAGAAGTAAAGTTTATGTTCTGTCCCTTGTGACTGGTGATCCTAGGAAAATGCCTATTGTTTTGCCAGGATGTAGTTATTCAATTTTGGGATAAATCAGGCTAAAGGTAAACTTTACACATCACTTCTGTTTCCCTTTTTTTCAGCATTTTTAGCACATTTCTAGAGATGGAAGTGCTGATGCAAGTTATTTAATTGTGTACCAGAGGTTAGCTGTGATGGAGATGCTTTCTGTGAAATGCTTTGCTTTCAGGTCAGGAAAGAAAGGGGAAGATACTTCCCTGCTTGAGAAGAGGGGAGCGGGGCCGAGCGGGGGAAGGTAGTAATAGTCAGGAGATATACACACATTTTATATAAGTCTACAGCATGCTGTAACTGTACTTGGAGATGAAACTGAACCAGAGTCAAATCTGAGAAGTTATGGAATCCTCCAGACTCGACTGAAGTCCATGGGAATGTTTCAGGGGATTGGCTGGGAACAGGGTTACGTCTCAGGTTGCTGAGTCTGAGCTTTGACTGCAGGTAGTCTGGATTATTTGACCTTTTGCTTGATCTTTGTGGTGAGCGAAATCTGTTAAGAACTGAAGACATGTTTGTGCAGACTAGGGAAGCCAGTGAGGGCTTTTGTCCTTCAGTTGAGGAATAATCAATAAAAAGCAAGAGACAAGTCCTAAAATCTTGTCAGTCACTGTATAGTAATCACAGCAGTAAGAGCTGTATTCACAATTGGAGTATTACACTGTTTACTTTTACGTCTGTTATTTATGTTATCTTGGCAATTTAAAACCCACAAGTGTCAAGAAAGCTTAGGATATTCAAATACAGTTTCTATGTTTGTATAGCAGAATGTTGAACAAATGCTCTCAAGTCATCTTTATCCAGTGACATGCTGAAGTTCTCTTTGAGATAAACAAAATCCGTCACACCTGCATGGAATGAGTTTTCTTTAGCTAAAGCGCTGTGTAAGCTTCAGTTATTAAGAAACATAACACAATGGGTATCTCTAAAGAAAACAAATCTTTTTTTTTATTATTATTATTATTGCACATAAGACTACAAAAACATGCTATGGACTCTGATTTTAGAAAAGTACCTGTCTTCAAGAATATCGTAATTTTTCCAGCACCATATGTTTCACGCTAAAGAATTGTATCAGCAGTTTTTCCACGTTATTCTGTTTATGCTAAGCCTGTGTACAAAACTTTTTTTTTTTGGTAGAAAGAGCAAAAAAGATGACTCAGTACTATTTGCACTAAACAACTGACTTCATTGTTAGCAAGGTTATGGCAATGCTTTGTCTAAATAATCACATCTGACTAAATTTGGTGGACTTATTGTTGGAAAGAATGCAATTAATTACACACAGATACACTGGATTGAAATAAACAGGATGTTTATGGGAAGGCAGTGGTAAGTGCTGTCTCTCAGATCTGCTGCAGCTTTTTAAAGATGTCACTGGGCAGGTGGATAGGCTGATCTGGTTAAGATCATCTCCCTGGGCTTGCCGAAGACTTTTATTAAGATTTCTCACCAAAGGTTCACAAAGAAAGTAAGCTACCCAGTTCTGAGAGGAGTGATGCCTGAGCATTACTGCCTAATTAAAAGATAGTCAACAGAGAGGAGTAAATAGTTCGTTTTCCTAGAGGAGAAAACTCCACAAGTGCTTGTGCTGGGGCTAATGGTAATCAGCATATTCATAAATAATCTGGGAAATAATCTGCTAAAAACAAGTAGCAAGGTGATAAAGTTTGTTAATCATACTCAACTATTCAGAGCAATGAAAAAGAACAAAAAAGGAGGTATGTTTTCATGAAGTATGTGATTGACCTGTGGATTTTACTGTTGGGGATGTTATAAATGCTGAGAGTTTACATGGTGGAGAAATGGCAAATATGTATGCTGGAAGCTGGAGAAATATATCAGCAAAATAACACTCTGTGCTTGCCTTGTTCTTCCATTGGCCTCTTGCTTTTAGACATCATTGGATACAGGGCCGTCTGCTAGATAGATGACTTAGTATGGCTGGTTTTGCTACAAATTCATGGAAAGTGTGTATGTTAAAGGCAAAAGCTATGCATATTGTGCTGTGTATATTGTAAGGTATAGTTTTGTCCATCGCTATATATAATGTGCTTTCAAACGTGCTGCTAGAGCACATGTGTGCATAGGAAGTTATCTCAGATTACATTATCATCGAGAGAATTGTTTGCTGAGGTCACTCTTATGAGCTCAGGAACTGCCCAAGCTATTCTGATTTAGAGTTCATCTGGGATGCATTTGAATCACTAGAATTACCCAGTTAAAAGATTGCATCCAGCTTTGAAGATGCCAAACACACATACCCAATGACTAATATGAAAACCAGCCCGTGCTGGCAAGAGCAAACCGGGTCTGCTCTGATTTTGCACTTCTTGGGATCCTCCTTCTCTTCTGAAAACCTATTCATGTGCCCTTACATTGGGAGCACTGCACTTATATAAATAACAAATAGCCTGGGATGTTAACACCTGGTCTAGGAAATGACATAATATATGGCCATTTATCCAAAGTGCCTGAACCAAGCAAATCCTCATGCATAAGTTAGAAACTTCATTGCCATTCTGACCAGATATTGAGTTTTTTGTGTTATTTCCTGTTGTCGAGGTGCTGCTGCATGTGGAAACAGTGCTGCTTGGCAAGCTGAAACCCTCCACTGTGCAGCTGGAGAAGAGGGTAGGGTTGGACTGCTTGAAAGTGGACGATGACAAAAAAGTTTGAAACCTTCTGACTCTGTCTGGAAGCTATTTAGGTGGGTGGGATGTGATGGCGATTCTTGTATTTTGGGGTTTTTTTAATACTTCTGTTATAGTGAAATGTGCCTTTGGAGACTTGGGCTGAAGACTAGGGTAACATGCTGTACTAGAGTGACGCAGAGTTAAATGCGTTTATTCTGGAGAGAAAAAGGTTTGTTTTCAGTTAACAGATTAATCTCTAAGTCTTGTGCACCTTCATTAGCATCAGTTTGTATGTAAACCCATCCTCGCTTTATGTAGGGACTGCAGAATGAAAGACCTAAACTCTTCCTGCTTGTGGCAGATGGCATCACAGGCAAGAGTCATGGACTGTGGCTTGGCAGGTTCAGACCAGAGATCTGGAAAAACCTTCTTGCATAGGCAGTTCGTGTTGCACGGGGATTAGGTGTGCAGAGATGATGTGCTCTGCTATCATGGGTTTCAGGACTTGGCTAGATAAGGCCCCAGCTGACTTCTTCTGTTGTTGGCAATAGTCCTGTCTCAAGAAGGATGAGGATGGATTGTGTGACCTCTATAGATCCCTTCTAACCAACTGTTCTGGAGTTTTCTGACTCATCTTGAGGTAAATCCTCTCTGTAACCCGAGTAAAATTGCCTCAACAAAAACTAGCTCTTCACCAACATGGAAACACCTGCCTAGGATGGTTATGGGTGTCTTCCAGTGCTGTGGCTGGAGATCTGCCTATGGGATACCTCACCTCTGCCAGCAAGAACATGCATCATGAGAGGGGACACAAATATCGAAGGTTGGACCTAGCAAAGCAAATGGTGCTAATTAAACTTTCTAGGGTGGACGTCGTGAGGTAGTTTGTAGAAACAACTGGAATGGTGTGTGCTAGCATTGCTACAGATGGTGCATTAGTGGCTGGCCTGGACTTATTTCTAGGAGTATTGTTAGCTTAAGAACTACAGGTGGCAATTTAAGAGTAGGGAAAAGGAAGCCATGGAGCGAGTGTGCTGGTGGCTTGGTGAAGACAGTGCTGGGAGAGGCTGGAGGAACGGAAGAGAGGTGTTTTGTCTTTCCAGTTGTGGCTGTTTTCAAATCAATTTTTCTCAAAGAATAAACATGTGAGGTTTTGGCAGCAGAGAGCAGAAAACCTACTCATCGCCTCCCCTTTAAAGAGTCTCCAGCAGTAAATCTTGCAGCTGTCACAGGAGATAGCAAAATCTGGCCCTGTCCATGCAGTAATACCTCATGTTGGGGGAAGGGAGAGAGATTTCTAAAGGAAGAGACTTAAAAGTATCTTAGTGTAAACAAGATATTTATGCATTGCATATGGGTAACTTCAGTGACGCAACCTGAAAACACAAGAGAAATAGGAAGACTCTTTTGCAATATACTTTATTTTTATAGCCACAACTTTAGGACAGCAATAGGAAACCAGTTTTCCTTTCCAGCAGCCCAGTATTGGAAAGCAAAATGCAATCAAAGAGTGCTCTATTAGCTATTATTTTCAAATATTGTTTAATATTAAAAATATATTTATTACATATCATGCTTGACTAGGCTGTCTCGCTCTGTTTTTCAGCACAGCAGATGTCTTTTCCATCAGGTGTCTGCAGCAAATAGCACATTTTTTATTGAGCCTCTTTGTAGCTACTTTAGAAGCTGAACTGCATCTGTTTCCTCAAGATGTGTTGGGGGAAGTTCTGAAGTGCTTGTTCTGTAGAAGAGTAGACCTCCCTAGCCTTTAAAATCTGCTAATCCCCTCCTCTGGTACTTTGTATGGGAGAAAAGCACTCTGGTCTTTTAAGAAGGACCTGAAAGTGCTGAGGGAGCAGGGTTGACAGCAACACATCTTGTATGACATAGCAAGGCCGTTTCAGGACCCAATCTGATGCCTGTCCCTCTGATTGGCACTCTGCAAAAGCAATGGTAGATCTCAGGCTCTGTTTAGGCCATAGTGAGAACCAAGTGGAGAAGACATGTAAGTAACAGTGAGGGTGTTTGAAACAACAGACTTTCCTTCAGCTACAATAAACAAACCTGCTAAAAACACCAGAGCAGAATGGGTGGTAGCTTCCCTGCAAGATGCAGCTAGGGAGGAAATCCTGTATGGCTGTGTAAATATACTGACAGCCCGTGTGTTGCAATGAATAGAGCAGCTTCACCGAAAACAAACAGTACAAGAAGAAAGATGATGTTGCGGTATGTCATGTAGCTGCTGTGTTCCAGCGTGAGCTGTGTGCATGGTATGTGAATCAGGTTGTAACCACAAGACTATGAGCCCCCTTGGACAGAAAATGTTGTAATAAATACTGCTGTAATAAATATTCTAGCAACAGAAAATGCTGTAATAAATATTGCTTTTCCTCAGAAGGTTCCAAGAGGAAGTCTGTCTTCCATATATTTATGTGACATGAAGTTACCCTTCATCTGTCATTAGAAACAGAATTACTCACCCGTTGGAGTGCTTCTGCCTGTATGTTTGGCTGTTTGGAATAAGCATCTTGCATTTCTGTGTTGGTTTAGACCATCCTTAATGGCTACAACTGATTAGACTCAAATTTATGTCCTTCCTCTACAGACTGACTGGGGTTCCCATATATACTGCTGCAAATTGTTTATTTTGGAAATGTGAAATTGGAAGCAAAAGTCATAGAAAGCCAATGTGGTGACAGGTGCATTTTTGCAGAGAATTTTAAGGTTTTTCCAAATAGTGAGGTTTTTTTCAGTTAGAGTCAATGCTCTCAACAGTTCTTTTGTGAAATGTTTTTTTTGAGAAATGCCTTTTTCCAGTTGAAAGGTCAAGTTTGTGACTTGGACCATTTCTGCTGCTGTCAGTCTCTCTGGAATTAACCAGAGAATAGGCAAAACCCTAATCTGTCAAAAATTTCATTGAGTTTAAAATGTTTCCATTTTAATGAAATGGTAATTTATGAAGAAAAAGTATTTTCTGGATATCTTCTGATCATCTCCACAGGAGGTCTTGTGGTTTTTTTTTTTCCAAATAAATTCCTTCCGTGACTTACTAAGAGATTAACATGTTTTCTGCCAATACTCCCTTTGTTTCTGTGATCTCTTTTGTCTTATGCATGGCTCTCTTGATATGCAGGTAAATGCAAATCTAAACCTCTAATTTGATAGGCAAGTGAATGATTTGATGTGATCTTTTAAGATGTAATCTCAAAGTACCTAACCCAGACCTCACTGAAAAGACAATAGAGTGTGCGCTTTACCGCCCCATGGTCCCCAGCCCTTGAGCCTGCACCTCTGAATTTTATAAGCATATTATTTGTATTAATGAAGAAATAATAATTTCACATAGGTGACTAGCTATGCAACTGCCAACCTGATTATTTTGTAAGTGCTGTGTATCAATGCAACAAAGAATATGCTCATAGACATATTAAAATCAGTGGAGGGACTCCCTCTGGTTCATTGGGCATGTCATCAGACATTAGGCACCTGGATTTGAAAAATGAACCTCAGCAGTTTCATGTTGACTTGTCAGATTATTACAGAACCTGAGCTGAAGGAATCCAGAAATAGTAGATAAAAACATGTGTTATGACAGCTTTGTCCAATTTACTTTTCACCAGCACAAGATGCAACAGCATAAAACATAGGTTAGTGCAGTAACAGTGCAGACAGGTAGTGTCTTCTGAAGAAAGGAGCAATAACAAAATTTTGATCAGAAAGTTCAAAATTTTTTTAGTGTATCTCATTAATATAGTTGTGGTTTATATAAAAAAAAATAATAGAAGTTTTCACTGATCATAGGCTTTTGCAGACTCATGGAGAAAAGCTACAAGCCTTTGGCTTAATGTGGGAAGCAAAGCTGTTTCATAAATTTGACCAGGCTCACGCCTCAGCACTTATCTTCCTTTGATCACACAACAGGGATTTGCTTCCAAAGAGGCCTCACGTTTCATGGCATGCCTGTTGCGGTTTTATACCCTTGAAGTGCATCTTAACAAAACAGTTCTGATGAGGAAAAACAATATCCTTTCATTTGGAGCTTAATTACATGCTCTGATAATATCTATTTTCCCCTTCCTCTTCATTCATTGCAGATGAAGAATTTGTTTTCACTTATTTTATCTTTCATTGAACAAACACTTCTTTCCAAAATGTTTTCAACGTGCTGTTTACCCTAGACAGGCTACCCTAAATAGCTGAGCTGCTCAGATGGAGCTCATTTTCTGCTTTACAGCAAACAACCAAAGAAAAATGAGCAAATGCTATGGTTTAGCATATCTAGTGCTAGGAAAGTGGTCTTGAGCTTTCAGTTGAGACCTTGTGTGTATAAAGGTCTGTGTACCAACATGGATAGTCCCAATTCCCGGAACCCAAATATGGAGCCCTGACCCCACTGCAGTCTTGTGCTGCCTGCAGGTTACTTGGTCATACCCTAGTACTGTCCTAACTCACTAAAATACCAAAAGAGTTGTTTCCAGGGAGGAAAGAATGACAAAATGGTGGAAAAATTGATATGAGTAGATTGCTTTCTGTTTTCTCAAAAAGTCATGCTAAGTTTCACACTGTGATTTAAGTGATTTCATAAATTATAGCGTAATGTTATTTCAAAGTAATTTGCTGCACTGTAAAGGGTGCAATGAAAAAAAAAAGCCTATACCATTTAATATATATTAGTACATTTGTAATTCAATTTAGTCTTTTCAGTGAATCCAGGAAGCAGAATTCAGATTTCTAATTTATATTTACTTTTATTTGTCTTTTACCTACAGACAGTTGCTAGTGTATTGAAATACTGCATTTGTGAGGCACATGGAAAACTTTGTGGTAGCTCATGCAGGATCAGATTTGCAGTTTCCTGAAAGGGCTTCCCAGCAGAGCCAGCAATTAATCAGAACGTAGTACAAGTTGCAGTGGGAGCATCATCTCAGAAAAGAATGAATGTTTTCCCTTGTTGAGAGTGAATGGGGATAAAAGAATGGTTTCTTGGTTTCCATCTGGTTAGTTGCACTCAGAGCTTCATAAATCTCTCCCAAAATAAATAAGTCCAGTTTGATAGCAGGGGGCGGTCCTGTTCCTTTTGAACATATGGTGAGTGAGCCCATACAGATGGTAATAGAGCCATCGAGTGATGAGTGGTAACAAACCTCAGTAATCCACATTTCATACAGGAATACAGATTCCCAATCTCTATCTTCTAATAACAGGCCACTGATGATCAGTCAGGGATACTGTATAAGCCAGTCTTGTCATTTCTTAAATACTGGTTTTGTTTTGTAAGAATCACTTGGCTGTATCTATTGGAGTTGGATTTTGCTGGTGTGTGTTTGTTTTGGTGGGGGTTTCTGTTTGTTAGTTTTGGGGTTTTTCTGTGTTCGTGTTTTTGTTTTAAACTAGACCCTAAAGACATGTTCTTTCATATAATTTGAATTCTTTGCTGAACTAATGTATAACCTGGCCCTCCTTGTGAACATCCCAACATCAGTATTTTATGGACCTAAGATCGAGTCACCATGTTGTTTATTTCTCTAGCAACCAAAGTATAAAGCTAACAAAACAAAAGCTTAACCTCAGGCAACTCTGTCATATATTAGCTGCCTCCAGAGGTGGAAGTTCTCGATACTGCACAGACCACAATGAAAAGCAGATGCACCATTGTTTTATATTTGCAGAATACATCTTGGCTGATGCATACATGCATGTGTATGTATGTGTACATGCATATGCATATATTCTTTCATGATGAAGCTACATAAACTTTTCCCGTAGTATGTCCTACAGTTACGAAGTCTGGTAAGGCTGAGGTTCTTCACAGGTCACTGGGTAAATCATCTTGCTGGTTCTGCATAAGCTATAGAGGAAATGTGCTGATATGTGTCCATGTTGCTTATCGTGTTTGACATTTAGACATAACTTACTCCTGATATGTAACACCTGCTACTGGAAAACAAATTTCCTAAAGTAACAAACCTGTACTGTTTCTAACGTTTCATCTCTGATTAAATGCTTTTTATTGACCGCTGAAAGTGACTGCTGGATAGGGTACTGGTCTTTTTCTCCCACATCAATGCTCAGCTGAGTATGCTTTTTAAATTACATATTGCACCTCCACATCACAGGAATGAGACAAGCAATTGAAGCTGTCTAATAAGAGGAGATCTATTTCTAAAGACATGGTTTCTATGGTAAATACATGGAATACATGGTTTGCATGATGACTTTGTTAATCTAATTCCTATAAATAGCGTGTTAAAGTACTACTGAATCTTCCTCAAATTTCAGGACCAGAGCTATGGTCAACCATCACCTATTTCAACATTGCTCTTCAAGTATTTTAACAAACAGGGGAAACTTATAAGGTTTTGTTTGGTTTTGTGTGGGGGTTTTTTGTTTGGTTGGTTGATTTTTTTGGGGGGGTTTTTTTGTTGGTTTGGTTTGGTTTTGGTTTTTTCTTTCACCTTGGGCTAGTGCATGCAACTTCCAGGTGTGTGCCTGGTACCATTTATCTTTTGCATTTCTTTCTGCCGCTAGTAACTAGTTTTTGTGTTCCAACCATAGGATGCTGTCTTAAACACATGTGCAGGGATAACTTGTCCCAGGGGCACAGTACTATTGATTTCAAGGATGCTGCTTGTGGTTATAAAAGATGTTGTTTTGTACGTGTGTCTGCAAGGGTGAAAGATTAGATTAGAGCTTCAGTAGATGTTGTGCCTCATCTTGCTTTCATGTGACAGTTTCATAAACCAGAGTAACTCCATTCAAACCAAAAGCTGCTCCCTGGAGTAAACACTGTGTGAAAACAGAGGCGGCTCTTTCCTCATTGATTCTTCAGTTCTGTTTGTAAAGGGTCGTGAACATCTGGGTACAATTGAAATTACTGATAGTAATAAAAGGCTCCAGATTTCTGTAAGCTGATAAGATAAAGGGATGCTTTTATGTGGATGTCATGCCCGGCTTTGTCCTTTTTACTTAAAAGTTTGAAGAGATAGGTGGCTGAGGGTTAAATCTGTTATGTAGTTATGGGGGAGAAACTACATTTGGAGCAGTGAGGACAATTTCCAGAGAAGCTTTGAATATATGGTAACTAGCTGTAACTAGAAATCTCACTGTTATTTCAATACCATAATAAAGAGCAAAAAGGATTTCCTAGAGTGGTTTTTGTTTACTAGCCAGATGCATTCATTTTTAAAACGAAAGTGTAGGAAAGATGGAAGAGTAATGCTCTGTGCCATCCTCCTGAATTGCGATATATATGGGAACTGAAGTGCTAGAGGTGGCAGCTCTGCTCCAGAAGGGTACCAGCACGAGCAGTTTTACATCCTTGGCCCTGGATCCACTGCAGCAAGCACGTTTCTCATGGGATATTGGGTTCCTTGCCATGGGGAAACATTGGCACATTCTTAACTCAGTCTTCATAGGGAGCAATATTGGTATGATGTTACTCCCAAACTGTGCTCTACTGACACAGAACCTAGGTTGACCACTCCTCAAAACATCTATTATGTTCTTCCCATCCCCTCATGTTACTTATATGCTACTTAGAGCACACTGGAAAGTTTCCACTTGAGAAACAGAAATAGAAAAGATCATTAATGAAATGATCTGATGGGCTCAGAGCTAGTTTACCATAACTGGCATAGTGCATCTTAGGCTGTGGTCATCACCTGCATGGGGTCTCTTAGTGCCTTTGCTAGCGTAGGCTTCAGTGTGAGACGGGAAGGCAGCAGGTCAGCCAATGCAGAATAAGCCATTATATCTTGAGTGTTTGGCTAAGTCCTTAGTCTAGACTAACTGTGAACTTTGCAGAGATAAATGACTTTGAACACACATGCAATGGCAAGACAGCATAACCAAGTGGTGTGCAATCCAATAGCTTTGGCCCCTGTGAGGTTGTTTAACATTTTTAGTTTGTTTGGATTTGTTTATGGGGCTGCTACCTTTCAGTTTTGCGCTGAGACATAAATGATCCCAGAAGATCAGCTGAGGGTTTCAGCTTTTCATCAGCCCTTTTGCAAAACTCCTCCCAAAGTACAGCCGACCCTGGAGCTGGTGATAAAAGCCCAACAGGAGAGAGATTTTCAGGGTTGATGTAAAGAGTTTGTGGTTTAATTTTCAAGTAACTGTGGAGACCAACTGCAATGCTGCTTGGTGAAGGTAGAAATCTGTTTGGATCTGTCACAGGACCAATGTTGCTGACTCACATATTTTACTGATTTAAAAGAAAAAGGTGGGACACCTATTTAATTTCATCTGATGGACATGAGGGACAGATTAGACTTCAGTCTGAAGCATTTATATCCACGTGCAATGTAACTGACCCCAGCTATAGTTTCCACTGTCCATTGAGCAATAGCAGTGATTTATCCATGTAGGTGCTGATTTGCTATAAAGCTCCTAATATAGAAGGGAAAATCAATGACCTGGACTAACAAGGTAAGTGCGACCCCATCACATTCCTTGCCCTATGTATGATCTGTGCAGGCTGAGAGGAAGCACTAAATGCTTTTTCAGTTTTTTAAAAAATACTCTCTAGTGCAGGAAATAAAGAAATATGTCCCCAAGTACCTTTTGGAATGCAGATTGTGTCTCCCCTGACCTGCATTAAAAACACCAGCATCTTGGAGGGGTGGGGAAATGAAAATTGCAGATCTCTTCAATTTGCCTTTCCCAGCTGGTCTGTCTTTCCTTGCTGACCACAGTGCAGTGATGTGGCACCAGCATTAACAAGGAATGTTAAAGCAAGCTGAAAAGATACTTGTAATATTGTGGAACTTTAAAATTCAGTTTCCTTTTCTTAATCACTTAAGAGGAAAATGTTAAATATTTCTGTTTATATTTGATGTGTAGACCAGGGCCAGTAAATTCAAAACTCTGACAGAGTTTCTAAAAGTCAACTGCGTAGCATAGATCTGGAGCTTGATTTTCAGAATTGCTTGTTACCTGCAAGTCTGGGTCATGTGAATGAAAGCTGCAGGTATTTAGTTCTTATGAATGTCAAATTTCTTCCCTTTCCATGCAAACACTGGTAGCTTGACATCCTTCATGTGCCTGTACGTATATGTGTGGAAATGTGGTTGCCTATATATAATGTGTATATAAGTCTACAGTCTACCCAGAACTTTTACTCAGTTCATTGTTTGTGTGTAGTACCCAAGGTAATGAGATGGTGTTCTGTCCATTTAGGTGAACATATCTTGGTGCTTTTTTCCTGTTAATTTATTTTTTCTTTTTTTTTTTTCCTTTTTTGTGTCTGCTTTTATTTTTAGCTGCTGTTCCTTGATGTGAGCAAGGTTACAAGGGCTGTGGTGAGAATGTTGGCAGCTTTATCGTTCTCATCCAACAAAACATAAACTGAAAGCCATTGCTTGATTACATTTCTTAAACTGTTTGACATACCTTGTCCAGATGAAGAGGTGGCTTTAGTCTGTTTTCGTGTTTCTGGCAGGTGACAACAGCTCTTTAGTTGAGGTATTTTGACGTGGCAGCGGGGCTGCTTGCTGTGGGGCCGGCACTGCAGGAGGATGGCACCGGGTGGGCAGCAGAGCTGGCCCAGCACCGCCGCGGGCTGTCTGTGCCCTGTGACGTGACCCTCTCGAGCAGCAAACACAGGGCCTGGGAGCTCCGCTGCGAGCCAGGAGATTCCTAATCCTCACTGCAAGTGAACCTGATTCGTTCCAGATGCACACAGATTTAATGACTCAGAAAGCTGCTCTCTTAAAATGGGATTTACAGCACAATCTCGCATAACCTTTCAGAGGAAGACCTGAACTCCTCTGTCAGCCAAAAATCAATGAGGTTTTTCAGAGTTTATTAGTGTGTGAATTCTGTGTAGGAGCAACTACAGTGTGCTCTTAGAAAGCTGGTTTTGTTTCTCTGCTGAGGAAAAATGTTATAAATACCAGTTTGGTATGATGCACTTTTGGCAGAGGAGTGATGGTATTAGAAAGGAATAACACAACCTAATGGTGTTTATTTTGACTTTTTTTTTGAGGTTAGTTTTTAGGTTTTTAGTTTTCATTCTGAGAACTTTTTATTATTCAGTAGGAAAGAGAGTATTCTTGGTGGTCTTCACTTTATGTTAAATCTCAAAGTGCTGCTACTGCCAGTTCAGAGAGGATTGTGTAGCATGCATTATATTTAGTATCAACTCTGCATAAGATAAATATCTTGTAACGTTCCTTTCATTGCTGAAGCGATACTTCCAGATTTTGCTAATGGATTTGATAGATGCTGATTAAGTTTCAGAGTGATTGCAAAAAGTGCGATTATAAAGTTTGTGAGAAGTAATTCACAGTAATAAACAGTTGTTTAATGTCTTTGCTTCTAAATGTGCACTTTTGATTATTAGAAAATCCCAGCAGATCGTTTAGTATCTTCATCATTTGTCCGCTTTTCAACAGTAAATGTTGAAGTTGGAGCCAAAAGGTTAAATGCTTTCAAGTACTCTTGAATACTTGTGCCATTAATTTAGTATATAAGGAGCAGCAACTCAAATTATTTGGACCTTTCATACTAGTTTCGCAGTTGATCCTGGACTGTGTACGTTTTTGCAAATGTTTATTTACACTGATAGTTGACTATGAGAATTAACCATAATGTTTAGAAAGAAAAGTGTCCAATTATTGGTAGAATTGGTTGGTGTCTGCGGTTCATTGTAATTGTGAAAAAGCAGGCATGTTTCCTCAAGACTTATATCTGCCTCATAAGAAGGTGTAAGCCATAATTTTGGGCTTAATAAATGAAGTTCATCATAAATTAAGTAACTACAGGACACACATATGCTATAAATATCATCTTTGTTACATGGAAAAGTTAAACCCTGAATCCACAGCCATCAGCTTTAAAGCCTGAGCCTAGACCATCTTGCCCTGAACTTCTCCCTCACCAGAAACCCACGTCTAGAAATTCCGTGGCAAATGCAAGGAGATGGAGCCCAGTGAGCTCTGCCTCTGGAGGTCTGGTATGGCTGTGGATGGCAGAAGATGCTGAAGGGTTTGTAAGCTTGCAAGGCTGGAAGAGGAGACCTGGCTGCCGTAGAGGGACAGCCTGCCTTTAAACGTGGGTTTCATCCTGTACCCCTGCATTTTCAGCACAGCCATTCCCTTCATGGAAAGTGGGTGAATGAAAGGCGGCTTTGTTCACTACAGAATTCTCCGTGCTTTTGCGTGCTGCTGCATGCAGGTGTGTCGTGCAATGGTGTCTGGCAGGGTGGGTGGTGGGAGGGTACGTCTCCTCAGAGGTTCCTTCTGGTTGTCTGGATGTGCCTCAGAGGAAATAATTTGGAGCATCTCTCTGCTGTGTGGCTGGAGGTCTCTGCCCTTTTCTGACCAGCTACTCAGTGTTTTCCCTGTGACCCTGTCTCTGTTTCTCTGGAATGCATGAATGGTCTTAGATTCCAGTCATAATAACTGTAGCCAGTTTGATGATATTTTTGGCTATTTTTGCTTATTTTTACATTTACACCTAGTATATTTCAGACCTTTTACTGTACTTATAGTTCCCAGACCTGCAGATCTGTGCATTGATATTATATTTTCCTTTAGCCTTCATTCTTCTTTGTTAGCATATCTTCTGGACAGACTAGTATGATTAATTGTATACCAAATACCAAATAATAAATGTGTGTATATGAATATTTATATTTCACTCTATGTGTGCATGTCTGTGTTTATGCGTTTGTAATCTGTGATGCCTTACTACAATAGTGTATTAATTCATGATGTAGCTTTTTTTTAATTCAACCATTCCCTTGGTATTCCACTTACAGAAGATGACTCTGTTGTGTTAGGTCCAGTATAAACATCCAGGGAAGTATCTGTCACATTTGGTGATTATAATTTTCATACATTTTTCCACTTACACCTGTTCCTGGATTACTAACTACTGAGCTTTCAAAGCAGTTGAGTTGTGACACTTCCACAGCAGGAATAAAGAAGGACCAGAGTGTAAACGTTGCCCAGAGTTAAACCAATGTAATTGTTTCTGCCTACAGTGTTGACGACAGAACAACCTACCTGGCCCTGGGAGCAGTGAGAAACATCTCACTTAACATTTCTATCTCGAACGTCGGGGATGACGCCTATGACACCAATGTTTTCTTCAATTTTTCTGGAGAGCTCTTCTTCATTAAAATGTGGCAAAAGGTAAGAAAAGCCAATCTCACTGTGAGCAAGTCTTTTAACTTGAAACCAATTCAACTGCAAGATGTAGGGACAGAGGGTGGCCTGGTCCACACCGCTGAGACATTCAGAAGTTATTTCTAGTTATGCTGGGCTTGAATTTCTTCTAGGCTCTTTACTGAGTCTTTTTCTTTTGTGGGTTAGATCAGTGCAAGTTACACACCTTGTGTTTCTGTAGAAGACACAGCACTGTTATTTGAGGTACACTAGTGAAAAAGAGAGTTTGGTTGAGGTATTAAGGTAACAAGACTTAGAGGGAGACTGGTTTGGAAACCAGTAGGGTACCAAATGATGCTGAAATACAAAGGGTACCTCTAGTTTGAGTCGCGCCACACTGCACTCAGCAGTCCTAGTCATCTCCTGATGACTCCTAGGTTTTCTCCTTGTTGAAACCAAGATACAAGGCTGTTCTTTTCTTCTGTCCTGGTGCAAGTTTGGGTTGTGGCCAGAGCTTATTGCTAGACCCAAGAGCTCAAAAGTGCTTTTGATTTCACCTGCATGGAGTCAGGTGAATATTTTGAGCTTTAGTCTCCTTACATTTAAATACTCAGATGTTTTCATTAGCATGAGTTCATTTAGAGATAAAGTTGTTGAAATACAAACACTGAATTGAGCTTTTTACAAACCGGTGTCCAAGAAAGGTATCCGAGTGTAGGTAATGTGAAAATAATTGTGCAAAATGGGAGCTGTACAATCATAACATGCTGCGTGTTCCTGCTTTTCACAGTTGTTTGTCTCTCTGCTAGAGCTTTGCTTTGTAAGCTGTAAGAGCAATATTTTTAAAAGTAGTACAACTGTTGCAAAGTGTCAGATTAACTCAGTCCATTGAACCAATGACATTTTTCCATTATTTGTCATGTTTTATGATAGATTGTGGTTATTATAAAGCTCTTAAATTAACTCATTACATAATAAACCAAAATTTCTTATACATAGTAATACCCTTGGTGTTCAGTTTTGACTATTATTTTTTAATAGAGTTGCAAGCCTCAGGAAGTTGTCTTTGTATTATAAGCATCATTTTCAGACATTATGTGCTGCAAGTGTGCAGTTTATCAGGAGGGGAAAAAGCAGGGGATAAAATAGAAACACCTTACACCAATACACAACTTCTCAGTGGAAGTTTGTGTGAAGACTTTCAGGGTCTGACCCAGTTCCCACTGAAGTCAGTGGGAGGGTTTCCATTCCTTTGCACTGGAAAAGAAACAAAGCTTGATGTATGTTCTTTTAAAAGGTTGTTGTGGTTTTCTTTTTTTTCTTTGCTTGCATGTTGAATATTTTGCACACAGAGATTAACTGGAACACCAATTGCCTTTGTTGTCCTTCTTGGCCAACACTGTAAGGGAACAAGCTGAAGATGATGTGCTGTTTCCCTTGGTAGTTTTACCTTGAGCCTGGGTGTGTAACAGACTTGAAACATCTGTGCTGAATGCTGCCTAGAAAGAGCAGTTTCTGGAAGGAGATGACATTGTTGTAGGGTTGTCTCACTTCTTAGTGTGTCTTCTGCTAATAGAAACTAGCATTTCTTTAAAAAAAAAAAATAAAGTACGACACACATAGAAGCAGCATGTAGGCTTCCTTCTTCCTCAGGTCTTGCAAGCAGGATCAGGGTATAGTCTGCTGTTATTCTTCTTGTGATTGATTTGATAAAGTTTGGGGATTCTTTCTGATAATTGTTTTAGTTACAGTTTTGAAAAATTGAGTCACAGGGTTGCGTTGGGCTATTTTACTTCCTCTGAGTCAGCTTTTGCTTCAGGAGAAACTAATGTACTGTTGGCCTCACTGTTTGTCCAGCTGGGAAACTGGATTATGACTACATAGCCTCAGTTACTATGTTCTGTTTTCCCTAAGCTCTTTTAACAATGAGGTTTTTGGGGGTTTTTTTGGTTTTTTTGGGTTTTTTTTGTAAAATACCATGGATTCCATGTTTCACAACCCACTCCCATCCCTTGACACCTATGCATAATATGTACCATGCATATACTTTAAATAGATTTTGTTTCTGGTTGAGCATTGCCTAGGCAAAAATCCAGAATGTAAAGCCGGAGTAAAAATGATGACTCTTAAGATTTCCTTTAGCGGAGCAATTTCTGAAACAAAAGAGCTTCTTGTTGTGGGAAACCTTCAGCAGCAACTGCCTTTTAATGAATAACTCTAAAGTGGAAGAGAATGATCTGTTCCATGTAGTTGCTTGATCCTTTTTCTGCAAGGTGACTCTGAGAATGGTGACCATGTGGTGGGCTTTCATAACTTGTGTCTGGAGCCCTTTCAAGATGCTGTGAATCCTGTTTTTTTTCCTGTGTCACCAGTGGGGACATTCCTAGCAGATGCAAAGCGATTTTCTTTCTTTCTATGGATTGATTACAATGAGACCCGACAGTGCAAAAGTTAAATGTTTGGTTTGTTTTGGTTTTCCGACAGTGTTATTGAGACAAAATGCCACATCTTGTGTTTGAAAATAAATGAACGGGCTAGCTCAGGGATGATGGTGGTTGCGTTCCCTGAAGTATGTTAGTGGAGCTACTCTTTTCTTTTCTGGGGACTGGGATTTCATGAGATGTCGATAAAGAGACTACTTGGCAGGGCTTTGCCACTTCTATGTGAGGTGAAAAAGCATTTGCCGACTGATATTTAAGGGACTACACGTATTCCACTGTCTGATTTTCCTGTTGCACTGCAGCCAGTTCTTCCCAGCTCCATGGACGAAGCCCAACACTTTCTTTCCATGGCTTGTGACAGACAGTCCTTCTCTTGAGAGGCACAGTATGTGGCGCGCACCTCAGGGGGCTGACTTCTCATTCCTGCCTGTGCTCCCTGTAGCACTTTTAACTCTCTTGTCACTGCTCCTCTTTGAAAGGGCAGATGGAAATTCACTGCAGTGCAGTAAAACATTATGTGTCCAGCAAGAAAAATACTCCTTTTGAAATGCGGAGAGATTTAATTATGTCCTCTTTAAAACAGAAAATAAAAAAGAAAAAGGAAAAAGAGAGAGGGAGAAAGACACTTCATATGGTCACTTGGATTTTTTTTTTCTTGACTGTGTTAACAAAGAAATCTTCATCCCTCTTTCTGTGTAGAGTAGATAATTTTTATTTTCTTCTTAATCTTAAAGTTTACTGTCCCATAATTCAGGTTCAGGAAAGCATCCTGTTTCAGAGTCTAAAAAATCCACTTCACAGAAGTGCTACTGCTTTCCTATCGAAGAATGCAGAGTGCTGCTTGTGTGCTAAGGAGTCTGGAAAAAGAATAAAAAGATATTACTACTAATTTCTACACCATTTTGTATCTATTGGAAGTGCCTACTGGCTTGTGATGTTTTGCTGAAAATGCTTGTCAGCAATAGGCACTCTGCTAACCTTTCATCAGCTGCTATTCAGCGCAGAGGGCTATTTGCAGTGAGGTTGCAGAGAAAGCGCTATAAGCTTGCTGGCAGTGGCACTTAATGGGGTAGGGCAGGGCCCTATCTGCATTAAACCAGTTCAGGTATGGCATGTGATTTTATAGCAGTCATATAAAAATAGCATATATAACATAATAATAGTAAACCCAACAGCAATAACCCAATATGTATAGTATTAATCTCTCACTGCTCTGCAAGGTCTGGTGGGAATCTATCAGCTAACCCCATTTCAGCTTTGATTACAGAGAGAGCAGGTCAGGAAATCCCATTGCTGACTGCATTTCCAGCCGTGGGTTGTTGCTAAATTTCAGACAGGCTCCCAGCATCCAAAGCCAGATGTGTGTAACATTCCTGCTGCTTCTTACAGCAGCTTTTGCAACAGCTGAGTGAAGGCAGCAGGGCTGGGCCAGGGCAGGGTATGACCAGCAAGGTTATGGTTTCCTCAGGTGCAGTGTTTGCCATGATTCCTTCATGAGCGTGTACCTGAAACTTTGGTGTTGAGTATAAATATTGCTGATAACCCAAGTCATGCTGCTTACGGACTCTAGGTTGTGTTTGTTGTGTGTTGTTTGGGTTTTGGTTTTTTGTGGGGTTTTTCTGTTGTGTGTGTTTGTTTGGTTGGTTTGGTTTTTGGTTTTGGTTTTTTGTCTTTTTTTTTTTTTTTTTCTGATGAGTAATGCGGTACTGTGTCCTTTTGGGTTAGCAGGGATGTCATGCAATTTGGATTTGAAAACTTTCTTCCTTGATCCCAGAGCACTCGCTGCCATCTCTTGACTAGGATTGCCCAGAAGAGCCACAGATGCAGGCAGAGTTTAATTTTTTCCAAATTGGAAATCCTCTTACGCCAGTTTCCCATACTACTCATACTTTCTAACCGTCTTAAGGCTGGCAGGGGCAGGATACTCGTAGGGCATGAAAGCCAAAGAGGGGAAAGCCCCTCTTTTGGATCCTGCTGTACCACTGGACGAAAATTTGGGTCCTGGGTATTCATTATGTCTCTTTTCCAGCAGTTACGGGCCCTTTGGATCTGCTGGCAGACAAGTTAATGTGATCAGTCTTAATGCACATCCAGCTGGTTACCAGAAACCTTTTAAATTAGTGGTTTGATTTAATCCAGCTGGGTTTTTTTTTGCGGAGAGAGTTGGACTTGCTCCTGTAAACCACTCTGCCAGAGGGTCAGAGGGGAGTGATGCCATGTAGCGTGGAAGCTGTGACCTCTTGCACTGACACAAGTGTTTCTGGAAGATTGCCCGAGCCATATATCACTTACGTGAGGGGATTTGAACCCTTTTGCCAGGAGAGCTTTTATAGCCAAGCTTGGGAATATGAGAAGCATGGCAGTAATCACGCCACATGCTGCTTCTCTGGTTTTGCAAATCTTATGCTTGACATTTGCTCCAGAGTGCACCAAAATCTATTGCATCCCTGAAGTAAAATTGTCCAATTTTTTAATTGAGAAGGAAGAATACATACAGTTCAAGCTATCTGACTTCATTGTTTATTTTAGTTTTCTTTTTCTGTGAAAGCTGAGTGAAAACCTCAACTTTTATGCTTCTCCAGGGGTAAGTAAGGAGCAGCACCTTTTTCAGCCCAGAGGCTGTTAAAACCACCTAATATCCCTCTACTCTAAGCAGGTAGGAATTGAAGGCTAGACTTCTGCTCCAAACTTTCTACCTGGGATTCATGTATTACTCCCACATTCAGGGAATGGGCTTCAGAGACTGGGTTCAGTCATTTAATTAGTACTGATCAGAGTCTTGTAAATTTTTCTCCTATACTATGTTTTATCATGTACATTTAAAAGAAATCTTTGCTATTTTTCCCAACAAATTAACTTAATGAATAGAACACGGAATTCCTGAAGTCTTCTGGCAAAATCCCGATTGGAATAAATTATTCATGAGCCATGATTTTGGAGGATTCCAGATATTGTTCTGCTCCGTGTTGGAAGAGCCTATGTGAGTTTGATTGTTAAATCCTGTTTTCAGGAGCAGCTCAACACTTAGAAATCTCATTGAAGGTTGATAGCTTATAAGGTTCCAAAAGACTAAATGACTCTGCAAAACTGAATGCAGCTAACTACCTTTAAAAATACAAGTTTTTGCAATCTTAAGCTACTTACAAAGAAACAATGAGTTGCAGTGAGGGATCACCCCAAGCATTTCCACAGAAATCAACAGAAACTTCAGATTCAAGAAGACAGGACTTTCAATGTTATGCCCGTCTCTTTCAGGTGAAGTTACGCAGAGTAAAAATTTATTTTGCAGTATAAAAATGTGCTATAATTTTTTGTGAGGATTTGGGAAAGTGGAAGTTGTTTGTTTGGTTTTAAACAGCTTTCAATTACTAATAGTAAGCTATTACTGAACATCTCCGGTTTTAAGTTCTTGATGGTCCTGGAATAACATATGGGACCACATATATTGAGAAGGTTTACGCTGATCAGGTAGGGCTGTGCTTTGGGTTACATGATGTGGAAAGCGTTTGTCCTGGAAGTATCTCGTCATGACTCTTAATTTGACTGCTTATGTATATATACATAGTGGTTTTGAGCAACAGCCTGGGATGCTTTGTGTGCCTCAGATTATTTAGGTTTTGTTTGAGTCCCTAGTGCTGCTCTTCCCTTGGGGCTGTGAGAGAAATGGTTTTGTAAAGGAAGAACAGCCGTGTGGATGAATACAGGTACATGGGATGCAATTTTTGTAGGGTCTAGAAGGCAAACTATGCTAAGCCTGTTTACAGTAAATCCTGACCTACCTGCTGGCGTATCATCCAAAGTGAGGTTTCATCATGGCTGGGCACCAATGGAGGTCCTGGAGCTACTGCCACAGTCACATCAGTGCTGGGTGTGGGAGAGGGCTTTGGAAAAGGGATTCTGCTTCCTCAGTTGCTGAGATCCAGCCACCACAATTTAGACAGTTATATTGATAAACTGCATTTCTGGGAGAAAGGGGAAAAACCCTTCATAGAGGGCAAAGCCCAGTATACAGAGAGATTAATACACTTGATCTTGGATGTGCCTATTTGCAAGCTATGCTCTCCCTGAAGGAAAGATCACCAGTGACTTTCCTGTATCCCAGTGTCTCTCTTCATTATCATCTTTTGCTCTTAAACTCAAAAGGGGAGACTTACCAACATTTGAGGTGAGAAATCTATGGGACAGGATTTGTCTCCTGTGCTCCTAAGGATAAGGCTTAAAATCATCCAAAGTGTGACACTCTCTGCAAAACACTTCAGTGAAAGTTGATTTGCGTGGCATTCGGTGGCTTTCATTCCAGTGAGAAGCTGTTGGGTTTGGGGTTTGTTTTTGTTGTAACTTGAAGCTTCAAGTTTATCGAGTTGCCGGTATGAAATGTCAATTCTGTTCTTGCAGGCATTTCTTTCAGTAATTTTTAAGACAGGTGTCTCAAGATGGTGCCAGAAGATAAGTGATACCCCAAGTGGAAAATCCTGTAGAATTGTAAACATATACATACATATATATGTTTACACTATATAAACCCAAATATAGATATTTACATTATATGTATAATATACATGTATACATATATATATGCACATTTATGTTGCTTAGTCCTGTGGGACGTTGTATTAATAGTTGTGATCTGGCTGGAAGTGGTGTCAGTTGCTCTCTTTTGCCTAGTTCAGATTTCTCCTGTGATGCTAATAGGGTATATAAATAAAAACGAAACACTTTAATTAATCTTATTAAGCACAAGGCGTGATCCTGCAGTCATACTTCAGGCTTAGCCTCCCTGAAGTCAACAGCAGTTTTTTTGTAGCAGGAAGACTTAAAAAAACCCCAAACAGCTGCACAGTCAAAAAGATGAGTAAGGGTGTGAGGAGTTTTCAGCTGAAAATGCAAGGAGGGGCCAGCACTGCTTAAGAAAGCATGAGCTTTTCTTTCCTTGGCTTTGACAGTGGGGGCCCTGGGATTTTCTGACTCTTGTGACCCCCTTGGTTATTTCTGGTGCGAAAGGAAAGTCATGGCTTTTTGTGTGCGTGTGTGTGTGTGTGTCCCTCTTTCTTGCTCATTCTTTGCTCTTTCCCTTCCTTCAAAAACGTGTTGGAAAAGCTCTCTGAAGAGCCTTGATTTCTTCTAGGGAACTAGTTGAGGAAGGGTCCTGCCTCCCAGTGCAGCTGACAGCCAGCCTTGTAACCCTGGGTTCAGGTGGCATCCGTCTGCATTCTGATTAGCAGAAGGCACGTTAACCCCCACTCCAAAGGCGGCCTTCAGGCCTTAAATTTGTATTTTTTTCCGTTTCAGCTGGCTCCATTGGAAGGCTCTGGGGGTGGGTGGGGGACCCCCTCTCTGGGCTGTCTCTGTGGCCTCTTTCCCCAGGCCGGCCGCAGGGGATGCTGAGCCAGACGCGTTCCTGGCCGGCAGCGCTTTCGCAGCCCGCCTTTGGGAGGAGGCCAGAAAACCTGCTCTTCGCTTTTGGCCGTAACCATCTGTGGGATCGTAATGCGGCGATTTCCACTTAGCAAGGGAAAAAGGAGGAGAGCACTAAAAAGCTGCTCTGTAAAGTAGAGCGGCACCTCTTAAAGTAAACCCTTACAAGTGAACTGCTAAGCTTTTGTTTTAAAAAAATAAAATATATTTATTAAAAAAAGCTGTTTCAATATCCCAGCGCAGTAGGTAGTGGATTTTACCTTTGCATTTCAGTAGTGTCCCTAGGCTATGTAGTGTTTATCATGTCATCAGGTCTTTCTGTGAAAAAGGCCCTGATGCACCTTGGATTTGAGTTTCTGAAAGACAAAAACCAAAACCCCCAAACCTGTGTGTGTTTGCAAAAGGCATTTCCTGGGGTTTAAGTTTTGGCTTTGGTTGCTGGGGATTGTAGGTTGGGCTAAGGTTTATTAATTCCAGGAAAATACCCAGTGCGAAACTCATTATTAGAGTTATTATCTTATTATTTTTCATTACTCTTGAAAATTACCACCAGGGTAGAAGGTGGAGGGGGGAAGGGGTGAGTAAGGTTTGATTTTATTGATTGTGTTTCCTCATCCAGTTTGGTTTTAATTTTAATTATTTGTGAGGTTTTCCATTTGCTTTTTCATTGATGACATTTGAATTTATTTCCTGAACTCAAGTTTTTCATTATAACAGTAAGAGAGAATAGCTGTGTTGCAGCTGAATACACCAGTATTCAGTATAATTGATGCCTTACACACAGAAGGTTGTCTTATGTGGGCAGGTATTATCTGTGCTTTCACAAATACCGCTAGGAAATGAATGTTTGTTCATTTATTTGATTTTCGCCGCTTATTTTTTTTCTGCTTCTAATTGTGAGAGAAGTATGTTTTGAATATATGTTTTCATTATTATAGAATAATGATGTGTATAACCCATGGGTTATTGTAATAATTAAAAAAAATTCTCCTGCTCATGTCACCATGCAACCATGATTTAGTAGTGTGAGATACACGTGTATGTGAGCACACATATACATAGATCTACATGTGAAGTAAGATAAAGGGAAACTTAGCTCAGAGCCCTTTCTCCTCCTAACAGCTTCCCTGTCTGTGATTTTTTTCCGTGGATTATTGGAGAGAATGAACTCAGAGGCATGGGAATCCACTGCTGTTACTAAGCTGCTCTTAATATTCCTACGCATAGAGGGAATAATAAAGATAAAAAGATATGTGTTTATCCACAATTTCTTTGAAATAAAGCTGTAATCAAATCCAATGCACTGCTGACAAATTAAAACAGCATATGTTGTTTGAATAACATGTAATGGTATTAAGAATATAGGAACATGCCAGTGTATAATTCTGGACATGCTTTTTTCTTTTTTTCACTCTCAAGACCTATTTTTCTTTTCTGAATAATTGCATTGTGTCTGAACAGGCATTTAATCAAACAAAGTTTCCGCAGTTTTATACAGAAAAGCTGCTTTTTTTTTTTTTTTTTTTTTTTGGAATAGCACAATCTAAATTACTGCTGAATGCATGAGAGATATTTTGTGTAATAGTTTTTATGGTTGCTTTTTATATATATCACGGTGGAGTCAGAAACCTGATTTTCCCTTAGTCTTTATTTTCCTCAGAGTTTTACTGTGTTTTTGTATGTGGAGCATGAAGGACGTGGTGGTTACATGAAAGTAGCCTTAGGCTTAGTAGTATATTAGTGTATGTACTAGCTAGTGTAGTGTTTTCAAAAGGCGTGTGTGTGTGTGTGTGTGTGTTCGTGTTTTTATGAACAAAGGTTTTATCTTGGTTGGCAAACTGGTAGTGCCTTACTAAATAGCCATCATGTTGTAATGCTTTGGTACATGTGGATCATGAATTTTTCCCATTCTGCACTTAAGTCTCCCTTTTTCATGAAATCTTTGGTCTAACTTGAAAAATATTGTGGCAATTCATGATTTGGAACAGGGCTACTTTTTGTAGGTTTCTTTTTTAAGATGAGACCTGTAATCAAGTGATGCAGAGAAGAAACGAAAGTATGTCATGTTCAACCATTTTAAGTGTCTCTTTTGCAAAGGGTGGTCTGTGTTGAATTCCTCTCACAGTTGGCTCATGGTCCAGTGGTCATCCATGCATGGACCTATGGGTGCTTGGCAAAAGCATTGGACCAGACCAATAAAGGTACAAATTCTAAAATAAGGTGGAAATACATGGGGAAAATAGAGTTTGGATTAGATTTAGTCCAAGTTTCCAGCTTCGTATTTGGCTGCATTAATATCTCAGGGACTGTTCCTGATGCTGTGGCACTTGCAGCCAGCACTGGTACCCTGCTGGAGAGGAGCATCCAGACCAGTGCTCCAAATGGAGAGGAGGTTGCTGAGTCCATTTTCCATTTGCCTTGCAGATGGTGGAGCTCAGCTGGCCATCTTACTTCCCAGTGATTTTTGTTCCTATTTACTCGGTCCTGTTTTTGCCTGTATCATGCCGGGAAATGACACTGTGTGCCTTCAAAAGGGGGAGCTTTGCATCTCTTGAAATAAATGAAAAAGAGTATTTCAAGTAATGGCAACGAAATATTTGTTTTTCAAGGTGGCTGCCTGAGACAGCAGCTGGGTATGACATCTAGTAAACCAGCTGAGTGGACTTTGGGCTGGGGAGGAGGGTGAATTTTTTCTGTTGTCCTGCTGTCTGTGGTAGGAGGCAAACAAAAGAAAGAGGTGCCTTCACACCACATCTGATCAGGCTGCAGCACTCTTTGCCACTGGATCAAGTGGGTAGTAAAAGAATGCATGACTGCCAGGGCAGGTAAGCAAGTTCATTGAAGAGGAATCTCCAGAGGGTGAGTACACAGAAATTAACTCAGGTTTAGGACACCTTTGAGTCAAAATTTTTGGAGGTAGGGAGAATATTTTGGAGGAAATAGCTATGTATGGTTGCCTTGCTCATATACACCTCCCCAGGCCCTCAATTTGGTAACTGTGGTTACTGGGATGGAGAGGTTATTCATCTTCCCCTTGGCCTCTCTGTGCAGCTATGAAGATAATAATCACGCTTTGCTTATGTATATGTTGAACTGTAAGCAGTCTTTCAAAAGCTCCTGTGGTCTTTCTCTTGCTCAGTGATGGCTCTGTATCAGAGACAGGGCCGATCAGCCAGATCTGTCAGTCATCCAGCTCTGTTGGACCCTCAGGGGCACTGGAGAGGGGACAGTGGGCCCCCACCTCGGGCAGTGGCTTAGCTAAACTGGCTCTGCGACCCATCACTCTGGTCCTGAAAAATAAGAATATTAAATGATTTATGTGCTTACAATTTGTGTTAGAAGTGATGGTTGCTGTCCTTTCCAGTATCAAGTTGGAAAACTCATGCAAAAGTAAATGGTGTTTATAAAAATCTGTTGAAAAGACCCTGCAAACGTAAGTGTAACCTGCATGTGCTTGGCTCCTCAACTGTAATATGTACCGAAGGTAATAACCTTTGGGGTACAACATACCTGCTGTAAAGTGACTGTTTTCGGGTCATTTGTATTGTGTGTGTGTTACTGATTTTGGCTCTAGGAAATGGTTTCTTTTGCTTGGCTGCAAGTGCACAGTTACCTTTTCATTTTGCTTCGTGCCTTGCAAATGAATGGGGCAATATGTGTGTGTGAGCGTAAGGCAGAAAGCAGCTGAATTTGTTCAAAAAAAAAAAGATACAATATGAATAGATGGAAAATGTAAGTACTTCTGACAACACTGAGTCAACTCAAGGATCCTGTATATCCCTAATCCTTCTCCAAGGCAGAGCAGTCTAATTGTTTTACCAAAAAAAACCAATGGTGGAATTGATAGAATTGTCAGAACTTCTGAAAGATGGATGTTTCCAGTTGTGTCAACTCTGATCCAAGAGGAAAAAAAAAGTCTTAGCTTTATTATTACCCCCATTGGTGCTTTTGCTCCTCTGCTTTCCTCACAGGAGCCATAAATCTATCCATATGTATTTATAGGACAAGGAGTATAGCAAATGGAGCAACATGTCTCTTGGAAATATCTGCAGGGTCAAATATCCGTGAAGGTACCTGGCATAGTGTGATATCTTACCACCTGCAATACAATTGTGACATGCCTTTCTCCCATTTCGCATCTGAACTGCCTATGGAGGAGAAAATAAAACTTATTATGTTAGGGTCATGAGTGGCACCAATGGGTTAATCTCAGTTTGAAACCAGTATACTTTTGTCTGTCTGCCTCAGCTGCAAAATAGCATGAGCTGTAGACCTCAAATGAAGTTTGGTGTCAGCTTCTTTCTTTCTTTTTTTCCCCAGTGATTGTACATAGTTTTGAAATGCTGCATGCAAAGAAGAGCAAGAGGGCCTGTTTATTGTTTTAGCATGAGTGTTCCAAGCAAGGAATTATTTTTCTTTCTATTCCAAGCAATGATTACATTTTTTCCACTATAGAAAGTACTTGTTATGTGAAAGGCACTTGTGTCTTAATAGAAGATATGAGCCTGATTCTTTAGTGAAGGTTACAAAGGACCAGTGAAAGCTTAGTCAGTGGAATGGGTTTTGTTTGTTTTTATTAGACTTGAATGTGTATAGGCTTAGAAAGGTAGTATTTTCTTTGTAATTTATATTAAACTATTCAGTAGGTAAGCTGAACTTTCAAAACTCTCCTGTGTTCCAGGCTTAATACTACTTTGCATTTTCAGTAGTAGTTTGGTTTTTTTTTACTTGCGGAGTGACATTAACTGCCCTATTCTACAAACAGGCAGCCCTGTTGTCCTCCAATTTCTTGGTTCTATAAAGAGAAGAAGTGGCACAGCAAAAAATAAAGGCCACTTCAGAGAGACAGCTGATCATAAACCAGTCCTAAATGAAGTCGTCTTGCTAGAAGTACCTTGTCATTTCTTAGCATCCTTTAAAGGAAGGAAGGACAAAAGAAAAGGTCAGTTTGCAAGAGGGAAAAACTAGAAAGGGATCAAAGTGCAAGCAGTACTCCCTGCCACAACCCACTAAAGATGTTCTTTGCTTAAATACCACAAAGAACAGTGTATTTAATCTGAATCCTTCCCATGAAAAGAAGGCTCTTCCTTTTTTAGTGGAAAATGAATGAACTGACTTTGGTGCTGGTACTGATCTTCCTCCAACAAATCTCAGATTGTTCTTCCACAGAAGCAGGCAAATCCCATCCCAAAGCCACCCCTACCCAGAGCTGAGTGTTAAAATTAAGGAGCAGCATTGGCAGAAAGTGGTTGGGGAAAGCTCTCAAGCCCTTGCATGCTCCTCCAAAGCTTCAGATATCAAAACATCCAGGCAGTGGTGTGGCAGGAGGCTTCCTTGGAAAGTTTCCAGTGCCTGCAGTCAAGGAGCATCTTTTCAGCTCAGGTGGTTCCTCCCCACTGGGATCTAGGAAGAGTTAGAGGCTTGTGAGGATGGGAGCGAAAAGGCAGCTTGAGCTTTCTGGCCCTGGGAAAACGTTTATTTTGGGTTGTGTTCAGGAGTTAGAGGCCTTGGAGAGCCTGAGGTTATCCCAACTGGACCGACAGCCCCCTGCACTAAAAAAGAGGCTCAAGTGCCAAGCCTGAGCTAATGCATGTTTCCTGGGGCATGGAGGTAGCTGTAGGGGCCAGAGCCCCAGTTGATGATGTCAGTAATGATGTCACTTCTCAGATGCTAATTGCTGATGCAGGGGGGAGGGGTGGCCCCAGAAGTGCAAACTTGTCTGTCATTGAGAGCCAGATTCCAAAAAATACATATTTGCTCTGCTGAGAACTATTTTCCTCCGTGACTGCTTTTGTATCGCTGTCTCTGGAAAGGATATAAAAGCAAGAATAAGGCTCTCATCTCTATTCCAAACTTTTATGAGACATAATAAAGACATCACAGGGAAAGTCTGATGTCTCCAGCCATTACTTGCCTGGACAATTCCACTGGGGGCACTGGTCATCTACCACTGTAAAATAAGCTACCATCCTGTACTTGGGAGACACTATCAGCTTATCCTAAATAACAGGCTTTACATGACTTAGTCATACAGCCTTCTGTGCTCAAATTCAAAGGGCATTCCTTGTGTTACTAATAACACCGAGGTCATGCCCGGGGGTGCTCCAGCGGATGGGGGTTGTGTGGGAAACCTTTAAGCTGCTCCCACTCTGCTGGCAGACTATATGCAGCCATACATTAACGCATATGGAAAAAGGTCGTTCAGTCAGGCCTGACCAAACAGTGTAGCTGAAACCTGGCCAACCTCACAATGAACGAGGGACAGCTGACCTAACAGCTCTATGGGGATAGTGGATCTTGGTGATGTTCCCTGGATTATATCCTGTATCTTGAAGAAATTAAGTTCAGCAGTTCTCAGGAATCGGGGAAAAGAAAGATCTAGCTTGCGTACTATGGTGAAAGCTGATGTAAGTCTCATTGGTCTATTAAAAATGAGAATTAGTGTGACAGCAAAGGAAGTGAAACTTTTCAGAGTGGCATCAAATCCCCCTTTCTCCTTATAGCATTACCACCTGCTCTGCAGGTCTGTTAAAAGATGGGAGAGGAAAAAATGCGATCGGTTTTGTTGACCAGTTCCAAAACTTGTTTTTGGACTTAATCACTTAATGTGAGCTAAGCAAACAATTTCTGCTGCTTCTTTAGCTTCTGAGACTGTGTGCTTTAAAAATCTGCTATGCTAGCTTTTTGCCAGCTAAGACAAACATTTATGAGAGAGAAGGAGAGAGAAATATCAAGAATGTTGGGAATATCCAGTAAATAGAAAAGTTTTTGTCTTTCTCTCCTTTTTTACTCAAAGATTTGCTATGTCGGTTGGAATTGGTGAGCTCATGATCTATAAATAGGCTCCATCCAAGGAGGAGAGGGAAGAGGTGGGAGGCTCTAATTAATTATATAGAAATAGTCCTTTTCACAAAATAAGCAGCAAATCCAAGATGTTTGAAGGCAGGCTCGCTGAGCTTGGGGGTGGGGTGTGCCTACAGCATTTACTAGTGAGATCATGGAACAGGACACGAAATCTCTCCCTAATGCCAAAGAAAACTTTTTTTTTCCCCTCCCATTCATTTTATGAAACAACTGTTGAGGTTCCCCAACCCCCTTTCAAGCTTATTTTCTGATAATGAATCAAAGGATTGACTCATTATCAGAATACAAGTCCAGACGCCCTGCTCCCTCTGATCTTTATATGCACATTTGGCTGCGTGCATGTCAGTGTACTTGGGTATGCACTTTTGCTTGCTCATGTAAGCACTAGGATGACGAGGGTCTTTGCTGGTGAAACAGCAATTTGTGGAGCTGCAGAATTGATGATGTGTGATGTTCATGTTTTGTGGTTTACTTTGTTAGGGGAATATCTGCACGTTGAAAAGTAAAGGAAAACTTTCAGTCCCTGTGACATCGTTAAAACAGACCTTTGCAAAGCACAAACTTTTTTTTTTATTCTGTTGTATAATTTGACTTGATATCCAATATTGTTCAATCATTGCATTCAAGACATTAGGTAGATGCTAATTTCATTACGATGTCTAGCTGAGCAAGTACATATTGAGTCTCTGTCTCCCTCTCTGTAATATTTTTCCTAGCAGATAATGATTAACAATCATTTTCACGCTATAGTTGCTATTGCTGCTGATCTATCATTGACTTGTCCTTCATGTTATTCACATTGTTACTTGCACTTCATCTGTGTTTGGATATTATTTACGGAAGGAGAAACCTGTGAAGCTCAGGCAACAGAGATGTTATGTTAAAAGAGTAAAGCCGTCTTAGTTTCTTTCCATCATGAACATCTTTTTCCTCCTAATGTGTGATTCTGTCACACACTTTGTTTTGGCAACTGGAGAAGTATATGCAGAAGAGTTTCCGAACACAAGGCATTTGCTTGAAATTGCTGAGTAAACCATGCGTCAAAAATGTAGAATAAAATTCATGAGATTTTTGCTTCGAAAGCAGAAATTCCCTGAAATGCACATGAGAATTTTTCCTGGACCTTTGATTGCTTTTAAAACCAATGGCCACCTGTGCAGGACCACTGCAGTCCATCTTCAAAGCTACTGTTAGTAATAGGATTTTTTTTTTTCTTCCCCAGGCCATGTTGCATGCACACAGCTCATGAGAGGGCCTGTGGCCTTCCCAGGTGGCCCAGTGCCACTACCATGTGCCATCACCGCCACCAGGGAAGCTGGCCCCAGGGGAGCAGTGCATCCCACCACAGCACGCAGCTTTCTCTGCGCCTTCCTCTCCCTGACCCCCTGTTTGTGCGGTGTTGGGAGCTGGGCATTGATGGCAGTGGGTGTTTGAATGCTTTGTGCATCTGTAACTCCTGAAATAGATGAGCAAAAAAAGGAAAAACCAGACCCCCAAAACTGCTGGCTCAGTTTGTGAGATACTAAGATTTCCAAATGTGACTTGCTGATGCCTTTGGTGTTGGCTGTGGGCTGAAGGAGTTGAGGAGGGTCTGTGCCTGGCAGGGTCCAGCCCAGAAACACAAAGGAAATATTAACTGTCTACTCAGGAGGGTACGGCTGACAAAGAGGCAAAGGAGACATCAGACTGCTAGTTGTACAAATAAAATAGAGACCCAAAGGGTTTTTAGGGATGATAATCTGAGCAACTTTTAAGAGGTATCTGAGGTAGATCAGACCCACCATTTCAGTAATTTCAGACGTTTTTTCCTTGAATTGTTGTGCAGTGCCAGAAAGAGTTCCCGATCAGTAATGTCACTGATCCTCTTTGTGTTCTTGCAGTTTTAAAATACTCAGCAAAGCCCCATTCTGGAGGAAAGCATGGTATCTGTGGAATTTTGTGTTAGAAAAAATGAGCTCTTGTATGCACAAGAAGGGGCCTCCAAGATTAAATTACTCTGAGAGGCACTTGCTCTCAGCCATAGGGAAACTCAGCTTAAGCCAGTTTTTTTATTTGAAAAAAATCCGCAAGCTTTCGGGAGCTCAGGCATCCCTAATTGCTCTGTACGTGTGGGTAACTGTGACCCACATCCTTTGGTGACCTCAGTTGCTGTGGAAAGAAAGTACAACAATATGCTCAGAGTGGTGGCTATTAAATGAATTGACAAATCTTCATATCCTTGAAGCCTCTGTGAAGGCATTAAGAGGGTTGTGAGGCAGGGAGGGATAAGGGTAGGAGCAATATAGAAATTATGCTCTCAAAACCCTAGGGAAACCCAGAAGTTGTTGATAGTACAACTGAAGGGCTTAGACCAAGATTATGAAGAGTGATTTGAAGAAGCCACCTCAAACATCATCAAAGAGGTGAGCCTTTATTTTAGGTTCCTGACGTGGGAGGTGTTTGTGCTACCTGGCTTTGCTAGCTAAATGCATAGGAAGCAGATTACCAGCTGTGAACATACATATGTCCAGTAATATCTCCCCAAAGTAAGACACTCTTAAAGTGCAGTTCAGGTCCATGTATTCATCCTGTTGGGTGGAACAAAACATCCAGATGTTCATCTAAACTCTCATTTGGGAAAGTGTCCCTCTTCACCAAATGTACAAATTGGAATTATTGAGGTATAAGTATGTGCTTTAAGTCAGGGTCCATGATGAGAATAAAAAACTGTACAAATTTAGCAAAACTATTTTTCCCAGTGCCTGATGTAGGTCTCTACCTTCAGTGCAGGTCAGAGAATCTACATTTCCAAACAACGAGTAGGGAGAGTTAGTTGTAAAGTTTATATACTAGAGAGTATATAGTAGGTAGATGCATAGTATCTAACTTTTGAGACTTAACATAGCGTGAAGTGAATGGTGCAAGTAGCCCTTCTTTGTGGTGTTTTCTTAGTGTATTTGTTTTAGGACTTCTCGGATACTGTTCATGGCCCCTGTGGTGTCAAGTGTAATGGGTTCGCAGACAGGCATTAGAGAACAAGAAAACCAATAACAAGAGGGAGTGCTCTGGCAACAAGTGCAGGGTTCCTCAGTATTCACTCTTGTCATTCTTCTTTTGTACCCTTAGGAAAACACACAGCAGTATCAAAAAAACCTAATAAGTTAAATAAATTATCAACATCTTCAAAACAAGAGTGTTCTGCCAACATATTATCAAGGCTTCCAGGACATTTTCTCCTCTGTTCCAGAGCATATGCGCTGGTAGCCAGGATTTGCAGGGGAGACTTTTTTCCATCTAAACAACAACAGAAAAGCTTTAGTTTGAGTACAGCTAAGGAAAGAAAAATATAAACTGCTGGTAAATGCATTTTCTAACAAGTTCATTTTTTGTTGTTTCCCTCCTAAAAAAATATACAGATTATCTTAACAATTCTGCAATGAAGATATTTTCAGTGCCTTTCATTAGTGATTTTAATGCATTCAAGAGTAAAAATTAATCAGAAGGTATTTAAGAGTGAAGTCAACTCTGGCACAAATAATAAACAGTATTCAGCGCAGTATTGAATTTACTCTAAGTTCAGAACTTAATATAGCTTTCTGTTGACTACCTTGGTATGATCTTATAAAAAAAAAAAGAGAGCCATATCTGGCACATCATTTTGCAAGTTTAGTATTGTTCTGTTGCATCTACCTGTTGACATTTCAGATGTAGTACATAACAGTAGCTTGTGTGCTTAGAAAAGCAGAGAGCTGGCAGGTCATAAATGAGTGTTGGGATAGTTGAATTCACACCTTCTCTGTGAGAGCACCGATGAGTGCAAAATAACATAAGTGATTTGTATTTTTATATTTGTTTGCTTTTGCTGATAGTCATAATTAGGAAGAAGAGTTGTCAGATAGATAAAAGCCTGGTACTGGAGATTGTTGAAGGGGAGTTAATGGGCTGGGGGAGATTACTTAAAGAGATGTTTGAGGGCAAGGAGCTTGCAGCCAGTCATGGGTGGGGATGAGGCAAGTTGAGGAAGCGTGCTGATGATCTCATCAGTTCAGAGGAGTTGCTTTACCTTTGTGGAAGAAAGTAATGACTCTTAAGTGTGGGAAAAATAGAATATGATGATATGAACTGTCAGATCAGACTCAGGAAGGTTGGAGGATTTTGGTTGGGCATGAATGAGGCAGAGGAGGGTCAGAGTGATCACATACAAGCTATGCAAGATTCCCTTGGAAAAAAAAGCATATGCAATCTGATTTTAAAAACCATTAGTCAAGGTGAAGGTGAGGAAGTTCCTATATACTTTTTTGGGCTGTGCCATTTCATATATGGTGGCTGGTTTTGGTCATCTGCATTCAGGATGAGAGAGCTCAACTAAGAGCAACATGTTGCATTGGTATGTCAACATGAAGACTCTTCCCAGAAGCAAAGTCTCTGACCTGTGACTGTGTTTTATCCAAAGCCAGGCAACCTTTCTTCCACCACAAGCTCTCTCTTACTGTTTTCTTAAGGCATTCTCTTTTCCTTCTTTTTAAGCCTTAGACTTGGCAGCTAACCAAGTTGAAAAGGACCTTTCAAGGGTGAAGTAAACGGTATTTAAGAAATCTTCTAAAAATGTTTGTTTCAGGAGGAAGAGGGACAAACAGCAGCTGTCTTTGAGCAGGGTTTTGTTCTAATAAGGAGCCTTTTCCAGGATCATACCTAAATTAATCTGGTTTTGTGTTCCAACTGGCACTGGTCTCACCTTTGTGCCATGAGAACATTGGGCTCATCAAACACTATTGAAGGAAAACTGGGTTTTAAAATGCCAAAATACATAGAGTGAAAGACATAGTTGGTATGACCTGTTCTAGTGCTGACAAGCTATTTTCGTAGAGATAACCTGCCTTATGGGGCCTGAAAAACATGTGCTTCTCATGCAGTCCAGCTGTGATCTCTGTGACAGGAAAAGAGCAAAATCTGGGGTAGTTTCATGTTATATTCCCAGATAATCAGCTAGGTGAAGTCAGCAAAAGGATATAGCTCTTGAGTTATTCCAGACTAAGATGATGATCCCATAATCCAGCATCTCATGTATGTGGTTAAAATGCTTTACTAATGTTGAAATGCTCTCTAGACTAAGCTGCATACACTGTTTTAAGCATTCAGCCTGATCTAGCTTGTCTACCTGTCTGAAGCAGGTTACTCTGTGAGCCCCTTACTTTCTTCTGGTTTGGTATCTGAGTTGTTTCAGGCAGTAAGGATTTGACTGGACATAGCATGTGGGTTAGGGACAGAATATGAGGAGACATTGCTTCAAGGCACATCCCACGTTGTCAGCCTGTAGTCAGATATACTCTGAGCTCGCATGTTCAGCTCCTGCCCACTTCTGCTGAGACAGGTACTTGCCAAAGATGCCAGTGGAGCACACACCTGGCGTCCCCCAGTGAAGACTGCGTGGTGCACCAGGCAAATATCTGAAACAGCAGAGATGGGGAAGAACATGAGCATTGCTGAAATTTCTCCTCTCGGGTCTTAAATTTATTAAATAGCAACATTCCCAGGTTGTTGCTTCTACGCACCGTATTAATATGATCATTACCAACTTCCTGCACTACTTAGTTAAAACAGTACATAGTATTTATACTTCAAAACACTTATGTCTAAAAATGAGGCCATTTTGTTACATCTCTTCTTATATACCCAATTATATCATATATCATATTCCAGGTTGGAATGGACCACAAGGATCATCTGGTCCAGCCTTTCTTGGCAAGTGCACAGTCTAGACAAGATGACCCAGCACTCTGTCCAGCTGAATCTTAAAAGTGTCCAGTGTTGGGGAATCCACCACTTCTCTGGGGAGATTATTCCAATGGCTGATTGTTCTCATTGTGAAAAATATCCCTCTTGTGTCCAATCACAATCTCTCTAGGAGTAACTTTTACCCATTGTCCTTCGTCTTTTCCATGTGACTAGCTCTAAAAAGGGAGTCTCTGTCTTCTTTGTAGCCACCCTTTAAATACTGCAACACAGTGATGATGTCTCCCCTAAGCCGTCTTTTCTGGAGGCTGAACAAGCCCAGTTCTCTCAGCCTTTCCTCACATGGCATCTTCCCAGTGCTTTTATCATCTTTGTGGCCCTTCTCTGGACCCTCTACAGCTTGTCCACATCTTTTTCACATAGCGAGGACCAAAACTGAACGCAGTATTCCAGGTGTGGCCTGGCAAGTGCCAAGTAGAGCGGGATAATGACTTCTTTGTCTCTACTGGTGACATTAGCCCTTGCTAATGCAGCCCAGCATCCTGTTGGCTGCCTTTGCTGCAGCAACACACTGGTCACTCATATTGAGCTTCTTTCCACAGGACCCCCAGGTCCATTTCCACAGAGCTGCTCCCCAGCCGGGTATATCCCAGCCTGTGCTGCACTCCTGGGTTATGTTTCCCCAGATGCAAGATCTTACGCTTGTCCTTGTTGAGCTTTATAAGGTTCTTGTTAGCCCACTCTTCCAGCCTATCTAGGTCATTCTGCAGGGTGGTTCTCCCAATGTGTCCACTTTCCCACTCAGTTTGGTGTCATTGGCAAACTTCATCAAGGTACACTTGATCCCATCATCCAGATCACTTAAGAAGATGTTATGCCCCAGGGATTGTATTTGACGGCATGGTGCTATAGGATTTAGTTTGAGTTGTTGTTTCCCCCTGTGCCCCTTATAATGGAGTTAGAACTTGACTGTTCTGTTGTTCATGTTGTAAGTATCAGGAACTTTTCTTTCTTCAATGAAGGACTTTGAGAAACAGAATGTGAGCCAGCCTGAGCTTTGTGTTTCTCATACCCAGGTCTGCATTTGTTATACAGTGATAGCACAGCTATTAGGCTAATTAGCTTGCCTTTTATCTGATTGACTCTCCTAAGAATATGAAACGCTGTGAAATATTTCAGAAAGAAACAAAGTTTTCCAGATAAAGCTTCACACTCTCTCATTGGAAGGGAAACTTCCAACCCCTTTGACTGTGTTTTCTAAGCAGACTAGAAACTGCTATGGAAACTCATGCAGTAAGCTGGGTTATATTGTCATAGAGAACTATTACACACTAAAAGTGTTACCTAACACCAGTGGGAAGTCGCGTACAAAATTTCTGGAAGTCCTGAGTTGCACTGTTTCCATTCCCTATTTGTTAGATAAGACAGCATCGACTCTTCAGCTTGCTGGAGTAGTGTGAAAATTGAATTTATTTACTGGTTACAGAGTGCCCACATGTTACAGAGCTGGACACCATAGGAAACCCCATGAAGAAACAATTTTCTCTCCCTCCAAAACAGTGCACTGCAAATAAAGCCTGAAGCCAGACAGTGGGCGGTGAAGAAAAAACAAAATGTTTACATATTAACTGAGCTTCTCCATCCTAATCACAGAGCAAAGAAAGGAGTCCAGGGGAAAGGGAAAAGCTTTCTGGGTAGCCTGTGTAGTTTAGAAATGTGCAGAAGGCTGAACCAGTGTAGTGCAGGCAAACTTATTTCTGCTGTTTCCTAGCATTGAACAATTTGTCTTTGCAGTATTAATAGAACCATAGAATATCTGAAGTTGGAAGGAACCCATAAGGATCATCAAGTCCAACTCCCTGTTCCTTGTAGGACTACCTAAAACTAAACCATATGGCTAAGAGTGTTGTCCAGATGCTCCTTGAACTGAACAGGTTTGGTGCCATGACCACTTCCCTGGGAAGCCTGTTCCAGTGACCAACCACCCTCTCAGTGAAGAACCTTTTCCTAATGTCAAATCTGAACTTCAATAATTCTGTATTAATACTAATCATTAATCTGGATGATATGCTAATGAATCCAAAAGGTTATTGAAATCAATCTTATTGCATCCATTAAGCTGTTGCAAGCAACAACAGCAAAACCAGCCAATGCAACATTGTGTGTCATTTCCTTAACAGACCATTATAACACCACTGGCATCTGCCCCCCTGCTGTCAGGGCTGCAAAGGCAGGCAGCCACCCATGTGCAAAAAGAAGTAGTACTGCACTTTTTCCATTGTCAAGATGAGAGTTTGTTCTGTTATCGTGTTTTTTGACATCTCTGAAGTGATACGGCCTTGAGGAAAGGAGGCAGCCTCTTGAGTCTGTCTGGTCACTGTCACCACCAGACAGCTATGTAAATAGAAACCCCTCTTGAATGAACAGAGGCTGGGAGTTGATGAAAGAGAGTTCATAGGTTGCCACAGTTAGACAACAAGGGACATTTGAACAACACAGAACCAAGAATGTTCCCAGAGGAAACAGCTGTGAAATTTTTCGTCTGGTTATGCAGTTGCTCAGAGTTTGTGTTCACTTGATCACTCGCATAAAACTGGAGAACCTCCCAGATTTCTGAGAGGAAAAGGCAAGTGAAGGGGATGCTTCACCATGAAACACTTGCTCTGATATTTTGTGTTAAATAGAGGAGAAAATGTAACTCAGCACAAGAGGGTGGCAGCTTTGTACCACTGAAGCTAGATATTTGATTTGTTGGGCAGTGCCATGTTTTGTATTTCTGGAAATGGAAGCCTACTGAAGATAGCAAGGAAACAAATCCATAACAAAGCTGAATGTGAAGGCCACTGCTCTGGCATCTGAGCGCTACTGGAGTAATAGCACACCATCAGGCATCTCCAAGCATGCATGAATTTTATCCTTATGTTATTTTCTTTTCATATGAAACCAGTGAAATACTGTCTGACTTAGATATAGCATTAGGGCTATAATTTTCTATAAATGTGTGTCCTGATTTGAACCATGATTTTGAAGCTAAACGAGGTGGTGTCTTTCAGATATCACATGAAGCAGTTAAAAGGTCAAGAATCTGAATGCTGTCAGACTTGTGATAGGATAATAGTAATGTCTGTAGAGCAGTAATGCTGTGCTCAGGTCAGAACGTGAAAAGCAGAGAGGCATTTTTTTTGAGAAGCTTATAGCCTGAGTGCATGGTTCAGGAATCTGCTTCCACACATGCTTGTTCCAGCTGAGAATGGAACTCATGTAAATGATTAATTCTAAGTGCATGTTTAAAGTAGAACTCATATTCAAAGTGATTTGGGAAATATGCATAAGCAGACAGAGGCTGGACTTCACCAACTGCTGTAAATACTGAAAATAGGCCAAATAAATCATATGTCCTGTAGCTGAGAGATTCTCAGCTACAGAGTTAATTTCTAGACTTAGATGTCTTAATTTAGGCATTCATATTGTAGCTGCATAACATCAATACCATAGCTCCAATGATGATCTAGGCAATACTAGGGCCTAGAGAGTTACTCAGTCCAGTTAAACTAAACATCTACATTTAGTCTGCTGAACTGTTTTCTACATCCACTGACTTTGATAGGAGTGCTGGCACTGAGATCACATAGCAATCACTTACTGTGTAGGCACCTAAAAGTGCATATCAGATTGTGGAATTGAATGCCAGTCCTGAAATTTAGTGAGACAAAGTTGTTCACAGTGACAGAGCACAAAACTGTTCTTGGATAATGTGGAGATGAAGGCCTGCCAACCTGGAGCCAGACACTTAAATTTTATGGAACAACGAAACACTTTCAGTTTGAAAAAAAGCACATTTATTGTTTTAGTGGAGTCACCAGTCAAGCAGGATAGGGCTATTCTTTTTTTCATTTGTATTATTGACAATGTTGATAGTCTGTCATTGTTTAGCACAAGGAGAGGTTAATCCTCCAACTTTGTCTATGCTACCATTGTATCACTAAAGAAGGCTGGTATCCATATCAGCATGATTCATCCTGTGGACCAGAGAAAGAGATCAGGGCAGTGAATGACACCAAGACCAAATGAATGTTTCTCCAGTATCTGTGCATGGCATGGTTTGGTTGCTGTCACCCAACATAGTTTTCTCTTTGTGATACTGGCATCTGGAAAAACTACCTTGCGGAATCTGTTCTGAACCATTGGAAAGCTGGCTTTTAATAAACAGAGGGAACAACTGATGGTCTGAGTTAGCCAAGAAATTTGGGCGGATCCCCTGACTCCAATGTTTTTAGTCATGCAGTATTTCCCTCTGATCTGTCTCTCAGACCGATGTTCTGATGGTTGTCTTCTTCCCAGCACTGATCGGATTGAGGTGGAGTGAGGAAGCGCAACACTGCACTTTTCCTTATTCAATGAGTACTAGTTTTCTGGGAATAACAGTGCTATGGTGGGAAATGTTTAGTTTTCTGAGGTACTTCATCACAATGGTATTTGTTAGTAATCCTCCTTTTCTCCCCAGATCTATCATCTCATGGTGTTTTTTATTTTCTTACAGGAGGAGCTGGGCATTGCCTGTGAATTGTTGGAATCAGACTTCCTCAAATGCAGCGTGGGATTTCCTTTCATGAGATCGAAATCTAGGGTAATGTTGTGATATTTGCATTTGTCTCCAAAGACTGGCTGAAAGGGCAACTGCTCTGTTAAATGTCTGTGACTGATGCTTTCTGTAGCTTTCTAACACAGATATTCAAGCCTGTCACAGTTATGGAGGGTAGCTATCCTCTTTCCCACCAGGCACAGCCAATGACAGTACCCTGTGAGCCGCAATACAATGCTTGTGAAAAATGATGCAAAAGCTGCAGCTATGAAAAACTTATATATTTCCTCTGCAGAAAATTAGAAAGGGACTCTTATTTATGTTGTCTTATTCTGTTTTTATTTTTGCCTTCTCTCACATTAAACTGCAACTGAATTAGCATATATTGCAATGGAAATGTCTTAATGACTTTTTCACATTATGGTTTCATGGTAGCTTTTAAAGAAGGTTTTGTTCGGTAGTAGAAGATGAAGGCCTGTGGCATGATCTTTATTCCTTCAAAAGATCTCTTCATCAGCAAGTAAACATATAGATTTATAGATCCGTGCTGAGGTGGTTTCAGGTAGCGATCGGCTTATACTGGGAGTCTCTTCCCCTGGCAGATGATCTCCTCAAGAAATATTATTGAATGGCAATTCTAGTAAAGGCCTTTTCACAATGAGGGAAAAATCGGACTTTCTAAGTATTTGAACAGAGACACAAGTGCTAAGATTTAAAAGCTACTCTGCAGTAGAGGATGGTCTCTTACATGTATAAAAATATAGCTAGGTCAGTAAAATATATGTGAAGTTTCAGGATAAATAAATTTGAAGCAACATATGGTGTCTCTAAATACTGCTTTTTCTTTGTGCAGTATGAGTTCAGTGTGATCTTTGACACAAGCCACTTGTCTGGGCAGGAGGAAACACTTACCTTCCTTGTCACTGCCCAAAGGTAAGGAAACCTTTGTATATCTTGATCGCTCGGGTACTCATTGTCACATGATGTGTGCATTGTATATGCTTGACAGTTGTGTGATATTAGTTGTAGACACATGCATGTGTACTAAATGAGGTTAAATTACTGGGGCTAAATGCATGTATTTTGATAATATAGAGGAATCGTGTGATGCAGCTTCCTGAAAAAATGAGGTAGGTTCACATTTAGGCTTTCTTTGCCAGGCAGTTGCAATTCTGAAGGAGCATTTTGTGTTCTCTCATTTGGAAGGCCCTTGTGTTTCTATGCCCATCCCTCTGGGCCCTGTATCAAGCTCAGCTCAGCTGCAGTTGACGATCAGCACCAGGCAGACCTATTTGTTCCAGCATTTGAATGAAATAAGCATACTTGGATGCCAACCAGAAAAGATAAATGCTTTCATCAGATGGTCAGGGATCTCACTGACAGTTTCCAAAGTTGCATGTCTATTTTTTCTCCCTCTGGATCTTCAGCGAGATATGACAGACTGTGTGAAACAGCTGAATAGGGTACTTCCCAAGGGCACTTGGAGCAGGCATTTAAGTAGGGTGATGCCAACTATGCTTGCAAAGGGATTTTATCTCAGGCAGAATAAAAGGGGTGACACATGCTCTGTGCCTCCTAAGATGATGTGCCACAAAGAAGCAGAGTCTGTGGGTGTTTCACTCACAGGGAAATGTGTATGGGAAATGATGTTAGCACAGCTGCATTAACCTGGGCCATGAACCACTGCTCTGACATACTGGGTGTGTGAGTGGTTCCTGCTTCTACTTACTGCATGAGTGGGCCAAATTCATACCCTCCTGTGTCAAAATCGGGATCTCCAGCCTGAATTCTCCTCCCCAGTTTGATGACACCCCACCAACCAGCTGGAGATGAGAGATGAGATGTAGCAATTGCTGAGTGACTGATCTCATAAGGCGTAGTCGTCCCCTGCAGTAACAGCTGTAGGTGGCAACAAGATCCTGCAGCACGTAGGGCTGGTATGAAACACTGAAAGTGAGACCTCACATCACAGGGCAAGACCATGTATTGCGTGTTACAGAAGTTTTATTTTCCATGAGGGGAAATTCATTGTGTGTTTAGATGTGATGCTTCTAGGTGAGCAAGATACATCAGGATCTGCTAGGTGAATGCCAGCTGGTGCAAAGATGGGCCTGCACTGTTTTAAATTTGCCCAGTTAGTGTTTTCCAGATTGTACCTCTCATTTCCCTGCCCTGGATAGCACCAGGCTTTCCTCTGTAACCCTGCTCCTCAGACGTCTGTGCCCTACTAGTGAGAAGGGTTAGTCGGTGCCTTTAGGTGGAGCAAAGAAATAAATAGCAGTTTGTACACATAATGCAAATGCTCAGAGGGGTTAAGAGAAAGTTTCTCATTTCATGAGGATGGATGGGAGGACAGTTGTGTTTTGAAGGATTCGGCTGAACCTCCAAAGACAACAGTGCAGATCCCAGTGCTGATTACCCTCATTTTCTCTGTGACTTTGGGCAAATTGCTCAATTCCCTTGCTGTCAAGTGTAATAAAATCTTTCTACCACAAGAGTTGCAGGGGGCCCTGGGGTAAAGTCAATGATAAGGAAATGGCGAAGAAGTGTCTGTGCTGTGGCCAGACTGCAATGAGTGGGCACATTGTTTCCACACAAAACTGGAGCTAGTCTGGCAGAAATGGCTGGGCACAGAGAAGCTATGCCACGGTGTCACGGGAAAGTAAGTATTGCCCTTCAAGTGGCCATTTAAGCCTGTCCCTTGAAGCTGCAAATTTGGCAGTAGCATCTGTAACAAGAGACTGGTTCAATAGTGCGAGAGATCAGTTGGCGAAAGGACTAAACATTACATTACATTTACTCTTTTATTTTTTTAAATAAATAAAATAATAATTAAAACCCGAAAACAACACTAAAAAAAACCCTAAAAAACTCTTTTGTGCTTCCTGACAGGAGCTATTTTGCTAGAGCTAGAGTCACTGTCAGTACCTTTGCTCCATTTCAAATAGATAAGCACATACCTGTGAGCCCTATATGGAGTTATACTTGCTTACTCTGCTTGCCACCATGGTATATTGGTATTTGTGTTGGACAAGAAATGTCTCCATTTTGGACTCTTCTTTGAGCCTCTGCAGAGGAAAAGCTTTTATTAGATTTTTTTTTTCCTGGGACTTTAAAGTTTGTAGGTTTTTCCATCTGGGCTATAGTTTTATTAGAGACATGACCAGTTGCAGAAAGCTGAGCTATGTCTATGCATGTATGTAGTCACCAGGCTCTGGTTTTGTAATCTGAGCAACTCACAATCTGCATGGTATCACTTGGGATGTTACTGCCTGCTGTCTCAGCGATACTGTCCTTACATAAACAGGACCATATCTTTTATTTTGCCAGTTTGATTTGTGAGTAAATCCAATGAACCGCAAGGCAAAAGTGATTCCAGAGTCACTGCTGAAGAAACTGGAAATATATGTGACATATCTTTCAAGATTGCTCTTCTGAGCTATCACCCACCAACCAGACTCACCATCAGAATAATTACAATTTTGTGTGTTGGACTTGCATTTCAGGAGCCTTTCCCAGACTTGATACTTAAGTGTCCACACTGAAAGTAACTCAAATGAGAGATGATTTCTCTCTTTTATCTATCTTCCTTCTGCTTTTGACCAGTTGAGGCAACTGCCTTTGAAAATGTAAAGTCAAAGGGCTTTCATTTTGGCAACTAAACACAGGAAGAGGGGCTGGAACTGCTGAGAGGTTACAGCCAGTTCAGTACGAGGGTCTAACCTAGAAAGCTGCTTGTAGTGGCACCAAATTTGTGCTGTGGTACAATGCAGGTACAATGAAAGCACAGTTTCATTTACTGAGTCAAGACCCTCTGTGGGGTGTGTATATCCCTTCCAAACTGACATACAGTCAGGCTGGGAGTAGATGAACCTTGGCACTGGAGTCCAAATGTCCGTGCTTCTCTCCACTGTGTACAATGGCTGCTGTAGCTTCACGCTGCTCTTTGAATTCACACCTTGCTTCAAGATAGGACCTGATCATGTCACAGCCTCAGAGGAGCAGCTGCAAAACACATGCTTTATGTGTGTGCCCTTTTCAAGGTGGTATGAACAAATGTAACTCTTAGTCTTTAAGAGGCTTCTGAAGGAGAGCTGACATCACTCAAATAGGCTGGGAGTACAAGGCAGAGAGATGGTAGCTGTAGCTGTGAAACTGTGTGATATATTGCGAAGGATGTCGATTTACAGCATGTTTATTTTTCCTTTCTGGCACAGTGGAAACCTAGAACGGACTGAATCTCTGCATGATAATACTCTAACCCTTTCAGTGCCCCTGATGCATGAAGTGGACTCATCTATCACGGGGTAAGTACCAATCACTAAATGAAAACAACAAAAATAATAATAATCCTAACAATAACATCTGAGTCTCTTCCGGTGAAAAACTGAATTCTTGTCTTTGTTTACATGTAGAGACTCTTGCTTTTTCCCTGTTTCCCAGGCTCTGGAAATACAGACAACATCTTTTGTTATCTGTGAATTTTATTTGTCATGCCTTTCATTCCAACACTGTATTTCTTTCTTACTCCTTTCTAGCTAATGCTAATTATTTGCCATCATATTTAGAGTAGGTATTTTAGTGATCATATTTGAATTCATGTGATTCTGTAGATCTGATGTACCTTCAAATAAAATAAAAACAGAACAAGTAAATCACATCTTGTTCTTTATGGTATATATTTAAGGATGTGGTTGAGAATCACCAGGCCAAAGGTTATGGTCAGATGTTCTGGGATTTTTCAGGAGCTTGATGGAGTCTAGCTGTTCACCTTTCTGTTTAATTTCACAATCAAAATTAGCTTCTGTTCATTTTCCCACTCCCTCTGCTCCCTAGTCTGTGAGGCGTCTGAGTACCAACCGAGGAACATCACTCACCCTTTGGCTGGAAGACTTGTTTAACACACAGCCGTTGTCCTCTCCACGGGGCTGCCCATGTGCGAGTTCCTGCCTTTGTACTCAGGGGTCTTCCCTCCCACTTCTGCATTGCAATCCAGAATGAAAGATTTGTGGCCAGTCCCAACAGACAGACCTTTCTCTAGTATAGGCAGTGTTTCAGTTGGAATTGGGGGACCTGGTCTCTGGAGGTGAATTAGCATCCATGTAGACTGAGAAAGTTGACAGTTGTTCCTAAACTGGGGAAGCAAAAACTCATTATCAGTGTCCCCAAGAGGTCAGTGTCTGTTCCAGCCACCACTGACGGCAACCCCCAGGGAATACATGTTGTTTAAATGACCCATACAGGTTGACATCAGTGGAAGTCAAAGATTCCCTTGACCAGTGTGCTACGTATGTAGGAACAAAGTTAGCTGCACTGACATATGATTTGACTGAAAAGCTGGGTAAACTCAGATTCATAGACTAGTCTGGGTTTTACCACATAAAGCTGTTTTCCCCTCTTGTTGCATAGAAATAAAATCTCTTAATGACGGCTAAAATAGTCAGAATGGCTTGAGCCTGCTCAGAGAAGTGAAGAGTGCTGTCAGACCTCACAAGATGACTAACAAGGACAAAAGTCTCCTCCATATTGAAAGTACAATCTCAGCAGCATGTTCTGGAAGTTTTTGGATGCTTTCTTTTTACAGATTGTATAGAAATTTAACTCTATACCTCTTGCTTCTGCATGCTTTGCAGATCAATTTTTGTACAGCTTTACAGATATGAACACTTTGATCTGTGTCTTCAGATCTCTGTCACCTACAGAATGCTGCATACAAAAAAAGTGATAAAAATTGGGCTTTTTTCTTTCTCTTCAGAATGTACTTTTTTAAAGGACAAGGTCTCTGAATCCATAAACCCCACCCAACTGACTATGTGGATTATTTTTTTCTTTCTTATAGACAAGGCTTAGTTAATTCAAGTTCACAGAAGTGTCCAACTACCAGGGAAAAGTTTGGTTTATTGGAGGGCACTACATTCCCAGGCAGGGTAATATTAGTAATATTCTTTTTTGGACAGTGTATTTTTAAAGTACATTTTTATTAGCTGCCCTACATTTGAGTCTACAAGAGCAAATTTCATCCCTGGTCATAAATAGCCCGGAAGGGCTTGTACCATGTTTGGGAGGAGCCTTCTGGCACAATGCCATAAATGGGAGGAGTAAATCTGTCTCTCGCTGTTTCCACTAGAAATCCCTAGCTTAGGAAGCAGGCAGGAAAAAATGGAATGTACCTAAACAGGCTTAAAATCCTTCTCAAAAAACTGACTCAAAATGACAGCCTGGGTAGGAGACAGCGTTTTAGGCAGTCCCTCACCAAGGTTTGTCTGAAATTATACCAGGACCCCTTACAGCCAGTGGAGCAGCCTGAGATTAGGAGGCACAAAGGATGCTTAAAGCACTCCTAGTCCTCTTCTGCAGGATTTCCAGGTACTGTGTTGTGCTTCCAAATCTTTTCTGATAAAACCCTCCTGTGTTTTTCTTTGCGATAAGATGATAACAGTGGTTGAGGAGACTGGGCCTGTGCCACTGTTGTTGAAAGCAAGTTATACCCCCCTTTACTCTTCCCTTTAACCATCTGCTAATCATAAAGGTAGTGAAGCTCAGATAATTAATGAAGTGTTTATTCTTGCAATGGTATGTAAATGGTAGATAAAATTGAAATGTTACTTTAGTGAATATGTAACTGAAAATATTCCTATTAGTAACTGTTTCTTCAGATTAACTTGGTAGTGCAATGATTTCCTGTGTTATATAAGCTACAGGACTTGCACAAATCATCCATGGCAGTGGGCCCTGGAGAAGAGGTTTTTTGATAGGAAAGTCGAAAAAGAGATATGATAAGTAATCCAAAGTCTGCTTCAATGATGGGATGTTAACCTGGGTCAGTTGAGATGCTGCTTCTGTAGTCTACTGTTGTCAAGAGGAAATCAAATGACAAATAATAAGTTAATTTTAAACGGTCCCATAGAATTTCACATGACCAGAAAGCAAGCGATGCAATTCAGCTTGCCACAAATACATTTAATTTTGGTGACAAACCCAGCTTACTAAATCTGTCTTGATCTTTCAGAGAAGTCTTCCCTACTTCATTTTTCTATGGCGATTCTGTGGAAACATCCAACTTTGTTCAGTTGGAAAACAATGAATGCCTTTTCCAGTCTCTCAACTTCACACTGCAGGTAAACCCGATCCTTATTTTGACTCCTTGACAGCATATTCTGGTTTTATATCTCTGTTATTCTGAGTGTAGTATGGGCTTTGGTACATGTTTCTGAATCACGGTATTCTGTGCAGTGTGTTCTTGATGGTGCCATATTTGCAGCATGCAGGGATGGTATATTTCCTTATCTGGATATATTATAACAGAATTGCAAATAGCGAATCTCACTTCCATAGGAATGAAGATGCTACCATTTGTTTCTCTTTTATCTTTCATCACTCACTGAGTAAAGAGCTGTGGTTACTCAAGTGCCACATTTTGGATGCAGTCACAGCTTCAAAAGGGAAGAGTAATTCCTTTTAGTGTCGCGGTCATTGAGCAGAAGAACGGGCAGCCTTTATCCATGCAAACAAACACATACCTGTGCAAGGGATTCAGACTTGCTAAATGCCCCTGGTATGAAAATGTTTATAGAGCTACTGATAAGAGTACAGCACAGGGAAGAGACCGTGACACTAAAAAGACAGGGGTGAGAAGGTTTCATTGAATGCCTCATAGCATCTCAGTGTTATTCAAGGATTATCTATAGATTACATTTCACGTGGCAGTTAGGTGGGTTCCTGATGTGGCAAAACACATAGATGATTTATTCTAACGAACTCTTGCGATGCAACCAAAATGAACTTGTCTCACTGCTGTGACCGTATCTATTACAAGCACTTGAAATCCTTTTTGACCGCTAGATGGAACTAGGGAATGATAAATCATGCAGAGGTAGGGGAATCATTTGTTGGGAAAAAGTCTTTTGCCTTTTTCCCCTTTTCTTTTCTCCGAGGCACAAATGCCACTCAGCTCATAATGAGTAACACATGTCTTCCTCCGTGGACAGACTGTGGGCCAGAGCAATTAAGCCCCCACTGTCATGCAGTGCCCTTAGCTATTTACTGAAAAGAAGTGAAAGCAGGATTTCAGGACATTAAAGCTTTTGTGAACCAGGCTATTAATTCTTGTGATTCTGATTTCATTCTTGCGGGTTTATAGGTCTCCCTCTTACCTCCTCACCTTGCCCCCAGCCACTTATTGGTTAAAAACAGATAAAGAACAGATGTACTAATGCTTTAACTCGATGAATATTTTCAATGAAACAAAGTGATAACAGGTAAGGGACAGAGAATCAATATATTGGCAGAGCCACCATTTGTCCTGCACCATCCTCGTCTCTCTTACACTTACAAGTTTTCAATATTAATAATATTTTTTCCATATAGAAGCAGAAAATTACAATATAACAAGTCACAGATCTGCTCTCCAGTAATGTGGTAAACCTCATAACTGTGTGTGTCAGAGAGAAGGGGTAGAGTTTCATAATGGGCAAAGCATGGTTTGTTTAATTGTTTTTAGTGATTTGCCTGCCATTTATTACTCTGTTTCTCCATCTGGAGAAGTTTAGTTTCTTTACCACAAAAGAGATGATTTACAAAAACATGGAGCTTTATAGCTGGTTTTACATGTGAAAATTTATACCATGTCCAACGTTAATAAGGAAACAGATCTATGCATCATTTTTGGGAGGTAACAAGCTGTGCAATTAAAATGTCTTTTCTACCTTAACTCTTATATCTGATCTCAGTGAGATAATAAAGTTTTTTTAAAATGTCTGACATGAAACATTATGTTTGTATTTCATGCAGCATTTATCATGCTCCATAGTAGTGGGATTTTTCCCCCTGCCTTGAGCCTCAGGGTTTTTGTAAGGATTTGGCATTGTGAACCGATTCTCTTTATCAGTCAGGCATTTCTTCAAACATAAACAGTGCTTAAAGAATGAAAACCTGTTGGTTTTAATAGTTGTACTTTACACAATTAACTACTGATTGCTATATCTTTTGACAGTACTATCTCAGTGGGGATAAATATTCTAATGGACTTCATGTTTTTACTGTATGCACTTATATATTTGTTAGAAACAATAAGGAAATATTTTTTGTGATTAAAAAAAATGTAGATAGACATGAAAACTTATTTTCATTTACATTTTTCCATGGATTGTTTCTTTTCAGCAAAATCCCACAAATTTTGGAATTTTCACTGGATAAGTTTCAGTGGTGGACTGGAAATTCTTTGAGTTTTTGTTGAAAATTTGTGGGGGGTTTGATAGAAAGCCGATGTTTTCCACTAAGAGTTTATTTAATTGGAAACCCCAGAACTCGAATGAAAGTTATTGACATGCATTTCCTGGCAACTCATTCAGCAAACCCTCAGTTTGGTAGTCACAATCATCATTACTTTGACTTCTGCTCCATAAGGAAAACATATGCAGAACGTAATGCAGTGGTTACCAGATGGAAATGAGAATATTAACTGAGGTAGCAATATTTCTTACAGTCTTCTGGATGGTGTAACCAAAACACTCAAAGATTATTAGCAGTGTCTCCGTATATAAGGTAGAAATCTCATGTTATTTGTATTGATGGCTGGTAGTTATCCTGCAGCACTGCTTCTCACTTGATATATGAGCTGTGCCTAAAGACTAAACTAAGCTAAAGACTGTGCCTAAGGCTAAGACTAAAGCTAAACCTCTGACTTCATCCTGATACTTACAAATGAAGTCTTAGTTGAAGACATTAAAAAACTTGCATAGTAGTTGAATCTTTTCAAATTCATCTATACTCCCAGCTCTAGTTCTATAATAGTTTTATGAGCAGTCATTTGTGTATTTTTTTTTAATACATTTATATATATATCTTTGTCATATAGGTTTACAATGCTGGACCAAGCACTCTCCCTGGAGCTTTTCTTGACATTTCATTTCCAAACCGTCTCTCTGGCACTGGAGCTGAAATATTTCACATTCAGCAGATGATGGTGAGTATGGCATGATGTGTTCTGAGCTCAGAGAGGCACTGAAAGCTATTGATGACTGAAACAAAAAAAGTGCAGCAGAACTAGATGAAGCAGTTGCTTTTTTAGACAATATAAGGTTCTTTGTCTGTGGCCAGATCATCATGAGCAGCTGAGCCCCTCCAGCCACTGACTGCTGTCCCTCACCTGGGGCAAGCAGCCGGTTGTGTGTTCCTGGTTTCCTACAATGCAGTGTAAAACTAGGTCAGGCTAATCCTGAAGGAAATGCGGAGAACACTTGCCCGAGCTACATCTGCAAAGAGGACTGAGTTTTAATGAGAGTCCTCCTGGATTAAAGGGTGTATGTAACATCAGCAGGATGTGTTACCGGGTTGGCTCACAGTCCCTTTTTTTTTCCTGTGTTTATCTGCTAAAAAAATAGATAGATCTGAATACATTATTTATATCTATTCTTCTATAGTCCTGTTACATAATTTGCTCTGAGTGTTCTTTTAACAAATGTAAGTAATAGAGAAATTTATTCTTTCAACACAATGTTTTTCAAAAGATGATTTTGTGTCAACTACAAAGAAAATCAAAATAAATTGTGGTGGAGGAGACACATTCTTAGATTTCATTTCTCATATTTGTTTATTACTTTCAATGCTTTTGTTAAACCACTAAAATACCAACATTTATCCTGTGGTGGCCAAGAGAGGGAAACCTCCCTACTGAGGTAAATTTATTGCTAAAATTCAGAGTGATTTGTCTTTGTGAAATGGAACCAGCTCTTTGGGCTACTTGAAAAAAAAAAGTATTATACTTTCTTTGCTACCTACTTCTCTAGACTTTTGGCTGAAAAGTATTACCATCCCTCCTATACAGGTAACTGTGCCACTGAATCTGTGTAAATACAGATCCAATAAGACCTTTCTCTGTAGGTTTCCAAGATTTGTGCTGTTGAAAGGTATGAGATAAATATATATATATATAGGGCTTATAGATGGGCACTAAAGACAGAATCCCTGAGAAACAGATTTGGGATATTGTATGAGGCACCAGCGTTGTATAGATTGAGTCAATTCTCCTAATAGACTGAATTACTTCTCCAGCCTATGTGTTATTTTCCATGGCATTGCATTTTACTGTTTTATTTAGTCCAGTCTTATATGCACAAGATCGCCCGCCCTTCGACACACTGCCTGTCAAAGGATTGTGACTTGTTTCCTTGTCCTTTCCCTGATCCCTCTGTGCTGTGGCAGAGAGTGTGTTTGCAGCAGCAGCAAAGAGGTGGGAGTCTCCTTAAAAGATTTTGTCTGCCCAAATGCTGGTGTCTCCTCTGAAATCAATCATCCTATATATTTCTATATAGCCAAGAGAGAGGAATAGAAAACTCAGCCCATCTAACTTAGAGTGTGATTAATTCCTTCAAGGCATTGCATGTTTCTCTGTGTTGACTCTTCCAGCAGTCCGGGTAAATTGTCTTATACAAGACACGTGTTTTGCATGCTTGAATTAACTGAGATGTGCACTACCCACCGAGTGGACAAGGGCTCATTTCCAGGCATAAAATCATAGAAAGTCCTGAGTTGGAAGGGACCAACAAGGATCATCAAGTTCAACTCTTGTTCTTGCATGTGATGACCCCATAGCTCACACCAAGTGTCTGAGGGCCTTGTCCAGTCTCTTCTTGAACACTGTCAGGCTTGGGGCCGTGACACCTCCTTGGGGAGCCTGTTCCAGTGCTCCAGCACCCTCTGGGGGAAGAACCTTTTCATAATGTCCAACCTAAACCTCCCCTGGCACATCTTCCTGCCATTCCCTCGGCTACTGTCACTGGTCGCTAAAGAGAAGAGTTTGGTGCCTTCCCTTCCTCCTCAGGCATAGTTTGTCATCATTTCTACATGAGACCCTAAGTTACACTGACAAGGATGGGGTGGACTATATGGTTTTGAATAGCTGTTAGAAAAACATGGCAAAAACCTTAAATCTTGTGCTTAACTTGTTTTTCATTGCTGTTGTACCTCTGGTGGCTTCCTTAAAGGAGGTTCAGCTGGGTGGTGTGGTCTTGAGCACTGTGCTAATAAATACTTGCAGGGTTTGTATCCCTTTTCCCCAACAAAAGGCTGCATTTACCCCCACGTTACTTGATGTCTTTCTTCTACTTTGCAGTTTGTCTTTGTAGAACTTTCAAACTGCTGTTGAGAGACCTATTTGTGTTACAGGCTGAAGAGTAGTAGTAGGCAAGTATGGTTTTATGAGAGATGTCTGTGTGATATACTGGCATACCCTGGGTCACTTCGACCACTGATTTTGGGTATATGGTCAGCAGGAGTCTAATACATGACTTTTTGAGCACCTCTGACATGTTAATAAATGTTATCCAAGCAAATCCTGTCTGGGATAGTGGTTATCCCTGCTTTACAGATAAATAATTGAAACACCAAATGGTTTGCCTGAGGTCACACAGGAAATTTCTGTCAGAGCCAGGCACTGAACCCATGTCTCCCAAGTCTTCTATTGTAACAAGAAAAGCATCCTACTCTCTTTCCTTCTGAGTCTCTCCCACTGAGTTTTTATTGACTGAAAAGGGGACTAAAATCATGGAGCTTTTCATCTTTTCACAGACCAAATATACTTAAGCAAACAAACAAAAACCCTAAAAGCAGCAGATTGGAATGAACTTTGGAAAATGGGTTACAACAGCTGTTTTTCAAGAGCATTTTTGTAAGCATAGTCATGAAATATTTCAAGCTTTTGCTTATTTTGAACTTCCCATAATCTAGAGTGCAGTAAAGATGATAGTATCCTTTCAGACAGCGCAGGTGTTTTTGTAATTATACCTTTATACCTATAATCCATCCGTTCTAAGTGTCAATGTTGCTGGACCGTTCTGAATAGCTGTCATTAATACAGAGGATTAGGAGCTGTCATTAATACAGACGATTAGGAACTGTCATTTATCTGTAAGTGAAACTGTTGATACAGTATTTGAGATTTGATTACATCATGGTTTGTGTATTTTTTAAAGCTAATAAGCCACTTATCTGATATACAGTACATTTATGGGTGAAACCACATAGTAAAAGCACTAGAGTTTGTGTCTCAAATACACATACACCACACAACATAGTGCCAGGAGCTAATTCCTTCATAGTGTATTGACTGATCTAGTCTTTCAGGCACAAAAAAAAATAAAGTCACATATGGCCCACTGGAACGGTCTGTTTCTCTGGGAGGTGTTAATAGGAATTATTATCTCACTAATCTTAGAGGAAATGACAGCCCTCCTGCTTCCTCTGTTCCTGTTGCTCTAAGCTTTTGGCTTTATTGCAGAAACTACTTTAATATTTTCTTCCAGAGAAATTCAGGTCACAGAGATGCTTTGACATTTGGAGTTCTGCCTTAGAGATGTTCAGATGCTCTTCAAGGGGTCTTGGGATTTTCTACAGCAATTCCCCCAACAAAATCCCTAATATATAAAGGACACAAGTTAACAGTAAAAGCCAGAAGTAAAATAAAATGGATAATTGAAAGAAAACTATCAGAAATTTTAAACCAAAAGGAAATGCTAGAAATTTTACAAGTCATTTTAACTAGGGAACTTTACCATTCATATTGATGATACATAGAGATATTAAAATTCTGCAGTGGTAAATGATATTTTGGAAACTGATAATACAATTTACAACTTTTTTGGTTTTATGTATTTTTGTATTTGCTTTCTGGCAGAGGTTTCAAGCCGGGTTAAAAACATTATAAATTAAATATCTCAGCTTGTTAGTAACAGTGTTGTGATAGTAACAGTATAAGTGATGACACAGAAGAGCTTCACCCAAACAGGCTATAATGAAGTTAGCATTAACAGAAATGTATACTCTCCGCTCTTCAAGCCGTTGATTATCTGTTCTTCCACAAAGGAAAACAGCTCTTATTATACTTGTGTGTGTTTTGGTTTTGAACTGAAAGATTGGTAATTTCCTTTGGGCATCGAGCTAATTTGGAGGGCAAGAGAAGTGTTACTTGACTTGCCAGCCAAGGAGCTGCTTTCTGGGGCATCCAAAAAGATTTTTCCAGTGGGAGTTCCTACCAAATTAACTAGGGTATTTCCTGAAGCTTTTCATGAATTAGCAATGTGTCCGGGATTACTCTGATGCTGGCTTTATGGAAGTGGATCAGGTTGTTGCCTTCCTATTTATTTTATTTCCAGCAAAGGTAAACACAATTATGAGGAGCAAGGGACTAACAGTTGGAAACTGAGTTCGTTTGAACTGGAAGCCTCCTCTGGAGGGACCAAGCTCTGCAGGGCTGCCAAGTTGCTTAGACTCCAGTCAGACAGTTGTCACCAGAATCAAAGGTGTTCGGTGTTAACCCAGAGCAAGTGCCATGTGTGCTTGTGGGTTTTTGGAAGGAGCTATTGCTGTTTCTACTGCATGCATTGTGCTGGCCAGCAAGCCCTGGTTTTTTTTCTTTATGAGACTGTTTAGGTGAGTCGATACCAAGGATATAAAGAACTGTGTTATCATTGCTGAGATAAGAATCTTGTTGGAAATTGAGATGTGTATGTTGCAAGACAGTCTCTCCAAAGAGTTTGGAGTCTAAGCAATGAAATAAAAGGTAATTCAGAGGAAGGAGGGAGAAGGAAAGAAATACTGTCCTCAATTTTCTGATGAGAAACTCCTTCCTTGTATGTTATTTTTGATATAAGTGTAGTAATAACTGTTTTAGTAATTGCTAGTAATAGAATATTTTTAAATTACTATGTTCTCTTACTCTAGTAATTAATAGAGTAAGAGAGAGACATAGAAAAAAACTCTGGAGAAGCACTTGCCAGTCTTCACTGACAGAACAAAAGTCATCCAGTCTCCCTGAGTTCCTGAGTTTCCCTAGTCATCCAAGCTTAGACTTTGAGAATTATCTTCAGAGAGCAAAAAATGGGTTAAACCTCAGTCTCGTGAATCCTGCTCCCATTAATCTTGACTGTGCTAGTCAGCTCAAGCCATTCATTCCTGGTCCAGCATTCCCCTCACTTTTGGTTAGAGAGCAAAATAAAAAGTCCTTCTGTTGGAAGGACAAACAGAAGTCCTCCAGTAGTCCTGTTATGCTTGGCCTATTCACTTCAAACTTCTCCTTTCTTCTGTCTGAGTGGGTGAGACCTGGATCGTGCCTTTGTGAAAGCTGGGTATCAGTAAGACTTAAAAAATGAAGCGAAGCTGAGTTGGAAATGAATTAACAGTATGGAGTAGTTGAAGATAATTCCTTTTCCAAGTTGCCTTTTAAGTCAATGGCTGCTTGAGCATGGGACTGTAGGAAAGCTTGTCATGTTCAACAAGGAAAATTGTTGAAATAAACATTATTCTCTTCCTGTGAACATTGAAACAGAAAAAGTAAAATGGCGTCAGTCCCAGAGCCAGAAGTCTTTCCTGACTGATGACAGGTTACATTTTTAAGGCCGGTTTTGTGTAGCACTCGTGTCATTTTTCTTCCCAGCATTTGCACAGTCATATCTATAAGGAGCAGGAAGATGTTAAGGGGAAGAGCTAGAGCTTGCTGTCTTGTTCCATGAAAGGCCCCAGGCTGCTTGAGGTTGTTGTGTGTGTGTGTGTTTGTTGGGGTTTTTTTGGGGGGGGCTTTTGTTTGTTTGTTTTTGGTTTTCACCCATATAATAAAAAAAAATCTTTGCAATTTTAAAACCTTAACAGTAATTTCTGCTTCTTATCTGTAGGTTGTTATTCTCCAGGATAAGAATAAGAAGCTTTGGCTAACACGCTGCTGATGTTTAAAATCCATAAGCAAAGGAGGACTCTCAAAGCTCTCTATAGTGCTGGTAGTGCATGAGTGCTCCTTGAAGCATATGAGATTGTCAGGCCCACTATTGCGCGCTCCATGTACAGAGGCAAACCTGTAGATTGTTATTGTTATGTAGCAAACCCCTTGTTTGTTGGCAGCCAGTTGAAAATTGTCTAGTTTCTGTCTGTTGAAGTTTCATGTCTTGGCTCTGAAAACATATATACGCAGTCCCAGCGTGTGAAAATATAAATATTTGCTGATAGTACTTGATGTAGGAAAATTTTTTTCCAGTAGCAATTACTGCTGCTGCTGGTTGCTGACATTGATTCAAGGTTTGTATAGGAACATTTGGACTTATAGCAAGATTTATTTTAGGCATTTGTATTAGTCATGCCCCCTGTAGTCTCTTCACTTGAGTGATTGCTATACACACACTCACATACACATATTTTGGCACCATATTTAAAGGCATTGTTAGATTGCGGGGGGAAATTATTCATTCTGGGAGTGTATTGTGCAGAAACTTGCTGACCTTCCTGCCACCTTCTCTTTAATTGCTTCATTAAATGACTGTTCCAAAACATTTTGCTTAGGCAGTTGGAGGTGTTCCCCCCACCCCCGGTCTAGAACGTCTCTGTGGTACCAACTGAATCTGACTTTGGGAGCCCTGTCACTTGCAGGATAAACTGGTGCATCCACCTGTCCCTAGGACGGCCATGAGGGGAGGCAGGAGCATACGCCATGGTCCAGCATGGCATAGTCACCTCCAGGCATGGGAAACAGGACCCCAAAGCAGTTCAGAAAGAGCTCTCGTAAGCATTCCCATTATCAGCTGAAGCTTTTTCAGTGAAGAGGAACTTAGCTCTCATTTAAGATTTCATTGTTATGCAGGAAGGGATGCCTGGCCATAAAATTAAGTCCTTTCCTGAGTTAAGATCTTAAAATAAATCCAAAGTGGAAAAAGAAATAATGACATTTTTGCTTTACAGGGACCATCTGAATCACTGTAGAAAAGCTGTGCCTTGGTTAGAGTTCATGATCTTTTCATGCATTGCTGGATATTGCCCTGAGGATAAAGCAATACTACTTAACATGGTAGAAAGTTTTCTGTGGCTTCCTAGTTTGGAATGAAACCAGATTTGGACAAATTTTGTGACATTTTTTATTCTTTTTGTCTCAATCTTCTAGCAATGAAAGTGTTGTATTTAATAAGCAGTGATTTTTTTTTTTTTTTTTTTTTTTTTTGCAAATGCTAGATAATGTTCACGCAAAGCACATTTTGAATGTACAAAGATAAGTCTGTCTTTCAAGAAGGACTGGTACGATAAAGATCAGGGCCATCGAAACATGGACAAAAATGCACTGTGATCTATGTATTAAATCAGACCATGGCAACACTTGATGTGTTCTCTTGTGGCATGCTTACAATTAGCTTCTAAACTAAAGAGTGAAATTTGTCACATTAGTTATTGAATTTTTCCAACACACTCTCCCCTCAAAACTCTTGACCCGTCAATATAATATGGCAGTCTGAACAATATTTTGGGTCAACTGAAAGTGTTGCTACTTTGTGAACTGCCCGTAGTTCCTGTTTTCTTGGCTGAATACGTGAAATTCCAATTTTGAAAAAGACGGCTGATTTGCCTTTTATAAAAGTGAATTTCAGATAAAGAAAAAAGTCTTATGAAGTGAATTGTGTATATACATTAGCTCTTATCAGATTTGTGAAGGAAGTAGGAGGCTTAATGGATACCACAGTAATCAGCAGTTTTGCTGAGGTATAAAAATATACAGTAGCCTTTTTGTAAGCTTCCCAGGCAGAGAATTCCCTGGTGAAGGAACTACTGAGTAAGAAAATAAGAGAGTCTGCACAATTTTATTTTAATTTATTTTTATTTTCTTTTTTACTTCTTTTTGAAAGAGTATAAGAATGGCATCGTTTCACTGTTTTCCCATTGATGAAGCTGTTCCTGCCAGCAAACAGCGAGGAAGGAAATTCAGGAAAGAGCCAATTGATTAATTCTTTTAATACACACACCTCTTTTAAATGCTGATTCATAAACCAGCCTTTTTCTTTTGTAAATAACATACGAGACTTGTGTTTTAAATGTAAATTTAGAAACTAAGAAAGGAAGAGTTAAAATCAATGATACCTGTGTGTATAAAGTCTATCTCTCATTTGATGGAAGAGAGGATTACCCTGTTAATATATCAGAGTGAAAGTATGCATCTTTTGTTGGATTTCTCTCCAGATTTTGAAAGTACATAATTTCACTCTTGTGCAAATTACTGGATAGTATCAAAACTACCAATAAATCATTCCTTGGGGGAATAAGAACTCTGAGGATGTCCTGGAAACAAAGGACATCATCTGCCTACCTTAAAATACCCAAGCACCAGCCCACCTGCCAGGAGGGTTTTTTAAATGAGGACGACTCATTTAATTTTGAAGCGTCTACAATAGATCAGCAAAATCATTCTCTCGGAGGTCCTACCTTCTCTCCACTGCCTCTAGAGCTTAGGGCTGATCCTGGATACATTTCTGATACATTCAAATACCTGCTTTAGTGAAAATCAAACCAACCCACAAGGAAAGTCTAACAATTAGGTAAAGAAAAACTATGGGTTTATTGGTGTTTTATGCACCATAGGAAAGGCTGTAGAAGGGGATATGTTGGAGACAGGTAGAACCTAGCTGAAGGAGCACTGAACTCCAAGTGTTCTCAGGGGCTTTTTAAATAGAGACATACCTTGAGATTTATTTGCCGCCTCATGTGTTGATTAAGCACTTCACAGTCAACATAAGGAGAGGGAATATACCTGTCAGTGCCTCTGTCTCAGATTTCAGCTTTTAAAAGCTGGTATATCAAGGAGCACATGAATGTTAGAGGTAAATCGGTTTCTGTGTAAGGTGGTGCTCATTCATGATTAGGCCTGAACATTCTGTGGACCTTGCAGATAAATCATATACGTGGTTGGTCTTTCTTCTCACTGTGTGCCTTTTGTCTAGGAAAGAAGCCACTGTCTTGTAAGTCAGGAACTTTAAATCAGAAGATCTTTGCTTTTCTTACTAAACTGGGTAGTAGGCAGCACTAGATCTTGAGAGTACTTCTGGGGATTGCTGCTAAGTACGTGCAAAGTGGTTGCAGGGCCAAGACCAGGCAAATGTAGCAGGATTATGCTGATCAAACCTGCTAACAGGTTATTTAATTAATCTGCAGGGTTAAGTGCATCAGAAAAACATCTACGGGCATTGTAATAAGGTTAACACACATTTATGCCAAATGTGCATCTGGTGTTCTCCTTTTGGCTGGAGGAGCAAGAGCCAGAATACTCCTCTATCCTGATTTAATGCTTTAGCATCTCCACTTTGCTGTTTAAATATTGTTTCTCATGGCCATGTAAGTTTACCTGTTGGATCTGTGAAGTACTGGTTTTCCTTAACAGCATTGTGCTATTTTTAGTCAAAATCTTTCAAAGGGTTGTGTAAAATGGGGTTAATTTTTAAAATTATTTTCTGTTGTCTCAGTGGCTCTTGAATTTATTGCCAGAATCAACAAAACTGCTCTGATTCAAACATGTTTCATTATCTGTGAATATTAAACATTTTTGGCATATGGAGCAAGTACTCAGATAACATATTTACATAACTTATTTGTCTACTGTTGAAAGTCAGACCCTGTCTGGAATTTCTTGTCAGTATCCTTTTTTTCTCAGGGTCACATGTTAGGTTAACCATGCGTATCAATTCATCTCTGTTCCCTTACTAAAGGGTGAATCAGTATCTTTGAATTGGGACGCACATATACATTTTTTCCCTAATATTAGGATGAATGTGCTATGACTAGCAACAAAGACAAGCAAAAGTGGATCTGTTATTTATTATCCCATTTGCAAACTTGAACCACTGATTAGGTATGTGTACATAAATGACATAGTAAAAAAAAAAAGCTAATCAGAGGGGAAAAATATGTAAAAACTATCTGGCAGCAATTTCAAGAAGACTACGGCCAAACTGTCCTTTGGAGCCAGCATACCTCAGGGCTGATGAGAAAGGCATTCATTTCGGAGCTGAACAATGTTAACAATTTTGTGAAATGACTGACCTGTGTTCAGACCTTGAGTTTGTTTCCTGCAGCTAAAATTGCCATTCCAAATATCTTGTGTCTCACGACGTTTTCCCTGAGCTTGCCCCTGTGCTTTTTCCGTGGTTGGATATGGATTTGGTTCCATCACACCCACTCACAGCTGGATTCCACCTTCACACTTGCTTTGTGTCAGCTTAATTCTGCTGGTTTCCAGGCTCTCACTAGTAACCGGTGATGATTTAACTCAAGAGAGGAATCAGGCTTACTGGAAGATCCTGGAAACTTTAAGTTTTAATACCATAATGAACCCTTTTGCATTAGTGGGAGTCCAGTGTTGTCTGTAAGGAATGAGCTGAAGATACACACTTGCTCGCTTGTTTATCGTGTAAAATGCCAATCATTAAATGCGGGATTAGCCGTTGGCTTCTTATGGGCAGCAAAGCAGCAGAGAGATTGTACTTAATGCTTCTTTGGAAGCAACAGCTAGTTTCCTCTTGTTTTTCAGTCTCATTCTTCCAAGAGACTCCTACCACATGCACGTACTTAACCCCATGCCAACTGCTAATTTCCACTTCCCTGTGCTTGTTCCTCAGCTGACCTTCCCAGCCCCCTGTTTGGAAATTGTATTTCATTTCCCTCTCTCAAGCTGACAGGATATGGGGCTCTGAAAAAATGGAGAGTCTCACCTTTGATACATGTTTAGTGGGTTGAGGTTAAGTCTAGAAGTGGCCACTGGCTTTCAGTCTCACCTGTGAAGTTTGTTACAGGCAGTATATTTGGAACCCCTAAAATGTTTGCTGACAAATCCCAACAGTTTCTTAAAGGCCCCAAAGGCTTGTTAGAAGTTGCCATGGGGAATGCATGGTGGTTGTCCCCCTTGCACTGGTACCACCTTGGAGTTCCAAGCCCAGCCTAGGTATTCTCATAAATCCTTACACGTGCAGAGAAAGTCAAAGATTATGATCCCTGTGTAGGTAATGAATCCAACATGCCATTCCCATACAGCCCTATTAAATATCTTGCAGTTTTTTTAGGATGTAATGTGTGTGGAGTGTATGTGATACATTTTACAGACAACTGTCTCACTTTGAAATGTTCTCCTGCCACTTTTTCTTGAGGATGGTGTAATCTGATGTGATTAAAAATCATTGCTACTTCATGGGTCTGCCCCTGCTCCATAAGACTTTTCAAGTATTCAGAGTCCCCTAAAGTCATCCTGTGGGAATTTCTTCCTTGTTGCAGATGCAGCATTTTTAAAGCATGAAGTAATGCACATGCTTTCTCCAGCGGTTACGTCTTGTCTCTGAGAAGCTTAGTGGTTTGCGCTGACGACAAAAAATTGGCAGAGTGACCCATTGTATAAGCTGTCCTATTTAAACATTGTCTCTCAAGCACACTTATGGGCTCTTTAAGGGGAGAACGACTTCCAGTAAACTAACAAAGCTAGAGACTAACTTGTCTCTGAACATGTGGCCATTTATGGGTAGGGTAAGCAGCATAAGGGTTATTCTGCTTTTCTGCATCATGATAGATTAGTAATACTATTTGTCTTTGCAGAGTTGTGGTGACCTTTAGATGCCTGTTATGCACGGTGCTATTTACAGTCTGTGTAGTACAAGTGTTCCGGCTTATCTCTCTTCGTGTTTATGCATGTTACATGTATATGCACATGTGTTGAATACAATAGGACAGAGTATGTTAATGAGTGAGTAGTGATTTTTCAGTCTCTTAGATATTGGATGTCCAGCAAAAACTCTCTAAAAAGTGGTGGGTTCTAGGTGTCACATGTCCACCTTCTGGAAGCAGGCCTATTAGGTGTCTAAGGGAGGCATCCACAATAACTACTCACTGTTGAAAACTGTAGGTGGCTATTCTGGCATCCAGCGTTGTTCAAGAACGCAGGTGAGATCTGAATGGAGTCTGTGCTGGCTTTAATCACTCTGGTATTCCACAGTGGGAATATCGGAGTAATTTTGTTGGTTGGTTGGGTTTTTACCTTTCTTTAACTCAGGGCTGAGCAGTTTGACAAAAGTGCCTTAGAACTTGAGAAGATGTTAGGTTGCATTAACTTGCATTGATGTTAGGTGTTTTGCAGTCTATGGCAAGATGTTCCTGAAGAATGGGAACAACCCTACACAGGGACAGCCTCGTAAAAAGAAACCGTTGTCAGTAAAAGCTTGTGTGGGAAAATTTTGCTTTTGTTCTTGATGTTGGTTTGCCTCACATGAAAGTTGAATACAGTATTCAAGATGGTCAAAACATGCCTTGTTCTAATTAGAACACTGACAAATCATAATAAATATATGAAGTTATAAATTCTTTGTGGAAAAGTTTTTGAAAAATATATGAGTTTCCATCAGAAAACCACCCTCTTACATATTTTTCAGTTTAGAATTGAAAATCAAAAATGTCATTTCTTTGCAAAAATACTGTATCATTTTTTTTTTTCATAATTTGAAAGGTTTTCCGAGAGTTGAAGGCTAGGATCAGTAGCTGGTAAAGTTCTGTGTTACAAAAATTTGATGCTGTTGCTCTGAAAAAACTCATCATGTTAGTGGTATTGTAGACTATATGTGAGAGCATAAACTACTGTATATAGAGAAGAAAAACTAGAAGATCATTTAAGACCTTTTAAATTATTTTTATGCCATTTTTTATGCAATGTAAAGCTGTTCGATGAAATCTACTAGGTCATACTAAACATATATATATATACATATATATATCTATCTATCTCTCTCACTTCTAGTTATGGAGGAACTTTGAATGGTCAAGTCTGATTTTAGGTTTTTTGTTCCAGAAAGGTTTGCTTATGTAGAAATGTAACCATTCTAGTACATAAGAAATGATATGAAGTTCAGAAGTCTTGCTTACAGGAGTGAATGTAATATCCACACTCGTGGGTGAAAAAATTGAAAACTTGTTGTTGGCAAGTGTGCAGAGTGTGTATTTGGTCCACCTTTGGAGTCACCACCCTTTGCAGAAGCTCTGCTGGCCTGAAGACCAAAGTGTGCCTTAGAGTGCTTCTTTGCTAGCATCTTAGTTCAGTACAGAAGTGAGCTTTTAAAGCCCTCCCCATGCAGGGAGCTGTGGTTCACGTTGCGAAGTACACAAACTGGATTCCTTTTGGGGCAAAAGAATCACAAAAGAGCACTTGAAGAGTGCACCGAACACTCGATTGTGGCTACAGCACATTCAGGCCACAGGACCAGACTCAGAGCAAGTTCGAAAGTATGTAATATGGACATCAGGTGCTGAGGATGCTATGCAGTGAGCCTGCTTCACCTTTTACTTTGGCCTACATTATGTGCTAATGTAGTCTTTATCTACATCTGTCCGGGTGTGGATTTTAGGTACACTTCTAGTACAGAAGATTTAACTATTGTGAGTGCACCAGACCGCAAATGGTTTTATGCAGAACTTAAAATGGGTAAACACCTTCTGGAAAACAGAATTAAACAACCTTCAGCAGAGACAGCTCTGACAGAGCTCCTTGGCAGTCCCTCCTTGGGAGGCAGCAGGGCTGCTCCTGCTTGGTACCTCACTCGGGACAGGGTTTTTATTTCCCAAGCCACAGTCTTAATGTGGGATTTAAGAGAGCCTCCCTTCTGTCCCTGTTCCCCCTGCCCCAGTTTGCTGCTGTTTGTTTGTGTTAGGAGTTGGATGTTGATTTTTTTTCTGTAGCTTCCGTATAGCCTTTGTGCTGGGTACGGAGGCAATACACATCTCTTTCCACATCCTCTGCAGTGTTCTGAAAATCTCCTCCTGCTGTTTCAGTGAGATGTTAGATCCCAGGTCCTGGGAAGGTCACTTCAGGGGTAGGTAGTCCTTTCCTGTTTATAGGCTGCTGAGACCATGTGGAAATTTCTGAAAAGCTCTAGTGTGTCACGTACCCTGAAACTTCAAGACTTTGTCAAAGAGCATGGTTATTTACTCCATTGCAAAGACTTGCATAGCTCTTGCATCTATAAATTGTAAGCCTTTGCTCATGCAGAGCCCTTTGCCAGAAATTTTATTCTCCGTGTACCAGATTACAAGGTTGGTCACAAGGACAAAAAGAGGTGGCTGGAGTAGCACCATGTTTGAACAAGGAGCGGCTTACATGTGAGGCCGAATCCTGATTGTATTTCAGAGATGCAGTTCAGTCTCAGCATAATGCAGACAGGAGCTTTGTGCTAAGATTTTACTTAGCGGGTTGATGTCCTAGAGCTGAATTTTTCATTGAAAACAAAGTTTACTGAAAAGTTACCATAGTTTTGTCTAACTGGTTCATCAAACCCTCCCTTTATGTGTGTAAAAATTGAGGAAAATAAGAGGTGGTGTGAAATATAACTGTCTGACAGTCACACTAACAAAATAAATGCACACACACACAAAAAACCAAACCAAAACAAAACCCTGTGGCCAGTCCTTTGGAAAGGCTGGTTTTCCTTCTCCCTCAGTATGATCTGCCCATTTCAAAGTTTTTTATTACTTTTTTCCTAGTTCTGTGGCTCTGCTATTTCTAAGAGTGTTAAAAGATGGTGAGTGCTTCTCAGCGGTCTTGCACCCTTTCCTGCCTACTGGCTGTCAGCATATGCTGATCGATCACAAATACACAGATGGATGCAACCTGGTTTTTGCCTGATTGAATTCCCCCAAATTCTGTGGTGTCTGCCTTCTCCTAGGAAGTGACATCTGCCTTTGGCTACTAAAACAGGCTGAAGGTGACCTGCTGATCTGTTCCAGAGCAGCGCAGGTGACAGGAGGTACTCAGTCCTTGCACACGTCCTTCCTAACATGGGCCGAGACACTGGATTTAGTAGCCGCCTCATGTAGGATTGCTGCATACTTGGCAGAGAGGAAAGGGTATTTCCAAATTCAGATGTAGTCCTCTGGAGATGCCTTTCTCTGTTTCAGCTAAAGTGTTTTAAAAAGTACAAGATGTAGCCAAGCTTCAGTTTAAGAAAAGATAATTATTTGGAGAAGAAAGGACCAGATTTATGTTGCTTCGTGCCAGATAATTCCTTTCAGTCTTGTGAGATATTTCTGCTTTAGTTTGTTCTTACACCGTGTTTGTACAGGATGTAAAGCAGAACTATTTGGAGAGTATGCCAAAAGCTGGGGTAGTGCAGAAGCTCATGCTGTCCTTTCTGTGTCTCTTGCATGAATCTAACGACATCTGTCCAAGTGTCTGGTAATTGAAACTTTCAGGAAGAAAGAGCAAATACAGAATAGATCTTGACTCTTTGCCATTCAGGATTTAACATAAACCTTCTGGTTGATCTGGATCTAATTCCCACGTGAAAGTTCAAAGAAAATAAATGTCAATATACTTTGTGAATCTCTTACCTACAATAAATAATTAAAACTCGTTCCAGGTGATCTGGACAAATAGAGAACATAGTCTTAATTTTCAGTTGATCCCAAGGAGATTGTAAACTGTGGGTAGCTACCTGTGCCTCTATCTGTTGGGAATGTAGGGACAGATTATGTAAATACAAGTTATGAATATGTACTTCAAAGAGATTATGAAGGGCTTGTGGGTCAGTGAAGCAGAAAAGGTATATTTTTTCCAGAGACATAGACATCACTTGTCTGGAGAAGAGCATTTAAGAACTAGATAGATCTTTGGGTTTTGTTTCTTTTTTGGGGAATACTTCTGCTAACTCAGTTGTAGACTGTTTAATGCAAAATCAGCCTCAGAGCATGCAGTAATTTCATATCTATAACAACTTTTTTCTGATACTTTGTTGTCATAGTTTGTATTAAATTCCAATAGATTTTCTTCAGTGAATATTCATGAGCTGCAAAAAGTGAGAAGGGTTTTCTAGTGCCATGTTACCTTGACAGAAGACCATTTTATCAAAGCTTGGTATGTTTCAGTTGCCTCAAGCATCTGCTTTTCTGGACAAGTGAATAAGTTAATGATACAAAAAGTTCATTTTTTTACTATTTATGCTGAAGGTAAATGCACAGATTTGGTGTCCAGGCTTGTGCATTTACACAAAGATTTCATTTATCTCATTAGTTCTGATATAAACTATGAAACAGCCAAGTTGGCCAAAGCACCAAATACTACAGTTATAAAAAATGTAATACACATGGTAACACAATTGACTTAAAATACTATGTGGTGCTTTATATTTTTGCTGATTTTTCTCTTCTGTCTCTATCTCCAGACATGTAGAATACAGACACCTATATGTCAGCTGGGTTAGATATGTTCATATCCCATCTAGTCAAGAGACATAAACATTTCCAGAGCATGGTTCATCTGGCTTTAGATATTTTTTTTTTAGGATTATTTGACTTCCAAAGCACTTATTTCTCTCTTTTGACTATTAAAGGGAGTTCAGATGTCCAACTCAGATGTAGGTGCATTTTTATGGACAGGTTAATCCCACCTTCTTGTGTCATTTAGTTTAATTCAGAATAATAATTGTGATTTATAATTGTGCTTGCAGGTTGGTCAGGACAAAGGAAGCTGTTCTTTTCACAGAAACCCCAGCCCATGCATTGTTCCTCAAGAGAATGAAAATATTTTCCACACAATATTTGCTTTTTTCACGAAGTCTGGCAGAAGAGTATTGGTAAGAAAGTCCACCTGTGGCAAACTTGAACATACGGTGTATCTTACAAAAGATTTTGCGTGGCTCAGCATGAAGAACTCAAGCAGATAGCTAATTATAGAGCGACTGTTTGGTGAATGTGTGCTAGAACTGATGTTCCGTGTGGATATTTAGCGATTTTAATTATCTGGTTTTTAAATGGAATTAGGCAGTTTCGGAAGTGCAGTGGGGAGGGAGTTACCTGACGTGGTAGCACACACTCGGTGACCAAAGCCCTTGTTCCCGTGTTTTCCAAAGGCACACGGGGCAGCCGGGGCTCTGTGCTGCACTCGCACCCGCCCGGTGCCAGGGGCTGATGCACTGCGGTGGCCCCACTTCTCCTGCCCCCAAGCACTCACCTGGCTCAGCAGCTCTGTACAGAGGAATGAATTTGACCTGGCTTTGTTTCATGCATGTCTCTGTATCTAACTGTCTTCAGGTCTTGAAAGCTGCTGCTATTTCAGTGCAGGAGTGCTGTATTTTGGCAATTTACTATGTAACTTAGCTGGTGTGTTTGCTGTCATACAGTTTGTCACTGAATTTTTTTCCTCCTTTGCCTAACAGTTAAATTTTCCTTATTTCCTGTAGGACTGTGAAAGACCAGGCAGGTCCTGCTTAATTATACGCTGCAACTTAAGTTCACTAGCAAAAGCAGAGTCCTGTGATATAAGTATCTACACGCTACTGAATACTGAGATACTGAAGAAGGTATGTGCTTCCTTTGTAGTTTGTCTTAAACACCAATTCAAGTATGGTTATGTGCATCAATGGACCCAAGAGCTGCATTCCTTCTGCTCTTTACTAGTGTGTTATAAAAAATCACGATGTCAAAGAAAACAGATCTATTTATCGACAGCATGTATGGAGGTGTTAATCCTAGTTCTTACCCATTACCCATGAAGGCAGAAATAAATTAAGTTCAGAAATTTATACACTGAGAAACAACAAATGAGACCCCTAATTGTATGCATGGTGTTAAGGCTAGAGACTTCTGAAAGTTGAATTGATTTCCAAAAGCTTTCATTCTGAAAAATGGAAAATTGAGTAAGTGGATGTAAACTGTGACCAACTATCTATCATTCCTTCCATGTAAACAGAGACGTGGGAGCTTTTTGTAATTTTTTTACTTCAAATGATTATTATTCAAAGAAGATACATCACAACCATATTAATGCTGAGCTTGACATTTGTGACAAGAAACAAATGTTTGCAAGTTAATTCCTGTCGTCTTTGAAGCCGCTAAATGAGACAGCAAATCTTTTAAATTTCTAGTGATTTACCGTGTTTTCCCCCGTTTTCCTATACTTACTAAAATGCTGACTGTGTAATTGTGGCAAGATGCTGTAAGATTATGAGGGTATAAGATAATCAGAGGAGAAAGCTGATAGCGTGAGCCTACTAAAATAAACCTGCCTTTGATAGCTGCTAGATTAAAAGCATTGGAGAGAGCCCTTATTAGAAAGGAAATCCTAGAGCAATTGATAGCCCTGAGCTTTTTCAGCTGAAACCAGCCAGTCTGCTAATGTCTGTTCGTATTTGAAAAGAGGAAAGATAGGCAAGGCCAGAAGTTTTAGATATTTGTTACATGCTTATAGAAGTGCTGAAATATATAATCAAGTAACTGAGTGCAAATAAAATGTGCTTCTGGGAATAGCCACGATTCATCCCATCTGCTGGGTCTTTTACAAGTTGACCATTAGCAACGCTATTTTAAAAGACATACAGTGCTTACACAAGTCTTTGGGGCAGTATCACCAATACATGCAATTTGCTACTCATCACCTACCCTCCTCAAGGTGAACAGCATACAAATGATGAACCTATGAGCTGAAACGGCAGCTTATTGGAGTGTGCTTGTTAAAATGTATTGTGTAAAATGTAGGAGAAATATATATTAATAAGTGGAGGTGTACATTGAATATTTAAGATATTTGCAGTGCACAGATTCAAATAAGTAGGAAGTTTTCATCTTGAGATATACTTAAGTTTATCCCAGGTTTCATATATCTTTTTTATGTTCACTCGAAAAACAAAGAGAAACTTTTATTGGATGGTTAATATTGAGCCTGCCTGTGTTGATTGGCGGCATTGTCTTTTGCTTTTGCAGTAAATGTGGGAAACATTAACAGGCCAAATACAAACTATGTGTTTAAAGTCCAATATACATGATTTTGTCTTAATCTGAGATAATGTGTTCTCTTTTGTCTTTCTGTTATGAGCACGAGAGATATTTTTTTCAAAGCAGGGTTTTAACCAGGACAATACTTAACTCTCAACCCAACCTCCACTAAGCATTGTCTAGACATGTGTATTATACTGGCAAATGTTTGCTGGTTTTGCTTGTGGTTTTTTTGTTGGTGGTGGTGTTGGTGTTTTTCACCCTCGAATCCAACTCTTCCTCTTTTTACTTCTCAGGATAGTTCATCGGTCATCCAGTTCGTCACAAGGGCAAGGGTGCAGGTGGACCCTGACCTCAGAGTTGTGGAGGTGCCCAATGGGAGCCCAGAAGAAAAACCAGTAAGTAAACAAACATGCAGAGAAAGGTTTCCTGATTCCAGTGGGCTGGAGTTAATCATTGAGAGCTCTACGCGAACTGGAATTTGTGGCTGGGCTTGCCCATGAGAGTGCCCAGACTTTGTCTGGCTACACGAGCAGTGCTGTGAACTGTGCTTCTGTGGTTTTGCTCTCTATGATGACCATGCCATCACAGTGAATGATGTTATGTGGCACAGGAAGATCTCTGTCGTACTAGCCAAAATTGTAATACCATTCGAATATTCATGCCAAAATTAGGCTTAGCTTACTGTTCTAGGGTTAACATCTGTTTTAATCTAATTCAGATTTTCCTTGAAAGCCTAGCAGAGACTTGAAACCCCAGCAAAGTCTTTTCAGATGTGCCAGTATGAAATATTTAGAAGTGTTAATGATATTTTGGGAGCTGTGAAAATGGGTGAGGGGGTATAAACTTTCAGAGATTCATTTAACAGTTCCGTTGTACTGAGCTGTTAGAATTAATGTATCACCTGATACTGCATTTCACGCTAATCTGCATGAGGCCAGATTGAAAATTGAAGGGGAAATATTAAAGTTCAAGGTGAATTCACTGTATAGTTTTGGCTGTAAGTAAAACTGTACAAGGCCATATTTACAATCTACTGGAGAAGGAGGAGGTGATGGCTTTGGTTTCCGACTACCAAGTCTCCTAAAACTTATGTGTGAAAATTCAACAGGGGGCCCCATCCAAATTCAGCTTTCTTTTGCCTGGTGAAATTTTGAAGTTTCATTTATTTCTCTCTCTCATGAGGATCATAGGTAATCTGGACTACTTTCAATTTCTCCTCTTGCTGTGTAGTTTTCGAGCATGATCTAGATCCCATCTCTGTTATCCTTTTATCCCAATGGCTGTCATCGCCAGCAGCACATGCAACCATTCTCTCATTGGTTCCATTTCAGTTAGTACTATTGAGGTTTGAGCAGGAGAGCATTGAGTTCAACACACTTTTGGAAGATACGGATGTCTCAAATTAAAACACTCATCTCAGAGACAATGGATTAAAAACCCTACAGGCAAAGTAATAATAATAATACCTGCATCTACTTACTACCTTCAGTCTGAAAATAGAGACACCACTGCAGCAACCATCTTCTTCACCATCACGTCTGCAACCCTAGACTTAACTTCCTATTTTATTAGACCTGTCAGAAAAATAAATTATTTTATATGACGGCACCCCATTCTCCCCCTTCTCTTTTACTTTCTTTGTCAGGTTTCTGGACCATTCTAAAGAGCATTAAAAAATAGGCTTGGCAACTCAAATGAAAAACATAGCTAGCCTTCCCAGGGAATGCGTGTTACAAGTGACCTGCAGCTCTGATTGTTGATACGTTACTTGATCTCTCTTTAGTTCTACAACTTGCACAAAGCACATCTTGCAATTTAATGTCAAAATTTCATTAATGACTGAAGTAACACCTGGCTGTGATACCCATGCCCCAATTAAAATGGAAGAAGCCAGGATCTATCTGCCAAATATTTTGATCTGCAAAGGGTTTTGGAATCTCTCAGAATGATAGGCGCAATGTAAAATGCGTGGGATTGCTATTAAATGTTCAAAATTTAGAAATGCTTTTATCCAGGAATGCAAGCTCTGCTGTATTTCAGTGTTATCTAATGCTTGGAGCAAAAAAAAAAAAAAAGAAGATTTAAAAAAGTTGTCCTTTTCCTGTTCCCAGAAAGCCTTCCATCAAGCCTTGAGTTGCAACAAATATAAAGCGCACTCTGTGCGCTGGGAAGATATATTAATCTTCAAACAAGAGCTTGGTCTGAGTTCCTGGGAAGCCCGAGCTGTAAAGGAGCGTGCTGCATGCATGACATGTTGTAGTCATGTAACATCAATTTGTAATTTCAAGTATTTTCTGATGTGAATGCCATTTGCTCTCTACTTTATGCTATTTCCATATGTGTGTTGGCTTCACCGTTGCCATATGTTTTGCATAGGGTCGTGTTCAGGGAAAAATTTAAGACATGTGGTTTGGCTCAAGGTATTCATTTTTCCCCCTTCTCTTTTCTTGTGGAATGCAGAAAGGAATAGTATTTGTTGCAAACCACAGCTATTCAGCTGGTAGTAGAGAGACAAGAGAGATAAAATGTCTTTATTCTATACTTCCCCCTTCCTTTCTAAAGCCCATCCTGTATTCGTTTTATTGACCATGGGCTGCTGTACTGAATCCATTTAGATAGCAGCTCCTTCTGAACGGTTGTGCATGGACTCCTTTCAGTCTGTTTCTGAAAGTGTTCCCTAACAATTAAAAACATTTTCTTAGACACTTTATTGTGGTACATTTTAAAAGGCCTTTTTGCTTTCTACAGATAAATGTAGACTTATTAGCCCATTGAAATGGTCCTTTAGAACCAGGTGCCCCTATTCACTGGGCACTTATACAATGTAGTGTACAATATCAAAGTTCAAACTACCTATAAAGAAGATAAAAGTAAAAGGAACACCGATATTTGTGATGCTAGTGTAAGAAGTACCAATGGTGGCAGGACTACTCATATAAATATCAGCTTTCTCAGTAATTGTAGTAGATGATTTGTAGGGGAAATGTAAAAGATTATGTAAATATCTCTAAGTTGGGTAGCAGGCTGTCTTTGAAATGAACCTATTTTTAAAGAAGATGTATTTATGCAGCTTTCAGAAATCAATTCTCTGGCTTTGAATATGGTTTTATGTGATTTGGAATTACACATTTTTTTGTCTCCAGTTACAATAGGCTGTTTGAACTCTTAGATTGGAGAAATCACATGGAACAGGTGAGCAGAGTTTGGATTTGGCTCTGTCATGACAATTGTGTTAACATGAGTGTATATTGGCTGAAACCCATGGCGTGGTATTTTCAGGAGGCATGCTTTCTTTTCTTGAACATATGGGTTTCCATGAAGGCTTGGCTCCCTTCTTCTCTGCATGTGAGGCAAAACCAACAACAAGCTCCATGAGACCACTGTGGTCAAATACCAGGTCCAAGCATTCTCATCCTATGCTTGGTGCTTGTGTGCGGGAGGAGGACCGGTCTTATGGAGCAAAAGGACTTCGCTCTGTGAGTGCCGGAGTGGAGGGAAGAATAGTCTGGATTTCACTGTGTCAAAACCAGACAAATGCCTCTCAGCCTCCCTGTCTTGAAAGTGAAGGAATCCAAAGCTGAATAGGTGAAAGGGTTCCCCAGGTAAAATGCATGCAGCTCCTGCAACAAGGTGCCCTGTAAAGATGAAGGCTACTGTATTGCTCTCTGGTGCTGTCAGCTCAGCACAAGTATGCTTCATCAAGCCTTTGAACCTTTCTGTCCTCCTGGATAGAGTTCACTGTTCTCTCATTTTCAGCCCAGTCACCCCAGGTTTAATTCAACATAGGCAAGTGGTTGCCCTATATGGATGTCTCTTTGCTCAGGATTTAGGTATTTTTTTGTTTGCGATGATAAATATATTTCAGGGAAGACAAAAACAAAAAAGAAAAACTTTTAAAAAATGAAGTTTACGGTTGTAAAGACCTTGAGAGGCCTATATTTGCATATTTATATGCAGAGAGATTTAAAGGCATATTCACATGTCAAAGCTTTAGCTGTCTGCCCCTGGCACAGAGGACTCCTGACTTTGGCCTGTTCTCCATGTCTGTGTTCAAAGGAGCAGCCTGTGGTACTAGACAGTTTTCATGACATGCCAGTCTTTTTTTAATGCACATGAGAATATCTTTTCCACTCAGCAACCCACTACCCCCTCTTGCCTTTTAGAAACACTTGGCAATTTTTAAGGTGCCTGTTTTCTCCAGTTTACCCATGAGATGGGCACAACATCCTGGCCTGGCTGGAGCCAGATGTGTGCTTCCTCCAGCAGCGTTGCAGCCCCTTTCCTGTGGGTTATTTGCTGCTTTATTGTTTTCACCATGTTACGTTTTTCATTTCATTTTATTGTTTTACCTTTCAATTTCTTTCTGTATCAATCCCTTTTTATAGATTTTTCTTTACGGTGCAGTCTGGCAGGTAGAAACATACAGTTTGGTAAAGGAACAGAATAATACGCAATAGCTGTAAAATACAGTTAATTTCCCAGGGTTAGAGACAAGGAGGTAACAAGGATACCTCAGGTTTGTATTTTTCAAGAACTACCAAGGCCTTTTTTAGTATATGAAAATAAATAAATATATAAAAAGAGATGCATATACCTATATGTACTATGTATAGGAGAATAGTGTCTTTACTACAAGTACCCCCAAATATAACAGCACTTGAATGTACAAGTCAGCCAGCAGCGCAGTGTGGTTTGAAACACCAGAAATATTCTGAGTGATAATACAGAAAAAAAATAGCATTTTTTGATCAGCCCATGCCTTCCACAGTGCTGTGGTTCATGATGCAACCGTATAAAATTCATTAGTGTGCATATGCAAAAAGAAATGAAAATATTGCAATTATGTATTTCTAACCCGATTTTGCTGAAGTATGTTTCTTGTCTTTGAGTCCCAGTGTAGCAGCATGTGCCTATTCTGCAAGGGGCTTCAGCACAGTGTGAACTTTAAGTATTTGCAAAATTCCTACTCAGTTAACTTCTTAACTTCTTGCCTACACACTTTACTGAAATAGTGTGGTTTAAAAGCACTGAAAAAACAAACAAAAAAAATTCTTTTTTTGATTTGTTCACTAGAACTATCAGAATATTGCAAGTGTTTGGCACATGTAGAAGTTGAACTGGTAGATGCCCTTGTCCATGCAGGTTCAACATTTCAGAAATCAGTGGTAGGGCACAGGTCTCTGTTATTTTACAGAAGGGCATTACATTGTGTAAACCTTATTGATGTGTGAGCTATGTACAGCTAAACGGCAAGCTACGCTGCCTCTAGGGCTTCCTTGCTCTAAGATCCTGCAAGTACAGCATGAAATGAAAAGATAAATATGAAACTAAAACTCCTCATACATCGTCAAGACAACCGTGTTTTTCACAGCCTTTCCCTGGCATTTCGTCAGAGTCTGAAAACAAGCCTGTAATCCCCTCCATATTTTATGACTGTTCTATGTGCTTTCTGAACCAGACAGCCGCCGTGCCCCGCCACCCTCTCCGGGATGCTTTCCCACCCTACCCTTATCTTCTGCATCAGTTGCTCTTATCACTTCTGTCTTGTCCATTGATCGGGCCTGTGGGAAGTGTGCTGGGCTGGAGTCTGCCTTGTGCTCTCCAATGTGTTGGCTGCCCTGGGGGGGCTGTGCTGCTGGGGTGGACAGGATTTCAAGGTTCGCTCGAGATGGGCTTTCAGGGGCTGTGCCATGGGCGCTGGGTCAAGTGGCCATTTGCGGCTGGTGCACTTCTTTTCAGTAACATCACCCTCCAGCCTTCCCCCTGGGATGACTTGCTTCCCTGGCGTCTCACGATGTACTGTACTGGCTTCTTGCTGATCCTCCTGATGTGTGATGAACACCGACTGTCTGCTCGCTCTGGTTTGGTTGGGGTTTGGCTTGAGTTTTTTATTGTTGGTTGCCTCTTCACCAAAACTCATTGCAGTGGCTGTGTATTAATGCAGGCTGATTTTGAGGGCTTGAGAGAGATAAGGATATTAACATGCACAACATCTCTGCTCCTCTCCAAACCACAAAACCTGGAATAGGGAGATTTTGTGCTTGTATGTTGACTCCAGACTGCTAGAAGAAGCTGGATAGATAAGAAGCTGTTGTTGCTCTCTACCCTTGTAGCCTGAGCTGTGACTGCACAAACTACAGCCAAGTTATTCTATCCAGTGTGCTTCAAACTTGAAATGTGGGGCTCTTGCTGTAGAGATGATGTATGATTTGATCTCTGCAGCTATTCCTGGCTCTGTCTTTTGGCAGCATGAAGAACATATAGGTCTGTTGTGCGGCAGGTTGTGTTATGTTAACATTTACTCTCTGAGTAGTGGAGAGAAGGCACAACCTCATTTTGCATCCAGGGACTGCTTGAAAGGTCTCTTCACTAAAGTTGGCAATACTTAAAAGGTTGAGAGTTTTGTTTCTTTTATAGTCAGAAAGGGAAATAACATTAGTTCCTTATCATCTAAGAAATAGTCTTCTGACTTGTGTCCACAAAATGAATGCTAACCATAGCCTTCGTGAGAAATAGACTGCCACATCAGATCATCTTTCCAAGCTGGCTCAGGAATATGAGGAAGGGACAAGATTTGTGTTTGATCTCTCTGTCTGGTATTTCCCTTACACTTATCTTGGCTATGAGGGAAACTCTTCTGCTTAGGAAACTTGCTCTGTTCAGCAAGATGTCTTTAAAAGTCTGTCAAAGGTTTCGTGCTAATGTCTGAAATGCTAAAATTATCCTTTTTCTCAAGTGAAGAACTGGTCCATGTTCAAGAGCTATTTTGAGCATTGTGATACTGGTTATGGGAATATGTTTGGATAATGCTATCTATGTATAGCTTCGTTCTTGTCCATTTGTTATATTTTCACATCTCATTGTCATCAAATGCCTGATAATATCTCATCAATAGAAAAAAAAAACAACTCGTGTGTGTAAATCAGCTGTGTTCAAATTCCTCCAAAAAAACTGTGGTCTAAATCAACATTAGCCTGTGAAGCTGAGGTGAAGGATCTTGGAGTACTTTCATATGGGAGCACGGTGACAAAGTATAGCCCTACTGACCTGCTTGCTCTCATCTGTGGCTGTAATATTTGTGGGCATTTGCTTGAGGCTGCATATGCTTCTGGAAACAGAGAAATGTTCATTAATGGGACCTGGGGAAGCTGATCTGTCCCATTTCCCACTCAAAGCAGGGCTGTTACCTGTACTGGCTCAGAATCCCCATGGCTTTATCTGAGGCTTGGAAACCTGCAAGGATGGAGAATCCAGAGCCTCTTTGGCCTCTGTTCCAGTGCTGCCATCACACCCCTGTTGCAGCCTTTTCCTGAATGCCAACCTTCACCATCTATATGGGGTTTATGGTATCAGATTCGCTTTGCTGTCTCATAAATGACGCTGTTTGAACGGTATCACTAGTGAGTGGAGGTATTTCATGGGTCTTCCATGGGCCTCTTAAAGATGAGTATCTTGGGATTGCATAATTGTATCTGACCATAACTCCCAGATTTTCACCCACTTTTAACTACCAATTTTTTGTTTTGTTTTGTTTAAAAGATTGATTTAACAAATCATGTCTACAAAAGGGTTTTGACAATTTAAATCAAAGATGATGAAAGTGGTTTGTGAAGAAGGGAGGAAAACTCACTATTTTGCCTTCCAAAACAAACCAAAACAAAGCCAGACAAAGCAAACATATTACCTATAAAAAAAATCTTTGCTGCGCCTCTGCATTTGCTGGATATTAAATTGCTAAATCTATCACAGAAATAGCCCTCACTGTAGAGAACTGGTTTTGAGTTTTCCACTGAGGAACTGGTTTTGATTGAAATAAGAGACTGGAAATTCACATAGTGTATACAAGTGGTATAATTTACTCCCATTTTCTTCTTAAGGCAGATGGTTATTGAAAGATCTTTGTAGGATGTGTTTCCCAGCCATACATGCTATACAAAAAGAGAGAAGAGAACAGCAGGAAACTGCTCTCTGCATTCCCAGAAGAGCCAATGATTGCATGCACCCTTCCCTCTTTCACACAATGTGCTTTGTGAAGCACAGCAGGGATGATTTGTATTCAATAAGGATACAGGCAAGTTGTCCCATTTTTTTGTGAAAAAGAGTCAACAAGCTCAGCACACATGACTGTTTCATGCGAAGCATCGGGGTGTTTGGTAGGGCCAGGAACATGATGAGTAAGACAAACCAAGTGAGCTGTCATGGCAATCCCTGCCAAACCAAGAGATGGAGTTTTTCATGCAAACCTTTGTGCACCTTTGGTGGCCCAGCACCAGAACAAGATCAGTGTCTGGAATGGGGTGTGAGCATTGGCAGGGTAAGAGTTATTTTGAAGTGGAAGCTGATATCCTTTGGATCCAATGCATGGCTACTCATATTACACTTGAAAGCTTTAAATCCTTTGCAAAAAAAAAAAAAAATAGATGGGAAGCATGAAATGAAGGACACATTCCATATTTGTTTGACAGATGAAATATGATCAGTGAGGCCACCATGCAATGTGTTTAATAAGATGAGTACAAGAGAAAATAATACAACTTCCAATCATAAAAAGATCTTTTTCTAATTGCTTTGTAGGTGGTCTTCGAGGCTTTGCACAATCTGGAGCCTCGTGGGTATGTTGTCGGATGGATCATTGCCATCAGTTTGCTGGTGGGAATTCTCATCTTCCTGTTGCTGGCTGTGCTCTTGTGGAAGGTAAGGTAACAGATGCAACATAAACATGGAGGCTGGTCCCAGGAAAAAAAAAAAAAAGCTTAAATTTATCCTTGCATTTAACATCCATTTGCTTTAAGAACTAAATAATTGTTCACTCCATTACAGAAACCATTGGCCAGCAAAAATATTTTCATATCCAGGCTTTTGTGAGGGACAGGGAAAGAGTCATGATGTAGAGAAAAAGTGGAAAAGTGGAATTTTTTTTTTTTAGGACCTGGTTATTAAAAGTTGAAACCTCTGATACCATTTCAAGACAAAGGAGGATCCCTCTTAGAAACCTGCTATTATCTCAGACTGCAATAGCTGGTACATTTCTATGGTTTTCTGATGACTGAGGTTCACTGATTTCAAACAGGGTTTCCTGAAAATCAGGTCAATGTGGCTTTGATCAGCTAAAAGACTGGGTGCATGCCTAGCAAAAAACAGCCAGTAGCTACTGTTTTCAAGAAGTAAAATGCCTGGAGGAGTATCCAGCAATAAATTCTTCAGATCCCTCAAAGAAAGTTCCAGACGAGTAAAATGCATTACCAGAGCAAGAAGCACTAGGACCTGTTAAAAGCCAGCCTTCGCACCATCTCTGATAAGATGCAATTTTTGTACCCAGGCACTGTTACATGGTAAAACCAGGCTGATGCAAACACTTAGCAGCAGCCATCTGGTCCGGTAAATACGAAGGATAAGGAGCTTCAAGTGTTTTCATTCCTCAGTTCCCTGTTACCAATCCATAAATTTAAAAGGCCATGGTCAAGGTCAGGGACTGTCTTTGAGAGAACTAAATTTCAAATGCACACATGGGAACAAGTCCAACCTTATTTTGCTTCCCGTGGCGGAGGTCCAGCAGCCTGATTCGCACTGTTTAGCAGCATGTGCGCTGCAGGCTCTGCTCGCTGGCTGCGCCGGGACTGGAGGTCGCAGACCTGATGTGGTGCGAAAGGACATATCACTGCAGGTCGCGAGGCTGTAACACGAATGTACAAACCTGGGCCAAAATCTGGCCATGCAATTCTTATATATGTTATACAGATGTGTGTATAGCTGTGTTATAGATTATACATCTACTTCATAGATGATATAAATTTTATATGGGTTATAGATTTAAAGTATTTTTTTCATAGTCAGCTTTGAAGACTTTTAAGCATATATTGGCCAGGTCAAAATTTACTGCGCTTTCTGTTTGGAAAACAATGTTTGGCCACCGTCGAGAATATCTCGTAACTCCTGTTTTTCTGGCATGTAGGAAATGCTTTCTGTGGCAAAAGAGTAAAAAATAAAAATAAAATTAAAAAAATTTAAAAAACAAATCTGTGCAATTAAGATGGCAGAATAACCATGAGAATGGAAAAATGTGAGACAGGAAGAGGCCCAGGGTTTGTGTCCCAATGACACACGGTTTTGAAAAATGAGTTACTGCTGCTGATACCTATATGACTGATTTTATACAGCTCGTTTCCTGAAGGTAAAAAGGTATTAGATGAACTGTTTGAAAATGTGCAAGATAAGAAGAACAGCACCTTTCACTGTGAGTCTCCATGAGAATCTGACACAAGTTCCATTCTTGGTCTCTACTAGAATTAATACAGTCCTTTGCTTCCTCGCTTAATCTCGACACTTGAGCTCTTTTAAGCGATCATTCAAATGCACATGAAGAAGCTGCCATTTTGTTGAATGAAAGCATTGAGGGAAATTTGGAGTGAGAGCAACAAATAATTATAACTACCACCAGGCTTCCTGCATGCAGATGTTAAAGTGATGAGGCAAAAGCAAAGTGAGATGCCTTGCTCAGAGTCCTCTGGCAGAAATGGTAGTAAAAGCCAGGCTTTGTCAGCTGCACTCCTGTGATTTATCCACAGAGTTGTGCGATTACTAAAGGAACCAATAACTTAAGGTTTTGTTTTAGAGAAAAGTGTTTAAAAGCTGCTAGTATCAGCCAGTATTTTTATTTAAGTCTTAGTCTGGAACATAAATATACATAAGTAATACTTTGCACTCACTAGTTGCTATATTTATTAAAGTTACTGGCAATATTAAACTTGTCTGAGATGAAACTGACATGGGAAAGTTGCAGTCCTACAGAAGAATCTTAATTGTCTGATTGTAAATATTTGTTAGATAAAATTGGCCAAGTATATCCTACAATCATTCCTAAATTTTGTGTGTGAAGTAAAAAAAACCCTCAAACTTTATATTAGAAGTATTTTAGTCTTTAACTGTGGAATGAAAGACCATATTTGAAATTGATGGAGTTTGAGGCATCTTAGAACCACTAGTGAGAACTAGAAATGACCCAAATTTTAGAACTAGACTATAAACTAAACTATGTTTTTCTTAAGAAATTAATTAGACCTAAACTGTGGTCCTGGAAGGCAGCTGTTTACACAAAACAGAGCAGGAGTAAACTCATTATAAGGGAACTGAGCGTTGGCAGCAGCACAAGGCTTTGCTGGCAGATACAGTGCTTCAGCCCGATGTGGCAGGTACGCTCTCATACGCTCTCACTGCATGCACGACTGTTCCTTGAGAACACAATGGACAAATCCTCAAGCGTGCTGATATTTTGCAAATGGACTAAGCAGCTCCTTAAAGCCGCAGAAAAATATTAGAAGACATGTAAATATTCCACATGGCACACTGCTAGAATTAAGGGCGTTAGCAGGAGCAAGATCTCAGGGACATTCCAGCTTAAAATCCTATTTTGAATCAGAGTAAGGTTACTATGCATACAATGAGATGAAGATGGTAATTATTTAATTATTTGTAGATCTAAAATTGTACAGTTTAGGGGGTCCATGTCAATGGAAGTGATGTTAAATGCCTGGTTGTTTCACTTCAGATAAAAGCTTATTTATTCATGTGTGAGACCATAACCATGTTTCTAGACACATAACAAGCTTTTTAGTGTGAGCTTGATCAGCTTTTGACTGACTTTGCTTCTCTGTTTATTTTAGTATTTCATGTAGACACTGTGTTTCCTCTGGTTTAAGTGCATACAGATTCAGAGGAGGTGGACAGCTTTTCCCCGACTTCCACGAGATGCTGTGCATAAGGCACGCTGCCAGAAGTTGCTCATTTTGTTGGATAGTCCAGTTTTACCCTGACGCTTGTTCATGCACTCCAGATGCCTTTGTGCTCCCACTCTTGCCGGCTCCTCTGTAGCGCAGCTCGTTCTGCCGACTGGCTCCTCGCCTCTGCTCTCCCATATGCAAAAGGAGCAGGAGGGGCTCTCATGCTGTCGCCCACAGCAATACATCTTGCCCTGTACTGCGGAGGTTGGCCTGCACTTCTTTGGTGGCCTCCACATGTTTGTGGAGAGCGGAGCAGGGGAGGAGGTCGCTTTGCTTCAGGCCAACTATCCACTTGGTAGGCAAGCCCATGATTTCACAAGCACTGGCAACAGTTCAGGAGGGGAAGGCGGTCATGGCTGGGTTATTTTGGGGAGTGCTGTCCCGCGCATCCTTCCCTCAGCTGTCAGGGCTGCAGCCATGCACAGGGCCAAGGTCCCCTTTGGGCATAGTGGATTTATGCACGCATAAAACAGGGGAGAATTGGCATACACCACGCAAATGAAAAACTGAAGCGTAATGTATTATAGCAATATATATTCTATTAATAATAGTAGTGATTTACAGTGCTGAGGACTGAAGTTTCTACATTTGAACTGGCTTGAGTTATGGAGTGAATTATTCAATCCCATATAGTTTTAGATAAAGCACACAGAAAAAAAAAAAGGTTTGTGCCCAGAGGGTGTAAAGGAGGGGGATGTGTGAGTACCACACTGGACACTTGGGCAGCTGAGTGATCTGTAGAGCTAGCTGTGGAAGTGATTTGCACAACAAAAAATTTGTATTCATTGCAGTATGCTGATTTTGATTATTTGTGGCTTGTTTAACACAGGAGCTGAACTGATATCTAAACTTCTTTATCTAGACTTTAAGCTTCTTTCTGAACTGAGCCTGTCCCTGAGGTATCCGAGCTCTGACTTGTCTAAAATGAGGTTTCTAGCACTGTTTTATAGCTTGTGGATTCCTGGGGCAAAGAATTGATCTCTTGAGTGTCTTTATGTGATGACCCTCTTCTGCTTCATGTGCTGGATTTTTGACAGAATTGCAGAGAGGAGAATGACAAGCAGAATAGCACCCATGTATATTGGTTTTTGATTAGCCAGAGGGTTCTTGCTCTTCAGTATGTGCTAGACAGAACACTTTTGCCCTTTGTCTTTAAAATGAGAGTTTGAAGACTATTTTTTAGTTTTCAGGAGAAATATTCTGAAGACATTTCTGTCTACTGAGCTGAGTTAGTGCATGCTTTGAGCTGGCTTTTACCAACAGCGAGTCTGAATCCTACCGAGTGCTGGACTTGAAAAATCCTCATTTAAGCAGAGGCTGTATGTGTGGATGCAGCTGTTTGCTAGCACTGCTTTAAGGGACACACTTTGAACTATAAAGCTTGCTTTATGAAGTATGAAGGTCTTTAAAAAAAGCCAGACGAACCCAAGCAGGTTTTTCAAAGGTGCGTGTGGGCTTCTTGCTTGGAGAAGCCTGATGACTTTTTTCTGTGACTGTACAAGTGTCTTTCAAAGAACACTTTTATTCCTCTACGTGCAGTAGTTGCCATTGCCTCACATATTGTCTCAGCATTCAGAAAACATCTGAAGCTAACCAAGGCTAAAGCTAACTCGAAATTCACCTATGTAGCAAAACCCACTCTTTTTTCCTTTTTGGAAGGAGACACTTTCCCTTACTTAGGGCCTCAAACATTAAGTCTTCTTACAATGGGCCAAAACATACAGCAGAGGAAAAAAACAATCTCTGCACTTATTCTTTGCCAGTGGTTGCTCTGTATCCTGTATTAAAAGCCCAAAAACCATTTTCTTTGCCTATTTTTCAATGAAAAAAGTCTCCCAGGTGGGTGTAACCTAGCCATTATCACAGCTATATAGCTACAAATGTAGGTTTTGGAGGTGGGGAACAAGAAACCTGTTGAAACTGAGTGGTGTTTCACATCTTTGATGAAAGTTCCTGTGCCTATGCAGAGTTCACATGCTTCTTCCTTTCTCTACATATAATTCCAAGAATAAACCATTATTTATTATGGTGATGCTTTAAAATTAAGAATCATAATTGATATTAAGATAAACAAGGCAGTTGGCTCAACTTGCTGTGAGAGCACTTACCTGGGGCTAGTGATGGGAAGGGTGGACTTCACAGATTACAAAGGTCTTCCCTGTGGAGATGTAGACAGATGCACCAGCTGTCTCAGAACTCGTAAAGGGAAATACTTCTCCATTTTCTTTCTTTTTGTTTTCTTCTCCACCATCTCTCCTCAGTTCAAAATCGTATCAACAACAGTAGTTTCTCACGCTTTCTTCCAAGTTCCTGCTAAGCTTTGTCCTCTCGTTTTTTGGCTAGTATCACTTATAAAATTACGATCCCTACATACAGGAACTACGTAGCCCATACCTGTCCTGTCTGTCCATCAAAATTGCAAATACTATAACTTCAGTTGTGTTCTCTGAAATTGCTCTTTCTGTAGTCCTCAAATCATTGCATTCTTGAGAGGTTTTTTTCTGATAAACTTTGCATTTTGTTGCTTTTGTTACCCGTTTATCTAGTTGCTTCAAATAAGTTGTTACTTGCTATCTCTTATGTAGGCTTCTTGGGGATACTACTTGACACAGATTCTAGACTTGGTAGGCCTAGAACTGGGCTTTTTCAGTATTATCCTGTTATAAATAATAAAAATGCAGTCAGGTGATAATTTGTTTCTGTGATTCAAAACCAAACCCGTATTATCTCCCGAGTATGGGTGGATCTTCATTATGTATAGCACCTAGGAAACCTTGAGCAAACAGGTCAGTAGATGTGCTTGGTTGTATAATGTCATTTTCACCAGGCAGAAGGTAGGTGGACCGTTTGAAGTCTATTTCTGTTCTTAAAGAACAGACAAAACTGTGTTTTATTACGTTTCCTTTTCTTGGACCAAAGTGAGCATCTCAAAATGTTCGTAGACCCTTGGCTTCCCCAGACAGAAAGGGTTTGTATTCAGGCAACAGGGGCTCAAATGTTGGGTTTTCTATAGTAGATTATTTAGGTGATTTGCTGTACTTTTTGAATTCTGACTAGATGTTAGAGGAAGATTGTGTTTGCACATCTTTTATTTGTCCTTACACAAGCAGACAGTTAATGCTGCTGTTGTAGCCAAAGCACTGCCTTCCCCAGTGAGTTTGCTGGCTACCACGTAATATTTGTTCACCACCCTCAAGAGGAAGGTTGGCAGCATTTCGGTGGTGGTGTGTGTCCAGTACTTGTGAGATGCCTTTGTTATCTTTCCGGATAAAATGAGCTATGTAAATGTACAACAATAACGTTGTGGCTGAGTGTTCTCTCTGGTCTCAGTGTCCTCCAAACAGGAGCTGTGTCTGCCAGGGCACTTTGAGAACATCACAGGCATTGCAGCTTTTTTCTCCATGTGAACAAATGGGACCCACTGGCAAGAGAGAAGTCGGGTTGTGATTCAGATTTTCTTTCTGAAAAGAAGACAGATAGCATTTTCAGGAGCCCAAACCAGAAAAAGAACATGTGTGTAGACTGAAAAATTGCAAATAAGTACCTAAGGTTCCAAGGTTCCCCACTGCTGGAACACAACATGTGTATTTGTTGGAAGTTGTTACCATCCCTCAGACCCAAATGCCAAGAACAGAGAAAATGTGACTTGCATAGTCTGAATTCTCTCTTTAAGCTTGGTGTCATAGTGGGAAATTCTGTGTTGTGACTTAAACCAGCCATAGCCATTTCCTACTAGTTCAGCTAAACCCATGAAAGTAATTTATTCTGATAATTATGGACACAGCACAACTTTCATGCAAATATTTTTGGCAGGTCAAATGTATCAAAATGCAATTGTAAAGCTACTTTTTATTAATTCCAGAAATAGTCTTTAATGTTTAGTCTCTGTTTTTCATACAAAGTCAGAAATATTTCAGTAGTTTTTCTTTTTTTCTTTAGGGAGGAAATGAAAAATATAGATTGAGATATGTCTTAAATTAATTGCACTTGCAGGAATAATATATCTAATTATTGTCCTATTCCCTGCTGAGATTTAAGAAATCAGTATATAGTAATTTGTCCAGACATATCTGCAGTAGACATTGTTTTCTTTCTAATCTTTGAGACTGATAATCAGAGATGAACTTTGGATGATGGCTGTGTTCGTTCTATGACTTTTTAAGAAATATACTACTTTGTAAAATTTTGCAACAGGAAAAAAATCTTTAAACTATTTGAAAGTGTTTATAAGTTTTAATGTTGGCGAAGTGTACTGGTAACATCTGTTGTGCAAGTTACTGTACGCAGTCACCATCCTGCAAGAAGTTCATGCTTTCATTAAACTCAAGTTACCAGAACTCAGCACTGAAAGATCTTTAAAAGTCCATTAACTGGAGTTATCTTTGTTTCTGAAGTACTGCAAGTGCAAAGTCCTTAACAAGATACATTATGTATGCACAAATGAAACAAACACTAGGTGAATTAGTCTGTCGGAGGCAAACTAGATCTTATCTACAAGGTAAAGATAATTCAAGGGTAAGACATGAGAACCACCAGCTTTATTCACTGCATTAGCAAGTAGGTCTGTTGAAGCCAACTGAACAACTCCTGGGAGAAAAGTTGCATGAGAAGCGGTTAGAGGAACAAGTTATTGATGACTGGGCTTCATGTTTAGACTGGGGCGACACTCCAGCATCAGTGACAACAGCAAGGCATGTTATATTAAAGAAACTAAAGTAGTAAATTAAATTGTCTGTACCGGTGTCCATCTCTGTGTGCAATTATGTCTTTCACACACCTAAATGTATCTTTTCCGTGCATGCCGCTAGTCTGAATTGTGTATCGACTTTAAGGTACCTTAGTGACTGTTTTTTGAAAATTTGGCCTTTGAGATAGACATAAAGCATTTCGTTACATTAATAGTTTATTTACTGACCACTTGAGCTAAGTTTATAAATTGACTGTTCTTGGGAGGGGGAAAAAAAAGGCACTTAAAGTTTTTCTTCTTATTTCAACATTACAAAGTAACAGCCTGATAAAATGTGTGTTTAAAAACAATATTTGTTTTACTACTACAGCATGTGCAATAAATTTCCTTCTAAAATCTGTGGACTACAGATCTTCACCCTAGGTACCAACAGTAATATCTTAAGTCACTCAAATGCAATTTTGTGTACGTTGCTAATTCTTTTCTGCCATAGCAATGTCTATCTGTTGCAATACATTGGGATCAGATACTCATGCAAGGTATGAAATTGTTCCGTAGTAGCCAAACAAAGTGTTTGTAGAGGAGAACTTATCTTTGAGCAAGCTGTCGAACTCTTTGCCTCAGTTCCCCAGCCACATGAGTATATATAGCATTGTGTATATACACTAAGTATACATTTTATGTGCATACATACACACACCCACCCCAGGCATTTGTTGAATGGTGATGTTTGAAGCATATGTATTTATTTTCTTGTACGTGTTTCACTGAGCAAAGGAGGACCTACGTTACAGGAAGGTTAAGGGATTTGCCTCTCAAATGTCAATGGAAGACTGAATAGTGAAAGCCAGACCACTGGAGTCCTTGGGAGCTTACCTTAGCCATATTATCGTCCTTCCTCCTAAATATACATTTTCTCCTTTAACTACAGGCAAGACACGTGGCTGCTTTCCAAACATGCCTTTTCCTCACAGGGGGGCCCAGGCGGTGGCAGTTTGCCAATCCGCTATGGAAAAAAATGATACACAATATCTGTTTGTGACCCCTCTGTACTGTGGCAAGGGCCCTTTAATTGGGAGGAAGGAAACGGTGCATCCTCTTAGAGCTGGTGGCTTGCCAGAATTATCCAGGGCCACATGAACCCAAGTGCAAAGCATTTTTTCCTGCCTTCTTGGCAGTAGTAAAATGAGATGCACTTAATAATCAGTGATTGATCTGCATGGGGAAAAACTCTGTACTTCCCATCTCAGCAACTCTGCTTTGCAGAGATTGGAGGTGTTGCTGATTAGCCAGCTGATGGCATCTTGCTCTGGGTGAGGTTCCTGGCCCCGCTTTGAACCATGTTTAGCTGCATGGTTTTTATCTGTGGTACTGTTTATGAGAAGGGGAAGTGCCCAAGGGCATGTACTCAAAAAAGGTGAGGAGAAGATTACTGAAGGGCCACAAGATGAATGACTTGGGAGTTCTGCCTAGATTAGAGAGATGTGGCTGTAAAAGATTCAGGATCTGAGTGAAAACTGTTCATCGAGTATAGCTGGATAGTGCTTAGCAGTGGATGAAAATGCTGTATAATATAGGAAAGACAGCTTCTGATTAAGGTACTGAACTGTCTTGTCAAAGCCTAGTTCTATGGGAGATTTCTTCAGTGGTTCTTAAATTTCATTTTATTTCTTAGTTATGCTTATGTCACTACTTTTCTCTCTTTTCTTTTTAACTGTTGGTTTGTACTGTAACCTCCACTAGAAGACGTTTATTAGCAGAGCTATACTGATAAAAATCAACACTTTTTCTGTGCAGCTTAGTACCTCAGTATACATGAGAAAATTAAAAATTGTACAAAAAGTTGCAGAACTCCCTGATATAGTTCTGAATTCTGTTTGAACATTGTCGTTCACAAACCTATATTAGTAGCTCAGTTATATTCTCAGAACACTAGTGCAAATCAAGACATAATGATTTATTTTTACAGTGGTCAGCAACCGTTCTTATAAATTTTTTCTTTTTTCTTAATAGATTATGTTAATGGGGAGAAGACTTAAGAAAATACAAAACATAACCATTCTTCTACAATCCACGTTTCAAACTATTTTATTTCATTGGGAGAGTAAGCCCCACTGGACATTGTAAGAGTGCTCTAGACATTTATTCAACAGTGACTGTAGCCAAGGTAGTGATATTGCTTGCCCTCTGATCGGCTTTGTTTTTTCCCAACTGTAGGTTAAATTTTATTTTGCAGTATCGTCACTCTTCAAACATGCTTATAATTGGCACCCTAGAGAGAGAGCCACAGGATGGTACTGCAGGAAATGTTGGCTAAATGTTTGTACTTTCAGAGTTTAGAAAAATATAAAGTCCAGTAATTCTGTGATCAGCCTTTGGATGTGCAGAAAATAGCAACAGGAAAAAAAAAGGCAATAATTTATTGTGATGTTAATTCAACACTTTGAAATCACTTTGAAGTTTTCAGTTTGTGTGAGTACTTGAAGAATGCAACTTGATGCAACTGTTGTTAGATACGACTTATCCGTGATTTTTTAAGGGATTTAAACCTGGCATGACAGCTAAAGGGAGTTGTGTGTACTATTGAGAGAGATTTTAAATGCATAAGACTGAGTAGAGGACTTGACAGTGCTGTTGCATGGCAATAAATAACTTCACAAAAACAGGTGTAATTCCCCTGCTGACAAGTAACACAGATTTTTCTATTGCTTTATTGTTCGATGGAACATGCTTTCTGCTCAGCATATACTGTAGATGGCAGTAAGGTTATGCTAGAAAAGGGTACATGGGCTGGAATAACTAAATTAAAGGATGTGTGTAAAACCTATGGATAGTTTCAGGTTTTGAATCTAAGCCACCTATTTATAGCAGCTCCAATACTTACTTGAAGCACCTCCAGAAAGGACTGGTTATTGTTTGTCAGTTCTGGTAAAGACCAGGCCAGCTTTTTCTTTCCATTTTGTTTGGATCTCCCTGAATTTGTTTGGATTTGTTTAAAAGCAAGTAGATATCTTTGCAGTTTATCACGGCAGATGTGAAACATGACAGTTCGTGGATTTACAGACAATTCAGACGCTCTCTTCTTTCCCTGGGAAGTGAATCCATTGTGAGTGACACTGCTAGCCCCAGGATTTCGGGTCTACCCCTATGTTCCCAAAGTGTTCAATGGCCCACTTTCTCCTCTGTGTTTGTACACTGAAGAAACGAAGTAGGACATGGTACCCCGGTGTAGCAGTTGCCCTCTGGTGAGGTCTGCCAGGGTTAAGAGTAAAGCACAGTGCGTGCTGAGCAGTGTCCCGCTCCCAAGACCTTTCTTTCCGCTGCACTGACCCGAAAGGCCCATAACTCAATAGGGCCTCCTCTACCTTCCCAAATAATTTCCACTCAACTCTGAAATGCTGACCACAGTTCGCTTTTCTCATTTCCTGCCTTGTCTTTGGTGGCTGATATCTCTTCTTCTACTATAACCCTTCAGCTTCCCATGATACTCTCGCCTTGGCTCCTTTAAATATGTTCTATAGCTCTTATTCTTGTGAGTGGCTTCCCCAGGCAGAGATTTACTCGTCAAAATATTGTCCTCAGTCCTTTCCTTGGATATGGTGGTGTGAACTCACAGATTGCGTGATGGGGTCATGGCTCTGGACTTGGGTATTCCTTTTCCATGTATGTACATCTGTATTTGTACACACATACACACTTATGTCTGTATATATGGAAAACAAAGTCTGGGAGGATTGAACAACATTAGAGGCTCGTTGCGTATGAAACGTGGGTTGGAGACAATTGGCACGCTGTAGATACCCATTCCACAAATGAGATCACAGCGTTACTCGTGTTAAAGCTGAGGATCTCTCCTCCTCTCCCTGCTTCAAACCCAGGACTGAGTCTCAGCAGTGCAGTTCTCACTGCTTTCTCTGAGTTCTCTTACGGGCTTTGCATTAGACACAGAAAAGAGATCTTCTGATGTCACTTCTGCCCCAGTGACAAAAGAGCCAGTGTATACCCAGCCCCATATTGCGTCAATTCTCCTGCTTTGGTCCAAGAGTCCTCCTCTTTGCTACCCCTGTATCTCCTCACTGGATTTTAAATTCCCTCATTCTCTCCAGCTTGCCACAGGCACTTATAAGCCCTCACCATTTGGGTAAATATTGCTGTCATTTTTAGTTAAATCAGTTTATTGTAAGGAGATGTATATGTGGGTTGTGTGGGCTCTTGTGAGACAATGGTTATGTTGTGATTTCTTCATGGCCGTTACTAAAAAAAAAAGCCCTTTCTGGTGGTGACAGGGACTCTCACATTAAGTGGAAATATGTGGTGTTAACACTAAGGAACAGAATCCCATAACAAAGTACATCCTTGCCTCTCAGGGATGGGAAACATATCTAATTTCTGACCACTAATTTAAACAATGTAAAACCAAAAATCCTGAAAGTCCAGATTCTCTTTTTGCTTGCAATTAAATTAAGTCCTCTACATAATTTTAGATTATCCAGATCATTTACAGCAAGTAAACATATATAGCTTTGTAGTGGAGTCACCTCTAAATGTAGGATTTCATGCTTCATTAATATTTATTAAGGTCTTCAGCTCACTTTTTTTACCCTACTAGAAAGTTGTACAAAAGCATTCTGTATCCAGTAACAAAACAGTAAAATACCGAAACTATCATAACCAACTTTTAAAAATAATTCCTGAAGCAGATGTTCACAAACAGACAATTTTTATTAAAATAACAGTGGGAAGGAGTTTGCTTTTGTTTGTTTGGCCCTCGAGGAAATTAAAAAGCCTTTCTATTATTTTGATTATAACTTCTAGAGAGGATTTTATTGAACCAAGGATGTGCTTGCATGAAGGATGGAAACCTTAAGGGTTTAAAACCTGTTTTTAAAAGCTACAGATTGAACTTCTCTTGTTAATCTTAGGAAACGTAGTCCTGTGGCAGTTTTATTTTCTAATGTGCAGACCATGTAGGTCTCGATAATACTCGATAATACAAAAATGGCACCCACTTCTTCAATACATCTGCTCCCTGAGCATATGTAAGGAGTATCTGCAGATTCCTGTGACTAAAATAAGTACGTAAGATTAATCCTACTGGGGCAGAACAACACAGAAGTAGTAGGTTCTTACACTTTTTTTCCCCCCATTATCAATAAAATAATTCACCTCTGGGTTAGACTGTGAAAATCTATAGAAACATTTGCTATTGGCTTCAAGTCTTCATTGAGCCAAAGTATGTTGGCATCAACAGTGAAATTTCACTGGGATTTTTATGATGGTGCTATCTTGAGGATGTCTTCTCAAAATACATCCTTTGCATTGGTATAGCTTGTAGGTACAAGTAGAAAAATTACTAGTAATGATATTTTTCTACTAAAGAACAAACTTGATCTGACTTCTAGAGCAAGTTTGAAGAACAGGGAACCAGATAAGTTCTTTAATTCTCTTTTTCTGAATCCTCGCATATACTATTCTGAAAGATGCTGGGAGGCAAGGGAGACATGGCCCTCCAAAATTCAACAGGGTCCCTTTTGTGAGGTGTTTTTTTCAGAACAGAACCACCATTGTCCATGCATTTGCCTGTATTGAGCAGCATATAAAGCTTCGCTTATGATAGATGGGAGACTATGTCCATAGTCTATGCAGAAGACTAGGAACAAATTACTTCTAAGGTCTAATTCTGGTTATTCATGAGGGCCTCCCTAAGGTTGTGGGACCTCTGTAAAATTGCAATCGTAGGTTTTTGTTTGAATTTGTAGATATTTGTGCCTATTGTGTATTTACAAAATGATTGCAGGTGTGCATGTAACGTGCATCTATGCACTCAGCAGTTTCTAGATCAATAGCATGCCCCAGGGCTGCGGTCCACAGATATCCAAAAAAGGGGCTTGTTACACCACGCTGCAGCTCCTGTGTCCTTTGCAAGAAGCCAAGCAGCAAAGGTAAGGGGTGAGAGGGTGGCGTGTGTCCAGTCTCATGTTGCCATGAATTCAGGGTGTAGTTGGGGCACTGGCGAGGACCTGGGCTTTAGGAAGCTCTGCTGGAGAAGCACGCTCAGTAGTTTGAATGAGTTCCCTTTCAGACTCCTGTGAGTTAAAACATACTTGAAGAAAATTAAACTTGCTAAAGAACTGAAACTAAAATGCCCAACTTAACAGAAACTTAGTAGTGACAAAACAGCACAAAATATTCCTACATATAGCCAATTTGGGAATAAAGGATGGTAATAACTGCTTGATAAAGGAAGAATAAAGCCTCATGTTTTACTCAGCAGGAGTAAGAAGCCAGGTTTAGAATGGTAGGAGTTACATAAATGTTTAATTATGATGAACAAAATCTTGATACAGTGGTCTCAATAGTGCACTGCTAAGTTTGAGGAGTTATTCTTGAATGCTTACCAAAGTCTGTTATTAAAAGCATTTTTATTTATTTGAAAGACTTAAAAAACCAGAGATACGAGAGGTTTTTATCCAAACTTAAATGAAAACCGCTTGCCTATCTTCAAGAGTTTAGGAAACAAGAAGATATGCAAAAGTGATTATCAGCCCTGCAGCAGCTTGAAAGCTTGTGGAGGAGTTATTGTTGATGCTCTGTGCTTTGTAGGGTCAGGCTTGTATTTTGCCTTCTGAGCTGCAAATTATACAACTGGTGGCAATGGGACAAGGAAATAATTTAAGTAAAAGAAGTCTGGAGCTCTCAGTTTCCTCCAAAGCATCTTAATATGAATGATCCTTAAACAGAAAATTTGAGACCTGAACTTAGAGTGATTGCTGGCAGGAAGAGAAGTACCTGTGGTTGCACAGCAGTGGGCTGATACTTCTGGAGACAGATACGCTGAAATGGCAGCAGAGCTCTTCACAACAGTGGTGGAGCACCTGTGATAGACAATAACCCATGCTGGCTTTTCTAGAAGAGGGTTTCTTACAAAAAAGGCTGATAGTTGGAATTCGGGTCCTGGGAGGTGGGTGTACTGTATTCCTCTGGTCTTGTTTTGTGCAGTTGTGGACACAGTTCATAAAACTTTGGCAGCATTTACTCAGGACTCAAGTATTAGCCTGGCTTTACGTTCAGATCCAAATGTTGCATTCGTCTTTATTTCAAACCAATAAACCTGTATCTGCCTCTTCTGGTCTTTGTCAATTAGAAATATTTTATGCGCATTTTTTTTTTAAATCACGTCTCATTAAGAGGACTCTTCCCTCAGAGTTGTTCATCTATAAGGAGCAGAGTACTCGTGAAGATTTGGGACCTGTTTTGATCTCATTCATAGTGATGTAAATGAGGAGCTATGATGCCAGATTAGCACTAGGAGGTATTAGATATTAACACTTGTGCTACTTTTTTCTGGACACCGTTTTCTGACAAAGTAAGTTTTGATTTAATGATGCTGTTACTTACCACTGTCATCTTTTCTTGATTCGCAGATGGGCTTCTTCCGCCGGAAGTACAAAGAAATTATTGAGGCTGAAAAAAGCAGAAAGGAGAATGAAGATAGTTGGGACTGGGTCCAGAAAAATCAGTGAACTGCCCACCAAAACTAAAGCCCAGTCATGTGACACGCGCTCGCTAGCCTATAGGTCCTGCTCTCTTATCTTCCATATGTGGAAGAAGGAATCTTCTCCAGATTTTTCGGAGACCCTGTTGATGCTGTGTCTTTATCACTCCAACAAACTAGGGAACATATCCTGAGGCAATCACTGCAGCCATGTCGGGTGACTGGAGCGAGTTACACTTCATTTAAGAGCTGAACTTTGAACTTTGGTAACCAAGCTGCAGTGCAGAGCAATATTTATGAATCCAACTATGTGGTATACCCTCAGGGGAAGACTTACCTAAAAATATTTTTTATAAATATAAGCTTTTTATATTATGTCTTTATATTTGTATCAATGTTTTATAGTTTCTATTGAATAGCTATATAGTTCACTCAAGCACTGATATCTGGCTAAATCCTTGGAAATACATATATGTATATATAAATCCTATTGTACTTTTAAACTTCAATGCAAGAGAGAAAAGAGAGATTTGCAGATAAAAGTAGCTGAAATCCTATATGCTTAATTCACAAGGCTTGGTAATGTTGTATATAGACAATTTAATGGCAAGAAGCCAAAGTCTTTTCATTATCTCTTTTTTCTTTTTTTTTTTTAGTTGAATTTGGTGTTTGATTTATAAACTAAACTAAAGTATTACACAGATGTGATGTTCTGCATACAAGTCTAGCCTTTACTGGCCTGAATAGGTGAGAATGAAAATGCTTCCTCAGTGGCGTTGTAGCAAGACTTGTAGCTTGCTTTGCTCACTGAAGGAAGCATCACAGAATGTTTTCCTTTGGGAAGATTTCTCTTGCAGTCTCTAGTGCTTTGATAATGGTCTAGGACTGTACAGTTGAGATACCAGAAGGATATAATTGCCCAACCACTATGGCGTTGACAAATTCCTTGGAAATAAGAAAAAAAAATCAAATGGAGCCATATTAATATTAATGTTAAGAAGGATAGTTTTTAAGCTACTGTTAGTGATTGTGATCTGTTGCTGTCAAAGCAAGTGATAAATTTTTACAAGCTATGAGCATTAGGCCTGCCTTGCGAGTTTTATACACGAGTCATGGGTTTGTTTATATGGTAATTTTAAGAGAGATAAGAGGATGCAAGGATTAAATGTTTGGATCTTTGGATCTTAGATTCTCTGTCTGGGCATTGCTAGTACTGAACATCATCCTTCCTCAAGCATTAAGAAGAAAGTTTAGTCAAGGTGCAGATGTTACTGGATCTCAGATTGTCACTTTGTTCACTGGTAATTCCTTAGCAAATAATATTTTGAATTAGAAGAAACTTCATTGTAATCAATTCAACCATGTTTCTTCAAAAAGCTCTTGGATTTCTGAATAGAAATAGTGGCACTCTGTAAGACTAGGGTTTAGATTCTACTTGTACTTTGCACCTTGTGTAAATAAGAAGTAAATATCATGTTGGTATAAAATCCATGTAAGGGAAAGAAGAGTCGAGCTCTGTGGTAGAAGGTGAAGGAGAAACAGGAATGAATTCTTGCAGGATGTCTCCTTCCATAAGGGTAAGGTAAAAGAACTGTGAGAAGTTTGGAAACTTGAATGCAGAATGCAGAGAACATGCAAGAAATCTGCTTGAGAACAGGCCTTATCCTTTCTCTTCCTTGCCAAATTCATTATAGCTTCAAATTTTAAAAATTAACCATGACCATATTCCTGTTTGCTCCCCCCCCACTCCCCAGCATTAAGTGCCTGCTGTTACTACAGTATTGATCAATATTTATTAACTATGTGCACCTGTTAGATGGAAGATGTTTTTTAAGTGAATGAAGTATATTGATTCATCGTTTGACAAGAAAAGCTATAATATTAGTTTGTTCAGTTATCTTTCTTAAAACTGTCATTGGTGATTTAACAGGCTTCATATAGCAAATGATTATTTAAGCCAGAATCTGAAAAAAACTGCTGAGGCAAGATCCTGTTATGTAGGACTGTAAATTTTTCATCAGAGTGCAAAAAACAAAAGGCTGATGGCCTTTGACTGCACTGTTGTCTTAGAGGCTATTGAATTCATTACAGTATGATATTTCTGACATCAGTTAGTTTTGCTGGTATTTAAACCTAATGTATCTATTTTTGCTGGTTTTGAGAAATAGCGAAGACTGGCAGATAGAAGTTGGACATGAGACTGATTCACAACTATGACTTGAATAAGAAATTGCTTAAAATTCTTACTGAAAAGAAGTCAATTTATTTAGCTGTAAAAATTTTCAGTATCTGCCCTATCTAAAGCTGAACCCATCAGGAAAAAAATAATTTAGGGGACAAGTGAAATTATTTGTGAATTTAGCCAAATTTGAAAGTTTCCATTAAAAAAAGGAGGAAATTCCCTTTGAATAGTTGAAATGCCTTCTTTCCACTTTATAAACAAAAAATTACTTTCAGATCTGCCAAAAATGCTTTATTTCAATTTTTTAAAAAACAAGATTAGGTATTCCATTGAAACATCTTTTTAAATTTTATGAAGAAAAGAGTTAAAAAAGGTAAAATATCCATTTAGCATTTCGTATTGTGTTGGACATTTTTTTGTTTTTGGCTCAAGGCAAAAATTCTTTTTTCTTATTTGGTTAAAGTTAAAAAAAAAAAAAAGTAAATCCTATTTGATAGAGCCCACACTGGACTTCTTTGACATCTGACTTGAATTGTCTACTATTGATCTGCCACAAGTTGTCACGCAGTGAAAAATCTAGTTGTCGGCCTGATTACTGACATATTCTTGAAATAATCCATAAATTCTTAGTGTCATCACTGTTAGGTACTCAATAGTTCTGTTGTCATACATGCTTTCTTTTTAGATGTATACTCCTCAGATTTTTTTTTTTTTTCCCAAATTCCGTTATGGCTCTTATATGGTTCCAGTCAGAATAGTAAGATTTGACAACAAAATGTACCAGTACTTAGTAATAAAATCCTGTAGATGCACCTTTCCACTTCTTAAAAAGGAACCAAACACAAACCCCCACTAATATCAGTTGGTTGCAATGAATTTCTAACCCAAAAATCTTATGAAAACCTAGTATACATCAAGAACGCGTAGAAAATAGCTGTGCTATTTTGCTATATGGTGTTTGGGTTTGTTTGTTTTTAAGAAATTTAATAAATGTATCAAAATCTGGAGACGTGGTTACTTTGGAAATTGCTTCTAGGGCTCTGGAAGTTGCTGTCTGTCAGCTGCATGTTAGTTCCTTTGTGAAGTAACTGCTGCTTGCACAGCAGAGCTTGGGGGAGTCGTTGTACTGGTTTTCTCCAGTTAATCCATTTTGGGACAAAGTCATCACTTGTCTTGGACAATTTCATTGAAAGGTTTGCTAAATTGGCATGGCTTTTTTTTTTTTTTTTTTCAGCAAGCTCACTTCGCACAGGCTCTGAGCTATGCAGGTGGAAGTTTAGAAGTGGGGCAGTAACATTTTCAAATGCATCATCTGACACCTGAGAGATCTTTTAAGCCCTGAAGCTTGCAATGTGCAGGGTGTCTTCCTATGGGTAGCACTCTTGTTGGTTTTAGGGTAGGAAGAAAACAATCTCAGAAAAATAAGACCAGGAAGAAAGGGGGTTGGGGGGAATTAAGGAAAAATTTGCTTAATGCAGAGCCCATGCTGTTGCAAACCCATTGAATTTCCATCTTGAATTCAAGAAGATTACAGTCATTTCAGAGTTTTGGTAGCCCACAGCTCAGGGATGAATTTCACTTCCCAAGAGCCACCTTTCACAGTATATTTTGTGACCATTTCATTTGAAAACCAAGGGTCTGCTCCTGGAGATGAATTTCCATGAGTTCACCCCAAGCAACAGCAGGGCTAGTGTGCTCTGAGGCTGTCACTAGTATGCTCTGGTAATTGGCCATTGTAGCTACCAAAAATACTAGCAATGTTTTTCTAAATAAACATAGTTTTCAATTTGTTCAATTACAATGAAGTCAACAAACTGGAGAAAATACTGGAGTAACCTCTGAATTGAAGTCATCTCACATCTCGCTTGGATTGTCTGTGAGAAAAACAGTACTTTATGTGAACCCCAAGCCTGTAGACCACCTAAGTAATCGTTTCATCTCAAAGTGGCAAAGCCTTTTGCAATGCCAAGTGTTCCAGTGAGGACAACCCTCTCTACCTTGATACACAAATGGGAAAGACCCTACATACAAGTCAGTGATGTGCAAGTAACTTGGCTTGCTGAAGGCAACAGTTGTGTAAAGATTGTGTTTGGCAATATTTAGTGTCGACTTTCTTGAATGTCTTCTGTTTATGGGCACATTTTGGAGTCTTGCACAGGTTTCAAGCGTAGTATCCGTGTGGCGTGGGAATATATAATGTTGTTTCACTAAAGGATTAAGGGAGTCATGGAACTTACTTCTACCTTTGTCCAAGTTCATCCACTTGCTAGGGTTTCTTGGATATAATGAAAGTAGAATTTGGTTCATTTAGTGTACGTTGATTAAACTGGCATGAAGACTATAATTGCTTTTGGAGCATGGTTTGCATACGTAGTAGGGTACCCATACCGTTGTCACTCCTTTTTCTTAGAATGTCACTCCTTATGTATTGTGAAATTGTATGTTTCTTTTTTGTGAACTTGTGGTTGGAAGAATGTGTTCACTCTTATTGAAGTCACCTGTATTTAGAAGCTCGTGTTCACCTGTATTCTAATTCACTTGCACTGTTTTGGAAATGTCAGGTTTACAAAAATACAACTTTTTGGAATAAAAAGTGGCTGCAAAATTATCCTAATAGCATCACTTTGTCACTTATTGTCCTTGTCTGGATCAAGTATTTTTGCATTAATAAGGTGAGACATTTTCTCATGCATATTTGAATTAAACGGTATGTGCATGTGTTTTTCTTTGTGTAGATAATGGACATCTTTTATCCTAATTCTATGACACATATAAAATCAAGGTATTTGGAGACTAAAAGTATAACTAGCTTGACTACTGTACTGTAGAACTATGCAGATAATAGAAAAGGGAATTATTTATATGTCAACAGTATTGCTGGATCCACAACAAAACCAAAAAAACATGTGGTGCTGATACTGCCTTATGATAAGAGTGTTAACCTCTGTAAGTTGAGTTCTGTTTCAATCTGTATGGATTTGGATGAAAGTCAAATTATTCAGCTTCACATATTTTTTTCTGCAAGGATTTATATTCCGTGAGTAGCTGAATAATACATTTCAAAGATTTTGTTTGACTCCATACATCCCCATGCTTGCTTTGTCAAAGGTAGTAGAAGCTGGATGGAAGCAGTGAAAAAACAAACAAACAATAAAGGATTGATTTCTATGGCTGTGATTTTGTATTTCTAATACCCATTAGTGGCCACATGAAAGTTTTCTCGTCATTTTGAGGACGGGTGAAACCTCTGTGGTGAAATATGAATTGACTTAAATTTTCGTTCTAAAACAAAAAAAATGAGCCTGAAATTTCAGGCTCTGCCTTTCCTCATCTTCAGCTCCGTTCTCTGCTTTTGGTGAAGACCCTGTGTGTAAATGTTTAAATGTTCTCCAGCCATACAGAAACAGCCTGTTTCCTCTGTGTTAGGCTGTCAGCTAAATACCTAAGCAGAGGCTGGGCAGAGTTGGAATCTAACCTGTGACACAGAGCACATTTGTCCTGGTGGAAGACCAGAGCTTTATGTACCACAAAGCCAAAGGCGTTAGGAGAGCTCCAAGTAGATGTGGGTCCTGGCATGTAGGTAGCGCCCTTCAAAGTAAAAACAAATGTTCTCAGTCAGGAAAGCTCTCTTCAGGGGAAAGAAAACATCATTGGGCAAAAGTGGTAGGAGGATACTGCTGCAGGGAGGAATGCAATGCATAGTTTGCTTTTGGAGATTAGTGGAAGCTTTAGCGCGGAAGCAGCTAAAATCATAACCAGAAGCTTTTAGATGTACTAATACCTTTTTGTTATCGTGTGAGCCTGTGTATGTGTGTATGGAAGCAGGAGGTGGCTGTCCCCACTGTGGAGGGAAGACTCATGAGCTCACCCTGCCCTTGGTAGGGCTTGCTCACCTTTTTTCTTTTTAATCAGCAGAGAACAGCAGTCTGTACATTGCAGAATTCGGTGTATTACCTTCACCCCTAAGTGGCTTTTAAGAACCTCTTAGGACTTCTATTACAGAGTGGCTTTGTTTCAGAAAACAAATCCAAAACCTTTTGCAGATTTCTTTCTTCTATTTTTGTGAAGAAGGGAAGAACCAGATCCATAGTAGATCAAAATTCAAGAACAGGAAGACGTTCTTTTACCGCCAAAAAAACCCCTGCCCATTTGTTAGCATGCTGCTCAGCCTGGCTCATGTGTAGGACTGGAGCTGGTCTGACATTTTGGCTTCCTATACTGACCATTGGCCTGCTCTTAGGATTGGACATAACGGGAGCTCCTGTGCTAGACCTTTTCTTTCCATTTAGTGGTGAAGTACCCCATGAGAAAGAGGTAAGTGAATTTTTCCACATGCCTTTTGTGTCTAGTGGGGTGAATACTGACCTGAGTGGTTCTAGGTAAGATGATGTTTTGATTTGATTAAAATTTTGAGTGCCCGTAACACACTAGATGTTGAATGCCAGAATGTCTGAGGAGAATCTCGTGGGAGTCATTAAAGATGCAAAGTAGATCTTCTGATCCTCTGGCCCCAGTTGGCTTGCTACCAGATTTAAAGCACAACAAAACCAGCTATTTTTTGAAGAGTCAGATTAACAAATGGATTTAAAGTCATATGACTACTCACTCCTGCCCATCCAGGGTTTAAATGTTTTAAATGGCTGTAAATGGAGATTTTGTTTGCAAGTGGTTTTCACAGAAGTAAAGTATGGTAGTGGGGAAATGAATCATCTTAACAAAAGAGCAATGGAAATTAGTTTTTCATGTCTTAGCCATGCTATAATTTCCTGTGAATGTCTGAAAGGATTAATTCATGGATTTCCAGTTCGTTTCTTCTTTGCTTTTGATGTAGTTAGTGTCATTTTAATGCCTGAACTTGTAGATGTGCAATGTTTTGGTAAGTTAACCAGAAGTTCAACAGCTGTAAAGAATCTGAAATTAATGAAGTAGTAACCCTGAGCAAAGATTTCCCTGCTGCAGACATGTATTTAGATATGATGTATTGACTTGTGTGAAATTATTCTAGATTTATACTAACACGAGAGAGAAGGGACTCAAACGGCCTCCCTTGAAGCTGAAGGACACACATCATGAGACAAGCTTTGCACTAATCTGTGTAAGTGGTAATGTACAGTAATTTCTGTCATTTAAACAGTATTCCTCTGGGATCGCTAGCTGAGAGCTGTGTAATTCAATCCTAATGATGCTGTTCTGTGCTATGTTAGTTATAGAATCATCATAGAATAGTTTGGGTTGGAAGGGACCTTCAAAGGTAATCAATTCCACCCCCCCTGCAATGAGCAGGGACATCTTCAACTGGATCAGGTTGCTCAGAGCCCCGTCCATCCTGGCCTGGAAGGTCTCCAGGGATGGGGCATCTACCATTGCTCAGGGCAACCTGGGCCAATATTTTACCGCCTTCATTGTCAAAAATTTCTTCCTCATGTCTAGCCTGAATCTCCACTCTTTTAGTTTAAAACCATTACCCCTTGTCCTATCACAACAGGCCCTGCTAAAAAGTTTGTCCCCATCTTTCTTATAGGCTCCTTTAAGTATTGAAAGGTCACAATAAGGTCTCCCCAGAGCCTTCTCTTCTCCAGGCTGAACAACCCCAACTCTCTCAGCCTGTCCTCACAGCAGAGCTGTTCCAGCCCTCTGATCATCTTGGTGGCCTCCTCTGGCCCCTCTCCAACAGGTCTATGTCTTTCCTGTGCTGAGGGTTCCAGAGCTGGACACAGGACTCCAGTTCGTTCCTCACCAGAGCAGAGCAGAGGGACAGAATCACCTCCCTCGACCTGCTGGCCACGCTCCTTTTGATGCAGCCCAAGATACGATTGGCCTTCTGGGCTGTGAGTGCACATTGCTGGCTCATGTCCAATCTTCTACCCACCAGTACCCTCACGTCCTTCTCTGCAGGGCTGCTCTCAATCCCTTCATCCCCCAGCCTGTATAGATACTGGGGGTTGGCCTGACTCAGGTGAAGGAGTCCTGAGCGTCCAATAGACAGAACGGACCATGGTGCTGCCAGCCCTGTGGCTCCAACTGCACATCCACCGGGTCCCCTGTTACAGGTGGATGGAATGCACCTCACTCAAAAGAGAGAAGCAGAAATATATTTTATCGAGGTAGAATAGTAATTTAACAGAGTTCAATGAATTGGATGGAATTTAATGAAGTTTGACAAGGTTCAACACATTTGATGGCAAGGTCCACCTTATTAATTACTGCATGGAGGAAATATACAGAGAAGAACTGAGTTAGCCTTGAATTGGAATGTTTCACACAGAGACCAGAGATCCAAAGGGTAAGAGAAACACTCCAGTTGAGTCACAAGGTTCAGAATGGCTCTCCTTGCTTTCTAAACTCCTTATGGAGCATAGGTGTGGCTAGGTCCAGTTGTAGTCCCAGAATTCGTCAACAGTTCATATTATGTATTTTGCTGTGTTGATTTTTAGGAGAATGACACAAAATAGGAAGCTGGCAATAATGTGATTGCCTAGTAAGATATCAGAATACCCGCTCAGTATTAAATTAGTGAAGTCTATATACAGGGTTGGACAGAAAATGATAGAAATGGGATAAACACTTTTCGCCATTTTAATTTTCAGGCTGGGGGATGAGAAACTGCACCTAATAGGGTAAGAAAATACAAGTTTTTTTGGTGAGATTCCCAAAAGTCAACATCAAGGTAGTGTGTCGCCCTGTTTCTTAGCTCCAGGCTTTGTCCGTGACATGGCTTAATAAAAGGAGAGACCCATACTTCATTGTGACCAGGTGGCACATGTCACCCTACAATAACCTTGTCTCATACTTTGCTGCCTGCCTAGCTGTGCTTTTCCCTCTCTCTCCCATCCTACGGTCACTACCAACTTTTTCACCCGGCCTCTTCTTAAGTTTCTCCTCTGCTTCATAGCTGTTACTACCCTTTTCTCTCAATTTGTCGGTATAAGAGGGCTAACTTAAATTTAAGTGATTGTTCCCAACTTATGCTTAGTTTGCGTAGAATCATAGATATGTCACTTTTGTTTCAGACCCAAAGAAAGATTTGTCCTTCTGAAAACTTGCCAGTTTTTCCAACTGCATCAATAGTTATGAGCCTGTGGGAGGCTGTGGAAGTGTACCGTATCAAAACTCTAATGAATGTGAAGTTTGAGGTAGGATGGATGGATGGATAGATAGATAGATGTGTGATCAATAGCTAGATACATGTGTCTATGACTGGAAATTGTTTTGGATGTGGACAAACCACACAAAAAAACCAAGCCTGCCAAAGCCTCAGCCCTTCAGAATAATGTAAACATTTTGTTTGGAAATTCTGAAATGCAATTAGGAGCATGGGATTGGAAGGTCCTCAAGTCTAGTCTCCTATTTTTGTTGGCAACTAATCCATATATTCCCTTTCCTGAACTAACCGAACAAGGTCCAGTAGAACAAGTTAAATTTATTTTCCTTATTATTTTTGCTAAAAGACTATTCTAGCACCTCATTCTGATGGTGCTGTTAATGGTCATTTTCGTCTCAGTTTCTTCTCTTGCCAACAAAGTCTTTTAATTTAAATAGTTTCCTTCCTTCTTGTTCTGAGTTGAACTTTCTTGAATATGGGTGGCCTGAAGAAGACACTGTTTTCCAGGTGAGGTATCAAATTAGTTGTTCAATGCCTTGTACATCGCCTGTACGTAAGACTGGATCTCCTGGCTCCATGAAAGTTACCAGCTCTCTATGAGATGTTTTGAATGACTAGGGACATCATTGAAAACTCTAGCACAAATGACCTTTCTCAAGAGCTTTTCATCAACGATTTTGTGGAGTTGGGAACCCAAATATCATATGCGCCCCTGGAGAAGGTAGCTACAAGCAGAAGAGAACAATCCCATGGCTATGTCTGAAGCTAAAGATCTTTGGACCACAATGCCTTCATGCTAGGTGAGCTGGAAGAGAATCAGACAACTTCTCCCTGGGAGGCTTTGGCTGTATTTTGACAGAAATTAACTGAAACTGATATATAAATGCATAAAGCAATTAGACTGCAGTGAGTATTTTCATCAGAAAATTCCCAGCTACTACTGACTATGTTCTAGGTGACCAAAACACCCACTGGTCTTATTTATGTTTGGAGTAATTCCTAAGCTATCATGCACTTAAAGCACCATTAATTATTGTCTAATTACTTTCAGCAATGTTGCATGGGCAGAAAAAAAGCCCTGTGAGATGGCAAAGTTGTCAATTATAGCTGATAATTAAAGGGCATGTTTTATTTAACACGATAAATATCTTCCCAGATGTTGAGTATCTGAAAGTTCATAACTACACAGGTATTTGGTACTGCATGTGCCAGAGTTACCTTCAGTAGGTACTCATTTAAGATGATTCTTTTTTTTTTTTGTCCAATAGAGTTTGAACTGGAATATAAGCACATTGCTCATTGAATAGTCTGCTTCTCTGTATCTCTCTGCTAGCCTAATATACCTTAGTATGCATTGGAAATGACATTTTAATTGATTTCTTTGGTTAATTTTCTGACTAGAATAGCTGTCATGTACTTCTCAGTGCTATCACAGCATACAGAGAACTTAGTCCTTTAACAGAGTGATAAAATCTTAGCAGTGTTTTTAAAAAGCATTACTTATTTTTGTGAAAGATAACAAAAGCTGTCATATACTATGAAAGGGACATTGTTAGTTATTAGACATTTCTGTTTTGACTGATCTTTTCTTCAAGAAAATGAGAAATAAATGGGGCAAATGTAAAGCCTGCTATGTTCTAAGGAAAAAATTATGTAAGCTAAGTGCCATGAAAGAATGTGCAGTTATTTCTTTTGGTCTTAATTTCTTTCACTAGTTAACTCTTGATGTTTCTGGGAGAGTAGCACTGAGTTTAGGCTAAGGCTCTCAGAAATTGCTCAAGTACTATTCATTAACTCAGTTGGACTTGATGATCATTGTAGGTTCCTTCCAACCTAACTACTCAATTTTGTTCTAGTTCAATGATTTTTCAATTAACTAAGACCTACATGACTCTGATTTAAATAGAGCTTTGCATTTATATAATTCTTATATTTCTAGCTTTGAATTTTTTAGAGGTTATTTCCATAACAACTGGTATGGAGAGTCTAGATGGATTAAGCTGCTTTTATAATGGTACAGAATCCTACTGCTGCCACGAAGAAACGGTGCATGCACCTTTACACTGGCAAAACACGTCCACGCTCGGTGGTCAGGGTGTGTTTACGTAAGTTGGGGCAGTTCTGCGATATGGACAATACACAGCAAAATGCTCAGACATTACCCTATTGATTTTGCTTTCGATGTGGAACCAGTTGACATGTAAAAGTGAAATCCACTAATGAATATTAAAAGAAAACTGACCACCTCTGGCTCAGGAAATCCCAGTGATTTCTGCACTGGAGGCAGGATGAGTGTACCAGGGAAATGGCAATCCCTGCTCTTTTCTTCGTGTCTGACCCCAGGCAGTGCTGGTGACAGGATGCTGGGCAAAACGGGCCTTAGGTCTGGTGCAGAGCAGGGATTTGTACCTGCTCATGGCTTTCAGCTGGCCTCCGTCAGCAAGGCAGAAAATTCTTCAGATGATCTACTGCACTAAGAGATTGCCTCTGGCTTCCTAAGGCAACTCTTTTTGTTTTGTTTTGGTGTTTGTAATAATAATTAAAAAATTCCCATATAGGTAGAAAAAAGCATCCCCATTTCCATGTAAGTCAGATGTCATCTGCCTTAGAATAATAGAACATAATAACAGAGAATAAGGAAGACTGAGGAGACCGGTTTGGAGGTTTTTTTAACCTTGATTTTTTTGTCTTTCCTTTTGCAGATGGAGAGTGGATTGTTCCAGTAGCTCTTTTGCCTTCACAAAAAAAAATGACTTCTGAAGAAAATTACTATTTCAGACTAAACCTATGAGAATCTGCCAATATCAAATATCGCAAGTATCCAACACCAAGTACTCCAAAGATCCAACTTACTAACATGTTTTCGAGTCATCTCAAGCCTCACCGAAATGATACCTAATCACTTTGGTTTTTACTGTCATTTAAAGTTTTTGCTCCTTCTGGCATAGTTCTTTATAATTTGTTTTACTGTCTTGCATTCTCCCATCATAGAGTCGGTACCTTCCCTCTGCTACCGTGAACATATGTTACTGCAGCAAAACATTTCAGGTTGTTCCCAGAGGAAAATTGTCCTTCAAATGCAGATCAACAATAATAATAACAACAATGAAATGAATTCTACTTTGCTTAGCTCATCTTAAAATCTAAAATGGTACTGAAGGCTAGTCAGGAACATGGCTGAAAATTAAAAGTGTCCACCTAAAGAACAGAAAAGAACTGTAATTTGAGTTTGAAAATACCAGGTGATGACTGCTTCCATGGCTTCGTGTTGTAGCAATCACATATCATGAAGTGTTAATAAATGTTTATGTTTGTTGGTTTGGTTTTTTCCCCCCAGCAGAGACATAGCACTTTGAGAACTGGCAGAATGAAAGCTTGGAAGGACCAAGTCCTCTCTCTGGGGAGCAGGTAGGCCCTCAAAGCACCACCAGCATTGTGACGACTGTTGCCATAACAAGCATTTGAATACTGAAATAACAAGAGATCCTGTGGGAATGTGAATCTGGATCCTAATTTTTACCTGTGAGTAAAATTTCAACGGGACTGTCAATGGTAACATGGGAGTGAGTGTGCTGTTTAGCAGAGTCATTTTTAGTCCTTGAGCCTGTTATAGCAGACAACCACCTGACTTTGCCAAATAATGAGTCTATGCCCTGCTCTAGCAGTGGTGTGCTATAGTAGTCTTAAAACTGTAGGCTAGGTTAAGAAAATATGGGTCATATCTCCTAACATAATACTCTCCTCATTTGTCCTGAATTTAAATCACTAGTGTATTCAAAGCCACCTTGGATAATTAGCATAATCTCCTTAAATTGCTTTTCTCTCATGCTGCCTACAATAATACCACAACAGCATCCTGCTGTGTCACTTACTGTAATGCCCTGAGTCTGTTTCATCTCCTTGCTCTGCTTTTCTGTATCCGTTCATTTCATCAACCTGGTGTCTGGGATTGTAGAAACTGCCAAATTGGTGGGGTGTGGATTTTTTTTTTTTCCATTATTTGACATGTCCTCACGTCAGTCTGTAACTTCAAACACTCTATTATGGATACAGCAAACCTCAGACTACTTGAAACCTGGATAGACCTTGAATCCTAGACAGGACAAAAAAAAAAAAAGTTCAAACATTTGGTTGTTAAAAAACCATATTGTTTAGTTTAGGTGCTTTCATTTCTTTATGGCAAGCACTTCCAGCACAGCCACAGCAGAGGTAATTGGAGCAGCTGAGTGAATGTAAATCTGAGGAGGATTAAGCCCACTGTCTATAAAGCTTGTGTAGCTCTTGAGCAATCCAGCAGTGATCAATTCATTATCATGACAAGGTGCCTGCCAAAGAAAACCTACAGGCTATTGAAGGCAAGATGACTGTAAAATTAGAGATCAGCCCAACTCTAATGTTCACTAATGGATGTGAACATTAGCCTTGCAGCTTTAGCCAACTGTGCTGAAAGAGACTCTGGTGACATTTTTGGAGAAAGTGCAGCAGGGATTGAAGATTTTCTTTTTCACAATTTAACATATTGATTTATTTTTTATTGGGAGTTAAATTGGCTGAGGAAAGAAAGAAGTTGGAAAGGATACTGGAAGTGGAAAGGAATGAAGATTGCCCACGGCTTGTCTTAAATATTCCTTTCCTAGATTTTTTCAATATTCAGCAACAGAATTTCTGAGTGAACATTTTCTCCCCACAAAACTTTATTTGTCTGCTTTACAGTCCAGTGCTAGTTCTGTCAAGCACTACATGCCAAACGAAACATTGGAGGTAAAACTGACACCATCTAAATTCAAAAAAAGCCAAATTTACGTGTACACAGAGCTACTCGCTGCTAGTGAGAAGGTCTTGAACAATAAGTAGAAAACTCAATTAATTTCTGCTGTCTTGACTGCTTTATTGTTAAATAGCTGTGGTGACCTCTTAAAGAAATTATTATTTTTGCAGTCCTTAGGAAGCAAATGACCTCTGCACAACAAGTATAAGAACAAGTGACTTGAAAGATAGCTTGATGTGTAAGCAGTGGTCTAATTTCCCTATTAGATTCAGCATCACATCAAGAAAGTTACTCCTCTTTGATTAATATTTTGTTGCAGAAATTACACAGAAACAAAACCTAATTGCACTCCTTTTTTCAGCTATGCTGTGTTCATTATTCTGACTGATCTCCTTTTACACTGTTAACAATCCACAAGCACCCCCAGGATTACTTCTTTTTAGTTTTTTTATACACTACTTTATCGTGTTAACTTGTAACAGGCTCCATTATATTAAGTAGAACTAGAAGTTACATGCAAAAGTCTGGTCAGGACTTCTTCACTGACAGCCACTGGGATTTTGGGTCGGTTACACATTTCGGGCATTTATTGTCTTTGCGTCAACTTTAAAAAGCACATTAAGAGAAACCCAGGGTTGTTGAAAAGCTGTCTTTTTACTGGATTTTGTGAAGCCCTTAAACAGAAATTTCTGTTAAGCGTGCCAGGCATCTGTGCGGTCACATACTGCCGCAGAATATTTTCTACCTTCTCCATAGCAGTTCCGTGTGAGTTCTCTATGGAGCCACATGGGACCCACTGCTCCCCTGTCTGCAGCTTGCCTGGCGATGCTGCCCAAGGCAATTCCCCACGGCTGTGGCCCAGGGACCACTGGCCGTGCTGCCATGCAAAGCCCAGGGTGAAATCTGGATCAGCCTGAGTGATTCGCAGTGTGCTCATCCCAAATATATGCCTGGAAATTGAGTTTTTGGGAATATGAGGCTCATGCAGGGACCCAGGAGAAACAGCAAGCGATAGGATGAGGGGAAATGGCCTCAAATTGCACCAGAGGAGGTTTAGGTTTGATATTAGGAATAATTTTTTCATGGAAAAGGTTGTCAGACATTGGCACAAGCTGCCCGGGGAAGAGGTTGAGTCACCATCCCTGGAGGTGTTTAAAAGATATATAGATGAGGCTGACATGGTTTAGTGGTAGACCTGGCAGTGCTAGCTTAGTGGTTGGACTTGATTATCTTCAAGGTCTTTTCCAACCTGAACGATTCTGTGATTCTATGCTGATTCCTGTGGAGTACCTAGCCTTAAGAGACCCGCTTTAATTCGCTGAGGAGTTGAAGGCAACACAGGCATGTGTAGGAGGCCAGCAAGTGAGTTGCACCCTAAGGGCTGGAGGGAGAAAGAAGTCAGAGAAGAGCTCAGCATAATTTAGGTCATTGGCTAAACTGCCCCCAATGCAGTTTATTTTTAAAAGCAGTGCTAGGCAAGAAAATTTTGTCTGATAGCTATACGGTCCATGTCTTGGAGGGGGTGCAACTGAGACATACTTCTTAATGCTAAATGACTCTTGCCCCAGTGCCGACTGAAACAGAAGATACCAGAACACTCCCCAGCTGTATGTTGTGTTTTCACACAGAGACATTTCCATACTCCTACTTTCTCCATGTTTGTTATTCTACATCTCTTTTTCTCAAATAATATTGCAATTGCTCCAACAACAAAATCCTGAATAAAATAACAGGAAACCGAGGTAAGAGGAGGGCTCGCCCCTTTCCTTGAGAAATTTTGCTAGAAACCATAAATGATTCACATAATGGAGGCAAGATCCCACGTCTATCATAAGCTGCTCAGCTTTACCCAGTTATCACTGAATTGATGGATGCCCATTACTTTGGCAGAAGGGTGGGGAAAAAAGCAAATCCTACATTTGGTAGCAAAAAGCAGAAAATGCTTGTGTTGAAAAGCAGTCAAAAGCTGAGAAAGAGCAACGAAAGGCCAATGCGCTATCCTTACATAGCAGCGTGAAGAAAAGCTCAGTACTATGGTACCAAAGCTACTTCCAGGACTCAAGCTTAAATTAGTCCCCTGTGCTCCCCCATTAAAGAGCTGCCATTCTGCATGTTTTAGGGTGAAATCCTGTCCCTTTAAGCTCACTGCTATTCTTTATTGTTGATTTTGGTGGGAGCAGGGGCTTAACCTAAATATTTTATGGTACCATCACATAGCATAACATCTCACAATTCTTGGGGGAAAAAAATCAGATATTCATTTGTGATGCCATGTGGCAAAGGATACGTCCATATGGCCATGTTCACAGCAATCAAACAGATAATGCCACTGAATTCAGTAGGCACCATCGCGGCACAGCCCTGCGGAGGCTGAAAGAGAAGAAAAAAATTAAAAAATCATTGATTCAAATGAGGCCAAGATTTCACCTCATGTTTTTAGTGTAGCAAATGTTATTGCAAGCCCACACAGAGCCAGCGTGAAGTGCAAATTACCACAGGAATTTGTCATATTCATTACCAACCTAGCATCATTAGTTTGTATGAGTGTAGGCAATTAGAAGAGAGGTTTCAGTTTCTTTCTTTGAAAATGTGAATTTTATTAACAAAATGACAAGCTTTCTTTCAATGAAAGCAAGTCATATGCTGCAGGAAGAGTCATAAATTTGAGGAAAGAGCTGAGAGCCAATGTTTAACGAAGGCAGCATCGCTCCACAGACTAGAAAACAGGCAATAACTCAATTCCTCATGTACATGGGAATCAAGTAGAAGGAAAGTAACCATGGCTGAGCAAATTTCATTTGCAAAGACAGATTTAAAGCTACTGAAGAAAGAGTAAAGATACTCAGGGGACATCAGTGGACCTTGTTGTCAGATGCTGTGCCTAGACTTGGTTATTTTCCATTGATTTTTTTTTTTTAAGTGATCCTCCCGTATTTGATAACCCCTGTATGTGAAGCAAAGCTGCACTACTTATTGTGGGCATTAATATTTCTCCCAGTGAATGAACATAGCTGATGAAGACGCCTCCCTTTCCTCTCACAGGATTTGGTCCCACCCTGGCACACTGCTATTAGCTCGAGTCTGGTTCCATCTGATTTTTTTGAATTATCAGTGGGAGAAGAGGAAAAGTATAATAGCAGTTTCATTCATGGATGTATGACCATTATGTATGTTTGAAAAAGCTATATGCAGACAAAACAAACAAACAAGAACAGAAAAAACCCTAACAAACAAAAAACAACAAAAACCCAAAACAAAAAAGCACCAACCGAAAAAAACCAAGAACAACCCAACCCGATTTGCAATCTGGTGTAACTTCCTTGCACTGCTCGGGTCTCGTCACCGCACAGGATTAACGGGAGCCGTCAATGCGGGTAATCCTATTCTAGAGCGACCTCTCGTGTTTTGTTGGTTAACTTCTGTTTGTATTATTTGTTTCTTTTACCTGTTAATAGTTTCCAGCAGGGTTATGAAAATATCATCAAATGTATTTGGATGCTGGTTTTGCTCTGTGCAGCAAGCTCAGTTACACTCCCTGCCTCATGCTTGTTGCTTAGTCAATGCGCTGCATTGCACTGACTCCCTTTTTTTTTTTTCTGAAATGATCCCAACAGCACTAGCAAGAGGATTTCCCCCCTCTTTTAAATTAATTTTCATGTATATTCACTTCTGTTCGGAGTCTTCACCTTTCAGTGAAATGACCAGATGTCTCAGAAAGCCTGGAGCAATGTTGGCATCAGGAGACTTCGCCCCCATCCTGAGTGACTGCAGACTGAGATGCCAATATGTTCTGGTTTGTAATGGATGATTGATTTGCAAGACTGTTTTGCTCTGATTCTCCCTTGCTTAAAGAAGCATTGGGCTTTTTTCTTTTTTCTTTTCTTTCCTTTTTTTTTTAATACCAAGCAGTATTTCTCGTCTGCAGTCTCGTGTCCAATAAATCCAATCGTATTACTATTCTAACTAGCTGCTTTTTTTTTTTCCCCCTTCTTCCTGCAAAGGGGGTTCAGATTATTTGAATCTTTAATAGCAGCAAAATTAAATTGGGGAAACAATCAGCTCAGTAACTTAAATACCTTCGAATGTACAAGGACCTTCCATGGTGAAGGAGGTGGAAGCCCCAGCACCTTGGTAGCTATGGGGACAGATCGCCGCGCTCTCTGTTTTTTCCTTTGGCCTGCTGTGCACTTCTTTCTGCTTCTCTCATCTCACACGTTGGATCGAAAAGTCTAACGTCCAGACTTCTTAAGGCTTTGTGAGTTGTGTCATCAGGCACCATCAACGACCCTGTGGTGAGTCGCCTCAGGTTCTTCCAAGGTGTGAAGACGTGCAGCCACGCTCCACCTGTGCTAGCATGAGAAAGTCCTCTGTATCCAGCGAAAAGACCAGAAAATGGTTTCTCTGTGTGTAACCCTTCTACCTATGAATGTTCACCTCTGAAATACCAGTACAGCCCAGGCCACCTCTGGGGAGGAAACTGGGAATAGCCAGAAAGTCAGAGTTCAGACCTTAGTGGCAGCTGGTGTAAGACTGGAAGTGGGATTTAGAAGTTACAACCTCCAGTTTATAGTCCCTTGTCTTTTCCCTGAGAATAGGAGTACAGCTTGGTTGAACAATAGTAAAATAACTGATTTAATGCATTGCAGTTCCCCAGAGCTTTTTAATGCATGCTGCAAATTAATTACACAACTTTTACAACTAACAGGGACTGAGCTTTTAATTCCTTATGTGGTGGAGAGTGTGCTATAACATAACCTGCCAACATACATGTTACTCTGCCTTACAGACTTGCCATGCTGGTCTGGTAAGAGAAAGGACCCTCCAAGTAAGTGAGTAATCAGATTCTTAATGTTTTAAAGCAGGAATGGGCTCTCACAGAGCAGCACTCATAAATGATCTGCTTTTAGGAGCCATGGACTGTTGTTCTATTTTTAAAAACTCCAATATTATTTTTCTTGCAGTACTGTGGCTGGAGCTCCTTTGGGTTGTAATAAAGGCAGGCACCCATGGCACCATTCACTCAGTAACGTGAGTGTGAGTTTTACCACTGCATTCAATAGACAGAGGGTCTGACTCTAGATTTTGTGGGGTTTTTGTTGGTGATGGGGGTTTTTTGTTTGTTTGGGTTTTGTTGTTGTTGTTTGTTTTTTTCTCCACCGAGACCACGTTATCACTCAGTTCATTACATTGTGTTTTCTGAGAAGCAACCTTTTCCTGTCAGTTACTTATTCACAGTTTCAAATATCTGGATGCACTGGGGAGTTCCTCATGGAGGATTTTTGGATGAGCCTCAAAATTAATCCCCAGGAGACTCCTTTTGTGTAGAAGAAAAAACACTTTTTCATCCAGAGCCGGGGGCGAGGGGGGATCCTGCAGATGTACCGCTTACCCCTAGAGGTCACTGCGACCCAGGGATTTCAGCGGGTCCCTCCCTGGCGCCCGGCCGGGCTGGTGCGGGAGAGCAACGGGGTGTCCTGGGGGCCTGGGCCGGCTGGGGGGTCTGCAGGAGGTTCAGAACCCTCACAAAGAGCCTTTCCCCCCGCCTCTTTCTTTTTCCTCTTGCCATTTCTCCTTGAGTTTTGAGCTTTACCACTAGGAATCAGCCAGTAGAGTCAGCTTTGTTCGATTGAAATTATCCTTGTTATTTTCTTTTTTTCTTTTTTCTTTTTTTCTTTTTTCTTTTTTTCTTTTTTCTTTTTCTCTTTTTTCTTTTTCTCTTTTTTCTTTTTCTCTTTTTCTTTTTCTCTTTTTCTTTTTCTTTTTTTTTCATTTCCCTTTTCCCTTCCCTTTTCCCTTTCCCTTTCCCTTTCCCTTTCCCTTTTCCCTTTTCCCTTTTCCCTTTTCCCTTTTCCCTTTTCCCTTTTCCCTTTTCCCTTTTCCCTTTTCCCTTTTCCCTTTCCCCTTTTCCCTTTTCCCTTTCCCTTTCCCTTTTCCTTTTTTCCCCCCCATTTTATTTTGTTTTCTTTGTTTGCACTTGGGAAAAAAATGAAGTATAACTATGGGCAATTTGTTGTTAATTTTTTTAAATTCAGGAAAGAATTCACCTTTACCAGATGAAGAAGATGCCTTCTGGGTTCTTGAGTACAAAATCTTCAGAGGAGTGAATTTTACTGTGCTGCACGATTTTGACTGCATCTGATTTAGATTTCTGGCACAATTTACCAGTGTCTCCCATTTTGTAAGCATATGATTTGAGATTTTTTTTTTTTTTTAGTTAACTCTCCGATTTCAATGCAGATTGCTAGTAGCTCAGAGGCTCAGTATTATACAGGTTCAAACGCTTCACGCTACTTTCTCAAGGATTTGGTACAAAGACTTCTTCACACTTTAGATTTACTTTACCTTTTAGAACAAGTCAAGGTTAGCTGGAGCTACGCTGTTGGTAGCATTCTAATGAGCTACAGGCTAGTGGTTTTTTTCATGTGGGGAGAGATACCAAAGTATCCCACTTAAAATCTGCTAAAATTTTTGAAACACCTCTGAAATGTTAGCTACTTTGTCCCAAATCTAGGAAAACAGATACATTTCAAAATGTGAATGAAAAGAAAGTCTAGAAAAAAAGTATTTTCTGACTTTTCACAATATCGTGATCATATTCTGCCTACAGCAATTTGCCCGAGTTCTACTGTCAAGCAAGTATTTGTAGCCAGAATAAGTGAAAGAGCAGTTGGCCAAAACTTCTTCCATAGAAAACTTTCAACATGGGAAAATACCCATGGCTAGAAATAAGTGTACTAGTGGAGCTGGGTAGGCTCTGGTCCCTTCTACATGACATCCATTGTAATTGAACAGATCAGAATCCCACCTTTGCATCATATTGCAAAATATGCAAATTTCTATGAATAATGGATTTAATCCTATTAGAAAAGAGATTAAAAGTAGTTAAACATGTCAGCCTTGATTCTGCTCTATGACTTGTTAGCAGAGACAGAAGTATATGCTTATCCAGTTGATGAACTGTTGTGGCATCAGCAGCCACAGCCCTCTCTTGGGAACCTGCCGTCTTTGCAAAACCTGGTTGTTACATTTTTCCTTATCTGAAATGACTTTTAAAATAGCATCAGTTATCTAATACTATACATTCTGGTGATAATCCTATGCTCATTTGTTTTGGACTGGTCTAGCGCTTGGAGAAGAAATCGCAAATCCAGAAAGGATGTGGTGCATTTTTTTGTGCCTGGCTTTGCTACCAACTCTTGGTAAGTCCTCTAGCAAGCCATTTAAACTCTCTACATCTTGGTTTCCTAATTTGCACGAGATTTGGCGTAGCTGAACTAGTCAGCATTGTGTGGGAATGACCACTTATTAACAGAAGTTGGGTAATCCTGTTTGGGCAGTATAGAAACTACAGAAATTGCAGGCATTCAGTTACCCAAATATCCATGATGTAACCAAATAGCTGTGATAAAAATATCGCAGTGGTGTAAAGAAGACATACTGTGAAGTATTACGTAGTTACATGGAAAAATGGAAGAAATGCCACTGCTGTAATTCACTAAATAAAGATATAAATACAGAAATTGACCTTTTCTGAGTTCCCAAAAAATAGTTGTTTATATTGGGGGTTGGTAGAACTTATGCACAGCACTTAATGGAGTGGAAGAACTTAGGAGGAGGGCAGAGAGGAAGAAGTGGTAATGTACAGCTCTGATTACTTTCTGTTTCTCGCAAAAAAAGGGAAAGATGAGGGGAAAAAAGTGATTTTTAGAGTTTTTTTGGTTGAGTCAAATAGAACAGGGCATCCTCTGGTAAAGGTTTTACAGGCAGCTCTAACATGGGGAATGTGATGATCCTCGTTAGCTGCAGTGGACTACTCTTCCTGTAAGGGCAGCAAGCTTTTCAGAGTCTGTCCAAAGCAGAGCCACGGGGCTCCTCTGCCACATGAGGCCACAGCGGTGGGGCAACTGGAAAAGTCAAAAATGTGTGTATTCACACATAGTGTATGGGAACCTACATATGTAAGTTTGCTAAAACATGAAGCTGTCCCAAGATTCAAAGTTCTAAGTAGAAGTTCTTTTAATCCTTATTTTTTGCTTTTGTTTTCTTATTTTCTTTTAAAAGATATTCTTTAGGTTTAGCTGCTTAAGTGCTTGGTAATTGTGGCCCTACAAAAGATTATGATAATCCTGTTGAAATACGAAATTTCTGGAAAGCATCTGAAAGGCTACTCAGCCTCAACTGTTCAGTCTTTCCTTCAGCATGGAAAGCTTTACTTTTTGTGAGATGGGTTTTCACCACATGACAGAACTATGCCCTTTCCTGTAGTGTTGATTTATCATCTGTTCGTGTTGCTTTGCAATTATTTTTACTCACAACTGTCATGGTGGAAGGTGAGACCATCTCATTTTTTAAGATACAGTGGCAAAAGTCCTCCTGCAGCCCACCTGGCCTTCGGCTGAGAGGTGGTATCACTAGGGAGAAAGCAATATCCTACTTTCTGGATTTTTCCACTGTTGTTTAGTGAGAGAACAGTGTGTTTTATCATTTAGGCATGACATATGATGGGGCGAGGAGATCCAGAGAGATTTCTCAGAGCTGCCAAATTTGATGTGGTTCTGTGAAGGGTATTTCTTACCAGTGAGAAACCCTCCCATTTCTTGTTCCCTTCTCATCACCAAAAATGTATCTGTTCCTCTCTCCAGGTCAGCCTACTTCCTGGCAGACTTGCAGCACTCCAGAAGAAGTAGGACGTCGAAGGGGAGAAAAAAACCCTCAAATGGGAGTGTTTCATTAGTCCTCGAGTAGCTCCCACCAGAAAGACCATCAGCACTGTCTCCTTTGCCCCAAACTGTGCTTCCTTGTGTCTCATTTGGGACCTTTGGGGTTCCTGTTGCAGTTATGGGCATAAGAAGCATGCACCTGCAGAAAGCACCAGAGCAATCCTGTAGGAGAAGATGGATGGCTGTGCTGGGGGTTGCGGTCTAGCAGGACCAGGAGCAGGAGATGCTCTCAGAGGCCAAAATGGTGACATGCGGTTTTTTTTGGCATCTGCTGCAGTGAGCAGCAGAGAGGAAGGTGGTGACCTGGCTGCTAAGGAGACCCTGCTTCTAACACACCACCACCGCGTCAGCCGTAGGTGTGTTTAAAACAGGGTTTTTACTCCTGTGGGACAGGGAGGAGGAATCGTCAGGAAGGGTGGAGAGCAAATCAGACGGAAAAAACAAACAAAAAAACCACAAGGGGAAAGCGAGGCATGCAGCCTATCCCGGCTTGGCTCCTTGCAGATGGCAAACAGCAGTGGAGAGCCCAAAGATGGGGAGAAGGAACAAGGAGAGGAAGCCGTGCGGTCTGGTCCTGCCTATGTTGCTTATGGACTCAGTGTTGTTTCTCTCTGTGGTATCTCCCCTTCCCACCCAACACGAGGACACCAAACTGCCCAGAATAGATGGGAACTACCAAGTGAAAGTGCCTGCCTTTCATGCCGGAGGCACAATCCGGGCGAGGATTGTTTTCTTCCCAGGACGTCTGCTGCCCTAGACTTAAATTCACCTTGTCAAAGAGCAGGCACCTGCCAATTCTTGAGAAAAAAAGCACAGTCTCTGCCACGGTCCCCAGGGACTGGCAGAGACAAACAGCGTGGCAGCTTGCTGGGGCGCTTGCTGTTACAGGGATAAAATGGAGTGGCAGAGGCCTATTGATGCCCGATAGAAACAATAGAAACCAACTGCTGCGGTGAGAAAGGGGCCATTTGCCGTGCCAGCTGCAGCTGGGGACAGTGGAGGGAAGGGACAGGAGGGCATGCCTGGCCTGGGGTGCTGCAGTATTGCTGCCCATCCTCCAGCCCCACCGTGTCCCAGTGTGATGCCCCTGTCTAGCCAACTTTCAGCAGTTACTAGCTGGGGAGAGAAGTGGGGAAAGGAAAACAATGAATGATGTTGCCTGAAATCTGGTTTCCTGTCTAAATTTCACACTGCTGTGGGCTTTCTGTTCTTTGAGGGAGCTGGTGTGGGCTTGTCAGACCAGGAGTAAGGCAGACATTTCCTAGCCCATAGCCCTGTCTGGATTACGGCTCAGTGACACCCCAAGAGGGTCCATGTGAGTGACTGACAGGGCCATGGGCTACCTGCACTTGCCTCTGTGATGAGCTTCAAGTATGATGCTGAATCAATCCTCAGTCTCTGTCTCACTAAGTGGAGCTCTCAGATCTACCAAAGAAATCCCATTGATTTCACTTTGGGACGTTAGCGCCACAGGTTGTGTAGGATTGCAGCTATGTTGGAGAATGATGTCAAGTCCAGGGCAGTGCGTATGGCAGGGTGCCCTTTTTGGCCTGGGCTTGCCAAGCTGCCATGCAAATCCAGCTTTAGGCAGACGTCAGTGAAATGTGCAGATCCAGCTTTGTATCATTAAGCTTCAAGCCTTGCTCGCGATTCGCCGACTAGATCTGTTCCTAACGCAGAGCAGCGACAGGAGCATGTGGGCACTGCTGTTTCTCAGCTGTTTAGCCACAATAATGAGGTGTTGTAAGGGATTGAGGATCAATAGGGAGCTCCATGCGTTGTCACACATCACCAAATACTCCTGAGATACTGTTACAAACTTAGAATGAGTGGTAGAAGGCTGACAACCATGAAAATAAGGGAAAATTAAAGATTTGGGGTTTTGGTCCTTTCAACAGGTGTGTTACTACGTAAGATTCTTAGCGAACTACAAAAAGTGGGCAACAGTCGGTTCTGCTCATAGCTGTGGCCAGTGTCCATTTTTTCAATGGAGGAAGGTGAAAAAATGTCCCACAAACCATGCTATATCTCAAAAGATGGGGGTATAATTAAGAAAACGGAGTTTCTTCCGGTCTGTTAGGTGACCAGCCAAAGCTCTGAAATGTGGGGATAATACCCTATAACTGTTGCAGATCACTGGTGGGTAATGGTGTCCCTCCAAATACCTTTGGAGACCTCATCACATCAGGAATTTAAGGTTTCAGCTCAAAAGTTCAATTCTCTGTCATACCATCCTTTCCATAAACTTACAGGGCAAACTAAATGAGAGAAGCGGAATGTAGTGAGAAGATGACTTGTATTGGACATAGCTGGGGAAAAAAATGGTAAAAACTTTAAGACACATCGGCATTTCTCGTGATGTTTTCTCCTGTGCTTTGATGAAAAGTGTATATAGTTTGGGGAAAAAACCTAAACCAAAACAACACACAAACCCCGCAATACCAACCCGTATACTAGCTGTTCTGTGAAGCTCATTGCTAGATAGGAACATTGACTTTGGGGAGAGGTGTCCTGCTCTTCAGCAGCATCTGTGGGGCTGCAGAAGTGTGCGAGGCGATCACAGCAAGCATGTCATCCACCTAGCCTGGCGGCAACAACTGCAGAAGCAAGCAGTATAGCTCATATGGGCTGGAGAAAACGACTTCTCGGTGCTACCTTTGTTGCTCTGTGTCAAAATGATCTTATTGGTTATTTACATATTCATACACAGATTTCATACAAGTGTTTCCTATCAGGCGTATTTATAGGAACTGTGAATTTGATGTGAATATCAAGAGGAAAAAGAAAACCTTTAAATGCAATCATTTACTGACATTCTGCTTCTGAGAACCACTGTGATAGGGAGACATGAACCAGGTAACCTGTGTTGCAGTAATAACTAGTTGGATCTGCCCAAACTGACATATCAGATGTTTGTTCAAAATTGCTTATGGGCCATGTTCAGTTGGGAACAAAAATAGGAGCAAAATTCCTTCAGTATTTGTAGTAAGTGCAACAGAGAAACATATCAAAAGTGGGTAGAAAATATTTTTTTTAAAAAAATGCAGTATTGAGCAAAAAGAGGGAAAAATCCCCTCTGTAATTTTTTTCCTAATACTTTAGTAGCTAAAGGAAAAAAAAAAAAGTCACTCAGGGACAGACTGCAGACAGAAGACATCAAAATTTGTTAAGTAAACTAAGAGCAGTGAAGTACTTGCTCAGCTGTATTCAATCCTCTACTGTATAAGAAGAAAGCAGGAGACTGTACTTGATTCTCCTACCAGTTTATTTCTTCAACAGATTCATTCATACAGTAAAATCTTTCTTCTACTGGGGGAATAAAGGGAGAGAGGAAGAAAAATCTCTGGTTGGTACATCAGGTTTTCCATCTGATTTGTTCCCAGTACATGGGAAAAACATAGCAGATTGCATGTTGTGTTTGCTAAAGAACACACACATGCCTTTAAATCACTTACAGCTCCCTTTTTTATGATGTAATTGTGAATTATGTTCTTTCCGCATTTGTAATTAGAGGGCAGAACAGATGCGAAAGCTTAGTTTAAAGTGATATGTCCATTAAAATAACCTAGACTACTGAGTAATTGTTCACTATAACGGGGGAAGACGCCCACTGTAATAGTGTTTCTGTTCCAGTTCAGTATATTGAAAGGACACAAGTCCTCAGCAAATGTTGCTCAAATTATGAAAGTTCTTGAAACACAGTGGTACTGGACTAGTTTTCGTTTTGGAGGAAAAAAATTGTGCCAGCGCCACCGTACCTTATTCTAGTATAAAGTGTCAAATTGACAATTAAAATTTGTGAGAAGTTCCCTGATTTTCTTAAGAAAGCTTTTGTTTTCCTCAGCAGGACTTCTACTCACAATGACACTTAAGCTACAAAATATTTTAAAATAGTAACTATTAGGCTTTTCATTTTGAACCAAGACTAAACAAGGACTCAGATTTTGATCAAAGACATCTGCCCCGTAATCTGTAGTTATGCTTGATTGAGATAGGCTCTGACAGCCAACATAACAATAGACAGACCATTCTTTAACATATTAACCCTTGTGACCTAATTAGCCATCCAAAAAATGCAAATAAGATCCTCAGCAACCTTTTTAACCATTCGCCTCTCAATGACATTTGATTTTCCTTTTGCAATGTCAGTGCACTTGTGTTAAAATTTTAAAGATGTTTAGCCTTTCTGCAGAACAGATGCACACATTAAGCACTTGCATGGCTTTAATTGAAAACCTCTGTCTTTAGCCACCAGTGCTGAAAGCAACATTTGCAAGCTCAAGGTTGAAGATCTTGGCTAAACAGAATGTTAACCATCCTGACTACATCTTTTACACATTTGCCGATGATTAGTAAATACAGTTGAAATTGTAAACAGAGGATTGGAGGTGGCAGTGAGAGCGCAGAAAGAAGAGAGGAAGGAGGAAAGGAAAAGCTGAAATCACAGTGCCCTATTTACTTTTGCAAAGAACTCTGTGTTTCTCCGAGTCTTTTCAAAAAAGCTTAAAAGGGATAATTCTCATTACACAACAGAATAATGAGACAAAATCCCTACCAGCAAACTGGGGTTTTTTGTTGGTGTTTTATTTGTTTGTTTGTTTTTAACTGGCATTGTATTATTTGTGCATGTTAACTGTAGTGTATCTTCAGCATCTTTTTTCTCTTTCTCCTTTGAAAGCAAAGTCATAAAATCCACTGAAAGTTAACCCTGGTCTGTTCTGGTCAGGGAGATTTAGATCAATATCTGTACAGGAAGGTTTTAATTCAGTTTACAGTAATTCCCATGTGGTTAATTATGGTTCCTAACTTATTCTAGTGATGTGCTCATTTGCAAATGCTGTTGCGTCCCTTCCCATTATGTTTTGTAGTGACCCATGGACTGAAAGTACTCATCAGTTTCTTGGTTTTCTGTCTTTTTCAGCTTTTATCCCTTCTTCTCGTTTTCCACCTCCATGTGGTGTCTCCTGCCAGCACTTCAGATGGAACACCTTATCCTTGGTGCCATCTTAAGACATATCAAGGATAAGAGGGTCATCAAGGGCAGTCAACATGGCTTCACCAAGGGGAAGTCGTGTTTGACCAACTTCATAGCCTTTTATGAAGACGTAACAAGGTGGATTGACGATGACAGAGCAGTGGATGTGGTCTACCTTGACTTCAGCAAAGCATTTGACACCGTCTCCCACAGCATCCTCATGGCAAAACTGAGGAAGTGTGGACTGGATGATCGGGTAGTGAGGTGGACTGCAAACTGGCTGAAGGAGAGAAGCCAGAGACTCGTGGTCAATGGGGCGGAGTCTGGTTGGAGGCCTGTATCTAGTGGAGTGCCTCAGGGGTCAGTTCTGGGACCAATACTGTTCAATATATTCATCAATGACTTGGATGAGGGAATTGAGTGTACTATCAGCAAGTTTGCTGATGACACCCGGCTGGGAGGAGTGGCTGACATGCCAGAGGGCTGTGCTGCCATCCAGCAAGATCTGGACAGGCTAGAGAGTTGGGCAGGGAAAAATTTAATGAAATATAACAAAGGAAAATGTGGAGTCTTGCATCTGGGCAGGAACAACCCCAGGTTCCAGTATAGGTTGGGGAATGACCTATTAGAGAGCAGTGTAGGGGAAAGGGACCTGGGGGTCCTGGTGGACAGCAGGATGACCATGAGCCAGCACTGTGCCCTTGTGGCCAGGAAGGCCAATGGCATCCTGGGGTGTATTAGAAGGGGGGTGGTTATTAGGTCGAGAGAGGTTATCCTCCCCTTCTACTCTGCCCTGGTGAGACCTCATCTGGAATATTGTGTCCAGTTCTGGGCCCCTCAGTTCAAGAAGGACAGGGAACTGCTGGAGAGAGTCCAGCGCAGGGCCATAAAGATGATTAAGGGAGTGGAGCATCTCCCTTATGAGGAAAGGCTGAGGGAGCTGGGGCTCTTTAGCTTGGAGAAGAGGAGACTGAGGGGTGACCTCATTAATGTTTATAAATATATAAAGGGTGGGTGTCACGAGGATGGAGCCAGGCTCTTCTCGGTGACAACCAACAGTAAGACAAGGGGTAATGGGTTCAAGCTGGAACACAAGAGGTTCCACTTAAATTTGAGAAGAAACTTCTTCTCAGTGAGGGTGACGGAACACTGGAACAAGCTGCCCAGGGAGGTTGTGGAGTCTCCTTCTCTGGAGACATTCAAAACCTGCCTGGACGCCTTCCTGTATAACCTCACCTAGGTGTTCCTGCTCTGGTGGGGGGATTGGACTAGATGATCTTTCGAGGTCCCTTCCAATCCCTAACATTCTGTGATTCTGCCATTCTGTGATACGTAGGGTTCTTCTGTAAGCCAGGCAGGAAGCCCTTCATCCCTGTGTGTCTGTTATTTCTTTATCACATAAGCTCAAATATATTTATTGTGTGCCTGCTTCTTTGGACTGGGTAATGGAGTAATATCACAATGAGGAGTCGTGGCATAAGAACCTGATGTTCGCTCAGGATGTGCTCTGTCACTGAAGTAAACATAAAAAGCCCTGCAGTCTAAATTGTTGATGTAGCTGGGTTTTGGACTCTCAAAGGTGTGTATTTCCTAAAATTTTGAGGGTAGAGAAAAGCATACATTAGTGCAAGCACAAAGCATGACAAAACTTCCACTGGCATTCACTGCAGAGACGAGCAGATGAAGACTTGTAAGAAGTACAGAATCAATCAAAACATGATGAGCAACACCTTGTGTGTCCAACCCTCAAAATGTTTCTAGAGATGCTTGTCTTTTCATCTGCTTTTTCTCTTTTTGAGAAGGGAGGTCTCACTCGCTGACTTTTTTCCTGGATAAAGATTTACTTTTTTCTTTCTTTTTTATAAATGGGAGGCAGAAATTGCTGACACAATTGCATGATTCGAAAGTACTGGGATTTCGAGAGAAATCCCAAATATCTCATCATTGGCAAGAAACTCACAGGAGCGTCTTCAGCTGAAGACGTTTGTGATTTTTTTATTGTGATACACTTGAGTGTATATCTACCCAAGAGTTGCCGCTGAGATTGCGATGTACCTGGGCTGGCTTTATTCGTGCTACCCAGGGATGCTCAGCAGGAGTCGATCTGTCTCTTGCTGTCTGCGGGGTGGCTCTGCCTCCACACGGCTGCTGGTTTAAAACTAGCTTGGACCGTGGGCAGAACTCGCTGTCTTTGTTGTGACTGCAGCGCAGACACATATTGTGTTTCTTCGCCTAAAAGAACATGAGACAAACAGGGATTTTGAGGCAATCTGCATTAAGAGGTTTATTCACTGTAAGTGTTAATGATAACTGGAGAAAAATAACGTGCCAGAGCGTGGTGGCAGCTTACACTGTCAGAGAACACATCTCATCGCACCTCTGACCAACACAGCTGTGCTGTCAGAATGGGATGGATTTGGCCTTCGTAGGGGAAGGGAATGAGAAAAGAAGACAGCAACCATTGGCAAAGGGTGCCAGAAATGCTGAGCTCTTGCCCCATCAGAACTGCAGTGTTCTGCCCCTCTTTTGGATGTCTGTCACAAGAACCTCTCAGCCACTGGAATACCTGGGCATTTCCAACCATGATCTCTAGAATGCTTACATTGGACATGTGCACCTTGACTCATGCAGTTTGTGAGTTTAATACAGTATTTCCTGCAGAGGGAAAACCACAATGAATGCTCTAGTGCACAGAATGAGAGTGTGCTATGATATTAATTTTAAGACTGCAACAGGATTAGGTATAGCTCTGTAACTTTGCCAGTCTTAAAAGAGCCAAAATCTGCTATGAGTAATTCACTGATAAGTCTATTCCTGTTTGTTTGGTGGTTTTTTTTTTTTTTTTAACATGGCTGAGTTGAATGTAAAAGAAAAGAAAATGAATTGCTGCAGTAGTGTGCTGAGTCAACTCTTATAAATTTCCTTTGCAGTTGAAGGCTCAGACTTAGCAACATTTTACCTCTTATACTTTTATCACCACTGTTGCTCTCTCCATGTCATAGCCATGATTAGCAGTAAAGACAACAACAGAAAAGGCGGCAGAGGAGGCAGGAGCACAAGGGTTGAGTGTGTCCTTGAGGGGAAATACCCAGAGGAAAATGGTACATGATACATTAAGTACTTCTCTGAGGGTCAACGGAGTGAGAAACATTACGGTGCAGCTCTAAGTCCATAAAAGTTGGGTGCAACTTGAGGGTGCTTTTGGAGGGAGAAAGCAGCAGGACGAGGCAGTAATGAGAGGTAATGGATCAACTTCTGCCAAAGATACTCTTGGAGGTCAATAGTGTGTTCCCTCAAGACAGTAAACCACTCTTCCTTCGTGATTTGGGATGGTGTAAGAAACAAATGGACACATTCTCACTGCTCTAGTGCATTGTAAAAATTCCCAGGCTCAATGTCATCTCCATTGCATGGTGAAACAGCTTCTGTTGCCCATGCCTGTGAGGCACAGACCTAAATCAGGAGTCAGCACCTTTGCAGAATGCACGTGTCTAGTGGGGTGGGCCAGACTTTGCATACCTGGCAAGAGGCTGTAGCTTACAGGAGAAAGAGGAGTTGCGAACAGCCCCTTGTGATGAGTTTTTGGGCCCTGACACCTCACTCATGGGTGCTGCTGCTGTCACAATGAGAAGCGAGAGTTTGTGGAGAGCTGGCTGATAGGATTTGGTTTCCAGCAATGGGAAGGACAGTGGATAGGAGCTGTTCCTTGCGGCAGGTAGGGAGATACTTTTTTAATCTCCCTTCATGTTGGAGAAAGTGAGCTGTGCTCTTCCCCTTTGCCAGTGGGAACTGATGGGCAGCTGAGCCTCGGGGCTGCTGGACAGCGGGGAGGCTGCCTGTGCAGAGCAGCCCATGGTCCCTCCGCGGAAGATGACAGATTGGCTTCCCAGTGCTGAGCATCAGGCATCTCGTTGACCTCTAATTCCACTGGCTATGCCTGCGGGGAGGTACGGGTTGAATTTTCCTATATTACATACTTGTGGAGGGAATTTTAACCTTTATGGGAGAGTAGTGTTCTGCTACAATAACTCAGAATAAGTACCTATCTTTATTTGTTTAATTTTTATTCCTATTTCTGGATTTTTTCGTCTTCTTTCTTTTACCTCTGCTTTGTCCAGGAATAAAAGATTACCTCAATCTTCTGTTCCTCCTGGCTTGTCCAACATTGTCCACATGGGCTAAATCCTTGATGCTCTTGCAGTGGAGTCATGCATCACCAAAGAGCAGGCAAGTGGCTGGTCCCAAAATGTGCTGATAAGCTCCAGAGGAGAAATAAACATGAAGCAAGAGTGCAAGAACCAGAGTTGCCCAATGGAAGGAGGCTCTCAGCTGTTAAGCAATAGTGCTTTCTTCTTTTAAAAATTAATATAATTGGTGTATCCATGATTCACCCAAATTTGCTCATTTAACAGCATGTACAACCACAAATATGTTTCTCCGAAGAGATTACCTGAACTACTGATGCTTCTGCACTTTGATGGCTTTCGCCCAAATTATTGTCCATGGTCCACCAGCTGTACACATTATGTGTAATGGAGCTGCTAGTGAAAGATTTTGTTGTTATCAGCAACTTTGAGAGCAAACTCAGGCTACCCCTTACCAGTGTGTTGTGAACTGGGAGGAAAGGTGTATGTTCACAATGCACCTACAGTGACAATAACTGTCACAAGGACATTTAGATGCAACTTTTAGGCTGTGGAAAGGAAAGCAAGCTGGCTGCCTGCGTTACATAGAGCAAGAGTCAAACAACTGGCTGATCCCAGGAGCAGGACATGCCGTTCATCTTTACATTTGCTTCTGATACGACTTTGAAGCCATGGATGTAGGATTTGGATAGGGAAAAGTTTTTTCATAGCTCCTCTCCTATTGACTAGAAGTACTACTTTGCAAATGGCTACAGAAGCAAATATGCAAGAGGGAAGTATGTGCCTGATTTTATTAGTAAAACTTTTGTGATAGCTACAGAAAACCATTGTTGGCCTATAATGACACAGGTCCTATTGTTTTTTTGAACACAGCTACATAATTGTTGCTTCCCCCTAGTTTTTCCGTTTCATTGTCACTGTTTGACAATTGTTGTTATGTTAGATATTTTCATTGACTTGACATTTCTCACAACAGCTAGAACAAAAGCGATTTGTTTAAACTGTAGGAGGTACCATGAATTAACAGCTCACTTCTATTGTTGTGTTCCCATTAAGTGGAAGGACAACTAATCTTTTTTATGAGTAACGGTTTTACCTCGGAATATTTTGGATTGGGCAAGGACAGCCCTGGACACCTACAGTGTCTCAATCAGAGGGTGACAGATACTGCAATAGCATACACCCTGACTTCAGTATGCTGCTGTCAGTCACTGGTGGCTGAAGATATTCATGGTCCATAATAATGCACAGCTGCTGTGCGGGAGAAATACCGTCACTAAACAAACATGTTGCAGCGCTAATAATTTAACTGGTTTTAGACATTTTTAAAGTTCTGATAAATTCCTTTTAAAAAAGAGATATTATTGTTCTTTTGAGTATGGTACAGTGATTTCACAGGTTGTTTGTGTAACCCTATTCCATGCAAATTGTCCTCCTTGTGGACTTCTCTGGGGCTATTTGCAGGAGCAAAGATACCAGCGTAGTGGCTTACCATGTTAGGATGATTACTGTTAGCAATTTGGAAACACACCAGAAAATGATGGGTTTTAATTTCTCATGATCAGGTCCATGGTAAACTTTAAAAGGATGAGAGCAGGGTTATGTTGTGTATAATGACTCAGCTAAGTGAGAAGTAGTTTTTAATCAAAGTATTCACCAGTTCACTGGGCAAAGGTTGGGGATATAAAACAGTAGGGGCAATTACTTCAGGACAGAGCTTCTGGAAATAAAAGGGCTATACTCATTGATCAGTCCTCCCTCCACGATCTTAAAATGAGAAATATTATAGACTCCCCCAGCTACATACTGTGCTTGGTCAGAGTCCCCAGTGAGGAGTTTGTATTTGATTTCAGAAGGAGTGGGGCAGAGCCTAGGTAATTAAGAAAACAGCTATATCTCTGCTAGAAAAACAGCTCAGAACTAAAGATTGTCTTCATTCAGGATGAACTCTTGCCCTTTCAGAGTCCATGGGGATTCTGCCACTGTCTTCTGTATGACTGAAATCTCACCACTGGTATTTTTTTAACCAATCTTACATTAAAAAAAAAAAAATAAAAGAAAAGAAAACGGCTTCTTCTTCCCTTTTTCATATACTCATGCAATATGCCCACTTGCACATCAAGTGTTTTTGGTAACTCTTATTTCTTGCCTTTGGGCTTGATTTCAAAATATTCAAATATATTTGGCTTTTGTAACTTTCACTAATTAAACCATCTAAAGCAGATGGAATTACAGAAATTACAGGGTTTAAAATATCATCCTAATTGGTTTACGATCTATGTGACACTACAGTGCCATTCAGACTGTGTAATGTATAAGGACTGCACAAAAGAGAAATCTTGCCAATTAATTTTCTTAAACTCCATTATCTGCAATTTTCCTTTCCTTATAATTCCTATTCTGTTAAGCTTTTCCTGGTATCTTTCCTGCTGTAGGAAGGCAGAAAGCATTCCATGGTCATATTGGGAGTTTTCCTGTTTACTGAAAAAACCAAATATTTTATTTTTCATGTGCAAAAGAATAGAAAAAGTGAATACTAGAATAAGTGAACTTAAGAACCAGCAGTTAAAAGCTGTGGAGTTATAAAATACGTCTAATATATATTAGAAATGTAAAATAGTAATTTTGCACTCTGCTGCATTTTAAAATGATGGGGATTTGAGAATGGATAGAGAAAGGTCTCTTTTTTTTGAGAGTGTGACCACGCAAAGTTGTAACAATACCATGCTTCTCTTTCACAGAAGGAAAAAAAAAATCTTTCTTTTTCTTTAAAGTATCTCATTTTGCCATTTAGACATGATTTTTAAACTCACTATTCCCTTTCGTTGCCATGGTAACGGGTTTTGGCCCTCATGGTGACAGAAAAGTATCTCAGTTCTTGTTCCTCTTTGCGCGCATATGTTTCTGTGTATCGCTGCACAGGCAGAGGGAAGGGAGGTGTGAGGAGATCGCACCTTTCTGAGCAAGGTAACTCCCTCTGCCAAACCCAGGCTGCGGCTGAGGAAATCGCCTGCAGCAGGGACAGATTTCCACCCCCCAAATCACTGCGTGGACTCATTCAGACTCCAGCTCTAATGATGCCAGATAGGTTCTCTGCTCCTTGCCTGCCCCACCTCCGCTCCCCCTGGCACCCCCTCTTTCCTAGGTGATATTTTAGGGACTTTTTATACATGAAACAAGTATTTGAATGAAATCTGGTTTTGGAGGATTCCTACGGAGCTGGCTGCTAGCGTCTTCCAGCGTTGCAGGGGTCAATTAAGAGAAGCAATCATCTGGTTTTAAAGCTTTAATAAAAAAACCCTGAATAGAACAGAAAAGCAAGCAAGAAGGAAGCAAAAAAGAAAAAGTGGACAAAAAGTAATGTTAAATAGCATGGAGCATGACTAATGGCACAAGCATGTTAAAATCATTGGGAAAATGTCCTTGGAAGACAAATGAATTTTCAGCAGAATAATTAACTTAATTAACAAATTTGCATGCATATTCATCAGGCTATTGAAGTCTTTCCAGCACAGCTTGATGAGCATTGGTGTAATAATTGTCTCATTTACATTCTGCAATCTACTACAATTTGGGGCATGCAAAAAAGAGCCGACCTCTTCCCTTTGACTTTCTTTAGGACCCCGACCCTCTTAATAAACACATGCAAACAACATGTAGTGTCCGTTGCTTAGCCCTGTGTACTGCCCTTTATCAGAAAACCTGCTCTCACTCTGCCACGCTTTCCTCCCTTTCACTCCCCTCTTCCTTTGCGTTCTATTTTTTTTTTTTTTTTTTCCTTTGGCCCAGGTTCTCTGTTTTGCCTCTGCTTGCTCTCCTGGGTAAATCTTGGCACCAGTTCTGACTTCAAATCTCCTGGGCCGCCAGACTGCATCATGTAAAAATTGCCATTTTCCTCTATCTCTGCAGGGCAATCTTTAAAGGCAGTAAGGTGTGACGCTCCAGACTGGCAGCTTGGCAAGAAAGAGCCCATGGATACCAGCACACAGGAATCTGGAGGGTTCACTCTGACAGGCAGTCAGTACTGGGAACAAAAGGAATTAAAAAAAAAAAAAAGAAAAGGGAAAAAAAAAGAAGCAAATATATTTTTACATATTGCAGGCATATGGCCACAAGACTAGCAGAAATATATTTAATTACTGATCTTGTGCGTTAAGCAGAAATAATGTACCTTATTTTTTCCCCCTTAGATTAAAAAAAAAGTAAATGAAGGGAGGTCTCTAGAACCTAGTTTGTTAATAATGTTGCATTTCACCCCTATTTACACTTTTTACCCAATTTTACAGTCATTTGCAAATAGAATCTGATTGCTTGATTTTAGACTAGTGTGATTATTTTAGCATGATTTTCTTTTTACATGGACATTTTTAAATGCAACTACGCCATTTACCAGACTTTTTGTTGCCTCGTTTTAGATCAAACACTTCAAACATACAGCATAGAGTTCCTACAAGTCTTACAACTAACATTAAGTGCAAATGCAAACAGTGTTATAACTTAGTTGACTTGTAAGTAGTGGTATCTGAATGTTTTGTACCAAATGAAAATATAAATCTCACTGTGGTACCTGTGTTTCAGGCTACATAACAATGCTATACCAGCTATTTTTCTCAGAACCTACAATCACGGTAAATATATGTTCCCTGACAGCTGGCTAAAGGGCTCTCTGGTAAAAAAAATGGGGAGCCTAAAGCAGGATGGCTGAGGAACGTCCTGAGTTGCAATGCATAACTCCCAAACCTGTTAGCCTTGATGTGCCTCCCCAACACTTCTGAGATGCCCACGTGCCCAGAAATGTGCTCCCACCCTGCACCACACCTTTGAGCAAGCTGATACCAATTTCCAGCTTATTGAAGTACAAGGACCCAGAAACCTCTCTATTCCATTATTTCTCTTTCATCAGTGTCTTCAGCAGGAAACGTATGTTACGAGCATGCCTTGTGGATATCAACAGGATTGGACCTTTCCAGAAATGCTGTTGTGGCCATTTCCTTCTAAAGTAATGTACTGCTGGGTTTTATGCAGCAAACCAGAGTCCTTAACCTGGGGCAACCAAATATAGTTCCCCTCCCAGTCTGATGGGTTTCAAACCCACCATCACTTAAGCAAGTGCTCTAGCCAACTGGTTGTAGAGAGTTTGGCAGGGGATGAGAACATATCTGCACCTCTCCTGGTGGAGTTATGCTGTCATCTCTAGGCACTACATAAACACCTGAAGTATATCTATGTAACAGCAATGAAGTTATCAAGGTAAGACCTCTTTCAAGAATGTAAGCTTCACTAACTCAGCTGATGCAGGTAAATCCCATCATCAAAGTATAAAAAGAATAAGTTAGAAAATATTTTAAATTCAGATGTCTTAATTTGCTAGGACATTTATGGTCTATTCAAGTACATAAAATATCAATAACATTTAACATCAGGGAGACACCGACCAAAAGTTACAACTTGGTCTTGTTTGGCTTGTAGAGAAGACACCAATTTATTTTTTTTCCTCTGAACAGTGCAGCATATCCTCACCAAACTTGAGTTCTTCCTTTAGAAGTATTGGATGAATTTCCAAAGACTTTCATATAAAGCCATTAATTAGCTTGTCAGTTAAAATTAGTTAAAAACTAGGTTATTTACAAAATTTAACAGCTGTGTCAGTCTTTCCTTTGTCTCAAATGGTCCTAACAGCATAATAAGAGTAATTTAAAACTTTTCATATAAAGCCAGTTCAGATCTTGTGTTTAGGCTGTAATTAACCAAAGTTATTAACATTTATTTCTTCTAATTGTGATGATTATTATAGGGTATAGATGTGCCTTGGTCAACAGTTTTTATAACTCTTAAATAGAGCCTATATAATATGACTAATTCTGCAAAGAACCATATTCCCATCTATGTTAATTTGTTTGCAAGTGTTCTACTGATTTCAGAGGCTTTACGGAAACTGCATGTGTCAAGAAAGAATTGCTTGGTCCATTTGTCACTGGCCTTTACGATTACATCGCTACATGGAGATGGGCGATTTGAAGGCAAATTGAGGCAGTAGCACTAGAGAGAACTGAGGAAGGATCAGAGCTGAGAAACCTTAAAGGGCAGAGGCACTGAGATACAACAACTGCTCTGGATTGTAAATGTATCAAAACGACCCTATCTCAGTCCTGTAATCACAAAGGGAAAAAATTACAATTATTATTAGTATTTTTTTTTCCTTGAAGAAATAATCTATTCTGGATTACAACAAGAAGATACCAAAAGTGTCATTTTGGGGCAAGGTGGAGTTTTTTCTTTGAGTGCTCAAACTTGAACTCTTATTTTGCTAAATTAATTGCACAGAATTGTTATATATAGTTTAAGTGGAACAATTTTAATTATTTTATTTATTTGTAATTTTACCTTCTTACACTAATTTGAAATTTCAATGACTAGATTTAAATAAACACACTGACCAAATGTTTATTTTTATACAATATTTTCCATTTTTATTTTGGGACTCTGTAACACTTCTCAAAAAATATATATGCATTTTAAAAAGTTAGGTTACTTTCAAATTGAAATCTCAGTTAAGAGGAAATCAAAACATTTTGCATTGAGATTTTAAAGCAATCATTTCAACCTCCCAGGAAAAAAAAAAAAAAAAAACCCAACAAAAAAACCAAAACCCAAACTTTTGTCAGCTGAGACAAAATTCATGGGCTTCAGCATTACTGTGAATAGAGTTTTCTGTTTTTTTTTTTTTAAATGGTTCCCAACCTGTGCTTTTGTCGTATTTTCTATTCAGAGAAACAAAATTTCCAGCTCTAAAGCTGAGGCTGGCAGACCTGCCCAGTGCGAGAGTGGGAGCGAGCCTGGGGACTGGGCTGGAGCTCCTTCTCCCAGCGGCACAGTAAAAACCCAAGACTGCAGCTCTCCTTCCCCTTTTCTCGCACAAGAAAATAAAGATCTGCTCAATTTACACCCTATGGGGTAAACCCCACCAACACCTACCAGGGTTGAGGCCGCAAAGTGCAATCAATGACGAGCCCAAGTGACACAGCATTACCAACCACCTTCCCTTAAGAAGGCCAGGCCTGAGAGGCAGGTGAAGGTAAGGAGAGAGGCCAAGAGAAACTGCTGTCCCAAATGGAGATGCCCTGCTCCCTCCCCACACCCTCACATCAACAGGAGAGTTTGAGGCAACAAGGGAGAAAACAGTATTGGAATACGGACTCCCATATGGATCCCATCATCTCTTTCAATGTTAATTCCTTCGCTGCCCTATGTCTACAAAGAATTTTCCTCTTATTTCCTAGTTAATTAAAAATTTCACTTCATCGCTACTAATGGCTTCATCTTCCTATTCAATTAATGAAATTAACTTATCAAGAGTTTCATTTGCCCAGTACATCATGTTTTGTAGAATAATGTTTGGGTTTTCTAAAATATGTAGCATTAAGAAACAGGAGAGACAAGTAGAGACCATGTCTGCTAATTTTGTGTGAGAGAAGAAAAGGAGGTGACTTTTCATCCTCTAAATGGTGTCAGTTGATGCTTTATTTTATATGCACTTGATTATCCAAGTTAAAGAGGAATCACTTAAGAACGTGTAGTTTATAATAGTAAGGAAATTTTGGGTACTGTAAACGTGTGACTGGCCATTTGGATTTAGCCCAAGGTATTGTCAAATAGGGAATAAAGGTCTGTTTTCATAAATGGGTCAGCTGTTATAGTGATCACAGCTGTATCACTTGTCCTTGTGTTTTTGGGATGTGGTAGAGTTACTATAACACACCTTAAAGAAGAGAAGGACTATGGGTATTCAACATCGCTATTGTTATGGGTATTTTTAGTATTCCCCGTTTTACAATGAGGATGTAGATTTGACAATGCTAGGAAGCCTTGCTACAGCTCTTGTTATTCAGCTGACTTCTTCTAAAATCAGCCTGACAACAACTTCTTTGGTTTGCAGCTGTGAATGGTTGGTGCCATGGATTGTGATCCCATGTCTCTTTCTGAGCTGCCAGGATACACTGCTTACCACTAGCTACAGCGCAGTCTTTGAAAGCACACTGTAATTCATCATTTAACTTGCTGCTTCTCACACTGTCTTTCAGTGTTTTTAGCTGGACATGCTCTGTCTACTGAATATCTGCTGGCATGGTGTCGAGTATTTTGGTAGATGAAAGAAGTTGCACACTGTGCTAGGAGCAAGATTTGGAGTAAGGGTTGAGGGTGTAATTCGGAAGAGGGGGAGGGATGCTTGAGAAGAGGAGATCATTAAGTTTAGTCTTTATTGTAGCCTTTCACAGAGGGAATAGCCCTGGCTTGCTTAAAGCAGTGACTGGGTTTTTCATACCTGTTGTTTTCACTGACTAACCAAGAGGTAAGGAGCCTCCTTCTCTGTGGAGAGTCTGATTAAATCTGAAGATGTCAGATCAGATGCCATCACTCTTTCATATTGGCTATGTCTCTAGGAGTAAACTAAACATGACTATTTCCTAGCCCCAAGGCCATCTGGCACAAAGTCTATATCCACATTATTAATACTTGAAGCATGCTGAGGAATAGTTTGGAGGGGTGCTAGCTGGCCCAGGCCAAAACTGTTCTGAGAATTACACATTCAGCTTTCAGTGTCAGGGAAGTTTCCTTTGGACTATTTAATTTAGTAGTATAGTAAGTAGCACCTTAATTGTCTGTTTCATCTGCTGAATAATGAAAACAGAAGTTGGTAGCCAGTGAATGAATAGTAGAAGCAGAGATTTGGTGTTGTACACAGGCAGTCAAAAATCAGGATTCCTGTGCCCGTGAAGAAAACACGTGGGAGCCGGGTAGATCAGATGGCCTACACTCTCTACCAGTGTAAACTAGCTGATGATTTAACATTTATCTGTCGTCAACAAGAGACCAGAACACTAAGCCCTTCCAGAGCTGCATATTTCTATTTAGTATGAAAATAAAAGCCTCTGGCAATAGCAGAGATAGTCTTCAGGTTACAAGAAAATGGGTACTTGAGAAGATGCCTGACTTACTCAAGAGCAAATAGAGTAGTAGGCAGCTTCTCAAACTTCTTGGTTGGATTTTTTTTGACACCATACTTTGTGCATTCTTGTCATGCGTTGCCAACATGCCATATGCTTACAACACATGGTAAAAGCATGGGTAAGAAAATGTGATTGTGACATGTAAAGACAACTCTGGATCCGTAATACTTTTGAGCTAAAATACATTTGTGCATTTGTTATATAAGTTTAGAGGATTTTTTTTTTTTAATCGAGCGCTTTGGATGTATGTCATTGAAAAGGACAGAGTAATTTCAACTTAGCAAACTCCATACAAAGAGAACAAGGACTGTATTAAGTGGTTAGCAGTCAAGATTTCAATGCTGTAGCCCACAGTTTGCCACCGATTCTCAGAAGTGAAGGCTAGTCACTTGAGTATCCTCTGTCAGTTTACTACTCTGTAAAAGCAGATTTCACTAATTGTAAATTGTTTAAAAATTACATGTGTATACCAAATAATTGAACTGCTGTATTTATAATGTAATCATGGAATGGCCAGCTTAGGTCTTCTTGTTCTCTGTATATAAAGTGGCAGCTCGTGTCTCAAGGAGCTTATATAATAGCATGAAGAGATAAGACAGAAAATGAGTAGGAGAGAAAAGGAGATAATGAGAGGTAAAAAAGATTTGCCTAAGGTCAGTCACTCAACACTCCCTGACGGATTTGGAATAAAATCCAGGCTTTCTGCATTCCCAACCAGTTTCAGACTCACTAGACCTTGCTGTCTTCAGCTATCACTATTACTCATCTCCCTGGAGAACCAGGGAGCCTAGCAGCTGTCCCTGGGTACTGTCATTATGAAGCCAGCTCCTCTTCTGAAGTTGTTGCAGGAATTTGTCCTTCCAAACATGCTACTGATAAACCCAACTTCATCGGAGAAAAGTAGATGATAGAAAAAAATGCATGAGAAATTGCAGTTAGGGACCTTAACCTACTGATGCAGTTAGGAAGATGGTCTCTATAGGCTCCAGCGGTGATTGAGCAGAGAGAGAGGCTCTTTCATAGGGATATTGAGTGAAAGAACATAGCTATGGTGCCTGACTCAGACTGGTCTTCCGTGTACACATATTTATAAGTGTGAACATTGAGGCTTGGAAATGACTTGATATAGTTGATTGAAAAACATTATATTACTTAACCCCACTAAAGATATTAGTATGGAGGCAAGATTACCTGCCACCAACCCATATGCAGACTTCTCAGAGATGACGCGTATGATACAAATTTTACCACAGTCACCCAGGCACAAGACACTGCAAACCCAGTGCTAGTCCGTTCCTTGTCTCTCTCTTTGCCTCCCTTCTCTCAGCAGGCCACTGGGCTCGTCACAAACTCAGAGAAGAGAGGAAAGAAGGCTACACTTCATTTATCATCCCTTCAAACTTTAAAACCCAAGCGGTCCCTCAGATCAGACACGTTTGATTTAATTCAGTCATCTAACAATAGAAAACAGAGCCAAGGCTAACATACATTTTTGTTCATTTACCGTGCCCCCAGAGGTTTCATAATGGAGTTTACTGATACCTTGTTGGCAATGATGGTGAAATACTCCAGACTTTTACCTCAAGAGATTTCAGCATTCATGCTGACAGGAGTGCAGATATAAAAAAATCACAGAACTGATGTCTTCACTTCTCTGTCTGCATTCCTGGGGTTTAATACGTTTACTTGTGTGTTGTTTCAGGGCTTGCTTAAAGAGACTGTACCGAAAACACCGAATATACGAGTCTGCTCTTCCCCAACTGATGAAAAGGGAGATTGTGAACAACTGGTGCTGCTCATGCTCAAAACAAGCAATGCCTTTGTCAGGAAACAGAGCTTCCCCATCCTCCTTTGAAACGTGGAATAATGCAACCTTCAGTGAAGAAATTAATTTTGGGTATGTCAGTCTCAGCTCCAGGTTCTCCTGCAGAGTGCCTTCCAAAAACAGTGGAGGGTGCACCTTTGTGCCACGAGGACATGAGTTTTCTCCTTGCAGAATCTCCCTATGCAGATAGTAGTAAAACGTAGAGCAAAATAAACTCAACCAACTCAAAATAAACTCAACCAACAGGTGACAGGTAAAGCCCTAAATTGCCTTGCATGACACATGGCTTTGCATTTTCTTCTGTGGCGACCCACTGCTTTAGAACAGTGTTGGCTGAAGTGATGAAGCTGCATGACTCATGAATGACGGTAGAGTTCTCTTGGAAAGGCTTCACATAACTTCGTTTTTCACTATTGACTTTTAACATTTCTGCTTGGCATCTGTATACGTCGGCCAGTCCTTATTTAAATGGTTTTTTTCACTTTTGACTGAGCGCAGTGTATGTATACAATGTGATCTGGTATTCAGGAAACCACCAGCAGGACACAAGCTGGAACATATTTGAACAATAGAGGCATTGTGTGGCTGCTAGGCACTCTTCACACCAGGTGACTTGGTGAAGAGCAAATTTATTCTTAATTCTTCATCCCTTGTATTCAAGGTGCTCAGTTGTTATCCTTTTATTTGTAAGGAAATTGTTTACAACTCCAGACTAAACCTGTTGTGCAAAGCCAACAACACGGTAGTAGTGAAAAAATTCAGGAGAGCCCGACAACTAATTTAGCCCCAAAGCTGTGCAACCTGATTGAATTATTGGCACACCTGATAAAGCAAGAGCTGGGCGGAGAGCTGATAAAGGGTTGAAAAGAAGGGGATATTACTCCAGGGCCTGACCTCATCTGCTTTTGTTTTGTGGCTTGTGCCCTTGATCCTGTAGTGGGCCTCTCTCCCTGGGCAAAGGGGTTCTGCCTCCTCACCGGGTGCCTGGGCTTTGGAGTTATAGGGGGTGTTTGCCTAAAATTTCCGGAAGACTGAATCTCAGAAGGGCCATCTAACATGGAAGACTTAGAACAAGGTAAAGATTTTTTTGTTGTTGATAATGAACTTTTTGTGTATTTTTTTGCTGTTGCTGTTTTTGTAGTTTCATAAGAAATTAAAAATAGACTATTATGATACTAGTTAACAGGCAAATTTAACAAAACCCGAGCTATTTGAGGCACTATGACGTTGGAATAAAGTGGGCAGGTAGTTGATGATTAAATTAGAGATGGACTTTCTGAGATCTTAACAAAGAAATTTAGAGATAATTTAGACCCTGACTAGAAAAGGCCAAAATAGTTTTCCAGACTTTGGCACTGGCTCTAGTGGTACTGGTCCTCTGTACACAGATATTCTCCGAATATTCTTCCTGGCCTTAAGGTGCAGAAGCAGGGTGTAACAAGACTAACAGGAAAGAATCCCCAAAGGTGACAGTAAACCTCTAGGAGAGAACGGATAACCTGCACCCAGTTGTGATGTAGCTTTCTATGATTAAATAGAAAGATCTCCGTGGAAGTGCTTATAATGAGAATTTTGCTCTTTTCATTTTGCTGTCAGATTCAAATCTACATCCCTCCTGTTGTCAAGGTTTTCAAACCTTGAATTTTAATTTTGATGGATTTATCACCAGCCACCTTTTGCACACGGTTGTTTCCATTTATTTCTAGACGTACTGGCTGTGCTGGGATAGCAAATGGTAGGAGAAGGTATTAACTTAAATGAGCTACATGAAACAGATTTCTGTCCGTGTCCCCTCGGCATTTCTTGATAACAACACTGTCAACAGATCTAAACATTGTCAAGATGTGTGAAAAGAAGCTAAGTTTATGCCTGTGACTAGAACTTTTCAGAGAATGGGCTTCAAAAAGTTTTCAGGATTTTATTTTTTCAACAAGCAGGCAAAATTTCCTTAGAAAGTAGAGACTTTTTGTAAGAATTTAATTTTAGTCAGAATGCCAGTTTTTCTGTTGGAAGAGTTTTGTTGGGAAAATGTTGACAGGCTCTTGGTGAGTGATTTCAACATTTCATTATATAAATTGGTGTGTCTGCTAATGGAAAAGAGTCCAGCTTAGACTTTTAAGAATTCTAGTGGATGGCTGTGACCACATTTTCACCAATACTCTGTATTTTTTACAATGCCGAAGGCCCAGCCTTCATCAGATGCTCTGTGGAGTAAGTACTTAGGGTAGGTCAGCAAGAGAGAACAACTTTGCATGTAAGACTAAAATATTATTTTACTCAAAGGACAAAATTAATTTCTGCATGGGTTTGTAATGCTTTTGCGCAAAGATGAAGTACCATTGTAGTTTATCATCTTTGACATTAACACAAGTCTTTCACCCTAGCTTCCCCAAAATAAATTTTACCCAGCAGTCTGTGTCTTCAAGAAAAAGCAAAAGGAAAGCCCCTCATGCAATTATCCTCTTGGGGAGAGGAAGAAAGAACAAATGTGTGATGTGTTAGCCATGTTGCTTAAAGCTCTAAGGATGGTGTTCTGATACTATAGTGATGAAGGCAGCACAACAGATGGAATAGAAGTACTTTTTGCTAGAATGTCAGATTATTTCTGGTCTTTTTCTGGGATCATGTCAAAATGACATATATGGTGCCCAGCATATAGTTCTCCAAGAAAAGCGTTTACATAACTAAACAATACATGATGATGTGTGACTGCATTCCACTGAAATTCTGAGCTTGACCCAAGGGAATGGTAGGAAGATGTGGAGGGGAGGTTCAGGTTGGACATTAGGGCAGGGTTCTTCCCCCAGAGGGTGCTGGAGCACTGGAACAGGCTCCCCAGGGAGGTGTCACGGCCCCAAGCCTGACAGTGTTCAAGAAGAGACTGGACAAGGCCCTCAGACACATGGGGTGAACTGTGGGGTTGTCACATGCAAGGACAGGAGTTGGACTTGGTGATCCTTGTGGGTCTCTTCCAACTCAGGACACTCTATGATTCTATGATTTCTGCTAGCATAGGCAATGCATTTATTTATGTATGTTTATATACATTCTTTATTACATTAAATATTTTCTACCTTCTGTATACATTTGGTATTTATATATATTTCCTTAGTACACACGTTTCTCTTTGTATGTGTCTCAAGGAATTTTTGAGATTTTTGCTTGTTGATTTATTCCAAATTGTGGGCTTGATCCAATATTTAAGCAATGAATGTCAAATTCCAGGGAACGAGTGGTTTCTCCTCACACAATTCCTTTAATATGGAGAAACTTTTCTTCCTGTGAGTTAGCTAGGGCTAGCTTTGCCTGCACCTGTGTTCTGATGTCCCAGATTTACTGCCTGCTCAGAGCAGCCCTGGCAGTGGAATGGGACAAGAGGAGGTGCTCTTGCCTGTAGGCCTGGAGTGTCAAACTAATTTTCACCGCGGACCACATCACCCTCGCGGTTGCCTTCAAAGGGCCAAATGTAATTTTAGGACGATATAAATGCAGGAGTAGTTACATTTATACAGTCCTAAAATTACATTTGGCCCTTTGAAGACAACCATGAGGCTGATGTGGCCTCTGGTGAAAATGAGTTTGACACCCCTGCTATAGGCAATAGCAAGGAAGGTGATTATAGGGTTTCTTTACCTTGTAGTGAGCATAACCTACTTGATAAGAGTGGTTTTAATGGGCCAAATCACAAATACTAGGGTGTTGAACTGTAGTTGTGTTTAATTTCAGTGAAATGCCAAGCGTGAGTCAAACAGGTTAATCTGCTATAACCAAACAGGTTACAGCAGATATATACATATATGTGTGTGTGTGTGTGTGTGGCTGAAGATCACATTTTACCTCTGACTCAAGAGAGGACTCCTTGGCATTTCTCCATCAAAGTTCTCAATAGTTCATTTTCAAGAGGAAGGGTGAGTTTGAGGTCCATTAAACACAGTGAAAATTCCGAATGTGCCACAATTATGAAAACACCTGTGCTAGGCAGAGTAACTTTTTTGTTGAGTCACTGGATTAGACTCTTTAAGTCAAAATGTCCGTTTATAAATCACTTTAACAAATAAGCAGCATCTCAAATTGCAATTTACTTTCTTTAGATAATTCGATAATTGCAGCATTCCTTACAGTATTTATATGAGGAGTTTGGCAATTCATAAATGTTAAATTATACTGTATCTGCCTATTTGCCAACTGCATAAAATTACTGAACTAAATCTTGCGGCTATCAGAGTAACATAGCTTAAGCTACAGTAAATGCTGAAATACAGCTATTCTGTGCAATGCAGCTCTAAACTGGTGTCAAATACTGTCAGTGCTGTGAAGAGACACTACCTGTTATTCCGAATGGATACAGCTATGTCATGACTGCAGTATACCAGGGTAATTTTCTCTGCTCCTCAGGGTTGTTGAAGACTTTCTAACTAATTTTTTTCCAGCTGGCACTTCTGTGCTTGGTTTTGGAGAACTATCTTATCTCAATAGTTTTATAAAATATGGTCCTGTTCTTAATTATTCCCCGGGACTATCTTTTTATTTTTACATAATTTGTTGAATTTTTCAGGCTGGGTTCAAAATATATACCTTTTTAATTTTTTTTTTCTTGAATGTGGAATCAGTGAATGCATAAGAAAAGCCCAGAACTGCAGTTTTGAAGCAATTCCAAGGGTGTACTTTTCCAGAAGAAAAAAAAAATCTATATTTATAATACAAATCTTAATGATCAAAGACCTAGATGGGCTGTTTTGATATTATCTAACAGCTCATATTTATTGACATATGAGTAAAGCTATCTTCTTTTCAAAACAGAACATGTATATCGTGTCTTACTGGAATCCGAACTACACCTCTTCTCCCCTGAAAAACAGAGGTGATGTCCTTTTGTCTCCAGGATTCCTTTCCACAGAATTTTCTCATGGCCCTTTCCACACCTTAGAAGCTCTGAGCTCTGCGGATAATAAAAGGAGACAGAATGGGAATTTTTGCTTTTTCAATTTGGCTTTTTTTTTTTCTCAAATGTGATGTCCAGAAATGCCAGCAATGAGTAGCACAGACTGGGCTGAGGCGAGCAAGGCAGAATGTCAACATATGGATTCCTCAAGCACCAATCTGGTGCACAACTCTGTTATTAAGCCAAAGAATAGAACAGGACAGGGCACTTGACCTGTCAGTGTTACTTCACACAGAGGTTGCTCTCTCAAATTGATAATCGTGATAGTCTTGAGTTTCCAGCAGCAGTTACAGGCTGAGCTGATAAGTAATAGAAGTATTTCTTGTTCAGATCTTGATCAGTATTTCTTCATCAGATCCTTGGCATGAAGAGCTTTTTTTTTTTTTTCCTTTTGAACATAACATAAAATTAAGTTGCAGTCTCATTTCTTGAATATGAGCATACAGTTAAATTCTGAGACAGGAGTTATTAGCATTTTGCCTTTGTAGCCCTTTTTCTAATCATTGTGCAGATGAAGTATTTCAGGACAAGAAAGTTACTGTAGTTTTTTAGCAAGTACCTCAGGCAATTTGCTGACATATATCAGTGCACTTGTCAAATGCTTTGACACAGATGTCTAGTTTTGGCAACCACAGAATTTGAATATCCTATCCTGTACATATCTATTCATAGAGTCAATTCAGATCCGGTGTAGGTGGGTGCAACTTCATTGACTTCAACTGTGAGGCAGCCGCCTGCACTTGAGCTGAATTTAGGCTCAGAGAAGTGTGTCCGAGAACAGCCTGGGGAGTGCTCAAAATGATCCTCCAAGACTTGTTGCTTTCTCTGCCTGTGAGTGGGGATGTGTCACAGGCATTACTGAGCCGGTGGGACAAGCTGTGGCAGTGATGGGTGGATGAATGGGCTGGTCTTGCCCTTCCCCTCTCTGCTGGAGGGTAATTTGGAGTTGTAGCCAGCCCTTGGTGATAGGATGGTCTTGCTTGCCCTCATGCTCTAATGCCCATCCTTACCCTCTGGCTGTCATGTTGCTTCTCCAGTTGGCCTGGGAGCAACATCAGAGCCTGGGGCTCTTCAGAGGGTTTTGTGGCAACTGTAAATATCCCGTACATCAAAAAGACTCTTCGTTCTCCCTCTGGCCAGCTATTCTAACTTCTTGCAGCTACAAATCCCCAGGATTATTAATCATCACTATTACTCACTTAACTGAGCTTCTCACTAGTTTCCCGGTAGGCATTGAGAGGGAGGGTTTCTTTTCCATCATTGGAGGAGCAGCCACCCCAAACTGTCACAGTGATGGAGGTCCAGGCTCGAGGCACAGAGGCCCTTTTGTCACCTCAATTGGTCCCAGTCACTTCAGGTATCTGCCAGAGCACACAGCTTCCCCTCTGCTGCCCCAAAACCCTTCCAGGGAGAGTTTCACTTTGCAGAGAGGACAGCCAAGAAATTAATGCCGACAGGATCAGCCTTAACGTACCTGCTAATATCCCATGGGTCTGTGGTGGCTGGTGCTGCTTCTGCAGCTGTCACTTCCCCACTCAGTGATCCTCCACACCATGAAATACATTAGCGTGGCTGGAGGGGAGCGGGAGGGCGTGTGTCCCTTGCCTTGCTGGTCATCACCTCTCCTGCTCCATCCCAATCCAGAGCCACCAGGTGCCCTTCCCGTGTGTCAGGTCAGGGGGACCCAGTGAGTGCACTGCAATTTGGAGCAAAATCCCAATAACAGTGTGTTAATATTTCCAGACACCTTAGGATTTGCTAAAGGTTTGACTTATTTCAGCAGTGCTGTGAGAGAAGAATAAAAACATCGTCATACATGTTTGTTTGCCTGTAGACAGAAACACAATTGCTGTGGTATATTTGCATTTGTCACTGCATATCGTGTCCAGATTTGATTTTTCTCAAGATGGTCGTAAAGTGAAATCCAGTGGATTGACACAATGTCTTCGCTTGTAAATCATTGTGCTGAGCTGCCCTGCTGCTATCAGAAATAATCACAAAATACAGTACTACATGACACAGATCATCCTTTGGTTTGAAGAACACAGTGTTAATTTTATGCTCTTCTTTCACATAAACACCCTCACTTGCACCTTAACAAGCCCCCAAACATTGGTTACCAAACGACCATATTATATCAAACCCCCCCTTTTGTTCATTCGCTATAAAATTGAACAACTGGGACTGAGAGAATTTGGCCTCAGTCCAAAACGTGGCTAGATGCATCTGCATTTGGCTCTGTGCCCAAAGATATAATATTCAAATGTGAGTTGTCCTTAATTTTTGTTTAAATCATCCTTTTTTACCTTTTTTTTTTTTTTTTTTTCCTAGGGAGGGTGCAGTGCTTGCAAGATGTTTTCTCCTCTTGTTGTCAGATTATTATTTTTTTAAAAAATGCAATTTCTCTCCCTCCTTTCCCCATGGAATTCAGAAGAGATGAAACTCAGGGGGACTGTTTAGAAATTAAATGCCACCCCCCCTAGAAACTACTCTTTCAGAACCACTTAACATTTAATAAAGAATGGTACCACTTCTGTAGTTTTTTAACATCCTAAAAAAATATAGTGGGCAACCTTATTTATCTGATTTTTTTTTTAAAAAAAAAAAAACCAAAAATAGCTCTTATTTTCTGTGAAATTCTAGAGATTTTATACTAAAACAGCTTTAGCTGATAGTGTTGCTGGTCAGTAATTATAAATGTTTTATGGAAAATAAGGGCTTGGCACAGATTGTCGGGGTGGACCTTCTCTGACTGTAATGGGCTTTAGGTCAAACCAGAATAGATACTTGCTGCAATGGAGTTGCACAGATATTCTTTGTGCATCAAGCTGCCTCTGATTGAAGCAGGGCAGCACTTTGAGAAGTGGCACAGTACAAGATCAGCTGCAAATTCAGACTTGTCTTGCACTTCTCCATTCATGCTTCCCTAAATTCAGTGACATAAAGGTGGGAGCAGGTCAACAGAGAGTGTGACCTCAAGCTGAGGAAATATTTGCTGTATTTTCCATGCTTTAGTTGCTGTTATTAATACTGATAATGCTTAGCAGCAGTACCAATTAAATTGGTGTAAATAGAGATTATAATGTGGTTAGGGATAACACAATTGACAATACGTGTATTTAGTAAACAAGACTGTCAGGATGTATAAAACATCAGCAACATGTTAAAGCTTGATATTTCATAAGACAGCAGAGCATGGGGATTGCTTTCAGACAGCAAGCTGAAAAAACATTTCATTTATAAATGAAACGTGTTTTAGTGTTATAAACCCCAGCAGGCAATTCACTCATTGGGGCTAATCATTCAAAATCTGTTCTTCTTTGGTAACAAGCTGAAAGAGAGACGGAGCAGCATTTCCAAAGACATTGGGGGTTTTCTTAAGTCTTTAGGAACAAGTCTATTTTAGCTTTATGGTTTTTTTTTCAGATTTAAAAAACGCTGTCTTCTGTATCTGGAGGGTAGTCCTAAAAGGGTAGATTTATTAATATTTTCCAGATTTACATGAACCGTTATGTAAATAATGACAAATATGGAGACTTAAAATACACGCTACATGTGGTGGAGGAGCTAAGTGTCCTCCTTAGCTATCTGATCTGACAACCTTGGGTAAGGTATTTAAAACCAGGTGTGGTGAGTAATTGTAAATCAAGTGCTTGAGTGGCTGAAGCAGTTAACAAAATAAGTTTATGCTTATTGTCAAGGTATTTCAGAGACCGAATTGCTCACTGTCACTTCTTTGGCTATTGTTACTGCTTTCTTATAATACTGTGATCTGTCTGGAAGATTTGTTGGCTTGCTATCAGAGCTGGCAAGGTGGATTACCTGCATGCTTAAGTAGAAGAAGAGGTTTAGGTCTTAGTACGTGGAAGGAAAACCTTGAGTTGGTGTCAGTAAATGCTGATCTCCCAGAGTAAACCAGGTGCAAAAAATTTAATCTCATCATTTATGAGGCATCAGCTTCTACTGAAATTGACTCTGAAAAATCACGCATCCCTGGTTTGGCATTTTCGCTTCCTCCTGTTTTCTCCCTATTTCCCTGCAATGGTACAAGGGATTTTTTGAGCTATAACTGTAAATACAATACAAACAGTGGCCTTGGTATGCTATATTCAGCATTTGAAAAGAATGTGATGAAGCAGTGTCCCAAGCGAAAGTATTTAAATACTTTTCTGCAAAATTCTGGTCTTGGTTGTCACATGGGTCGCAGTTGGCCAGCGTTGGGAGGAGACCTAGAAAAAACCAAATAACACGATTAAAACATACTGAGCATAACCTCATGTACCCTGCTCCTCTTAGAAGGGTCAAAAATGTCTCAGTACAAAATGGAGTTTTGCTTAAAGGTACCGGTAAGGTGATTCTTTAAGTGTTTAATGAAGGTCACTTAGAAATTGAAAAATGTAAATGATTCAACAGAGTACTTTTGTACTGACCTCACAAAAAATAAATGTTGGAAGTTGTTGATGAGGCCCAAAATATAGCCTAATTTAAGAAAAAGTGCTAAACCTAGTGATAGGGAGGAAAAAAAAGGCAAAGTTGATATACATCTTCATGCAACAAAGTAGTCATACTTTCATCTAAGTTAGAAGAGGAGAATCAGGTATTTCTCCTAATCTCATGTTTTTTCTTTCCCAAAATCTTTTTACTGGAATATCTTTTAGCTAGATATTTGTCCATATTGAATCTATTCCTTATACATTTTTATATCTGGCATGATGACTTCTGCAAATGAATTATCATAAGCATGAGCCATTTCTTCATTTCAAGTACAGATTTTTGAGTAAGTGCTGCTCTCCATTCACTACTAGCAAGGAGGTTGCTGGGAAAAAAAAAATCAAAATAATATCGTCTGTCTTAAAAAAAAAAAAAAAAGGCAGTGGAAGCAGACCTAATTTCTATAAACTACTGTTAAATTATAGAGCAGCACCAATGAAGCATGAGTCATCACCTGCTGACATTTTGTTCAACTGATGGCTGCAGAACACAATATCTGCACAATTAGGCACTGATATCAGGCTCAGTGGAGGTGTAGAGATACAAAAAGAAAAGAGATGAGAAAAACAGATGCTTGGTATGATTTGAATGCGTGGGTCAAAAAGTCAAAAATTCATTCTGTTTCTCCAAGGGGCAATGTAATGTGCCTCTGCATCAGGAGGCTGTAGGTGCAGATGATGGTGTATGAGGTAGCTCTCCAGATGCATGAAGTTCCACTCCCACCAGCTGTGGGTCTCCTGTGGAAAAACACGTGGCAGCTCCTCAAAATGCCAGAGCGGTGGTGGCACCGCATCAGTTGTTTCTACCAAGAGACCCTGAGACTAAGCTGAAACAGAGATGCCTGTGAGAGCTAAGCCCCAGGGCAGGGAGATAGACCAAGCATTTCTCGTTGCTGCCTCCCAAAAGTCATGTGTGGATGTGGAGGTCCATGTACCACTGCAACCGAGCGTTTCCGCTTGAGTCAGCAGGTTGCTTATAAGCAGCTGCAGATGTGCATTGTATTAATATTGATTCATCAGTGTTATTTTTAAGTTTGACATGGAGAAAGTTGTGGGGAACTGTCCCTTGTGAGACTCTGCCATGGGAGCATTGGACCTGGTGGCTGTGTTACACGGAGGCTCATGTTTCATCGTACTGACTGGCTGCCACTCAGATACAGCCTGTAATGAGCTGCTTGGCTTCCAGTCATTTCTGAACATGACAAGTATCGTGCAACTTCCGCTTATTCATTATCAACAAGTGCAGAGGCTGCAATGCTCATGATTGTGCTTCAGTGCAGATTTCTTTTTTTTTTCTTTTTTTTCTGCTTGAGCTTATCATGTGTCTCCTGCCCAGCTGCTGTCTGGGACTTTCCCACAGCAGCTTCTCCATCCCATCTCCTGTGCAGTTCCTGGTGGCAATCGCTATGCTGGCTCTCCTTTCAGCTGCCTCCTCCACGACAGCCAAGCTCCTGTGGAAGCAACTCAAAATCTTTCCATCAGATATGAGTGACTGCATTCTGGACACCATGGATCACATACGTACATCATATCACTGGGTTGTGCTGTCTACTGCTAATTTTAGGTTACAGATTTTTCTCAGGAACAAATGAGCTTTTCTATGTCATGTGCAGCTCTAATTTCACCTTTGATGCCACATGGTTACTGAGAGGCAGACACAGTCTCCTTGGCTGGCTACTTTGGCTGCCAGATCTTTGGAAATGGATTAGGTCTAGCTCATGACAAAACTTTTCTATCTATTTTTTCCTTCTAGCATCTTTGACTTTTGTTTTCTTGTTAGAGCTTCTCACATGATGTCCAGAGAGAGACTTTTTTTCTTCTCTGTGGGAAGGAAAGGCTCCTTTACTCTTAGTCTTCCCTTTTCTTGGCGATTTGCTTTGCCGTTAAAGCCATGAGAGCCATTTCTTTCTGTCCTTGCCCAGTGAAGCCCTGAGAAGCTTCATGGACTGCAGTAAATGCCACTTTCTGTCTGAAATCCCTCTACAGTTTTAAGGCAGCTGTTGAGTCTTTTCACCCTAGCAGAAGAGGTGCTGTTCGATCCTTTCAAGATAACTGTTCAATATTGGATTCCTATTCCAATGTTACAGTTAAAGACAAATATGGAAAGTTCATTATCTAACGTACATAAAGTAACAGCCACAAAATTAGGTTAATGTAACAGAAATCAGGTGATTTCTGAGTAGAAAAAAAATATCTAAAATGAGAATCAGTTGCTTCTTGATGACAACTTTAAAAAGTAAATCCAACTTAGAAATTTTAAAATTGTTTCTAAAATTTTGATATCTGTTTTAGGAGATCCCAAGAGGCTGCTATAATGGCTCTTTCTGTCTGGTTTCCTCCCTTGGCCTGTAGCAGGTTACAGAGCTGTGTCTCATTTTGTCTCACGGGGTCCAGCCCTTGCTCTATGGCTGGTATTCCCCCAGCTCACAGGCAAAGGCTTTCAGTCTCCTCCATCTGAAGTTCGTGGGCAGCCAAAAACTCTGTGAGCAAGCCTTTGATACAAGTGTTTATTTGCTGTTCCCATCTCAAAACACAACTAGCTCCTGCCAACCACTGAGAAGATTGAGACCAATATAATGGTAGCACTTCAGCACAATGACCTATCTCTTGGGCATGGCAGGGCTCAAGGTGAAAAAGTGATAATTTAATGCTTTTTCATCTCATGGATGCTTAGTTGCCATTGAAGAGAGCACACTAGAGAACTGATGGAGAGCTATCCTTGCAACTGCTGCATAGTGTAAGTGCAAGTTACTCTGTGGTTTGTTACTGGAACAGGGATGCATCCAGCTCTCTTCGAATGCAGATCATTATTTTTTATCATAGAATGCTCTTGGGTCTTCCAAATAGCTCAAAGAAAAGGCCTATGGAATTTTAAAGAGAAACAGGGATTCTTCTGATATTTTGGATTCCTTGAATCAGGGAAATTAAAGGTATCTTTGCTATTACTTCTGTGTTTTCTCCTTTTCCCACCTCCTGACAGAGTAAGGTTTTTGATGAATAGGCAACTGGTAATCACACTGTTCCTCTAGATCCTCTTTGGTAGCAGGAATATTGAAAAGTTAAGAAACAAGAATGCTGTAAGGGTGTTTCTCCTCCCTGTTAACTTTCCTCTGTATTTCAGCTTTCAACCACCAATAATTCCAGAGGAGATTTGCATTCTAAAAAGGTAAATCTAATCTGATATTTATGCTGTTCTTCCAAAGACCCACTTATCACCATGTACTTAGGGATAGACAGGGGTTACTCACCTGAAGTCTATCTTAATTCAGTGTGACTATATAGGATATATTCCCTCCCCCAATTCCTGCCCTAGCATAGTGAGATGTTACAAATAAATCAATACAGGTTTTCTGTCATAGTATCAAGTAAATATGGGAATAGAATTGAGAGACAGTACTATAGTTGCTAAAATAAATATGAAATGCGTGACTGAGATATCCTGCAGTATGTTGTCATCTTTTGAGAATCTATAACTTTGTCAAAATGACCTGGGGGTGGGTGAGAAGCAGCTGAAATCAATGAATATTCAAATTCTTATTCCTGTTAAGCATGTAATTCTTCACAAATTTCAGTGAGTTTAGGTACCAAGGTGGAAATGTGAACCTGGGATGATCCAGAGCTAAGTGTGTGGCCTCCAAAAGGAGCTTCTGACCAGCACAGAGACATCCCCAGTCGCCACAGAAGACGACTCTTACCCTAGTGGCAACTGATGCTAAGGTGTCTCATCCATATAAAATGACCACGCAGCAGTTTGTCAAAACGTATGAAATAGTCAAATGCTTTATTGGCTTGGTGTCTGATGAGCTAGGACCCTAGCTTAGAGTGTACACCTGGACCTGGTCTTGTCATAGGGATAATATTTTACAACTTTTTTCTTTTTTTTTTTAACAGCCATGTAGATACCCCTGATCGTGTACAGTATTTATTTGTTTCAGTACCTTGCTTCATATTTGCCTGTGAGCAACAGGTCAAGCACAAGACAATTAAATACCTCTGTATGGATTCTAACATCATTCATTTTAAAGTGTCCTTCACCTCAGAAACTTGATCATAAAAATAGTGTGTGCGTGTTCTCTGCATGCAGTTTTCTTCCTTGCTAGTTTCTGTATTATGTACATTATGCTAAAATATCTTTTTATAAGAAATACTCTTGTAAGCTCTGAGAGTCCAAATACCTTCTTCTCTAGTCGTTAATCATCACCAGCAGCAAAAATGTAACAGGCCATATTTTCTCTTGCCACAGCTTTTCATTCAAGGTTAAACTTAACACACAGTTGGGGTTAACACACTGCCCATGTGTTTTGAAATTAGTTGTCAATGGTGTTTCCTAAAAAGAAATAACCCAGCTCGTTCATTGCTGTTTTGTCTCTGCAGGGCAGGCAAGGAGTAGAAACAACAATAACAAAAAAGATTTAATGCCTAAGCAGATATAATTTAAAGGCAGTGATAAAATATTTTCTAAATGGCTTTTTTTTTCTTTATTTGATGACAATTATAATCTTTATTCCAAATACTTATGATATTGAAGGATTTATGCATAGTTTCTTTAACAACATGGAGGTTCTTTGTTTTGCCTTCCTAAAATAAATAATATCATTACATATTCTTTCCTTTGTGAAATATGCAGTTTTCCCATAGGAAAAATAATAAAATTTCCTAATAACTTTGTTAAATTGTTTGCAGGTGTCAGTCATAAGTATAGACATGAATAAACAAAAAAAATGGTTGTATAATATTAAAGAAGCATAAAACAGAAATACAGCATGAATAAACTGAAACATCAAGGGGTCTTGAACGTAGTTCCAGTCTTTTGTTACATATGGCAATCTCTGGACTGTGCATGCATCTCCCCTGTTCTAATGATACAGCAACCTGCTGCAATTTCATTTCAATAGGGAATAGATGTAGTTTTGGTTGGGAAGAAATATTCTGGTCCAAAACAATGTCAAGAGCTGTGTTCTTGATATATTACAAAAGATGTTTAATAATGTAGCCTTGTCATCTAACATAGAGAACTAATTTGATTCCCTAATATAAGTCATAGTAAACGTTCTTTAGCATCTGTGTATATCTGTGCTCTCACCACAGAAGCCTGCTAGAATTCTTGATATTTAGCTTCATGCACACTATTTACTGTACACCATGTTTATTTTTATTTTTTTATTTATGCTGCGATGGCTTTCTTAACAGCCAAAGAAAATGTATTTATTTCCATTGAAAGGGGACTATCTCACTTTTCCATGTTGACTCAAACAAATGCAGTTACATGGGTTATCTTCCTTGACTTCATGTAGGGTACTGCTGGTAAGAGGGACTGAATGAGTATGTTCCTGCAACAAAGAGGTAAACTAGAAAAAAAAAAATCCTTTTTGTGGTACTTTTTTTAGCTAATTTAGTTTTTCATTTTTCACACTCAAGGTTTCATGAACGAATATCCAACATATGAAAGAATTACATGTCTCAGTAAAACGTAAAAGATGTTGCACACTTTAAGCAAATCATCAACGATATTGTCTGGCTTTCAAATGCTGCACCCAGCTGTGTGTGTGCAGCAGTACACCCGTCATCAAAATACTTTAACACTTGAACAAAAATTACCGTGTTGCAAAGCTCTCCGTAGGCATGGTGTGTGGTCTGCATTTATCCAGGCTCAGGCTTCTGGTGCCAGAAGAGGGTACAAGCAGTTGACATTGTGGCCCCAAAACTCCTCTAGCCTTAGAGTAAACAAAGCCTTCTGCTGAGTGTTTTTAGATTGTTAGGAGAGGTTTTGGCTGTTTAGTAGAATCAGTCTTGGTGGAAGGGTGCTGCTGGGGATCCCGCTGTCCTCCTCTCCCCCTGCAGACATGCCCTCTGATCCTTGAGGGTGAGGAAGGGGTGTGCAATGCAGGTGCTTTTGCAGAACAGATCCTTACAGGAATACTTTGCTGGACCACAAAAACGAGACCATTGCCCTTTTATGCTGTCCTTACAATGCTCTGACAACACCACTCTGCTGAAGAGCTGGAAGCTGCCTTCACACAGCAATGCTATACTTGTAATCATATGAGCAAGGACTGAGGCAATGTCAACCTGGCCTCACCAATAGTCCTAGAAATATCTCGCAGGGGTTCTTCCAACACGGCTGCATGCAGAGGACTTCTATGGAAGAGGCATGGCTTTGTTTTGACGAAATGCGGAGTGCTAAGAAAGTGCCATGTAGATAATATTTCCTATCTGCCCTGTCAGCAACCCATTCTGTGCTCATCCTGGAAACTGCTCTGTTAATAGATTGGCTCCTGATATGGTGTCTGAAGTCCTTGAGCAATTATTTTTGCTCATTTTTTTGGCTCAGAACAAGGACAGCTTTCTGTAAAGTAAGTGCTGGCTCGAGCATTCTCTGTTTTTTCCCTGGGTGTGTTTGCATGTGTGTGTCGTGGATATATAATGATGTGATGTCTCTGTATCTAGAGCCCGGTGATTTTTTTTTTTTTTTTTTTTTTTTTTTTTTGCTTGCAGTCTATGTCAAACAATCAGCCATAACTGTGTGGTGCCGTGAAATAAATCTCCCTCAAAAATCAGTATACCAGCTGTGGGCTGAGCCAAGCTAAGCACCCATCAGCAAACAACAGCCATGTTATTCCGTCACAGTGTTAAACTTGTCTCTTCCCTCCGAGACAGAACCAGGAACTGGGGGGCAGCACCCATGTCCTGGGATCATATTCAGTCCAGCGGTTCACCCGCAGGGCTGGAGAAAAGCCCGTACACTGAGGGTCACCAGAGCCGCTTTGTGATAGCAGAGGCTTATTCTGAGTCCCATGAGCACTTTGCAAATGTAGCTGGTTGCCCAGGTGGAGTTTTATTTGCACGCCTGGCTTTTGTTTGTGACAGTATGCAAATATGAGTGTCCTGCACCTCCAGATAATGACAAGGAGTGGAGTTAATTTTTAAGGAGAAGCTGTATAAGCATGGCACAGTTAAAGTTCTTGATGTAAAGAAAGTCACCAATTCACAAAGGAATTTGATTACCTCTATCCATTATACACACACAGTGAGTGATCGTGCTACTAACCATCTGTCATCTATTTCATTTGCATCATCAACACCTGCCCTGTTTATCTGCTACATTCTTTTCTTCGCTGAATTCTTACACTGCTTTAATAAAATACAGAAATGTTATTGTTAAAAACCAATTAATTTACAATCCTCCATAGAGATAGTATTACTTATAATTCAATTTAGCTTCTAATGACCTGCTTTCTTGCAAAATGACTTAATTCTAGTGTCAAAGATTAGTTATTAGACATTACCCTGCTGCACCAGTCATGTACTGCTGAGACAGGCAAAGCAGCTCTAGGTGTCCCTGGTCATTAATCAGAACTCGAAGACATTTTCCCTTTAACTCATTACAGAACCTGATTTCATCTGCCACTTTAACTCTTTGTTTTACAGAGTTTTTTGAGTCTACCTTTCCTTGTGTTTTCATGTTTTAGGCCTTCAAGGGGGTGAACAGAGCTGAAAGTCTGATTGCTTTGGGAAAAGCTGTTTGCTGCCTGTGCCTTCTGCTGACCCTCCACTGAGGAGTTCATTTTGCATCTCAACCATTATGTGAATGGGGCTTGAAAAGCAGTACTTGCTTTTCCCTACATCAGTTTTGGGGAAATTAACACAATTGGATTTTCCACACAATTACAGCATTGGGTGTACTTTCCTCCTTATTACAAGAAACAGTATTATAAATATATACCACAGAGGCCACCCTGCTTGGTGAGGCAGCCACTGCTGGCCACCTTCTTCCTGGGCTTCACAAAAGGTGTCCTGAAGCAAGTGGCCAAATCCAGCCAATTCTCACAGCATCAGCCAGGCTCACGGGCATTCAGAAGAATGGTTGGTTTTGCAGTTCACGCATTGATGTTTCATATACAAAATATTACTTGCATTGTAGGGATGGGTCAAACTCTCCTTTCTTGCTTTATCACAGGCAAGTGTTGGCTTTTCTTACTCATTACTAGTATAGCTTCTTGGTCTTTCTCAAGAGGCTAGCACTTTACTGGAAGTAACCTTATTTGTAGGGTATTTTCAGACTGTGACAAGACAGCAAGGGTTGGATTTGATCTTTGGAAAACAGTCTAAAGCACCATTCTGTCTTTGTGGTTTTTTTGTTTTTGTTTTTTTTTCTGTGATGCACAAGTAAAAGACCTGCCATTAAATTAAGTCTTCAGTCTTTACAGCATTTCAGCAGCAAAGAGAATAGAAATTGCGTATGTAAGTGGATGGATTGTATATAGAAATCAAACCTTTTAAACAATTTATGACAGCTGAGGCTTTTGAACAATTACCCACAGAGTACTTTTAAAATGCGTAACAAAGTTAGAACTTCAGGCTCATCAAAACCCATTCATGGAGACGGTGCAACTGGCAGGACTTAATGTGGAAAAGGTTATTTCTTCTATTTGCAGCTAAGTCTATATGCTGCAGTAATACTTCCAATAAAATCTTATTTTTAGAATGTTTAAGTGGTGCAGCTTAGAGTGGGTGACATTTTTTTTTATTTTCCCAAAATACAGTCACTTATGTCTTTTGAAAACTGAGAATACACCTAGTGTTATAAAAGGCATATAATGTCTCATCTGACTTCTTGACAACTGCATGCTATGCTGGAAGAATAAGAGATGCTCATTACTTTCCTAAAGCACAGGAATTGGCTGTACAGTGTAGGCTGATGAAACTTCAACAGCTGTCTTCTAAGAAGCAGAGTTTTTTTTCACAGTAGACTATCAAGGGACATGTGAATAGTACACCAGACTAACTCTTAAACAACAGGCATTCTTACAAATGATCAAACTCAGCTATGAGCGCCTAAGAATAACCTCCTTTGGATGGCAGGGGTGGGATGTTGCTCTTCGCGCACTGCAAATTTTAAAGCCGTACATAAAACTTTTTGCTGGGCGAATGTTCTGTTCATGTAGCTTATAATGTTTGCATACAAAATCCATATGAAACACTAATATCTTAAATGCCATGAGGATCAGCCCTTTGGACAATATGGTGAATCTCTTTGTATGAGCATCCTTAACAGCACTGCTTTCCAAGTGATATAGACTTATTGTTTCAATCAGACTAATAAATAATTCACATTTCTAAGTGGTTTCTACACAGGGTGATGGAACGTTGTGGTAGGGTAGGAAACATCCAGCTACAACCTAAAATGTCTTCAGACATAATCCTAAAATAATCCTGTTTTCAAATGGTAAAAGTTTGTGCCTCCTGCTCAGGCAGCACATCATCAGCATCCAGACCAGGAGTTATGCCAAACTAGCTGTAATCTAATATGGAAATGAGATGTTGGCCTTGATATTGTGTCATTCTTCTGAATGGGATCACCTGCACCCATATCTCCTAGGAGGAAATTTCAAACAGAGTTAGCTCCTTAAACCTTCTAATTAAAATGAGAAATCCCCAGGCTTCCATGACTCAGCCTCGGAAAAAGATTATTAGGAATTTAATAGGGAAAATATCGCATCTCAGACCATCTGTGACCCAGTGCTCTGTGAGAATTTAAAGAAAACTGGAGGGAGGAGGTGCACGCTCCAAAGCACACTCTAGGAGTACTTTGTTGGAGCTGCAATAAATCAACATAGTTAGAGTACAGCCTTTTTCAGATTTAATTACTGTTACATAATTATTAGCAAAGCAGTCTCCTCTGAAACTGTAAAACTCATTACATCAAAAATCCCCAAGCTCCTGATGGAATTTATGAACTAGTTACTTTCTTCCTAGCTCTGGGAAAATGCAATAGGATGCATTTGGTTTTGTCTCCAACAATTTTTTAGCGTGCTGAGCTATTCTATTCTTCTTAGTTTCAGGGAACATTCTCTATTTGCCATTTTTTTAAATTATAAAACATGTTCATTTTCATTTGTTTGCTTTTCTGCTCCTGGCACAGAATTGAGACATAAGCACTCAGGGACAGATACCCTTTCCCCCTTGTTGAAAGGGATTCGCATCTCATTTCCTCCATCACTCTAGTAGCCACTGATTGAGCTAAAGTACGGATTCCCTCATGGAAATGCAAAATAACAAAATTTTCATTGTCTTTTCCCAGAGGTTTTGCAGTGAATACACAGCTTTAAAACCTGCCAATGATCTGAACAAATTGCCACCAGGGAAGGACATTTGGAGTCCATATCAAGCAAGCCCAAGGCCAGCCCTGACCGTTGCCGCCCGGTTTGAGACCATTAACAGCTGCCTTCTGTCTCTCCTGTAGGATAGCGGGGAGATTGCATGATGCCCTACTGGCTGATCCTTAAATCCATGACATTGCTTCATGGATAGAAGTAATAAGAGACTTCCCCTCAGGGAGCTGAGAGAACAAGTGAAGAAGGGTAATCGCAATGGCTCCTTTAGGCTCCCATTATTTCACAGCTGGTGGGGCTGGGCTGAGCAAGTAGCAAGGTCTTAGCCTAAGCAGGTGAAAACAACTATAGCAATCTTCTCTTTCCTACTTCTTCCCTCAGCCAGAAGATTGTGTTTCTTAGCAGACCTTGTGCTAGTGTAGCCCAGTCATCAGCCCTGGGAGGTGCTCTTAAAGCTAAGCCTGACTTGGGCTGCTTGTCAGCTCTGGAGTTGTGAGTCTTGGGAAAGCATTGCAGTAGATACAGGGGTAACACACAGATAATCAATGCTGTTGCACTACAGCACGAAGCTGAAATAATTTTTACCTGTCAAAGTTGCTATGATAACATCATTGTCAGATGGGGGAAGACTAGTTTGCTTTTTCTTGAGCTGCTTGGGTTTGTGGCATCAGAGAGTAACTGCTCTCCCTGCATGTGTCCCCTTAAAAATATGACTTTATGGTTGTATAAGTTGACTTGTTCTTTCATGCAAAATTGCAATTTTACAGATGCCAAAAATTCCTTGGCTTAATCCAGTTTTACTTACCTGTAGACATAATAGTGAGATAATACTTGCCCTAAGGTTTAAACTAGTGACTTAAAAATCTTAAGGTACTGAGCTGCGCTGGTTCAGGAGTATAGGGATATTCACTTATCTCTGCATTTAATATAATTTAATTATGCTCACAGGCATTTTTCTTGGTAGATATTACAGGCTGCAAAATAGCAAGAAATACATGCAAGACAATAAAATATAACTTAATTTTGTGTAACGTTTTAATGCAATCTGAATCCTAAAGTGTTTAATAGAGTTAAATGATACATTTCTTATACCCCCAAAGAAAGATAAGGACAGCAAGCAAGAATGAATAGGAGCCCTCTTTCCAAAAAAGAGGGTTATGGCTCAGGAATGAGGATGTGCATTTCACGCAGCACCAGCTGAAGCGAAGTTTCCTGCACTACATTTCTGGTAGACAATAGATGAACAGATGGTTTAGAGAGGAAGAGGGAAGGATAGAGACAGTTTGGAACCTGATTTTTAAATGAAGGAGGAGTCAGTAGAGTTTAATGAAAATAGGATTACATGGCTGAATCAAAAAAAAAAAAAAATTATTTTCTCCCCTAGGAAAAAGCAGTTGCTTGAAGTGTTCTGGAGAAGTAGATCTTGAGGAGATCATAAGGACAATAAATTACAATAGTTAAGGTAAGATGAATGAATAGTGTAATCCCCTTTGGTGGGCTGAAGAAGAAAACATTGCATATGAAACAGAATATAAAGATGGGACATGAAGATAATCCTAGTTCTGTCCATGGAGTTTTTTTGAATTGCAGAGAGCTCTGTCCAGATCTAGGTTAGGGAGAAAAAAAATAGAAGTGTCCTTGAAGGCTCTCTCCTTATCTGAACAAATCTTCTGAAGCATCTCACTGGAAAATTGTACTGAGCTTATGTTCTTGGGCATATCCTTACTTCATGAAAGATGGGCTCAGGATGTTTATTGGCGTGGAGGCAGAGAGCATGATTTGGGCAGTTATGTGGGCCACTGGGTAAAGCATCAGATTGAGGTCTCAGACACTTGAGCAAGTTACCATAGCTTAATGAGTTCCTGTGTAGCAGCTGAGCTGTTGCAAATGTAGGGTAGCACACGCTAATTTAAACTCTTTTCACTGGGGCTCAGCTGATGCATGGCAGCCATTAAGCCAAGGTAGCTCAGTCATATGTCTGAAATCTGATTTAAAGAATCTGGGTTCAGCTCAGTTCAGGAGGGTAGGTCACCAGCCTTCTGCACACTTTGTGACTTCTTTGGGCAACCATTTCAGCTTGGTTTTCTCATGCATATAGCAGTAGTAATGGTGCCAACCCACAACTGTGAAGTGCTTTGAGGGAGAGGAGTTAAAAAAAAAAGAGGAATGCTATAACAGCAGGGTGTTTCTATTTGTTGCTGGGTAGAAGTGTGGAGTACATTGAACTTCGGCTGAGTTTAATGCAAAGTTTTCATGCTTGTCCTCATTAATACCTGGATAAATCCAAAGTGTTTAAGGAGGTTTTGCTGGTATAAATGAGGACAGAAATCTTGCCATAGGGATCTAGCCTTCTGTTGGTGAGAATGTGTAAGCTCAGATGAGATTTATCACAATTCCTGGGAAGTGCTGATGGAAGAGCAGAAGAACAGGGAAATGTACTTTTTGCTTACTACTTACTTTCTAAAACACCAAAAGAGAGTATCAGGTGCCCCAGTCCTCCCAGGAAAAATACATAAGTGTCCATTTAAAAAAAAAATGATATGCTTTTTAATCATTTAATATTGAGAGGTTTGGTTTCTCCCTTGTTTGAAATGGTGTTCCCCTGTGAAACGATTTTTATTCTGTCTTTGTGTGGTGATCGTAACATGTGGCACTCCAGACAGCTATTCTGCTCAGAGCTGAAAAACACCAAGCATTTCCTTTAATACTACCAATAAACATTTGTGTTATTTTTTCCATAAAGTGGTATACTAAGCATCGTGCCAGTTTTTCAAGTGACAGATTCTTTTGGAGGTGAAATAAAAGTATCAGTATTTACTGGTTACAATAAGTATTTCTAAACATTTTAAGAAGCACATAGTCCTAAAATATTTATGTATGCACATCAGTTACAGTACTCTGCTACCATTTATTGGGCAGGACAAAAAAATACATGTATCAAAGTTACAATTGCTGTGATAATTACTTGAGGGAATCACTCCACAATGAAAATTAAAAATAAAACTGTAGTATTGCATACAGTGATTAAATATTTGTGGAAAGATTTATTCTACAGTCACAGATGTGGTCCGTATTTCAAAATATTTGATCCAGAAAATTAACACCTTGCTGCAAAAGTGGACATTGTATTTTCACAATAGCAACTTAAAAGCTGCAAAGGACAATGCTTCTTACATACACACAGTCAAATTCCTGTCTTGCACCTCCTGTTACAAAGGACTTTCAGACAATAAACTCACAAACTGCTACAAAAAATCATCTGATATTACTCCTGTGTGCATTTACAGTGGATGACAATGGGGAACAGCAGAGCAAGAATCAAAGATCTTGGTCTGGGGGCCTTGCCTCATAAGCATAGACAGCCTCTGTCTAGTTATTCATCAGACTAAAGATTTTCCACAGAGCTGTGCTAACCCCCTCAGCTACTGCTTCTGGGCTGGCAGTAGCAGCTGTCTCTTACCATTATGCCCCGAGGAAGCAATGGCATTTGCCAGCAAATCCCTTTGTGTCTAACTCATTTCCTACATTCTCTTCTTTCATTTGCATAGTCAACTGGTCCTTACGCCTCAAGAAAATCAGGAGAGTATCTGAGGAATAAGTTGTTAGAAATGGAGTTTTTAAACATCACACCAGGAGGTGCATGCACAGACCTCATTATATTCCCAACAGGTCTGCCAGCTCACGAGAACGTAACACACCAGAGAGAGACTCTCTGTACTAACAGTTGACAGTACTAAAATAAAGAAGGCAGCTCCCTCCATCTCTCCCTCCCTCCTACCTCAGGAAATCACTGTGTAAATGCAGTGAAATATTTCTGTGAGGTGGCTTTCCACTGCAATGCCCTTCTGGTGGACAGTACTTAGTGATGTCAGGAGCGTTAGAAAGAGTATGACTTCAGTTATAATAGGCTGCCTGCATCTATTGTTCTTCCCTCCATCTGTCTCCCTCCTTTCACAGCAATTTAGCCTGGGGTTGTCCCAAAAGCGTCAGTTAGAAATTAGTCAAAATAACCTGAAATCCTAGAAGAGGTTAGATCAGAGACTTGTTTCACTGAACCTCTTCAGAATCAGAGCTTCAGCATCGGTAGTGCTTTGATCTCTGATGGTTTTTCCCATCTGTGGTTAGCTGGGCTGCATTGGCATATTAATGCCTTTGCCACCCAGGAGAGATCTGGCAAAGGTGTTTTCCAGTTAAGGCGCTGTGGTGACATCAAGAACTCTGAACAACCAACAACTAATGATGCCTCAAAGGTGTCTCTGGCAAATAACACTCACCAAGACCACCTTCCCTTCTCGTTATTTTTGACTAGTCCAGTGGATATTTGGTAAGCCTGATCTTCTTAGTTATGTATGGTGTTCATACATCTGCTAGGAGCTCTCAGTAAGTGAAGGCTGTTACTTGATGTACCGTAGCCTCATGATGTGAAAGGCTCTTTTTTGCCCTAGCCCCATGCCCTCTCATTCTGAGCTGGATATGACTTGAGCTGTGTTTGATGTGGTTTCTCAGTAGAACAGGAACCCAGGCACAGCTGAACAGTGCTGAACCAAAACAGCTGCTGACTTATTGGACAAGTGGCAAAGGTTCAATTGCAAGCGCTGTTAATGAAAAAAAGATAATTCTGTGCCTACAATTTTGGTCTGGTTGACCTGGTGCTGACCGCCATGCCATGGCTGATGCCAGTTGCCTGTTTGAAGCAAAAGAGAAACCATGCTGGGAGTCTCCAGCGATGTTATTAGCAAAGCTGGTCAAAAATACTTGCAACAAAGCAAATGCGGTTTGAAATATCTTGCTTTGGTTATGAGAGAGACTTCATTGGGTGAGGTTTTTTGGAGGAAGGAGAAGGATGGAATTGCGTATTGCTGTGACCTGTGTGGGCTTGCAGCCTGGTGACTAGAGCTGTGGTGTGCGATGCTGGTGTTCTTGGCCTGCTCTTCTTTGGAAAGAGCTCAGTTTATTGTTCTTGCAATCAATCAGGCAATTGATCAATTAGACTTGAATCTAGGGGCATAAATCCACTGTAATCATTCTTCAGTGGGCTGTGTCAGGCAATGATAAGCCTGGTGTTGCTGAAGTTTGGTGTGGTCTTAGTGCTTGAAGAAGGTAAAAGAGAGAGAGCTTTGACCAAGCACTGTTACTCATTCAGACATGACAAGGGTCTGCAACAAGCCTGCTGAAAGTGAAATGTATGTGCAACATACTGCCTTTATCTAGCTGATCTGTTCAAACTAATCACAGTCTATGCACAATTCCATGTACATTATGTACAAACTCAGCAGTACTTCATTAACAGCCAAGCTGTATGTCACTGTCAAAATTTCAGCTCCTTGGTTGTTTTTAAACTTTGTAGACAATGTTGGTGTTGTATCGTCTTATGGTTATGTTTTGGTCCCATTGGCTCCAAAAGAGGTACTGGATGCTCAGTGCTTTTAAAAAAATGTGCCTTCATGGTCAGGAGGCTGAGCTGACTTCAGATGCCTTTTTTATAAAGACTGGTTATATCCATGGTCCTATGACTGCATGTAGATATTCCTTGGCCTTACATAGGATATGATAATCCCAAATGGTCTTAGTGGTTTTGGACCTTTTTGGACTGTCTGCCTATATAGGAACCATCTAGAACAACTTTTCTGTCAGTAAGCACAAGCTGACTTCACATGCCTACAGACCATTCTGCAAATGAGCCTCTGTAGTGACCAGGGAACCTAAAATTGAAGCCATATGGAAACTTACTGTGCATATTAAATTGCATGCAACAGTGTTAACAGCATTTTGATTTGTGGCTGCAAGTAATAAATGAATTATATTAATTTCGTAGCTGCAAGCTAATTTCTCCAGAATTACTTTTTAATAACCAGCATCATGTTCACTGGTAAGATTTAAATACATTTAGGAACAAATCTTAGGATTATTTTTCTTTTCAAAAAAATAGTGCTAGGTTATCATTTGAGACTGAGTTTATTAATAATTCTCTAGACATTTCAAAGTAAAATGTCACTTAGCAACTGAGTGATCTGGAGACCAGATTACCTACCCATGATGCAGGAGCTGGGGTAAATCACAGGGTAAAATTGACAAACTAAGCAAAGATTCCATATTGTGTGCTGCTGCCTTCATACAAACTGGCCTGCAGGAGAGAAGTGGCAGGCACAACACCAACCTAGGATATGTGAGCGCAGGAATTATCCCTCCATGTGTGTCATCCTTCCTTGCCAATAACTTATTCTTTTTGGAGGAGGAGTTGCTTCCCAGACATCTCACTGGTGACTGTAAGAAGGCAAAGGATGATGGTCAGTGTATGCTTGCAGTCTGGGAGTGCTAGAAATGCATGTGGTCCCGTAGAAAATATCTTCTCTTATGCCTCGGTCCATTAATAACATATCTAATATATTAATACCGATGCTGCTGGTGTCATTTTTGCCCAGAAGAGTGCTAAGTTTGAAGGGAGGGCACATCCCAACACACAGGTAGAAATAGAGTAATAGGCAATATGATCACAGTAGCAGTGAGATATTGCGCTCAGGCAGCTTGTATTGTTAGTCTCTCCTGGAGGCCACTAGGCATGGCTTAAATGAACCACTGAAGAGCTTTTCCATAAGACTGTGCCTGTGGTAGTGGCCATTACTCATGGTGGAGTCACCATCTTACAGAACGCACTGACATCTGTGTGAGTACCTGAGGGTACGGGGAACCCGTGATTAAGTAAGATGTGGATGTATTGTACAGCAACACATCTCCTCTAGGGCATCTTTTGCAGGCTCAGCTGTTGTGAAGTGCCTGTTAATCCAGCATGAAGGCTGAAGTAACTGCTACAGGGTAGATGACCTGCTGTGCAAAGCAACGGCATCATTCAAAATTGGAATAGGCAGAGTTGGAGCCGGGACACTTGCTGTCCAGGCAGAGCACACTGGAACCTCAGCTCACATTTAACATGCCTGTTCCTGAGGAGGTAATTCTCTGAACTTGTTGTGAAACTGCTTTATTCCCCGCAGAAGCCAAGTGCTTCCTTGCCAGTGTTTCCACCGGGTGCCATGGTGCATCCTACACTGAATTACTCTGTTTGCTAGGACATCCCTGGTCATATTTCTGGTGGCACTGATTCACATCCTGTGTTGCTTGTTATGTCGGGGCTGTGTTTCTGTGGCTGCAATATTTGTCATTCTGATTTCTGGGTTTAGTTATCTTAAGCTTCTCCTAAAAAGAGAGTGTGAGATGAGGCATGGGGTCAGGGTTATCCTTTTGGCTGCATTTGTATTGTTTTATTGTATAAGGGAAAAACCTGAATGTTTAGAATGAGTAAGAATATATGAAATTTAGGAGTGAAGGAAACATGATGGTTATGACTAGTTTGAATCCATGGGCTGAAAGTTTGTGTAGCTAAACACCTGGGAACTGGTGTCTAGACACATATACTGGCTATTCACTCACTGTCTATCACAGTCCTAAATTTTGTGCCCTTTTGGCATCAAAATTAGCATAACTATATGCATTCAGTCAAAAAATTTCCCCACTTTCTGATGGGGCTCTGCAAAATCTGCCTCACAGTGGGTGTAGGCATGTCTCTGTGTGTGCATGGATGAGTGTGAAGTCCACCAGAATGGTTATTACATCTATTGTGAGGAATATATTTACTTTTCTGAAGTAATGCCCCTTATCAAGACAAAGATGCCAAGCACAAGAACAGCTCTCTTCCTGAATCCAGAGGGAAAGGGCCTTGCATCATGACTGACATGGACTCTCCTTCAGAATTTGGAGACGGAATCTCAATTGCTTAATTATTAAAATTAGCAGGAGTCCTGCCGCTGCTCTTCTTAGTGTCTGGACAATGCTTTTCTTTCCCACATGCATTTCTCCTAGTGCAGGGCAAATATCCGCTAGTATTCATGTGAGTTTTCCCCTGGATTCTGAGGAAGATCCCATCACAGTTTCTTTGTTTGCAAGCTGTCTGCCCAACAGAAATGTCATTTCAGTTGCGTCTAAGCATTATGCATCTGCTCATGTGGCTGTAAATAAATAACGTGGTAGATAAGGCTACATTTAGCTTCCCGTGTGATTTAAAATCCAATCTGGTATCTACTGAACTCCCATGGAACAAGAGCAGACCCAAGCCCTCATGTTCCTGCTTTCAAGAGTGCAAAATTTATGTTATAATCTCTGGTTTAGCCTAGAATCTCTGTCTGTATAAAGCCTTCCAATTTAGTTGATTATTGTAATTTTCATTTGCAAACAGAGTGTCCAAGCACTTCAGAATTATAACCATTTAGCTGTAGGTATACATATAGACCAGGAAATTTCATCAGTTTGAAAAATAGTATTTCACATATTAATCAATTCTAATCCAAAAAACCCAAACAAAAAAAAAACCAACAAAAAAGTACTTAGTAATGCTATAGAGAAATAAAAAAAAAACAACACCCAAACACCAGAATATCAGAAAGTATAGTGTCTACTAGGCTGGGGTGGTGATGGCAATACACTGAATATCCTAGAAAAATAATAAATCATAAAGGTTCATTTTCTGCTTAAATCTTCTTGTTTTATTTTTTTTTAGCCTTCTGAAGTAGTCCAGAATTTCAGCTACAGCTAGACCTGGCTTGTTTCTCTATGTTATGTTCTACATACATGGTGCACTAGAATTAATTAGTGCGAGTAGCAGAGTTACAGGGATAAATATGGAAGTCTACAGAGCTAGTGACAAAGGAAAACAGACAAGAGAAAATGATGTTTTGAGGGAGAACGGGGGAGGAAACCTCTTCACAACTCTCTAACCACCTTTGTGGGTGATGCCAATTCAAAGCCAGTTGCGAGTCATAGAGACTCCACACTGCAGGCATAAAAAAACCCCAGAAATAAAAAAAAAAAAAAAAAAAAAAAAAGAAATCCCAGACCTGTTTTGCTCGTGAATTTGGCTTTCCTCTCCCTTTTACCAGCTTGTTCTTGCACATCCTTTGGGGTAAGGAGGAAGGCTCTGCAGGAAAATAGGCCATCCTCTTGGCATAACGTGCAAGAATTTTGTGAGATGACTCGCTCAGGTCTGATAGTGCAGCGGAGAGGGCTTGGGAGTGCGATTCTGCATGGCCGCCCTGTGTATGGTAGTTAGATTTGTATCAGTGAGACACGACAGGTCTGCCCTTGAGATTCTGCGGTGGCATGGTGCCAGCTGTTTGCCACGCTGATCTGTGTCTCTCCAGAGCAAAATCACAACCTGCTGCCATGGTTCAGCTCTGGGTCAGAACCAGAGCCAGATTATTGAGGGTTGTTTTTTTGTTTGTTTGTTTGTTTTGTTTTTTTCTATGCTTGGTTGGTTGGTTGTTTTTGCTTTTAATTTGGAAATTGCTGAAATTTTATAAGGGGAGCTGCTTTCATGACAATTCTGCCCAAAGCAGTACTATCTCTCCTACTTGTACGTCAAAAAGCAGGAAGGTTTTCTTACCAGGATTAAATCTGCTTTGACCTTGGGTATGGACAATAAAATATAACTGTAGGCTTGAGTTAAGTTGACATAGATTCACAGTCTAAAAACAAAACCGTGCAGCTACTTTTTAATTTGGCAAGTATTATTTACTTTTGCAAGGAAAGATTCTGCCATGTGTTTCACTGGGATTTCATTCATCTTTATCGATGACATTTCACTTAATTTGTTGCTATTTGAGAGCCCTACAGGCAAAGGGGCAAAGAGTAAAGTAGGGGTGCAAATGGGAGAGGGAATTGCTAGCACAGAAAAAAACCCGCAGTCACGTTTGTGCCTGTGCAATCTCCATACATTTTAAAAAATCTTTGTGCAGATAGCTATGAAGTGAAAAAATGCAGACAGTCCCAAAGGGAACACAGCCAGGATGTGTCCTAAAATGAGAGTATTCCTACTGCAACACAAGGAGCTTTGAGATCTCCTCTGAAGTCTGGCAAAGCCGTGGTTACCCCTCCCTCTATCTTTGCAGTCACACTGGGATTTGTAGGACTGTGAGGCTGGGGCCACCGGTTTTAAACCTTACTCCTGACGATTTTTTTTTTTTGAGACAAAGTTCAGAGGTACAGCCTAGTGTTACCCAGTTCATCCTACTCAGTGATTACTGGTGAGCCCAGTTGCAGAAGAAAGGGTGCAAACCCTGCAGTACACTGTCATACCTCCCACCCCTCTTTCCAATTCAGGCACATCCCTGTCTTTGACAGAGCTGGCTGAAATCCTGGAACATGATGTTTAGTTTCTTTTCCAGCATTTTTATTAGTAAAACAAATATTTCTTTTCTTCACCCTGTTCTGACATTTTTGGATGTCTGTTTTTTCTTAATGCCCTCATGTACGAAATAGGATGTTGGGTTAGATAGATGTTTAATCTTAAGCAGTACATCCATTCCTAAATAATTAGTGTATTTCTGATACCATAAAAACATACAGTGCTTTTTAAAAATCTCACTAAAATGTTACTCTGGGAATTAATAAATGACAGAGTTTTGCTGTGTAACAAAACCATGTATGGAATAGCTTTGCTTTTGCTAGCTTCGGGGTTCCCACCTCTAAAACTGACAGAAGGTTTCATTACTCTTGTGCTAGAGGACAGGGGAGAACAGAAACTTCTCACCTAATTTTTCTGGAGCAATTGCTATTTTACATATTTCTATCCTCAAGGAAGTGGAGGCAGTTAAGAGGAGAGCAAAGCAGGCAGAAATGAGCAGCTTTGTTTTGCTGTATGAATGGGGTTGAAAGGAGACAAACCTTATAAAGCAGAGAATGGGTAAAGAAACCCACTGGCTTTTATTCCTGTGAGTTTAAAGCACCAGAACTTTCTCGATGCTCGATTTGTTCTCTAAAATAAGGCAACTTCAAAGGCTTTTATAAATCACGTCAGAGCTCGGAGCACCTTATGTTCTGTGACTGGCCGGCGAAGGAGCACAGAGATGTTTGTTCTGTGCATGAAAGAGAAGGTATGTGAGAGAGCCTGCTCTCAAGGGAATCTCCTACCTCCATATCTCTAAATAATCCATACCCCCTAGACAGGCAATGTCGGGTTTTTTAGTGCTGTCTCAATATTTTTCTATGACTTGCTCCATTATTTATTCTGGACTGGCTTTCCAATTTGCAATGCCCTGAGCAAGCTTGGTGCCCGCCTTGAGCTACCAGAGGGGGAATCTGGCTGCGAATTGCCTCCCCATCTGTCGTGGAGTGAGCGAGAAAGATCCGAACTGGCAGGGATAATTTTTTTTTTCCCCTTTCTCTTTGCTTCTGCTGCCAGAAGGCGAAACTGGAACTGGCCCATGAGTTATTGAGTTAATATAGGGCCACAGAGCTGGAGACCCCCAGATTGCAGAGCCTGAAGTCTATACACCCCTCGGGCGCCTGCTGAATGTATTACGGCAGGCGTTTCCTTCCCTTGGTGCAGGACTTTACAGCTGCCTCCTCGCTTCGCTCTCAATTTACGCAAACGCACCCTTTCCCAGTGCAGCGATGGGAGAAGGCTCCTCTTACAAAACTTGGTTAGATAGTTATGCTGATAGTGCAGACTGGGAGGGCATCTCCCTCACCCCTCCAAAGGACCCCCTGTTACCAGGTCCACTTGCCTATGGTTCCTTGTGATATACTAGTATATCTCAGTGCCTCTTTGTGCAAACCTGTGCCCAGGACTTTGTGGTTTCTTCTCCTTGACTGGCTTCTTCCCCCTTCTGCTCTCTTCTGTCACCTTTCCTCGATTTTCTGAATATCAGCTAATTCTGAATAGCAGCAAAAGCAATCTATTTTAGCCTCTTTTGTTTCCCCAAACTCCTTCTATATCTGGTGCAAAACACCTGGGGATGATTTTGAGCTGACAGTCATCACGATCACCTTTCATCCAACGCAGAAAACCACTGCCTGTACCTTCCACAGTTCCGGACCCTGATGAAAGGTGGGATAATCCTGAACCAAACCTCCTGAACCATGGCTCAAGACTCTGCTTCAAAAGGCTCTATTTTGGTTATGATATTTGTGTTTAGAGAGGATGTTGGCTGACCAAAATCTGATGTCTGCCTCCTCCGTCTGCAAGCTTGGAAGCATTCAGACCCCGATCCAAACTTTGGGACTTGTTACCCCTTTCCAGTGGCTGGCGTAGAGATGAATGTCAGGCTGCTGTTGTCCTGAAGGAGCTGCAATACTTGACACAGCAGATTGTTAACAACAAGTCCCGCTTGTGAAATTAGGCAAATTATCAGGAAAAATTGGCCTGTCCCCTCTTTGTCAAGCTGTATACTCAAGTGAGGGTCCGAGCTTGATGTGTCATTAGCAAACTGTGACCCTGACTGTGATTCAGCAAGGGGGTCTCTAACTTGCAGAAGGAATTTGCACGTCTTTATATAGTTTTAAAAATAATTATTCTCTGGTCTTCATAGCATAGCATTTTGGTACTTCAGGTGAATGCTTGTCAGCTGCTATTTATCCCTCAAAATCAAGAGGTCTTGCTGACTCACACATCTAAAAGCTGCTGGTTTTTAGCAGAATTCTTTGTTCTTTTTGTCACTCGTGTAGCGGTTAGAAAAAGACCGAGGCTCAGGTGAGCTCAACTCTGTTAAGCTGTGAGGGGCCATGCAGATCCCTGTAGCTGCTGAAATCATGTGGGTTGCAGAGACGTTTGTAGCTTACTGGTGCTATTTATTAGCCAAGAATCAGTTTAGAAATGTTCAGGGAGTCCTTTGCTCTGTAGTTTTTATGCTTCCTGCACTCCTGCACCCTCCACAAGCCAGAGCTGGAGGGGCAGCTGGTGGCCTGCGTGTCCGCTCAGGGCCCTTTCCAGCGTGAAATTCGGCATTTTGTTGAGCTATAGTGTTACCTTCTTCCTCTAACCTGTGTTTCATTTAGCATGCAGCTGTTTCTGTGGTATTTTGGGTCTGCTTTTGCTGTGTCGCTAATATGTCCTTTCGAAAATAGTGCAAGGTTTGCCCTGATAATTCACGATTTCCATCCCCAGGCTCAAGCGCTACGGGGGTGTGGGGAAGAAAGCTGTGTAGGCAAGACCAAAGGCAGCTGTATACTGTGAAATAATAAGTATCAGGCAAAATACAGTATCACAGCTAATAGATGTATTTTTAAAGTGGAAACATCTATGTTTAATTGCATTTAAAGTACGTAGTGAGAAACCACAGTTATACATTGTTATAACAAACCTTTACATCTGAAGTCAGAATAATACAAAAAAAGTGCTGATTATATATGGTCAAAATAACTGAGGCAAAATTTCAACACCACCTTCTAAAATATTAGCATGTGCCCCCTGCCAGCAACACTCTAAAGGTCAGACTGAATAGTCCCAGTGACAATCATTGCTTTTCCTTAGCTTGCCCAAAAACAACAACCGAAAAAACTGTTTTGTTTTAGTTACTTTTTTTTCATTTTTTTGCATAGCTTTCAATATTGCTGCACTCTCACCTCTGCATATTGCAAGCCCATCTCAGTTCTGAGATAGTTTCTTTAAAGTTCTGAATATTTTTAATCCAGTTCTCCTCAAATACATAATATATATTTTCTACCAATTATAAATACATCATTTTAATTTATCTGATTTGAATAACATGCATTTGTATAATTACTGTACAATCAAAATAGACATTGACTTTACACAGTGTGTATGCTTTTATTTTAGCGATATTGTTCAGACACACTGCTCAACAAATCAAGCAAATAGGGAAATAAAAAGAAAAAAAAAGTGGCGGGAGGGGGAAGAATAACCTCTGGGAGGAAACAGAATCTCACAGTGTTTACAGACAAAAAAACGAAAGGAAAAATACTTATCGGAAAAAGGGTTTATTAATACATAGAAAATCCCCACAATAGTTGAAACACACTTTAGGAACTAGTAAACACGTTAAATAGAGTTGTGCCAATTATGCAGTGCCCAAGCATCTGCTTGCTCTTAATTAGATGGGGAGGTGAATGACCACTGTTTATTTTCATTTTCCTCATTAATTATGAAAAACTGCATTTAATTCATCTTGCATGGTGAGAGACTGGCTGCGCAGATGTAAGTCGTAAGGGAAGTGGCTCTCTGTAGGCAACCTGAACATAGAGCTCTGCCCAAGGGGACCCCTGGGTGGCACTGCACAGTAATGCATGCCATAATTGTAATTTTTGCCATAGTCCAAGCTTTCTTCTTGCTTCAGGGAAAATATCCCATTATAGTTAATTGGGGGAGGACTTAAGGGACCTTCAAACTGTGGGCTGGCACACTCGGGGGAAGTGCTTTCATAGAAGGACTCGTAAGCACTGCAGTAATTGTAGGGTTTCATGGACTTGGAGTTGTCGAGAGTCCCGTGCCCCGGGGGGGTGCTGAGCTCAGGGCTGTGGTAGGGGGGGTAGAAAGTGGAGTAGGGCGAGCGGGTGTGATGGGCGCCTTCGCCCGCCTGGCCCATCAGGAAACTTCTGGCATTCAGCTGCAGGCATCCCGCCACCAAGTTTGTAGTTGGCTGGGACAGACCCTTGCACAAGTTTTGGACGAACGTGAGCAGGTCGGGTCTCTTGCCAATTCGCAGGATTTCAGAAAGAGCCCAAATGTAGTTCTTGGCTAGTCTTAAAGTTTCTATTTTGGACAGTTTTTGTGTTTTAGAATAACAGGGAACCACTTTCCTTAAATTGTCCAGGGCGTCGTTAAGGCCGTGCATCCGGTTCCTCTCTCTAGCGTTGGCTTCTTGTCGCCTGAATTTGATCCTTTCCATCCTTATCTTGCTCGTCTTTTTTTTCCGAAGGCCCCTTCGCCTGGGCAAGCCATTCTCATCCTCCTCTTCTCTCTCTTCTTCTTCCTCCTCTTTTTCTGTGTCTTCTCCAGGAGATCTCTTAATATTCTTTCCTCTGAGCACAATCTGCTTCGAAAAGCTTTCGGGGTTCTTCAATTGCTTTTGATCATCACTTTCTCTGGAAAACTTTCTGCACATCTGGGATTCTGGCATTACAACAGACTCATCAAACGGTAGTGTTAACATGGTTCTATAATCTTAAGTTACCTGAAAGAATGCCAGCACAATATTTAAATATTTCCATTTTTAAAGTTTGCCGACTTAAACACACATCCTCATGCACCTTTTGTGTGTCTGCATGCATGGTCTAGGTATAAGTGCGTGTATATGTATATAATGCACAATCTATATATATATATATTTTACATAAAATGCCAATTCCAGTTCCACTTTTTTAAAAATAAAAGCTGTCCAATATTTTAAAATCACTTGAAACATTCAGGATCTTGCAACTAAAAAGCCACATTTCTCACAGATAAGTATGGAGTAAATCAGTATTTAAAATGTACAATTAGCTCCCTACTCATTTATTTTATTTTTAAACAAGCCCTTCAAACCCTCGCCACTATAGAATTCAAAGAAATGCAAAACATGATAAAGCAATACAGACATTTTATTAATCCACGTTCCCCTGTGTGAAAAAAATGAGGAAAGCGAAAGCAGTCTTATAATTAAAAAGTGCTATATCTCTATTAACTGATGGTTAAATATTTTAAAAACACTTTTTGACGTATGTTTCTAAGTTGATTTTTTTTTTCATCTCCATGTTTCTTCCCTTATGAATCAAGATATTAAACTCTAGTAAGTTAGAGGAGGTAGAAAAAACATTAATGGAATATCCGCCCTCCCCCAATCACTCAGCTAGTAACATAATTAAAAACAATTAATTTTTTTTCTAATGATTTGTATGAAAATCGCATATTGCTTATTTTATATTAAGACAAAAATCAGAATGATCTAACCCTAAAAGTATTCAGGTTAGAGTTAGGAAATAAAATTCCCCCTACCTTTTTTTTTTTCCTCTTTTTCCCAGCAAAAATTGTAATTGAAATTATCTGTTTAGTTAGAACCAACTTATTTGCCTTATTTTTCTTCTCTTTTTTTTTTTTTTTTTTCTTCCCCCATCAATTGTCGGGAGGGGGGAGGTGAAAAATTCCCTGCACGCTATAGCAGTGTTTATGTTCTGCGAGGCTCAGACGTCTCCTTCCAGCCCGTAGCTGACAGGAGCGGTCTGTGGATTCTGACTGCAATCCTGCACGTGTGATCAGAATTCAGTCTGGAATGGGAAAAAAAAATTCCTTCTCCCAGTTATTTTGCTTTTGTTTGCAGTTTGGGAGCAGCAAAAGCTTGGACCCAGCGGTCCTCAAAGAGACAAACAAAACGAATGCAGGGACTTTTTTTAATAGAACAAAACTAAACAAAAACCCCAGTCAAAGACTAACTCTACCAGTATTGTCTACACACTTGCAATATTACATAACACCAATGAAAGTATACAATTGTATCAGAAGAATAAAATGTTAGGAGGAGTTATTAGACAGTAAATAGCATACATAAAATACAAGACAATGATACTGTATCTTTAAACACTTGCATGCACACCCAGCACCAACTGAAATATATCTTTATTTGTATTACCTTAGCTTTTTATTTCATTCAACAATCAGTTTTCATTTTTTGCCTTCCAAATCTTTTCAGTCTGAATGTCGCATCGTCTCCTGGAGTCTAGATCTGTGTATATCTGCACTATCTCATTGATCTCTAAAAAGTGACATTGATGCCAACTGCCAGAGCTGGTACCCATGCCATCTGCTGGTGACGTCACGGGGCAGAGAAAACCACGTGAGCCTTTCTCCTGGGACCTTCATTCTGCACTGATCATCTGGCATCCCTCTAAGTGGGTACCAGCATTCATGTATCAACACAGAAGGTTAGACTGATAGAGGGGGAAAAAAAAAAAAAAAAAAAAAAAAAAAGCACCAGCATTTCACATACAGTAGGTGCATTTCCACTGGAGCTGCTTCTTTTTAGCAGTCTAGCTGCACGGATAGTCGTGCCAACATTTGGTGCTATCCCTGCCTACAGGTACGGCTGCCCTGCGGTTGTTAATACGGTATTGTTTATACGAAAAGTGCTGTCTTGTATTGATCCGAGTCTCTCTGGTGCACCTGGTACCCAGGAAAGAAAAAAAAAAAAAAGAAGGCGGCAAGGAAAGGAAGGCAGGAATGGGGAAGTAATGCTGCTGCTATAACACACAGCATAGTCACAAAAAGTAGTTTTTGTGTGATGCTGCTGGGAGCAATTTTCAGAATGTGGGGGTTTTTTTGAGTGTAGTGTGTTGCCCCAGAGTGTAGGATAACAAGAGCAAACCTCTTGCTGACTAAGAAATCCTCCCCTCGCATCCCTTGGTGGTTTTTGACATTCCCGAAAGAAAAGAGTCATTTGTGGGAAACTGGACACACCACATGAAGCTTTAACAAGCGATGCCTTTTTCTGGAAGCGTGTGGCAGGGCTTGCTCATCCCCATCCTACCCCGGTGCAATGCAACTGGGGTGCACCTGCTCCTGGCGGGGTGAGACCCTCGCACGCATGACTCGGGGTGCTCAGAGGGCTTCCCCCTCTGCCAAATTTTCTCCACCTCCCTGGCCTTTTTGCGAATGCTTCCTCGAAATCTCTTTACAAAACGAGTTCTTTCCTTTGGAAACACACTTCTTCCTCCTAAAAATCTTCTCCCTGCTCCCCGGCTGCTGCTTTCTTCGTGCCCTTGCTCCATCAGCTGCCTCTCCTGCAGTCCCTGCTCTTCCTCCCTTAACCCTTTTGTCTCTTTCCACAGGCAAGAAACTGTTAATGAAGCTGACAAAGCCTCTCTGCTCAGCTTTGCCATGGAGCTTATGGCAAACTCCACCTTGGTGTGCTTGGGGTTTGTGGTTTGTGTTGCTTTAGTTTGTTTCTTTTTTGTTGTTGTTGTTGTTGGGTTTTTTTGGTTTCTTTTTTTTTTTTTTTAAATGTGAGATGCCACTTCTTAAATTAAAGTGATATCAAGCGAGTTACAGGGGAAATGACATGACATCTCAGAAACATTTTTTCAAAGTTTGCTTTCATTATTATCGCGTATCACTGCTTTTTAGTGACTAAGTCATCTCTGTTTTAAAAAGTGAGCTACTGAGTATGCTTTTAGTATTAAAATAATCCCTGGCAGAGCTGCTATTGTTATGGGTCTGTGTCAGCGTTTCCACTATAAATCCTGTTTTTGAAGGGTTTATAACTCATCTGCTTTAATTCACATTGGGCCCAAGCTTGGCATTAATGTTCTCAGCCCCGATCCAATTATGTTGTTTTCACAAAGTTTCATTTAAATCTGTTTGGGCATTTTTTGATTAGAGACAGGAACAAAAAATAAGGCAGCAGCAGAACGTGTGTGTGCGGGCAGAGCGTGTTATGTACATCTGCGTGTATGTGCTAAATCATTTTAGAGCCTTTCATGAAAAAAAGAAAAAAAAGCCCTCACCTCAAACTTTGTATTTTTTTTTTTTTTTTAGAAGTGAGAAGTATCAGGTCATTGATTCTTTACAAAACTCAGGCCTCTTTTTTTTTTAAAATTTTTATTTTTTAAGGAAAATGTATTTGAAGTGATGAAGATGTTAAAACTTAAGTGGCAACTGTTCAAAAGGAGCAAGAGCTGCACTATTAATAACGTTTGTTCCATTTTATCCTAAATATGTGTAACAGAGGAGAGGGTAGAATCCTATTATTCTCAATAGGAATTTATGTATTAAGATTTATATTGTGGAAGGTCCTAAGGGTTGTCAACCTTTTCAAGGATTTTGCATATTCAGAGTATTATACAATGCACGATAATCTAAATATGCAAAGTCCTGAGGAACCAAACCCTGTTTCAATGCATACTAAAAATACTGCAAGAAATTGAAGGAAAGGTTGACATTGTAGAAGCTCAATGCTAAGGGAAGAACCATCAAAAATTCCACTTATATCAGCCAGCCTCTGAAATACACTTTTATAAAATATTTTCTCTGTCTTTTTTATTGCTGTAGTAGTTTGTTGGTTTTTTTTTTTAAACCTACTAAAATATTATTGTAAAAAGCAGTTTTGAATGGCTCTTATACTGCTACTAAAACCAAAATAAATTAGTTTGTGTTGAAGGATTCCCTCTGTAGCAGTAACATTACATTTTTGCAGATTCTTAATCCATCATTTGACCTTTTTAATATTTTCAAATAAATAGTGGAGAAACAAAATAGCTGAGATATCAAGGTTTAAAAAGCCTCTACTGTGCATGCATAATAACTTTTCGTAAGGATTTTACTACACATTTTGTATTATGGATCCATGATATGCAAATGTGTACTGCTGTTAATATGCATTCACAGCATACCCCGTAACTGCTGCTTTGCTGTCTACTGTGAATGCATGTTAAGAATAATACACAAAACAGTTAAATGCACTCTATATAATGGCTGCACAGCACCAAATATGTCACTGAACACATACCACAATTTTTTTCCTCTGCCCAAGCTGTATAGTTTTGAATTGTAAGTGACTCTGTTTCAAATGCAATATTATTATAATACATTTAACACAGCCAAACATCAATAGATTCACTGAAATAATATTGAGTTCAAAGGATGGCAGAACCTCCACAGTGCATCAGGGGGACTGACCCAAACTGCACTGCAATCAATGGGAGCCCTTCCAATCGCTTCAACATGCTATCATTGGATCTCCAGGGGATGCCTCTTTTTTTCTCTTTTGATTTTTGATTATTTCATCACCCTCTCCCACCATCCCTGTCCCATATCTCCCAGTTGTGCTGTAATAGGAGAGCTGCATCAGAATGAAGGAACTCTACTGATGTTTGCTGAGGACCAGTTTGGTGTGTTCTAGTCTGGGTCATTCGCTGGTAGCAACAGGACCTTGTGAGCAGCGAGGGACTGTTCAGGAGGGGGAGAGTTAGCTAAATCTTTTTCCTTGTTTCCTCATCTTTTTAATGTAAGCACTGAAAGTCTCAGCAACTCAGCTCCTTATGCACATAAAGTCGCAGTGGCAATCCCACGATAGCAAACTCCCTCACAGTCTGGTGTGAGTTTGCCTTCCTGCCGCAGCACCCACATGTGCAGCCCAAACCCCTGGGGTGGACCAGAAACAGCCCCTCCAAACTGACCCACCTCCAGGCAGGCTCCAGTGGTTGGTGTCCATACCAGAACCTGACCGTACACCTGCAGTGGGGCTGGACTGTCACCTTCACTTGACAGATATCTCTGCTGCCTTCGAAGTGAGACTGCAGGAAAATATATGTCTAGTACATCCTAAATTGCAAAGCCAGGCCACGAGGGGCAAATAGGAGGGTAACAGCATGAGAAACAGTGGCTCCAGCCTCCTGCTGAGTTCAAAGATCAGAAGGAGATGGGAATACTTTTTTTTTTTTTTTTTTTTAAATGGATCAATTTATTGTGGTTTGTTTTGTTTTACAAAAGTGAGGCAAAAGAGGATGGTGTCTTGGGCAGAGACTCTAGTCTGCCAACCCCAGTGAGTTTCAGACTTGTCAGAACCGGGACCCACTGGTGAAGGAAGGACCAGGACGTCTCTGCAGAAGCAGCTGCCAGTGGAGGAGCCAGGCCAACATGCCATCTGCATGTTGCATGCCAGATGCATATTCTATGTTCAGCTGAAGTGATGTGCATACTGTTTGATCCTATGGGCCTGAAGTGATGTGCATCTCCATTCAGGGATGACCCAGTCCTTTTCTGCCTCTCTGTGTCCCCAGTACACTACTGTAGGCTATGAACCACTTTGTGAGGGGAACCTGCCATTCCCATCAAGTTGGCTAAGCTCTCTCCCACCAGTTCTAAAGTGATGTACAGGAATATATGTCTTTCTCCCAGGAGAGATTAAGGAAGACACTAATAAGGACTCCTGGCTTCAGGGACCAAACCTACATTATTAGTTCAAGAAGATTCGGTTCAGTCTGAAAATGTGATTTTTAACCCATCTGCTAATGCTGCAAAATATTAGAAATGTGCTTTGCACTATCTAAGCCCCCTGTAATGAGGATGTACTTCTTGCTCTAATCAGACATCCTTAGTTTTTTGTTTGGAATAGGCTGTTAGGGACAAATATGAAAGAGCTGCAGAGGGAGTTAGTTACCCTGTTTTAATGGGAGTCGCTTGAGTAAAACATGAATATAGAGTCTGAAAATGGACTCTAAAACTAATTGCTTATGGTTAACCAAAAATGAGTTTGTGACCATAAATTGCTGTAAGATTTCTGAAACACATGACTAAAATCAGTCTGATTGAGATATGACATACATTTGGCATAATCCTATTAATTTTGAGCTGCTCATGTCTTACACTAATGTAAATGAGTTGAGAGTTGAACCAAATACTCTTAAAATGGAAATTATATTAAAAAATTAAAAAGCATTCCACCCTAGAAAAGTAATGGCATGATAAGAGCCTGAAAATTTTCTTACCAGATTAAGAGGTGATATGTACCTTGCAACAATATGGGATTTAAGGTACTTGTCTCCCTGGGGAAAAATGGTCTAGTCAGACCAGTAACATAGCTATGTCACCTCTTGAAATTGCAGGGGTTTAAGATCACTCCTGTTGTTTTTTGCTGTGAAGCAACCCTAGGGTACATCTGAGAAACTGGGTTTTCTTTATTTGTATTTGGTGACTGGGGTTGTCACGCTCTCTGCTACCCTACCTTGAGGATGCTCTGAGATCAGTAATTTCATCAGCCTTTAGAGGCTGCAGCAGGGACGCTTGGCTGTAGCACACGTCCTGACCCTGATGATCAGCATCTACTATTTAATGGCAATCTCTTTCAAACAGCTAGCTAGCAATGCTGATTTTTTCCTCTCTTTCTTCTGCCGCTACCTACTGTGATTCAAGGGCGTGCTTCCTCTGTGTTTCCGTTTCGAGAATGTTTCTGTCCCACTCAAAGTGTGTTTTTTGAGATGGACTTTGCAGCCAGTCCCTTCTAGTAGAGGTGGTGTTTGCGTGATCCCAGAAGAGATCTGTGCTGCTGCTTCTTCCCCAGGCAGACCCCCTGGCTATGATGCCAGGATTTTTTTTCCATAATTTAGGGTGCTCCTTTCTTACAGAATGTCTGAGGCTGATGGGCTGCTTTCTTCTCCCCACTCCTTCAGGAAGAGTTACCTGATGGGATATTCTCCTTAGATCACCTGTGTAGATGGTCCTGATACTTTTTCTCCCTTCCTACAACCTTCTCCCTGTGAGAGGATTATCCATCACTCAGGGAGTGACAATGCACGGAGCCCTTCGTGGCGAGGTGGTGCTGGGGCAAAATGCCCCTCTGGGAAGTGGTGGGAGCACTGAGCACATGGTGACAGCACTGATTCGGTTAGAAGAGCAGAACAGCCGTATAGAAAGCACATGCTGAGATGAGCAGTTTGCTTAGGACTACACAGCATGCTCTAAATTAAATGTGAGACACAAGGAAATAGAGAAGTTGAATTAACACTGGCTTAACAGAAGCGCAAAATAAAACCAAAGGATAATGTCAACTTCTGGTGGACAGTTCCCTCCCAGGAAATTATAGGATGTATTGTAAGGGGAACTTTGTAAAATATCCTTGAGAAGTTTATGAGAAACTCTGACATTTCCATTATTAGCAGCAGACCTTTGAAACTCGGCAGAGAGAAAGCCCTCAGGCTATAGAAATGACTTTTCTGTACCCCCATGAAATTTTATCCAGGTTCAGGTGAGCTGTAAGTTCCTAAGGATCATCATTTCCTTTCTCTTGCATGCACTCCTCAGGCAAATTTTAGCAGCATGCTGAAATAATATCTGAACATCTTAGGTAAAAAAAAAAAAGCGCACACTTAGAAATAACAATTCTTTTAAACCTATTTTGAAAGCACATTATTAAAGTTGAGAAGTTGTGTAGCTGACAGTAGGAAATGCCGAAATGCCAGTGCTACGGTTGCCTGTAAAATCTCAGTTCTCTCTCTTGTGTATACATATACAAGAAGTTGCTTAACAGCAGAGCTCAGCCGAGGTTCTTGTTTTTATGAAATAATGTTAAGTGTGGGGCAGGATGACTTAGGCTTACTGTAATGGGAATATATCTTCATTTTGGTTTGCTTTCTATGATCTGAATTTATAACCGTTCTTGGACAGGGCAGGGGTCTTCCTGAGATACTGGTCTGATGAAGATAAGTAAATTTTCCATTTAAAAAGAAGAAAAGCTATGCAATCAGACATCCCAAGCTGCTAATGAAATGTAGTCTCCCTCACATTTCCAAAATCTGTGTTATATTTTTGACTCCTCCTAGACTCCACAATTGCCAACCAGCATCTGCAACATGTGGTAAAGCATGTACTTAAAAACCTTATTGGAGGTCTTTCCTTATTGAAAAGAAACGTAACTGCACTAAAAAACCCTCCTAAACCAGTGTCAGAATTCAACGTTTATAACACTCCTACGAAGCAGGGAAATGCTGCTTTCGAGAAGGAAAAGGGAGGCACAAGGATCTTACTTACAGATCCTGAACTTGTTCCATTGATTTAAAATACTTGATGCAAATGTTAGGAGTAACCAAGAACCCAGTGTCTGTTTGATAGACACTCCAGAAATTATTTTTCAGAAGCAGAATAGATGAAGTATACAGTCACTGGATCCTCTAGCCTTCCTGCTTTTTCCTATTACACAAAATTATATGTATCTTCACTGTTTTGAAGGCAGTGGGTGATGGACAGTATATATTTTGGAGGATCTTGCCCACCACATTTTACCTCAAGACAAAATTTCTCACAGCCGAGAATGGAAGCTGGGTCATTTGAAAAGTTTTACCCCCACAATCAGTTTTCCCTTGACGGTACTGGAGATTTAGTGGCAGAATTTGACTGCAAATAGAACAGGATTTCATAAAACTGTTTTCTGGATTCAATCCCCAAGCTTCTGAGAAAGTGAAAAGCACAGCCAATTTCAGCTCAGCTGTAAAATGGTGCTGAATTCAGATTGGGCTGTAATGATCTTTTTCCAAAAACATTTTGGAAAATTGGTGTTCATAGAACTTTTTTCAGTGATAAATGAACAATTCTATTGCTTCTAGCTGCAGATCTACTTTTAGAGTAACTGATGTTTCTCATCTTTATGAAAACCCATTTTAATGTGTTTTTCACCAAATTTCCTGGTCAAGTGGACACACTGATGTAAATTTCTCAGAACCCCATTGCAAGCCTCATAATTTCTCTAGGACAGAGTAAAGAAGACAAAATTAAGAGTAGAGAGATGGTTCCAGTCTATTCAAGCACAAACCTAAAAGAAATAGAACTCAGGAGAGGATTTTGCTTATATCTGCGTAGATGTTTTTGGTAAGATCAATGAGCATCGTCTAGGAAGCAGCATTGTCTAACAACAGTCAATAAAATTTGCCAAAATCAACATAAAATTATCATTTGCCATAAAGAGAGGTGAGGTTATTGCACATTCAAGTACAAGCGGAAGTAAATAGTAGTTTGAGTAATTTCCATCACTTTCCATTTCTTATGCCGGTGTAATCTCTAAGGAGTTGTGGAAGCCCTACAGCTTGCCAGCTTCCCCAGACACCAGGCATCACAAAAATCCATCCTTCTTGCCACAGCCCTGAGCACACAGTGTTGTTTTTGGAGGTAAACGCTCTGCAAAGTGATCTCACCTTACAGGGTGTGCAAAGGAAATTGGATAGTATCTTTTGGCAGTCCGGAGTTTTCCTTTCAGTCCTTGGGTTGGCTGAGGACTGGTTTGAATCACCCAATAGTTTAAAGCAACCATGGCTAGAATGCACCTGGAAGTTTGGCAAAAAGACCTTTTTTTCTGGCCAAATTCATTTTTCTAAATATGGAGCCTGAATCCTGCTGGCATTTCCCCTCTGTTGTACTTGTTGCCATGTAAGCTGACTTTCTACCTGACTTGTGTGGCCTTACTGGGGGCCTGACCTTTTAAGGTCTTAAAGTAACGGGAAAAGGTTATAGAGCACATAGTTTGCAAAATGCTAAAACAGTGAGTGGTCAGCAGATGCAAAAATATATGCATATTCAGTACTGTAATTTAGGAATCCTTTTATTTTTTTTTCCCCTATGGTATTGTTCATAGTGTCAGTCAGTATGTGTCTGGCCTTTCTGCATTGTGCTTTTGGACCTGTAAGGCATCTTGCTATGTAAAGCCATCTAGGTAGAATTTATCTCAAAAGGATACTTTGCTATGAATTTGGAAGACAGCCGTGTGGAGAACATCTTGCCGTCGCCAGCAGATGGTGACTGCAAGAGCCATCTCTCCCCAAACCTCTAAGCCCTCGAACCGTGTGAATACAGGCAGTTCAATAACAATTTGGTGAAGTGATGGAGGAAATGCACTTGGCATCACAGCGTAGGGCCAACTTCTGAGAGATTCAGAGCTCCTGCGCTGCACCCTGAAGGGCGGGTGTTGGAAAAGTGAAATCTGTGATGGTCAGGTTGGTGAGGTTTGAAATAAATATTTCTTTCCATTCAGTCTGGTTTTCATTCGTTTCTCGCAGCTCCAACTAACATCAATGAGTTTTTTTGCAAAGACTCTGTGCAAATGTTCTGACTCCTGTGGAAACAGAAATCTTGATTATAAACAAGATGTTTGCAGTTTGACCTTGTAACACGAAGTGGCAGAAAATGGAATGTTTTCTTTCAGAAGATTGTGTATTCTTTACGGCAGAAAACTTTGTGTATTAAGTGCATTATAATGAAATTTCATTCTGAGAGTAACACATTTAGGAAAAGTAAGGTCTTCATTTCAAAGGGGTTCAGAAGGATACTTACTTTCAAAATCACATATGATACAAAAAAATCAAAACCAGAGCAAGTTGGTTTTTTTTCAAAATGAGACATTTTGATCGATGTGAAACAAATATTTACTGAAAATTTTGCATAGTGGAACAATTTTTTTTTTTTTGCTTTTGTCCATATCTGAAGGAAAACAAATTTAGAAACGTGAGCTTTCTCAAAACAAAGAAATGTGTTGGTTTGCCTACTGTACCAAAATCCCTATAGTAGCTGGACTAAATCAGTGATTCCTAAAGGCAAACCTCTTCCATCCATGTATTCTGGATTTGCACTTTTCACTCTATTAATCTATTTCTCTATCATTTAGTGTATCCTATTCTTGTTATTTAAATACACTACATAAATGTTTCTACGTGCTCCCTAAGTAATCTTTTTTTTTTTTCTTTAATCATCAGCAGTTCTCTGAAGTAGCAGTTCAGGCTCCCCTACACCCTCAATTCCATTTTGCCAAACACAACACAAAAAAGATAGCCTTTGTTAAAAAGTTTAATGTTCTTAATTAGTAGAATTGTCAGACTAATTAGAATACCAATTAGAATTGGCAGGGCTATCGTTAATTTAGAAGTGCTGTGGTCTAGTGTTAATCGCTATTAAACCTTATAGTTTGTGAAAGAGAGGGAGCAAGGAGATGAATACGCACACATGCAACCTCCCTCCCTTCCCATTTTAAATGTTAAGGGTCTATAACCATAATGATCCGTGCTGTCAATGTGTACTTAGGGACCGTTTAATCCATGGAGACATTGATGCAAAGTTAATAACTGTTTATGCACAAAAGTAGCATTGTGGAATAAAACCTTGGAACTTTTTTTGTTGTCTGCTATGCTTAAAATGGCAAAATCCTATCAGTGGCTGGAAAAGATAATTGAAGCACCAAGGATTTCTTACTGGAAACGTGCAAGAGAAATCTGCTTTGCTTGGTTTTACTTTTGGTACTGTAGAAGTTATTGTGCATTTCTTACAGCACATGGCAAATAAAGATTTGCCTGCACTGTATGTACCGAAATTGAGCTTCAGTGCCTGCTCGTTCACTGAGTTCGTATCAGTGTTTCATAGATGGAGGAGGTATTTCTCAAGTTCCCATGGTGAGTCAGATGTACAGTGGGAAATACACTGAGAGCTCAGCAACTTTCGGTCTCTGGATCTAATGCACAAGCACATGTGCCCTTCCCAACAACCTAATTCTAACTTTTAAGTGGTGAAAAGATCATGTAGTGAAACAATTTTAATTTTCAACCTCAGAGGAAAATAAAGAAACTTCTATTCAAACTACATACTTAAAACATCTGTTCCTGACTGAAACCATAAGGGACAAGTTCCCAGAGGTGGATGCTGTGAATATTGCTGTAAATTCCATGTACACCACTACCACATGCACAAAACCCAATTTATATCTGCAAGTGATTAGGAAAAAAAGGGTGCTCAGGTGGCTAAAGAAGCATGTGAGAGCCTGATGTGTCCAAGTATCAAGTACAAATGTAACATTTCTGAGGTACAAATATATTTTTCCCTTTGATGTTTTCTCCACTGGGTTGATTGCCTTCTGAAATATCTTACCCTGGTCATAGATTAAGGCAAGAGTAACGGTATTGATTATTACTTATCCGGGGCAATGGTGGCGTGAGCTGGAAGAGGATAAACTGAAGGCAGAGCAGAAAAAAGAAAGGTCAGTGACATTGTCTATGGAGCACACAGATGTCCCACTGGTAATGCATCACAAACATTTTTCTGTTCCTCTCCAGCCTGATCTAGCTCAAATATTATATTTCCCTATTTACAGTGCAGTTAGTTTGCAGTCTGATAAAACCCATCTAAACCCAACTGTGCTGCCTCTTCTATTCCAGAGAAACTGGATAATTCATTACCAAGGAAGTCAGATGTTTAAATTGCATTTTGTTAAGCATATGGTCAAGAAATCTTTCCTTTGGTCAAATGGTATCTTGTACACTAATGCTTTATTTAAGCTGTTTATGTAAAGCTATAGTCAAACATGACATGTGTGTCTTTGCTCTTGCAGAAAAAAAGGTGTGAAATTACATGCTTTATATAGAAAAAGGGATTTAGGAATCAGCTACAAACTTAACTTTCATTGTTCCTACCATGTTACTGCTCAAAGCTAAGATTTAATCCTATATAAGTAATATACTGCAAAAGAAAAATAATTAAGATAAAGTAAAAGAAATTAACTGATAAAAAAACCTATTTAACTGAAAGCCAGCATTTTAATTGAGTTTTTCGCTGAGTAAGCTAGGTAGTGAATGTTAAAGAACTACATGCAAAACTATTTTGCTGTCTGCTCTTTATGTTAGAGAGTAATTCAACTGAGAAATTAGAAGAGGAACTAAAAATTAATAATTAGTTAACAACAAAAACCCCTTTTCTCCCAAAGCAAGCCTTTTAAAACATGTAAGAATCCTCCCCAAAACCTAACTAATTTAATTTTTTAGAGTATTTTTTTTTCCTTATTTAAGTACTAGTACACTCATTTAAAGGCTTTGGTCTAAGCCATTTAAACACTGTAGGCAATGCAGTCAAGCCAACTGGACACCACTAGCACATTTAAAATCCAATCAAAAATTTGCTCCAAATCCATCAATCCTGTTTTCATTCAGAGTTTTTGTGATTAGGGAATGAAAAGAAATTCCTGTCATTTTAGGCTGCTGCAACTTTTGCTCTCAGCCACTTATTTCATGTCATAGCTTCAGGTCTTTTCCATTCAATCTTACGAAGCCTGAAATGTTATTATTTCCATTTTGTCCAGGCAGACACATGCAACCACAGTGACGCTAAAGATGACTGAGGGTAGGGTCTTTTAACTGAGCTCAGCTCTAGATGGACTTCACTCAGCACCAGTACCACGTTAGATGAGTGACAGACAACCCTGTGCATAGATGCGAAGATGTGCAAGGACTCACATACTCCCAGCTTACTGCTCAGTAGCTGCCCGTGTGAAAGCCACCTCTCTAAGAGGAGGAACTGTCTTCTACTGGTGTGTCTAAACTAAGTGCAATGAATCGCCTTCCACTACTTTCCACTAACTCTGTGCACGTGTTAGACAACTTACTTAAAACAAACAAATTTTTGGTGGCTAATTTTAGTTAAATCAAATTCCACTCTAAGTCTCTGCAGGGTCAGGACTAGAGCTGGTTGGAAATTCTTTGCCAGAAAAATTTCCTCATGATAAAGCTGTTCTCACAAATCAGAAGTGTCTTGTGTGTGTTTTGTCCTTAGTGAAGTCTGTTGACTGTCTCCTCAGAAAGCCAAAACTGACAGTCTTTTGTGAGGTCAATAAATCCCAACAGGAATAATCTGTTCGTTGGGTTGCCCCAAACCATATATTTCTCTAGTTAGTTAAATGTCAGTGTACCCTGTCCTAGGAAGACACACTGGGTCATGGGAGCTGTGGTGGGGGCCCCAATGCTTCTTTATGGCTTTTATTCTGTGGCCATAACACATTTTACAGGACACTGTGCAATCCTGCCTCTGAATGACCATCCCCATGTAGCACGATGTGCTGCCAGGGTAGGAAGCAGGACTTGCAGGAGGGTGCTTGTCCCTGAGGAAAACTCCCACAACACCAAGTGTTGTCAAAGAAATAGTCATTTCTCTGTTTTAATTGTCTGACTGTTGCAGCTGTTGTTTTCTGCTTTGTATGTCAAGGCTGAAAAGGTTCAGCTTCCGAAATTTGAATGCCGTTTTCCAGTTGAAAATACTGTGAGGGAGTATATCAAGCAAATATTGCATCACAGCTGGGATTGAAAACAAACATGGAAATTTTGGGATAACTTACTGGAAAGAATACTGTGATTTTGGTTTAGCTTTAACTATTTCAAGTTTTCTTGCAGTCACAACACTGTTTTAGCTGTCACATAGCAGGCTCAGCACTTCTGCCTCAGTGTAGTACAGTGAAGTATCCCCCAGCAAAGGTGAGCAAAGGACTTTGAAATACAATAAAAGAGAGTAAGACAGACCTTTTTATGTCCAGTGGAGATGTGGTGGTTCAGTTCTACTTTTCTGATCTGCACCAGTGGAAGTCCCCAGCCCTGTAGCACTGCCCCACTTCACACCTTGATTTGCATCAGAGATGCTTGTTACTGCTGCCTTCCCGGGCAGCTGCAAATGCAGCATCTGAGCCCTGGGCTCCCACTGTTTTTATATACCGCTATATCCCCCTGGCCTGTTCCCCACACAGCTGCCCTCGTTGAGCTATTGGTGATGGTGCTGTATGGAGCAGAGAGGGGTGCATCACTCTCCTCCTCTAAAAGAGATGAACAGCAGTCTTGGTTTGCTTCTCTGGATATCTCACCACTTGGGTGAGAAGGCATCCGTGTGCTTGGAGTGCCTGGAGGCAAAGAGCTGCGGTCGTGGAGCTTTGGTGTAGACAAATAATTTTCCCATTTTACTGCTGCTTCCCCAATCGTTATTTTTATTTTTTGCTTAGGTGGTTTGCTGTTACCATACTTATTCATCCTATTGTTTGCCTTTAGGGCTTCTCTGTGCCTTTTCTCCACCATTAGTTTATTCGCCTTTTTTCCCCCAGTGATTTTATATGTAATCTTCATTTTAATCTACCCGGTTAGTTGTCCTCTTGTCCATTGTAGATGCAATTGTTTCTAAAGAGATGAACAATATTAATTAATTTCAGTTTGGTACAAAAGGCCTTGTTTATTATGCCACTTGTTTTACTCAAGTGTCAGGTTTTCCTTATCTTTGCTTTCCTCCCCTTTTTATTCTAGCCTTATAAAGAATTAGGAAAGCGATTAAATCAACTGCCAAAAGCCATCCATTCCCGTAAGAGGAAGGACCATGTAGGGTTATAGTCCATAGCTGCGAACACGGGAATTTTTCCTGTTTGTTTAAACCTAAGAATGGTCACATCTCTTATTTGTTTTCTGGCGATAACCATTGCCAAAGATGGACCCCTAAAGTGTATACATGAAGGTTAAAAAGAGATTACCCTTGTTAAGTCTCAGCCTGTTCTCTAACAGTTGCTGAATTCTGTGAGCCCTGAAGCATGACCCAAAAATGTTATTGTAATTAATTATGGTAACTCCGATATGCATATCAATTCGTTTTTGCAAATATACATTTCTGAAATCCAGTTCTTGTGGCAGTGAGCTCTCTAGCCTAAGTACATATTGAGCATAGTCCACTTAGAATGTTTTTGGTTTTTTTTTTCTGTTTAAATCTCTTACTGTGTATGAGCAAATCAGTCACAGATCTAGTAGAACAGCGACATTTCAGCCATCCTTTCGCCGCCTTTTCCATCACTGAGCCTTTTATTCCTTGATTTAGAATTAACAGGATCTTGTTCATAATCCATCACAATCCTCGATGAATTTCTGGCAACGGTTGCTGTACTGCCATAAGGTTTCCTACTTCTGCGCCCTTCCTCCAGACATCACTGAGTCATTGCACAGCCGAAGACAAGGCTGCAAATTAGCTCAGCGTTGTATGTGTTCTGTTGCACTGGGGCCACCCATCCTTCCTTCAGCAAAGGGAATGGGGTCTTTATCCCTCCCTCCCACAAAGAAAAAAAATTCTGGAAAGCGATGCCCCAGCGCTATGTGTGTGGACAGCATTCACCTGGAAGCAACAGAGTGACCGTAGGCAGGTGTCCTCCTCCTCCAGAGCAGGGCAAAGGAAAGAGGCTTCACTGTAGTTTTTGTTTGTGCTTTGCTCATGTTAAATTCTTTTGAAATAAGACACTAATAAATAGTCAGTAATAAATAGCAAAACACTAACAGAAGTCAGTATCAAGTATGCTGGTTCACTTGCCAATAAAAAACAAAAGCGAAAATGTTAACATGTGAATGCTGCTCTCTGTATGAAGAAGTGCCATGTTCCAAGCATAAGTGCAAACTAAAACCCCATTTGTGTGAATAGCTAATTATAAGGGTGAAAACACTGTCAATCTTAACACTCATCTGGGTTTCATCTTGGATGCCAAATGGGTCTTGCTGTCCTATATGTTAAGAGAAGTCTTAATTTCACAGCCCTGACAGGAGAATAAATATCAGCCAGAAGTAACTGAAAGTGAATAAACATAGACTGTCAGGATGGGTTTTTTATTAGCATCACTTTTTTCTGACTATATGTAAGTATTCTGAATCAAGACAATATTCTTCAGAGTTAAGTATTGACAAAACTTTCTTAGCAATTGCATGATTTAAAAAAAAAAAGAAAAAAATAAAATTTTGTTTGCAGTGCTTGTGCGGAAGCTTACTGCAATTTGCAAAATATGCATGTGCTGTTGAAGCTTTCTAACTGAACTAATTCATCAGAGTCTAGAGACTTTCTCAAATGTCTTAAGTCATATCTCATGTCCCTATGTGATTATGATTTAAATGTAACTCTTTAAAGAACACTACAGACAGTCAGAACGAAGTCCCATTACCATCCAGTACCTGTTCATTATTAAAGAGTTACCTGTGAAGTTTTGTCAAAATCTTTACATATTAACCTCTGAAAACTTGTAGTTTGGTTTTTTTTAAAAAAAAAAAAAAAGAAAAGAAAAGCTGTTTTTCAAATTGCGGGCAAAACTCACAGCAGGTGAGGAACACTGTACTCTAAAACAAACAATTTGGATCCCATGCGACTCCAGGATCCTGCAAACCTAGAAAGATCACAAAGGTGGTTTGCTTTTAAAGAATCATTTTAATTTGCGTGATGTTAAATAGGATAACCATTAGTGCATATTAGTATTTCAATCAAAGGTGGCAATTTTTTAAAAGTAAATTTCATCTTGGGTCGTTCCATAAACTGCCTGGACAATTTAAGTTGTTTTAGGTTTTTTAGTTTCCTGTGTTTCCCAGAATCTAAGTCACAGGACTTTAGATTATCAGTTTAACAGTATTTTATTCCAGCGTTTGGATAGGAAAGATAAATAAATAAGAAAGAAACTATTCTATGATGAGAAAAATATACAGCTCAAGTTCTGGTTAAACCTAGCATGATAAAGGCTATTGGAATTTAATTACCTGTAAACCTCACTTATTGTTTCAATTTAAACACCATAATTTAAAGCATAAAGCAAAATATTGGCTAATATTTTTTAAATTTTATTTTAATTTTATATAAATATATATATATAGGAAGACTTTTTACATGTGCGATGCCTGAATCTCAGAGATGCAGGAAGAGCACTGTTGACTTTTGTAACATCTTTATCTGGTTTTTGGCCTATTTCTATGGGGTGGTTTAACCCACTTGGTGAAATTCACTCTCTCAAGAAAATACTCTGTGAATGTTTCACATTTATTGAAACGATGGTATATAAGTGAGTAGTAGGCAAGTGGAGGATGAAGAAACCTTCTGAGACCTGTGGGAGATGCTGCATTTCTAGTTAGCCTTGAGTTGTGTGAGATAAGAAGATGTTCTTTGCTTAACACTTTCCTAAACCTCTTAGGAAAGCCTCTGGCTCCTGGGATGCCTGTGATGAAAATGTGCACCACCACATTGCTGTGAGTTGGTATAGCTCCATATGAGGAAAAGACTCAGTGACTCTCTTTTCACAGTCAGGTGTCGTTTGTTTTGCTATGCTATGAGGATGTTTTTCTCCTGTCCTAAAAAGAACCAGTTGAGCCACCTGCCATACTGAGATCCACTGATGGGCTTTGGTACCCAAGCCTCCAATGGTGCAACACCCTGTGCGCTATCACTGGGGTGTGAAGCCAGTGTGGGGAACTTGCTGTACCTGCCAGGGGAGGTTTTAGGTTGGACATTAGGAAAAGGTTCTTCCCCCAGAGGGTGCTGGACACTGGAACAGGCTCCCCAGGGAGGTGTCACGGCCCCAAGCCTGACAGTGTTCAAGAAGAGACTGGACAAGGCCCTCAGACACATGGTGTGAACTGTGGGGTTGTCACATGCAGGGACAGGAGTTGGACTTGATGATCCTTGTGGGTCCCTTCCAACTCAGGACATTCTATGATTCTACGATCCCACGTGACACTGTGGGGAAGGAAGACCCTGGATCCCATGAAGCTGGGCAGACCACCAGTGGGGAGGCAATGGAGTGACCATCCATATTCCCAGAGCGCACTGGGGAGGTGAGGGCTGCAAGGGAGGGGTGGCGCTGACTGGGAATCAAAAGTTCCCCCTTGAAATGCATCAGAGACAAAGTAAAATTCAAGGCAAGGGGAGGGCTCTGCAGGTAATTTCTTCTTCAGCTGCTCTTCATTTTTCCTGACAACTCATTCAAATATGATCTAGTGAGGCTGGAAGACTAAAGCGTATATAGCCACGATGGTTTTAGCAGCTCCAGCTTCCTGCGATTTAAGCGCGAGCTTTAGCAGTCCATTCAGGTAGAGCAAACTGAATGCTTTTCTCCAGATTATCTTTCATGTATGTATAAACAGCACTTGCCGCAAAATGTGTGAACTACGGAGCTCAGAGTCACAGCCTGCAGCACAGCAAACTGGCTTTTCCTGGAGCTCGTAATGTGATAATTAAATTGCTAACAGGCACCTTAGTGATGGCATTTGCTGGAGATGTGAAAGCCTCCTTACAATCATACCTTTCTGTAGGGGACTCATCAGTAGAAACAGAGCTATCGGAATCAGGTTTTTTTAATATATTTTCTTCAATGAGTACATTAAATTTTTATGTGGAGTGAAATGGGACAGGACGTGTTTCCCTTCCACTGCACAATGATTTATTACCCCAAAAAGACTGCAGAACTAATTAGCAGAGTAATTAATTAATATAAATTTGCATATTTGCATTTGCAATTAGTGCAGCCGACTGATTAGTCTGAAAATGGGAAGTTTGACTCATTAGATGTTAGTGTCTGCTGGACTGGAAAGCGGCTGCCAGATGAGGCGAAAAAGCATAGAATAAGCATGAGCTGTGTGTGCATGCACAAGCTCATCATGTCTTTTGTTCAAAGAACGGAGTGCAAATATGTGGTCTAAGATACTAAGACTGGTAATGTTTGGGGGTTTTTTTGGGTTTTTTTTGGTTTTTTTTTTTTTTTGTTTTGGTTTGGTTTGGTTTGGTTTGGTTTTTTTGTTTTTTTTCTTTTTAATCACCTTTTCAGCTGTTTTTCCCATTAACTTACTTTCTGCAGTGAGCCATTGCAACCATGAAGCTCACTGATGCTTCTGAACAGTCGAATTTTTAAGAGAGCGTAGCTGCTGCAGATCTCCTGATTTAGGTGCCGAAGGGGAGCTGTAAGGACCCTCCTTGCCATGTGATAGATGGGACAGGGATGTTTCCCCTCTTCCTAGTTACATCATCTAACCAATTGCTAACACTGAGAGGTCAAACTCAGTGGAGCCCATAAAAGCCCAGGATAAGTTATTAGCTTTCCAGGTTGCTGTGCTTTCATCTTTTCCTCCTTGGGCACCCTTGTAGGTGTGCCGCTTTGTATACACCTGAACAGTTCTTCTGCTCTGCAGACCTGAACTTCGTATGCCTGGGCAGCTGTTGCCCTAAGTTTTGGTGAGGTTTTAGTGAGGTTTGAGAGAACATTGGAGAGACATGTGTCTGCTCATCAGGTAATATATCCAGACGCCACAGTATCCATAGGCTGATTACTAATGTTCCTCTCAGGGTGCCTGAGGAGAGCTGGTTTTCACGGGGGTCAGTGGAGGAAGCCCTGGTGCCTCTTTGGGTCACTTTACATTACTCTCTCCACTACAACTGAGGGAAATTTCTGGTCTCCAACAGTGAGATTACTGTGACTGGCAATGGCTTTGATCAGATTTTACTTGTTTGTGCCCCTTTGATGCTCGTGTGGCTGTTGTGAAAGATTCAAATGGGTATTACCCATCGCTTGCCATCACCGTGCATTTACAGCATGGTGGAGGTCAAGACTTGTAGCAGCCTCCCCCAGCTCCTCTGCTGTACCATAGCAAGTAATTTTGCTCCTTCTTTCTGGATATCTTTATTTTGCTACTAAGCTTAAAATTTTAGATACAGCAGTTAGAGCAGTAGTATAGATGCAGTTATACTTCCAGTGAAGTATATTTCTACTCTATTCAAGGAATGAGCTTAAGCTAATGTACACTTTGCAGGTATAAACTCTGTCCCCTCTGGTATACCTTCATTAGTTTGTAAAATCTAAGTGCAAACTGGGCCCAAGTCAACACGAATATCTTATAAACCAAATCCATTAATTTTTGTGAGATTTGCACGTGTTGATTAGCTCCCAAGATGCCCCTGGCATATTAGATGTATGTAAGATAATTCAAAATGTAATCATTCCTATGAAATGAGACAACCCCTATTTTTCCTTTATACACCTACACCCAGGTACAATAATTTGTTAATATAATGTGTGTGTGGGGATGACAAGCAAAATTATTTATTTTCCCCTACCAGTCAGTAAATTTTAATTCTACATTTACCACACACACAAAAGAATAAATTCCATTGGTATTTGAAAATAATTAGAATATGACCAAATATTATTTTCTATTAGTATTATTCCTGAAATATAATTTGTTTCAGTTATGAAATCCAGTACTAGTAAGAAAGAGTTTGTAAATAAATATTTGATGAAGAACTAATATGGGTAAAAATGTTACTTAAAAGAATGTTTTTACCACTACAGGTAAGGATATAGGTTTCACAGTCAATCTTTTAGAAAGAATATTTTTCAAAAATTCTTTCCTACTCAATTGCATCATAAACAATTAGGAGAAAATATGAGCAAAAATAAAATTTGTCCTTAATGAATATCATTTCGGTTAAAAATCAAACAATCTGCAGGACAAAATAACCAAACTTACTTTTGACTGAAGTCATTATTATGCTTGAAACATAACCAGGTTTCCAAATACGTTTCGGACCTATAGAAGCAAATTGATTGCCACTAATGTTTTTGGTGCCCCACTCCCATTGAATTCTCTATCTGCATCCTTTGGCACTCTTTAAAAATCTAGCCCTGTAGGCAGGTGAGAGTAATTTTGGAGATGTATGCATGTATGTATAGGAGGCATCCCTGGCCTGGGATCCAGGGCACTATGTCATGTAGGTACTGACCCTGATGTAGGACATGCTGCCTGTTAGCAGGGCGTATTATTGGGACTCAGCACCACAAGCACACAGCTGTCCTCCTGGTAGGTTAGGATTGCTTGGTACCCCATCAGCCCGAAGTGTGGGCAGATGCACAGTTCTACATGTCTGCAAGCTCCCAAGTCACTGAGCTATTCTTTGTTCTAATTTACAGACAGCTGTGAATATGCTATTGGATCTAGATTGAAATATCATCTTCCTGTATTTGCAGCTTTGTATGCTGACATCATCTCCAATTCTGACTGTTAAAACTGTGCTAAAAGAAAACAATGCTCTGGCCATTTAGGGAGATCCTTTCCCCCCTCACCCCCCTAAATGTTGACTCAACAACTGAGAAGCTGTTCACCTTCTCCCTAAACTCCCCCGTGCAAAATAGCAAAACGTTCTGTTTTCATGAAGTCCAAATGTTTCATTTCAGCTTTATTGAAGAGTTGCATTTTGATAAGGCTGTTTGATTCCAACCACAAAGTAAACCATTTTGCAGAAGCATGACGCATAAGCAAACAGAAAAGTACACAGTGTACAGTGCCTGCAGTTGGAGAGCACCCTCAAAGAGACACAGGCGACAGCAGTGACACAGCACTCTTCTTGGCTACGGTATAGTACAAAGAGAAGGATCACAATGCAGCTAGCTTCCTAGGTCTAATTAGCTGCATAAGGCCAAAGGAAAACCTGTGACATTCAAAGCTGGTGACTGGGGAAAAAGTAATCTGTATTCATGAGACAGAAGATGGTCAGAAGCCAGCTTCCATTTGGACTTTGACATTGCCTGCACCAGTAGGACTGGCAAAATATGAAGGTCTTCCACCCCAAGTTTTGGAGAAATACAGATTGAATATAGATGTAAAGAGAAAGGTCAGAATCTCTCTTTCTATGTGATTGATGCACTGGCAAATTGGTCCCAAGACAGAAAATGGTTTCATTCAATAAAAAACTTGATATCTGTGCAATCCATTTCATAGCAGTCAAGTAAAATGGGATTTTTCTAACAGCTAAGCACTGTTTACTTGCAAACATGGGCTATGTCCTGGAAACTGCAAAAGGTTCTGGTAGCAACAGCTCAGGCATTTCAGCAGCCGCTTCCACAAGCAAGGTGCAAAGAAGCAAAGGAATCTTGGTGTCTAACACGAGAGTATGATTTAAAGTAGCCAAACCTCTAAAATGGGTACAACAAGGAAGAAAATGACAGTCTGGAGATGCACCGGTCACTGCAAAAAAAGCAATTCTTTATTTCAGGAAGGAAACAGCTCCCTGTTCTATAGACTATTATTTATCAAGACTGCAGCATATTCTGAATATAACCTGCCTGTCCTGGGCGAGGCAGGTGATACTAGAAGAAGAGATGAGCAGCCACAACATTTGGTAGGAAACGCCTGCTGGCCTGTCACTGGCACATGAGATTTCCTGGGAAAAGGGTGCACGATTCATGAATGTTGACAGGAGGTGAAAACATACATGACAACTTAGAGGTATACGACCAAGACAAGAGGGAATACCACTGCTTAGCCAAAATTTGGGAAGCACAAAGTAAACCTGGATCACAGCAGAATGTAAATCACTGCATAGCAAATGAAGAACTTCAGGCACCATGAATGAAGTGAACGTCATAAAACAACCTATCCTAAGAAACTGGAAGCCATGTGTTGGGTAACTACTTACCGATTAATATTGGGTACTGAGATCAGCAGAAGACACAGGGCCGCCATAACAGCTGAGATGGGGCAGCAGTCTGGAACGTGAAAGACACCATTGCCTTGGGAAAGAAACAAAAGACTGTCTGAAAACAAGGGAAGTCCCACCACAAGGAAGTGCTTAACTAGCAGCAGTTGGAACAGCACTAGTGCAAGAAGAATCTCCACAGTGAAAGGATTGAGAATACAGATGTCAACACAGCAAAATTATGTTCAGATGGAAAAAAAATGGATTATTCTTATTGTCCCTGGGTATCAGGTTCTGAATCAGCATGTATATAGCTATGCTGTTTGCCACTGAAACAGATCACAGGTCCCTAAAGGACATTCCTGACAAACTTCTAGCATCTGCGTAGCCAAGACTTCATTGCAGCACTTTTAAGCTATGAAGGTGCTCCTTGAAAGCATGATACAACCCCAGAGAAAAATTCCTTTAGGAGATTTTTCTTCACTGCAGTTGTGTTGGGCAGCATGTTGCAAAAGTGGAGGAGGAATTAAAGGAGCAGATGTGTGTGCCACAGCCTCACTTAACAGGGAAGAAACAGAAAGTGATGATGTAATCAGCCTTTTAAAAGAAGTGATCATGTCAAGAGGTCTGTACAAGAGTAAGTTCCTTTTGCTCTGGAGACAAAATGAAGCAAATTGTGGAAAGCGTAGCAAGTTGAGTCCAAAGAAGCTGTGGTCAGAGCCAGAAAAAATATTCCCAGCAGATATTTTCATATAGCCCTATACAAAATATGGTTCGGAGACACATCCTCCCAGTTCAACATTTGTGCATTGAGAGCCCCACGCTACGGCACAAAATACCGGGCTTGTTCCCCGTGGGAGGGCTGTTGCTGCAGGGGACCTTTGAGTGCACATGTTGAACCTAGAAAAGTGAGGCAGCAGCGGGTGTCCTCTGACACGGAGGAAAAACTATCCGATGGTGAGTGAAGACAACAGATTTTTTTTTAGGCCACTTCAACAAAAGCAAGGCTGATAGATACCATGTTACTACCAAAGTAATCCCAGAAAGCAGAGAAGAAATTTTGCCTGAAGGCTCTTGAAGATTTTGGAGGACGGGTGTCTGATGCACAAACAACTCATGGTCTGCATGCCACACTGTCCCACACGTGTCCCTGTCCAGGCAGCTAGCCCAGGTGACTGAAGAGGAGCCGGACCATTTCCTCAGATGTATGAGTGACTTCAACATACCTGATGAGGTTTTTCCCTGATGCCAGCTATGAAGGTGTTGCCCATTTCATGTCCCAGCGCTGGAAAGCTGAGCAAATTCATACAACTTCTTGGCCAGAGGAAGAAGGAAGATATCCTCCTATGAGTTAAGTCTGTAAAGTGGAAGAAAACCTCCTTTCTAACAGAGGAAAACCCTATTGGACAGAATTAGGCTGATGTGGTGGTCGCCCAGGTGAAATGCAAAACATTCAGTTAGAAAAAGTAGTTGTCAAAGTGAAGCTGCAGGCGTCAGGGAATTGCTAATATTAGTGCAACTGCTTCTAATAATGAAAACTCAGGCTGCAGTGCAGAAACAGTGAGATTTCTACCAGAAATCACAGAAGCCCAGAAAGATGAGGAAAGGGACAACACAATTATAACCCCTGTAATCACGATCAGTCAATGACACTACCAGTGCGTATTCAGCCACCCAGCTTTCTGTAACTGCCGAACTATGGCCTTATCTTCCAGGGCGTCATCTATAGTCAGTTAAGAGAGAGAGAGAAACTTTTTTTAGAGGGCAGTACTGAGTGCTTGCAGTCGGTTCCCAGACTATGCCTTTCTCTGACAGTGCTTGTTTCCCATTGCTGACCAAGGAGAGACCTGGAGAGTTCAGCTCTGTGGTGGGTGCTCTGTAGGAAGCTGCATCATGGCAGGTGTTGAGATTACTCTTCTTACCGTGTCTTTGTATTCCGAAAGTAACACTTGCTTCAGACATGGGAGGAGTTTCCAGCTCAAACCTTTCTGAAGTAGCAATGTTACCAAAGTTTCTTGACTTCTTGTGGAATACTCCATGTCTATGCCCAGTGAGATGTCTCGTGTCCCTTTAACAGAGGCTTCTTGCATGTAGGTGCCTAGCTGGGTTGCTGAGAGCAAGGAGTCTGCTTGTGAAAAGACTCACTAAATTAGCCCTTCTTGTTTTCTTCTACCTTATGTAAAATCGTCATGGCTGGGAATGGCCGGAACCCAGGCAATGTCAGTAAGACAAAAGGGGCAAAACTGAAAAGACCTTAATTGGTGGCCACTCCTATTTCACAGAAAACCCCATTATCGTGAAGCTGAGATAGAGTGCTCTGCAGGTCCTGACAGCTCTCTCAGCCTGAGTACTTCTAAAGAGATTCATCAAAATGTCTTACTTACGCAAGCAGGTGTCTTCCTCACCCCAGGGAGAAGCCTTCCAGTGGTAAGCGTTGTGCAGGGTCAAGGGAAAGCTAATTAAAGGTTAAGACTACAGAGTTCAGCCCTCAACAAGAGGAAAGGCTGCACAGAGTTCCCCAGCAACAACAGCCTTAACCAGGGGATTTCCAGTGAAGGGGAAACCCCGAGAAATTTGCTTTTGACCACAGCACCAAACGCTGCTGTGGTTCGTGAGGGATGGCAGACATCTGAATGCAAAGACAGGCTTGCAGAGGAGAGCACGAGTAGTCAAGGCTCATGTGTTTTGTGCAGGTCTTACACAACCAACTTCCGCCTCTCATTCTCTCATAATTAGGTCTTGTTCTCATGCATATGCAGTACAGCCTTGTGGTTTCCCTCGTGATCCATCATCTGTTGATGAGATTTGGTATATGGAGTCTCTGAGGGAAGGAGAGACCATGACACAACAGAGGGATGGGAGTGTCATTTCAAGGAGCTCAGGATGGAAGTACTCTTTCTGTCTGGGTCATGCCAGCATGCCTTAACATGCCTGCCATGGCTGAGCATGCCAGAACCGCATCTCCCATGTGTAGGTGGCATGTGAAGAGGATAAAAAGCTTGAGGGGTCCAGAAATACTGGTAGTGGCAGAAAGAGGCTTTCTAACACAAGTTGTGCAACTTCATCCAAATTGTACTGTGAACTTGGCAAAAAGGGTTTCAGAGAACCATCTGGTGGTGGTTTGGCATCCTGTGGGAGCTGAGTTCCTAGTTAGTTGAAAGATCTGGCCAAACAACAAGATAATTATGGCTACCATTGGTTTTAAATGTCTTCTTTTTGTGCTTGCTGCAGCACAGATGTTTAGATCGTAACAAGAATTGAGGTTGAACTATCTTCTCCTTTTTGATGATGGCTGTGGGTGAGGAAAGCTTTGTGGTGGTTTAGATGGGAAGGTATATGGAACATTGATCTCCATACAGAATTTCTGATGATTAAGCATTTGACTTTCAGCCTCTAGAACCTGCTACTCTGGCCTTTCTCATGAGAATCAAGAGATGTCAGGCCAAGTATGGTTGAACGCATATCTTCCTTCCTGCTTTGTACATCTTGTTAGCTATATTACACATGATTAAAGCAGCAGTTCTAGAGAGTGCAGCATTACAAATCATGCTGCAGGTCTTTATACAAACATCTGAATTCAATGATGATAGAAAGGGAGAGTTTGAAAGACATACAGTACATATTTTCTTCGTGCCTCTTTCTTCTGAGAGGAGAAGTGCTGAGGAACCATTATATCCCACTGGTAAAATAAATTAACAAGTCTTCCATTACTCTGCCTCCTATTTGTACCCCTGTAGTGGCTGCAAATATTCACAATTAACAATTATTGTGCTGTGAAAGGAAAATAATTTACTTTAAAATAGCACAATTTGGAACGTAGTGCAGCTACCCTACCTGAACGTTCTCTTAGGAGGAACTAAGCTTCACAGGCGCCTCACACCGTCCAAATTATGGCAGCACTTGTGACTGCAGTTCTGTTGGTGGTGTTTGTTTTCCACATCCTAGTCTCTACAGTCAAAAATAGAGAACTGTTTTACAAAGGCTTGATTTGGCCTAAACCTTGACAAACTGAGACTCAGTATAATAGCAAGAGGATAAGGATATTTTTATGAAGAGGATGAGATATGTCAGAGTGACAACAGCATCTGATTATTTAGCTTCCATCCACCCATGCTGGGACGCAATGGTGGTGTGAGGTCTGAGGGTGGCAGAAGCCTACATTGCTGGTCACTGAACACTACAAGGCCCTAAATAATGTAGTTTTAAATGCTACTTTATAAAATATTTGTTTGCAAAATCATTTTAGGAAATTTCGTTTCTGTCCTGGCTCCAGTTCTTCACTGTAGTAGTACCTTCCTTTCATTTATGTGAATTTTTTTTTTTTAAAGCAAATTTTAAAAGATGGTCTTGAATGTAAACCCACAAGTATTGTCACAAGGGAGAGACTGTTGTCTTTGACAGGGAATCAGTGGAAATGGGAGATTCTTGGGAGGGTGTAGAAAACCTCTTATTGAGCCAGATCTGACAGAGAAGGATTCATAGCACAGACCTGCACTTTCAAAATCCCAAGTCCAACTTTCTGGCAGCGATATAGGAGCCTAAGGCCCACTGACTTTCAAGAAGGGACAAGTTTTAGTAAACAGACTTTTTTTTAAACTATCTGGGTAGAAAATGATGCAAGAAAACCCCTCATGAGATTTTCAAAAATGTCTGAGGGCTATTTTGAGGTGAACAGTTATGGCCTAGGTACTAGAAAGGGATAAGCAATCCAGAGTGTTTGCTGTTTGAAGTTGCCTGGTCTAAAGTCTGTATACAGTCAGTTGAGAGCAGGAGCAACCATGCCTAAGTTGGCTGCCCAGAGAGGGTGGCCAGAACATGATCCTCTCCAATTACCTGTCTTTTAAATCAGTAAAAGTCAAAAATTGAGGTGTTTTTGGAAAGCTCCATGAGATCTGCCAAATCATGACAGAGTCACGTCTTTAATCATTTTGGGAAAGTTTCCACTAACAACTGGAACAAAGAACAGATGAGGAATGAGCAGAAGAGGCAGGAGAACAATAGACGAATAGGGACATTGGTGACAAATAAGTGACGATTGAAGGGAAAAGGAAGAGAAAATCTTCCTCGGAACTTATACCAATAGCATGGCTGTTTTCTTGTAGATATTCATAGAGTCAGTCTAACAGAGTTATCTGAACAGAGTAAGAGTCTTAATTCAAGAGACAACCTAGAAGAAGAGTTCCACGCGGTATATAGCGTAGAAGAATTGTCAGAAATGTCTGTTGGACAGTAAATAAATATCTGTCTATTTAATATATGTTGAAAGTTAATATCTCAGAACATATCTGTGTGCTTTCTCTTAGTTTAGTGGCATTAGTAAATGATGTCTTCCTTTGAATGATGATCATGATTACCTTGTGCATAGTCTTTGTTCTAGAAAATATTGCAGTTGTGAATATGTTCTTGCTACACCCATTTCTGATGACAGAGACAAAGAACTGAGAAATCATTCTAGTGAGTATTAACTGAAATTTATATGACTATGTTTGTATATGCAAAATATCTTCACTGTATGGCGAAAGGTACACTGAGGAAAGGCTGGCATTCCGATGAACATTAACTATTTATTTCAACACATTAGTAAAATGGGAGTCTTGAATTTATAAATTTGAATATAAGTTCCAGAAACCTGAATCTCATATTTAGGTTTATTTAGATAGGAAAAAGAAAGCCAAATATAGTCTAGAAAATCACTCTTCTTCTGGACAGTATGAGAGCCTCCACTGTGATTAGACTAGCCAAGTCTATTGCAGAAGTAGCTGTTTCACCTCACACTTTCGGTCAAATCACATTTATGTCATGGTGCAAGTTCTGTTCCCAGAGACATGTCTATAATACCTACATGAAGATTGTCTAGGAGAGTCTTCTTATTAGTACTACAGACTCTGTCTTTATGCATGCCTCCACAAAGAAATTCTGTCTTGCACGCATAGTTGGAACAAACGTACTGTGTAGGCAGAGTAGGAAGTCCAGACTTGCTCACCATTCAAGCTGTGATACCTTTATAAATTAGGCTTATTCCTCAATACATTAGTGTGGCTGTGAGAGGCTTTCTGCCTCTCTCTGTGTATGGACAGCTTACACGCTTGACAACAAAGTCAATCAGGTTCTGAAACCACACAGGGCTATGCAATGTATTACATATAACATGAACAGAACAGAGGAGTCCAGGGTCTAAGTTGCTAACAGTGAAGTTGGCTTCAAAATTTATTTACAAATCTTGTCCATTTTATTTGTAGTCTTGCTTCTGAGGCTAATGTAATCATTTAAATCCTGAAACTGAGCTTTCAGAGACAAACATCAAATATTGTGAAACTTGCTGAAACCATGAGCTCTGGCAACACCACCTTTAAGCTGGCTCTGCAGTTTTATGTTAATACACATACAATGTTTTTATACACTGTTATTTAGAAAACCTACCATCAAAAATATATATACTGACATTTTCCCTGTTTCCTACTTAATTTTACATTTGACTTTAAAAGGATATAGTGTAATAAATGTCATCTGAAGACCAGAGTCTGAATTCCTGGCTCATACTGAAGGACACCTTTCTCCACCAGCAATTCCAAAAAAGTCAGGCTTTAGGTGGAGAAGGCCATTAAATCAGAGTGAGGGAACGAGAATTAATTATCTACCAGGTTAATGCACTCCAAAACTTGAAGACCGGTTCATGTTGCCAAAATTGAATGGTTTAATTTTTCAGTTTCTTGGCAGGGATTTGGTGATTTCCTGTATGCTCAAAGCATGACTTTGAGGCCTAAAGGATTTGTGTAGATGATCCAATAGCATCAATGTCAATGATGCGTGAGAGTATCCTAAATTGGTAAGGAAATAAAGGCTGCTTATGTAGGCTTTTTCCAGTGCTAACTGCTGTGGTACCAGGATAATTTTATTCAAGTATCACAGTATGAGAAAAAAGTCTGCCCCGGTAATTGAAACTTTACGTCAGGCAATCATTCATTTTAATATGTCAAATGTACACATTACGAGAAACTGTTGAAAAACCCAGACTGGAAAACCCCAGGCCAAGCCATATACCTCAAGATTGAAACCGATTTAAATTCAAAGAATAAGTAGCTGACAAAGATAATTTTCATAGATTAACATTTTTCACCTGGGTTTTATATATCTGGAAGAAATATACACTGCATTGGTTATGCATTGATCAAACTTTTATTGTGCCAGCTGTACTTCATAGACCTGAAAAAGTGATTCAAGCAAAACAAAAGAGAACATAAAAGCACAACTATAATGGTTTTAAATCCCAAAGAGGCAATTACAAGTTTGATTCCAGTGATGCAGCTGGACTACATTGGAAAACTAAACACTTTACACATATTAAGTAGATATGAAGACTAGGACTGTAAATAATAAATCCATCCTGTGTTTTTATTTGTGAAGTACAGCCCTTTTAATAACTTGGGAAAATACAGCAATAAAATTCACACTAATTCATGTGTAAAAGGTAGTTTAACAGAGCCAAAATGTGTTAAGACGGATCTTGTTTGTTTGTTTAGAAAAATGAGGTGCACAATAACTAATCATTTAAATAAAACTGGAAGGTGGACTAAAATAATGTTGCAACAGGAATGAATAATAATTTTTCTGCCTTTGTGAGTGTGTTAGGGTATAATATACTGTTTTATATTTAGACTATCTCTTGGCCTGGTTTTGTAAAAAAAAAAAAAAAAAGCCTGGTAAGTGCAGTATGTAATATTTATCTTTACTCTGGAGACTAAGGAGAAGAACAAAGGGCAGGGCAGTGCAGTACCTAGCAAACCACCCAAACAATGGCACGAAGATGGCCTGAGGTTTAAAAACCTAGCGATGTAGCACTGCAGATAATGACAGGTTGGTGAAAGCAGAGGGAAAGGATACACGCAGCCACCTCTAAGTGCACCATTCCCCAAAGCAAACTTTGCATTCAGGGTATGTGCATGGGGTCTTTGTCCTCAGGTTAACCATGCCAGCTAAACAAGACATGCCGAGTATAAGCTAGTTACGCAGGCTGCTTCAGCAGGCACTTGAGAGACATTTCTGGAGAGCAACTCAACCCACAGAAACTGCTTCAGGCTGAGGTAGATCACCACTCTTTGCTGAGTATTGAGAGACCCTGCACGGGTGGTTTCAACTGGACATCTCCATTTTAGGTGGTTAAAATGAGGTGAAATGAGTCCTTCCCTCAATAGGTATGATAAGACCAATCCATCTTTTCTCTGCTTCTTCTTATGTGCTGGGTGTAAAGCTGAACAGAGCAAGCTGAGGCAGTTCCTGGGTTGTTTGGAGAAGTTTTAAATGTGTTTGGAGTAAGGTCTTCCTTGTAGTTCTCTCTGGATGGAGCAGGTTGTTAAGGGTAACCTCCTTTTCTAAAGGCCAGGATCAACCACCAGTGTTTTGCGGAAAAAGAATATAAATATCTAATTATACCGCTATTCTCCAACATTTTGGCTCTAAGAATTAAAATAAAAAATAATAAAAAATTAAAATAAGGACAAAATGAAAGGCAACAGAGGGTTAAAAATTAGCAGATCATGAGTAAAGGAAATAGGACACAAAATAAGTCTGACATTTTTATTTTCATTCTTTTTTTCTTTTGAAAAATGTAGGTTCATTGGAACAACAATAAAACCTGCTTGTAGAAAAGGATCAGTTTTGATTGTTCTGATCTAATCTGAAACATTTTAGGGGGAAAAATTGCCTTCTTGAAATGCTCCTTTTTGATATGTTCAAGGAGAAGAGTTTACTGTTTTATAATTCAAACCAATGCTTTCATCACGGTATTCTAGTTAATTCATAGTTTTAAGTGTTAAAAATTAACAACAATTAAAAAAGATAAGAACATTATTTACATGAAATATTTTAACAATTTATTCTAAGGAATTTTTATTCATTTGTCTTCTTTAACAGCATTATTTTTTAGGTTTTTGGTGTTTTACCAAAATTCTGAAATTTCTCATGTGTTGGCAAAACATTTATGGCCTAGCATGATGGTTAAAATCCAGAAAAGTCTGTGGCTCAACTAATAGTCAATGTTGCATTGTCAAATTTGGGGTGAATGTCAGTGAACTGTGGGTTGATGCTGTTTCCCATGGGAACCCCGTGAGTTTGCTGCTTCTTATCACCAGAAAAGGTAAAAAGATTGGGGAGAACAATGTTAAATATACCCTAGCATTTATAAAGCTGCTTTTCCGGAGCAGTAAGATTCAGATTGATATTTGCCACCATTTGGCCTTAACATTTGAGGACAGCCAGAGGACACGGATTAACAACCGGGCGGTGGAGGTGTGTAAACTGGCAGACATGGGGAGAGTTTGCTTCTTGCTTTATAAATGAGTGCTTAGTTGGTCTGACGCTGCTTCTGAATGTATTTAAAATTTGTGATTAACACCTCTGCCAACAGCAAGGGAGAAGTCGGATGAGAAGCTCCAGTCAAGGTCCGCAGAGGTGACGGCAAGCACGGGCTGAGATCTTACAAACATACCCAGTGCCACCTATAGGTAGAAGAAAAGTAACCGGGGGAGCTGGGGTCTGCTTTGCTGGTGAGCAGCACCCAATAGCTTCTAGATTTTGGTGTCAGGGGTGGTGGTTTGTACTGTTTGCGGGGTTTGTAAATGGGTTGTATTTCTTTATCCTTTCCCGGTTTTTCTAGTATGGACATACTGGTGTTCTAGCTGATGACTTGGAGCTGCGGAACTAAATTGGAGAATGTAGATGATTGAAAGGGAACTATTATACAAAATTGTTTCCTTCAGGGGAGCAAGAAAAAACAAACAAACAACAACATATTATTTCACTTTTTTACACTGTAGCTAAAGGAAGTCACAAACATCCTGAGATGAGGGGTGTGCACATAGGTTTAGTTAGTCCTTTGCAGCAGAACCAGAATAGAGCTCTGAGAGAAGAAACTGAACTAGAGTTGACTACGAAAGGAAAACAAAACCATCCTTGAAACCAGACTAGGCCTACAGTAAATTTTTAAGAAAAGTTTTCAAGTGCTCTTCTCTAGCTTTGCAGTCCTATTATGTTTGGTATTACTATTAAAATTATATATATTTCAGACCATATAAAATACTGATATAACATGCTATTTTGCAGATAGGTAAGGATAATTTAAGGAAGCCCAAAGGCTTGACACCTAACCCTGGGTGCTATTTCCTCTTCCAAACTTGATCAATTTCTATAGATTTTAAATCACATTGTCTTATCCTGTTTTCTGTGGAAGATCTGGGGGATCAAGAAGGATAACACGAAACTCAGATCATGATAAGAGTTCATAGAGAGGTTTCTTGCCTCCACTTCATGTGACCCTGTGAAGATTTGAGGCCGATCATACTGGCAGTTGCAGAACTAGGCCCTGGCTTCCTAGTCAGGAGAAAAAATGAAATTGTGGAGCTCTGAGTGTTCCCACAGGTCACATGTGGATTTAGGCAAGCTCAATGACACTAAAAATTAGTATAAAAGTGATGCCAGATGTAAATCTAAATTGATTTTATGTGTGGGAAACCCATTCAATAAAGAAAACATATAGAAAATATTGATTTTGCTTCCTTTTCAATTATATTTATAACAAGAATAATTACTTTAAAATTTTGTGTGGAAATGTGAATCTGAAGTTGATTTTGCCCTAAGTTGCTTTTTTAGCAACTTCCATCAGAGTTTTAGAAATTGTTTTTCAAGTCGTTTTTTGTTTTTTGGGTTTTTTTCCTAGCAAAGCTCGTGTATGTTTTAATTTTTCTTTACTGGTTCCTTCTGTCCCTGTGTGAGGAATGTGACATAACTTCCATGAGAATGTGTTGCCTTTCCTTGCTTCCTATTGCTCACCCTTCGTTTGTGCCATGGCATTATTTTTTGGTCACTCTTATACTCTATGTTCCACTTCCATTTGTTTATGTGTATATACCACACTTTGTACTACGCCTCATATAACTAGGGTTAATGATAAAAAGACTTTAGTTTTCTAAATCTCAGAACATCCTCCCTATCTGATGCTTTGTGTGTTGTTGCTTTTTATTATCAGCGTGAAGTGTATCATTACCTGTGGGTTAAGCCAGAGAAGAAGCCAGCATAGCAGGCCTTCTGTGAAGCTTTCAAGCTTCCAGTCTTTTTTCTGATCATCTTCCCTCCACTCTAGTCTCCAGCTGATGAAACTTTGAACATGGTTTTCCATTTTTTTCTATGTATTTTAAAACCAAATTGGTTTACTGTATTGTTGGTGAGGATAAGTAGATGTCTTCTAGCTTGCCAAATAAGAAAGAGTGAACCTCATATCAGTAGCAAGCACAAGTGGTAGTTTTAGTAGAGGTGCTGTTAAATATCACTGTCTGGATTTAAATGTTTGGACAAAGATTAGCTGCCAGTACAAAATAAATAGCACAAATGTTTAATCAAGATCTACCCTTCCTCATGGTCTAATACTGCTTTTTTTTTGTTTAAAAGCCCAGTATAATGGAGACACTGAGAAGTTGTATGACTTTGTTAATAACTGGATAGTTTTAAGAAAAATCCAATTCATACCTTGGTGCACAATCAGGAATGAAAGAGAGTTTAATCTATTCATAGATAGGTAGATTTTATAACTCCTTTAAAAAATTATGTCTTTAAAGTTGAGGTTCTAACTTTCAAAAATGCAGGCATTTAGTCACTAGAGGGAGACATGATCTCATATAACCCAGAGAACGTCTACCACCATGAAGAGATCAGTGATAAAAATTCCCATTTTGGGGAGGCAGTTGTCACCCAGGCTGGAGTGCTACTGCCCAAGTGAAAGGCTGCTGATTTGTTAAGCATCTGGGGGCTGTGGGGACTGCAGAGAGTGAAAGAAACCTTCATGGACCTACCTGATCCTCCAGGAGAGCATCAGCAATGCCTTTCCACAAAACACATCTGATCGAGGTTCCACTGAGAAGATCCCCTTTAACTCAAGTGAGCAGAAAAGGCTTTAACCCCATCTTCAGCCAGTGCTGATCCCTGCCACGTTGCTTGTCTTTCTCAAGAAACCTGCTCGGTAAGACAGTTTCTCACCCCAGAGCAACGTGGCTGAGTGGAGAAGTGGAAGGTCAATGCAGAAAGCCCTGTCTCTCCTCAAAGAGCTTTCCTACTGTCAGAAGTGGATTGGCACACGTTACCGCTCCTGCTGCATGCTGCCCAGTAACCATCTGCTCCCCCACTGCTGCCTTTGGGCTGAGCAAAGACACTGCTCAGGGGAAGCCGGTGAGGAAAGGAGGTGCAAAGAAGGCTCCTGGACCATTTGTTGGCACGGGTAGGAGAAGACCTGTTTTTCTTTTGGTGGAAGACCCCTGTAGGGGACAATCTGTGCGGCCATTTGGCTGCAGAGAGTGTTATGCAAGGCTGGATTGACAGGGTCTCACCCCAGTAATTTGCTTTAAAATGAAAGCTTAGGTGCAAACATTCGAGGCCGATTTTGTGCCCACCGGAAAGTGCTTTGATCAAAGCACCAATCCCAGTGCAAAGTCTGCACGAGCGTTATTATTCATCCAAAAAACAAACAGACCAAGCCAAAGGCCCTGTCCACACTGGGACTGGGATTGGGCTAGCACCAACCATGTTGCTGCTGATAAAACCACAGGGAAACATCTCTACATCTGGAGCTTCTGTTCAGTGTTAATCCATACTGGGATGCTGTTTAATAATGTATTTAACTGGAGTACTGCAAATGTGTGGTAAATGACATTTTTTACCATTACATTAATAATAGGTGTTATTTATCCTTTATTGCCCAGAAACATTTTAGGAACCACTGTTAATATTTCCTTGAAATAAATGTTTATGGAATCATTAACTCTGGTTTTATTTGCCATATTTCTCACAAAGCTTCTGAGTCATGCCTTCAAGTCTGCTAGGATTTGTGATCCTATTTTCTATTTGCTTTGTACATTTTGTCTGTCTGTGTAATTTGAAGAGAGAATTGCAGAGTGTAAGATGGAGGCAAGTATTCTTTATTTTAATTAAAATGCTAACATAAGAAATTATCTTATTGAGTGATTGTGTTGTAACACAGCCACTTGCTCTGCCATACAGTAGTTAAGTGTGATTTGATGCTTCCTCTAGAATGCTTCCTATTCTCCAGGGCTTATACTGTAGCCAAAAAAATTCCCTTTAAACTGAAACTTGGCATGCAAAATCTCAGCTAAACTTCAGTGCTGCTTGACTTAAAAGACAAAACTTTGCTTTCCCATGTTCAGGTTGCTTTGGGACACTACACCTGGTGTTTCTTTGTATCATTTCTTTGTGGAATGATTGAAGAACTAATTGTCTTTCTAATATTAAAAATGAAATGTTGCTGGCAGTAATTCATAGCAGGAATTCATTACTGCTGACTGAGGAAAAAGCCTGTATCATAGGCCAGACAGACATACATATATCACTGCACATGAAGAAAAAATTAATCCTTTTTTCTGGCAGGTTTTGCCTGTGTTGCCCATCCTAAATGGAAGTCTTACCATTTGTGGGGAGGCCATGACACAGGCTTGGTGGCTGACCCTTGTTGGAGAAAGAGGTATCAGTTAGCTGGACATTTGGTCTGATCTAAGCATGAGCTGTGGTCTCTTCTCAACCGCTATTGAAGGGTCTTGATACAGTGCCAGTGGTCTGAGTCTAGACTCTGCTGTAGACTTTAATGAATATCTCATCTATGGTTATTTATGTGCAAATGGTTTCTGAAACAAGACAAGTGTGCTGCTGAGCACATTGTGTGCTCCTGTGCCACTGACTGCAGAAAGCTGGTTATAATAATCTGATTGGCAAGTTAGATTTGCGTAGATCTGTGATATTTTGATAACAGCATATACATTGGAGAAGAGAGTCAAGCCTACTGTAGCCTGAGAATATATAAAGATTGAGCCTGGCACAACTTGCCTACATGGGACCAACAAGTACCTGTGCAGCAAGGTTTTGAAGTTGGACAATATATGTCTATCTAGCTTTTTTTTCCTCAGTAAATTGTGTACCTGATTAATTTCAAGCCATTTTTGCAACATGATTTTCCAAGATCTTTTCCATAAATGCAGTAGTTTCAGATGACTCAAAAGTGTTCTCTAAATTTTTTTTCTCCCAATTTTATATATATTTACCCTTTGAAATGTTTTTGCATGTAAAAAAATGAAAGAATGTTTATTAGATGAAAAATTCTATGTCTATGAGATATGGAAGAAAAGGGTTGATTTTGTTAGAAATGAGGAAAAAATTTAGTTCTTTCAGTATAGGAGAAAAGGAGCACTTGATTTTTTTGCAATTGAAGAAGTGCTGACTGACATTTGAGAACAGGGAAATAAAATCTTGGGTAGAAGAATTCATAGTCATTTAAGCCAGTCAAGAGTCATAAGGAAATTCAGGAGGCAAGGAGACCTGACACAATGACATAGGAAATGGAAAGCAGATAAATGCAAGTTATTTTTCTTGGGATAATGAAGGGAGAATTTGAAATAGGCAAATAATTTTGAAGGTTACAAGTTAACTTTAATACTCAGGACAATTACCACTGAACACAGGTCAGTCAGAACTGGTCATTTTGTAGTTGTAGCTCAAAAATAGGCAAAATGTTAGTACTTGTAAAGGCTGGACTATAAAACTATGCCAGTTATCTACAGTTACAGAACAATGTGAACCTGATAATGCCACTGTATGCATCAGTGGTGTGTGGTCACCTGCAACATAGGATCAGATGGGCCTATACAGAAGATGTAGAGCTACTTTTCTCTCGTCTTGTTTTTGTTTTGTTGTGTTTGGTTGGTCGGTTGGTTGGTTTTGGTTTGTTTCCCCACCACCACCCCTCAGACAATGTTTGTATTCCATTCACAGGAGTCTGGTCCTTATATGCCAGTACTGCTTAGGAAACCTGCTTTTGGCAGCAGAGATTCAGAAACAGATGTGGATCTTCCTAGTCCTACCATCTCCATGCCTGTGGGGGTAAAAAGTTGTGTAAATCCAGAAGAAAGCCTGAGTTACCATTGTTCCTTTTCTCTGTCTCTTTTGAGACATTAAACCTCCAGTGGTTGGAAGGATGCCTGTTTCCATGTCATGTCACTGATCCTACTAAAACTGGAACATTTTTCTGTCCTCTCCAGCAAAGCATCTATTTACCTGCTCAGCTTTGAGCACATCAGTGACTTGGGGGTTCTTGCAGGAGCATACATGAACAATAATTGTGGGCAAGACCTGGGCAAGCAGAAACTTACGGGACCCCATGCTCATGTGGGAACAGCCTGTCGGAGGACAATGGAGTGAACTAGCAGGTAAGGGAGTTCACTGTGTTTATGTGGGAGAAGAACGACTGCTAAAAAATGAAGCAACGGGGCCTGGTTCTGCTCTCAGAGATTATGGGAATCACTGACCTGAAACAGATGGAGTGACATTTACGCAGAAGTGGCTTAAGAGGAGTGAAACTCTGTTTCACAGCCTTCGTGGAGTTAGTCTTTTAATGTTTCGGAGGACAGAATCAGTGAACAAGGTGAGTAAATAGTACATAGGTAAAATTGAAGCCTACAGCAATTAAATTAAAAGCTAAAAAGATTTGAAATGGTAAAACTGAATACTTTTTAATTGAACATAATTCTGTTGAAGACTATTAAATTACCACAGTGGAATAGAGCACAGAAAACATGATAATGAGTTCCTGAATGAAAATTTTAAATGGATAAACTGAAAAATTGCAGGTACTCCGGTGTATGACATGCAGAGTGCTCATGATATGAGAACATGAATTATTTATATCTTCTTTAAATGTAGAATGTAAATTTGTTTTGAATTAATTTCTATTGGGAAATCACTACACAGTAAACATAACTGTCTCTTAGGGCGATGTTTTTTTCCTTTTAATTATTATTATTATTTTATCATACTGTTGTTTGGAGAATGGAAGAAAAAACCGGCAAATTTTATGGTAGTAAGTCATTTAAGTAATGATTACATTGAAAAAAATGTAGTGCTTTGCTTTGGGGTAAAATATACTCTAAGCTAGACAGTTGGTAAAGTATCTTAGGACACATAGCCTCCGCTTTCACGTTGCTGTGCTGGGACAAAGAAGTTGGTATCTCCTCGTTTTTCCTACAGCAAGTAGGTCGGTAGCCTGGTAGGGGACATGGAAGTGTCCGACTACTGCCTTGTTACACAGATATGCTCATAGCTTGTTTTAATCAAGTTATTGCTGCTTTGCCTTTGCAATACTCTTGCTGGAGCAGTCTGCAGGTAAGTCCACAGTAAATTCACTGAGGAATTAGGCCTTCCCAGCTGTGTTTTGTACTCCTAAGTTTAGAGAAATGGAGGCATAGACCTCCTTTTGGCTTCAGTGGGGCCTCGTGCTTGAGGGTCACTGAAGTATCTTGTCTGAGACAGAGTTACAGGGACTGAAGCTTTTGCGACTTGGCCTGACCTTTGCAACCCTTGCTGCTCATTTCTAATGACATTTTATTGGTCCATCTCTCTCACCCCAGGGAAAAAGGAAAAAGAAATGAATAATGATGTTTGCTATATAGCATTATCAAAAGGTATTAATCTTGGGTGGTAAGTGGAAGATGAACAATATTAAATTGTTTTTATATATATAATGCACTATTTTTTCATCACTTATATCTTTGACTTGTAACGCATCTGGATCTGCAACTCCTCACTACCTGCAAACTATGTTCTGCCCATTCTCTATCCTCTAACAATGGGAAGATGATGAGCTAAAAATGTAAAGATTTTTGTTCTTATTATTTTGGAACAACTGCTCTCCCATTTTCTGCTGTTTTCTTTTCATGGACCATTGGCAGCTTCCAGAGGCAATATCCTTTCACTGTCACACTATGCCATAGGGTGCCATTTCAACAACTTCAGACGAGGGCATTAAGTACAATTCTGGATGAGAGTCAGAGCATAACCAAATAAAAATAATAAAGGAAAGCCTGTAAGAGCAATTTGGAATGCTGTCCTGTGCTGAATTCATTTGCAGCTTAGCAGAGAGCTACCAATCACTGGTGATCAGTGCAATACTCCGCAGCACCTTATTTAATTGTAAAGTATTTCATACCCTAAGAAACATCACTGCTCATTTCCTTTTCCTTTTTCGGTGATCATCTTAGCTGAATGCTGAGCAGTGAATCAGTGGGAGGGGAAGAAAATTCATGTTTCTAATTCAAGGGGAATAAAAATGGACTTCTTGTTGTTCCTCTCCCTTCTCTCTTGCAATTTATGTGGAGTTACGCATTTCTTAGGATAGTTTAAAAAAAAAATCCTGGAAGGAGATGAAAAAGCCCTCATAATTCTTTGGTAAATCTCTTGATGCATAAAGGTCAAATTGTGGCAGACATTGCATACAGGTCTAAGCCAAAGCATCTTCCTGGCCAGTGGTAGGACTGTGGGGCAGAAGCAATTTCCTCTAGCTTACCTCCCAGAGAGACAGAGTAAGGACTATTCTATAGGTCCTCACAGCACCTCAAGCTTTGTGGAGGATTCAGGCTACCTACATTCACTGAAATAGCCCTTAAATTGGTGCTGACTGATCTGGCACCAGCTCTTGCGTTCAGTGCTTGAACAAATTATTCATTCTTTATAGTGGGGAAAATCTGTGAGATGCACAATGAACAGGCTGCTCGGAGTTGGAGTCGAGGCAGCCGCTGACTCTGACGCTGCATTCCCTCTCCGCATCTCTTTGGTGGTGATGAATATGCCACTTAGCAAGCACTGCTTGGAAGTGTGGTGTGGAGATCCATGTAGAGCTTGTCAGCTGGAGAGCAGATCAGTCAAGAGGCTTAAGCACAGGACTGGGAGGTAGCTGGGATGGTTGCTGTCTTGGCTATGCTGATAGATCACTTTGGGCTAGGTACTTAACATCTGTGTTTTCTGCTTTCTCCTTCTGTAAAAGAAGGCTAATCTCTCTACTCATGGATGCTGGCCCTTCTCCAACACCGGCCTGTGTAATATCTTAAAGCCAACATGGAAGGTGTTGGGAGACTCTGTGAAGGTTTGTCAAGTGCTATGAACTTGTGTTGGGCTAGGTGTTAGGTGTTACCAAAGCCTTGCTACCAGAGATTTTACATTTGACTTGTGCCTTACGTAAAATACAGTTTTATGCTACTCTCTGCTCTGTCAAACAATGTGGAGCTCTTGTCATTTGGTCCCTAATATAGGAACTACTTCACCTTGACATGGTAGGCTAGACAAGGGCATCCAGTGCTGGAGTGAAAGGCACATTGGATGTAAGCCTGGAGATGCCAGGGCTGTAAAGAGAGGGCTAGATCAACCATTCTGTTGTCTCAGCTCTGTTTACGGATCCTAATGTGGTTGCTTTTTTTTTTTTTTCAGTTCCCAGACTTTTTCCAGTTCCTTTTTGAAGTCATGCAGACTTTCAGCATCTCCAACACCCCTTGACACAGGGATCCACAACATAACCACATCCCGTGTGAAGTTTTTTTTTCAGTTAATTTTGAACTGGCCATTGCTAGTTTTATTTCACAGCCCTGCTTCTTACACCAGAAGACACAGCAGAAGATCATTCCCTGTATCATAGCAGCACTCACGGTTTTATAGATTTATTTAGATACCCACATCATCATCCCATGCCAAGTTGAAAGTGCCTCAGTCTATTTAGCCATTCCTCTAAGAAGAAAGTGTAATACAGCAGTTCATCCTACTTTTGACCATCTTTGCCACAATTCCCATTACCTTTTCAGTTCCACCTTATTCTTTTAAAGGAAAGGGGACTGACATTGCAAACAACGCGTGTGAGACCAGCACTTTCTGAATATATTAAATGCTATACATGTGTGTTTGGTTTTTACTTTATGGCAAGCCTGTCGCTCGTGGGCTTGCACAGCAATTATTTCAGGTATGGCAATAACGTTGTTATAGAGGATGGGGGTATGTAAGAGTGTGTGTGATAGAACAGATACCTACCACCACTGTAAGTCTGCGCATGAGAGGAAGAAGCCGTCCAGACCAGCATGGCTCCCTCTCCATTCTGCCTTGTTTGCCTCTCTGCCTGCTTTATGATGCCCCACATTTTATTCGTCACCTTGGAGTGTTTTCCTCTTATTGTATATTCGCTAGAAAGGCAAAAAGCCTCTCTAAAACTGCTGGACTGAAAATGAAATATAGGATGGCTGCAGGCTGTGTTTTCCTTTGCTGGGAAGCACTACCATGGTAATTGTTTCTACAAAAAGAAACTACTACTCTGGAAAAAAAAAAAAAAAAAAAAGACAAAAAAAAAACCCAAACACCCTCTATTTGCTTGAACCTACCATAAACTATTGCTAGCAATTATAGAAACCGACTGCACAACAGCTTAATTTGACTTAATTGGCAATTTTTTAAAGCTGCAACACAATAAAAATAGAAAATAAACTCAGTGCACAGGTTCTGGAGATGTTAAAATTCACTTTACAAAAAAGCTGTAAACCTTCATGAAACGTGTGGGCTTGTAATTCACTTCAGTTGGTTATATATTCTTTTCTTTTTTTCTTTTTTCTGTTGTTATATGAAAGTGTAGAAATATGCAGCAGTGTCTGAAAGAAGACTAAGCTTTGCCTTTTGTTCTCAGTGCTGGGTTCCAGACTGGCAGAAATGTTTTACGTTGAAAGATTATCAAGAGGGAGAGAGATCATCTGCTAGCCTTATTTGTTAATGGCCACAGGGTTGGGATTTTCTTTATTTATTTTTTCCTTTTTTTTTTTTTCTTTTTTTTTTCTTTTTTAAAGTCAATAGTAATTCTAACTGACAGATTCTTTTGTTGTCCCCAAACATTTAAGAAAATAGTGGTCTACTAGAGAGGTAAATCCTTTTGAGCTACAAATTCATCCATTGTGGGTTTAACTTTAAATAGATTAGTAGTCCCCTTTAAGTCAATTGAGCTTTCGTGGGTATTACAGAAAATTAAGCCATCTGTACACACTACCAGTGAGATGATTGAATTACACAATGTTCTGATATGGTAAGAAAACAATTTATATTAAGTCAATGTTTATATATTTGAATGTGAGCTGAGGATTGTGTATTATAATATACAGATATTATACGAGTTGATGTGATGACAGAATGAACTGATTTATACTCTAAGAATCTAAAGGATGCAAATCTATGTACATAGTTAAAATTTCAAGTAAAGATCTGCAAAAGTTAAGAGCTCAGACTTTATATGCACCACCCCATTTTACACTTCTCCTGTCCTATATGAAGCATCCGGTCCCAGCTGCTTGGAGCGTGGCCCTGGCCACAGAAGTTCCTCAGAGCTCACCTTCTCCAGGGAAGGTGCTGTAGATGGAGGTGACTTGGGAAGGACCTAGGGCACATTGCAGCTAGTAGGTCGTTCTTAATGGATATTTTCCTGTTAACACAGTCTACCACAACTGCAGGCCAGGCAGAAAATCAAAAAATCGATCTACTCACCCAATACTGTGGAGAATCTACTCTAGACTTTGACATTAGTCCTCTCTTGGCATCAGAAACCAGACTCTGCACTTTATCTAAAAGAGTTCAAGCTTAGGAAAGATGAGTATGTGAAGCTGATTTTAAGCTACATTTGAACTTCCTTAGTCCTAGAGTTGGTACGCATTGTAGGCTGTTGCCTGGCTTCATTTGACCTAGCTAGTCGCCAGCAGGTAAGTTTGTTCTCCTCTTAATTCCTGTGACAGTGACTGATATGATCACCAGTTTCCCAATATAGCTTTGTAACAATGGTGGTTTGACTTGGTGACTTAAGCTGATTCGAAAGTTGTCAACAGAAACACAAGAATCATCCCAGGTAATGAAGAAAAATAAGCCTTACCTACAATAAAATGTGTACAAGATGCACATTTCCAGTGGGAAGTGGATATACATGCCATAGCACTTAACTGCTCCTGGAAACAGACTTTAACTACAGTCCCATACTTGCTGTGCTCTGTGCTTATATGAAAGTTATGCTGGATCATTAGTCCTTAGAGTTTAAGGGACTCAGTTTGAATTCTGTACAAGCTCCCTACACTCTGATGATGCTGCTGCATACTCTGCTGGAGTATTGTTTAGTCCTGAATCAGAGAGGTACTGCAGGGTAAATTCTGACATCATGTGGCAATACATACATATATCTGCTATTACTTAAAAAAAAATTATTTATTTAAAATCTCACTGTGTTATGGGGAAAGGAACCATTAAAATGTGAAACTAGCTCTCCCATACTGTCCAGTCAGCATTTAAAACCTATTGGCCAAATTTGGTTGTATCTTTACAGCAATAGACTTTTAAATGAAAGAAGTAGCATGCTGCATGCTCTCTACACTGGTTAGAAAAGAAAGAGGGAAGAGAACCTTTGAGACTCCTTTGCAGTATGAAGCTATAAGAAATTTCTAGTAGAAAAAAGCAGCACCTGCCACACAATCTCGCTTTTCGGGCAGTTTTAGCTCCGTTTTGTTGGGAAGTGGTTGCTAGCAACAGGATCAAGACTGGTCCTTTTAAATCATTAATGCTCCCTACCTGCATGTTTATTACCTGCCAACTGGCAACAACAAAGTGATTCATCTGATGTGTTCATTGAGCAGTGGAAAACCATGCAAACTGATTCATAAGATAGCATAATAGGGTCCATGCTGTTATCTACTGAAATTCTCTGTGGGAGGTATGGGAGAAAGTAACAAAATCCTAGCTTAAGGACTGTGAATGGAGAGGGTCCCACTTTATGGGCACCCTCTACATTATTCCCAGATGTAGATATGTGTGTTGTTCTGATGACAAATATCTCAAGGCAGCAGAAGAGAGTATATGTGATATGCAAATTACATGATAGAAAACCAGACTTGAAGTCATGAGGATACTCAGTCAGCCACAGAAAAATCTGTGCCATCTAAAGCACTTTCCCAACATACAGTCAGGTCCTAACAACTGTGATCCCAGTTTAGTGGCTTAAAATGGCAAGAAAAATTTAAATGCCCAGGCAGGAATTTCTTTGAGACAGTCCAAACCTGGAGCATTCACCTTACTTTCATGCTAAGAACATTTTAGCCAGTACAGTAACCTGTTCTTTTTGATTTCTTCTAAACTGGAAGTACCACAGAGTGGGAAAAACAAAAAAAACCCCAACCAAACAACAACGAAAAACCAACAAAACAATAAATTAAAACCAACCAAACAAAAAACCTCAACCAAACAAACCAATCCCAAGAACTTTAGTATTTGCACTTCATATGAGTAAAGCCATGTATACTCACAGGCACACAAAGAATTAAATGATTGCACGAAGTTTTTCAAGAATCATGGAAGGCTAAATACTGATTTCACTGCAGGTTAATTGTCAGGATTTTTTATGACCTGAGCTAGTTCGATGTCTGTAGCTAGGACATTGCAGTGGCCACACAAATGAAACACTGGAAGTTTGGATCCAGGCATGGCTTCATTGTTAGTGAAGGTTAATTTACATGCTGATTTGAATATGCTTATCATTTTTCCCCTATTATACCTGTCTCAGAAAAAAAAAATTCTTAGTCTTTGTGAGTGGTTCCCCTAACCTAAATATTAATTTCTTTTCCCTGTACATTGACATTGCCTTTGGCTAAGATAACCGCGTAGAGCAATTGAGTGTGTAGGGTTGAGAGAAGAAGCTTTCAACTTTCTGGGATTTTTTTTTTTCCTCTTAGACACTAAGGTTTCATTTTTAAATTTCATATGGGAGTTGCAAGCACATGATAAGAGACAAGCATGACCCCAACCTTAGCAAATATTCGGCCCTATCAATTTTGTTACCAGGTTTCACTAACACCTGTCCAGAAAATGGAATGAATTGACCCAGAACCACAGCTGGACTGAGTCAATGCTGCTCTGCTGTCTTCAGGGGGTCTACAGCAGAGATAGTTATTGCTCTCTGACTTACCACAGCTGAGGATGGGACCACACTCTTTTATGGATAAATTATTTCAAAATATTCAGAGCTGTACTGCTGCCAATGAATCAGCGCAGTGGGAAGCATCTTGGACATAGTGTATCTGTGCCTTTTCGTTCATGTTATTGAAACACCTCGTGTTCTTCTGAAGGGACTGACTCTCAAGAGTGATCGTGTGTGGGATGGATAGTATAGATGTAACTCATGGAGGTATCATATAGGTAGAAATGGAATGCAGATATGCTAACTTTTTGACACATCAGTGTAAAATTTTGTTCTTATTGCCCAGGATATTGCTCTTTTGTAACTACTGCAGGGTTAATAGTCTTTTACTCAAGAAGCTTGTTTCATTTTAACACTAAAATTTTGGCTTTCTGCCTATACTCTCTAAACTGTTGGGCTTTTGAGAGGAGATGAAGCTTCAACGTAATGTTTAGCAATACTGAGTACTGATATGAATTCTATTGGACATAATAAAAAGTCAGTCTGTTTATTATTCACATTGAGTTTTTCCTAGCTTTTTTGAACTCACTACATGGAGCTTGGCATGATGTGCTTAAACTAATATCACAGAAAGAACTGTTGAAAAACCCACTTGTGAGTTGTGGATCATTATTTGTTATTACCTCACTCACAGTCCTCTAGAAAGCAAGCTGCAATTTACCATGTGTTATTATACTACTCAGGTGTTGTAAAAAGCTCCATTTAAAAAAAATGCAGAGTAGCAGTCCACTGATAAAAGATGGTATTTCTTATTTGGTTCAAATAGTTATGCGCCAAAGACATGCCCACGACTATCAGAAAGGCCCTATAGTGATTTTGTATTCTTTTATGTACCACAGGTTTCATGCTTGGATATCTTACATTTCATGGTGAATTTTCTTTTTTTTTCTATTCTGTTCTGTTCTACATGTGATCAGAATAGCATACTCAGGGTGTCTTCTTAAATTTCTTAACAACGAGATGGGTTTTGGAGCTTGTTCTTTGAACTTCTGATCTCATGCTGAGTGCCATCGTAACCCAATGGCTTCTGTTTATGATCGTCCCATCCGTAACCCTTGCTATGAAAGATGTAGCTCCTGAACTCAGGATTTAAGTGTGAATGAACTTTTTGACCGTTAATAACAACTCCTTCTCAGGGGTACCATGTAAAATTGTTAATGGAGTCAGGTTGAGATGTCTCCAAACAACAAACCTAATAATTTAAAACTCCATACCTCAGAAACAACTTGTCTAATAAACCTTCCACTTCTCTTGTATAAACAGATCTCATGTAAAAATTTAAGACCAATGAAGGATATTTTTGTCCCACCACTGGATTTTTAATGGAGTTTTTCTGTTTGTTTTTGTTTATTTGTTTTGAGGTGTTTACCTCAGGATATTTGTCTTATATTCAGCAGATACCCTTTTATGATATTCATTTCATAGCAGACACTTCATTGTTCTTCACCTTCTAGTCCAGAAAGCTTCCAAAGACTGAAGTGGGAAAGGATTTTCTAAATGTCAGAAGCCACTGTGAAGAGGCAGATGAGAAAGGAGTTTCAGGTTTTCAGGGATATGAGAATTAGTCTCCAAAGGGGGAATCACTTATCAGTGTGTTCTATAGAAAGAAATATGTCTTTTCCCAAACTATGAGCATTAGATGTACGATATTTAAGCCAGTGAATAAAACCAAACTGTGATATACATTAAATTCTGGAAGTAATACTTTAGTGATGGCTTTAACGCATGCATCATAGCAAGTACTGACAAAGTAATGACCTGATAAAGTAGGTTAATAGTACATGGTAGATGGTCTTCTCTCCCAGGCAGAGAAAGACATACTGGAAGACCTTGATTTAAATCTTTGCTGTGTCACAGTCCTTTTGTGTGACCGTAGACAGGACATTTCATCCGACAATGACTCTTTTTTTTCAATCTGACAATTTATTTTTGTTTCATTTGTATTATAAACTCTGTGAGAAGGAAAAGCCTTATTCTGTGCTCCACAATGAAAAAGAAACTTGAAGAACAATGATGTAATGTAACCAAATTTTATCATTTTAAGAGGCTGACTCAGTTCAGTGAGTAGCATGATGAACTCTGAAGGGCATGTACTTCATGACGCTGTGTGTGGTCTGAAATCTTATGCAGAGACAGATTGAAATCCTGATATTTTAATGAAGCTTTAGGTATGAGAAATAATACACTGTCATATTAAATGACAGTAGTGAATTATTTTGCCAATTTGCAAGTTCCCCTAACACTGTAAACAAAAATTAAAAAGCTCTGTCCTTGGAAGACTTTGAAAAAGAATCAAATCACAAAAAAACCCTTGTATTTGAGAATAGCCTAAATAGAAGAGTTGCAATATTATCACAATAATTTCAAAGTAAAAGGATAAAGCTAGAAAGCCAAGTATTTCATAATGAATGCAGCATATAGCTTTTAAACAGGGCTAACATATGGACCACTAATGTGAATGTGAATGCAAATTAGATACTTTTGATTGCTTGAAATAAAGTCAGCAGAATCCAAGCTTCAAAAAGAAAATTGTGTGGATTTAACTACCTGAGTGCCACAGAAAAAATAAGGTTCCTACAATATTTCCATATGAAACAAGGTAATGAAGCTAATTAAACTAATTCTAAGGCAAGCTGCCCTAGATAACTTGAAGATGAATTGTATGTTTTCTCTGGCCTCTTTTTTTTTTCCTTTTGGTTTACCTAAGTTTCTCAACTCTAGTTTGTCTAACTTTTTGAGGCTACTCTCTGCTGATTTTGTCACCCAAAACTACAGGTGCTTTACAAGGTACCTGTCTTTTTTGGAGATGATAAAGCTTCATACAAACATGTTGCTTTTGAGGAGAAGCAATACAACTGGTGCTGACTGGAATAAGCAGTCACTGGGAACTCCTCAGCTCATAACGTATGATTTAGCAAATAGTGTGATAGGGCTTCTAACATGTTATGGCTCAGGTAAAGAAAGGGAGAAGATCAGAGATTGTCCTAAATCTTGGAAACGCTAGTCTAACATAGCAGGACATATTAATACTTTGCACCTGACATTGCCAGGCTGTGAGCAATGGGAAAACTGGAGAGTAATATCTGTTTTCTCCATGAGAAATTGCCCTTCATGCAAAAGCAGTAAGCTGCTCCTGGTGAGTGAGAAAATTAAGAGGGTTGCCTGCCACCCTGCCTGGCTCCCCCCTGTGCAGCAGCTATGTCCTACCATCACTGTGAGCAGCAATTTGCAGGCACTGCAGGAGCTGCTGCCAGGAGCTCTTGGGTGATGGGTGACCATGGGGCTTTATAGTCTGGAGGGGAAAAAGCAACCCCAGCCAGTGGAAGCCTGGGTGCTAGAATGTCTTCATTCCTGATCTGTGTCCTGCTTGCCTGTTTTACAGCAAAATCTTAGGTTATATCAGAAGAGTCAAGAGATTACTTTTTTAACCACACCTTCTGATCCACGATTTTCTTCTGTCAAGCCATCTTTCCCTTGTCCAGAGGCACCGGTTATATTCCAAACTGCTGTCCCCTGCAGTGGAACCAACTCTTTAGCTCCCATCACAACCATCGTTGCTTCACAGCACAGGACATCTCAGCACCCATCCCTGGCCTGACCATGGTAAACATGACCATATCCACACCTATTTACTGCTGATACTTCTGCAGCTGTTCTAGGTACTCCCTTGATGCCTTCCTACCACATCTGGAGACCTCCTTTGTGCATTAGCAGCCTATGCTGGTTTTTAACATTCTTCCCATGCTCATCCAGGCTCATGGCTACACTAGCCCAAACCCCTACTAGACTTGCCAGGTTTGGGGCACTTACATTAACTTCCCTTCATTGCCATAATTTGGGAAAGGGTTTACCGATCCCAAACTGAAGTTTAAGGGAAGAGGAAAGTGACTAAATGAGCTCATTTACATGTTTGCCAATCACTTGCCAATTTGCAAATATGTGAATTAGCGCATTCTGAAATTTGCATAAATTCACACATGGAGCTGTGCAAGACTTGGCAGCTATGAAACAAAAAAGAAAAAAATGTATTAATGGCTGTGCAAAAAGAAAAGGAAACTGGTTCCAGAATATAAATGACTATGATTATATGAACAATGGAGAAATGGCTTTTGAACCTAAGATTACTTGTCAGATTCAGAACTGGTAAAAAGAGATGCAACTTTGTGAGTATCACTGGTAGTGATACTGGAAGTCCTGAAACAGGGCTTCATGATTCAGAGCATTGACTTGGGCTCTCTTCTTTCTTGGGAAACCATAAAAAACAGTTGCGAAGACTAGGAACTGAAATTCTCACAAAAATAAAAATGCAGCGCATGAGGCATTGGCTAATGTTAGTGAAGTGTTCTGGGGGATTCTCTATCTCCTACACTGCGTGTTTCACACCAGGATTACTCACCTCTGGCTATGCACTTGCACTCTGAAATTGATTTTGATTAAAGCAGATCATGTTTCTAACTCATGTTAAAATTTAAGTTGAGCTTGAAGGGCTTTCTGGACTAGTTGTTGCACTCATGTTCACATGCGGGGCTTAGCTAACAAGGCCACAAGCTCAGGCTTGCAGTTTTCCTCCAGAGGGACCCCTCAGAGCAAGCAGGTGTGTGCCATTTGCAGCTAGGTCACCTCAGCTGGCGATTGATCTTATTGGGGGCCATTTCTTCCCTTGTTTTCACAAATGTATATCGGCTTGAATCAGCAGCAGCCCTTTCCTCTCCATAGGGTGCTGACTGTGAAGGACGCATTTGTGTCTTCACCTCTTTCAGGGATGGCTGCTCACAGGCAGACAGGTAATGTGTAATCCACGTCGCGTGTGCCTTCCCAAGTGCTGCTCTCTCCAGCTAGTTATCTCTCAGCAGGCAAAACTGGCTGATAATGTCAATGAATGTCAATGACTTGGGCAGTGTCAGTCTTCACCACACATTTTTATTAGCAGAGTCATAACCACCATGGATAGGCAGGGCAAGGAGTGATTTATGGCATGTGTAGCTATACAGGGGTAGCTGATAGTATTTTATGCTTTTGTCACTATATTCTGCTTTACCTGTAAAGGCTGGATTAATCACTACCAAAAAAGCATGCTGTCATTCAAAAAACTGAGAAGCACTTTACTAGTCCCAGATCCTGTTATTATTACACAGGCTGTTCATCGGTGGGTCTGACCTCTGTTGTCAGCACCACAATCTTTTACAAGTTGAAAATAAAAGGTGCAGAGCTGTGTGCAATGCAGTGATCTAGTATCAGTGTGAGGGGTCACAGAAATCTCTTCTTTGAAAATGTGTTTTTATAAGCAACCGCTTTTTAACTGGAATGAAAATGGTAAGTTTGGCTGGAGTTTTCTGAATTTTTAAAAGCAAGACAGATATATAAGAAAATTCAAACTTGCTGTTATACAAAAACTTATTTTAGATTAAAATTGTCTTGGTTTTGGAAAACTCCTATTTTACTGAGAGTATTTTTTTGCATTATAAAAATACAAATGATCTTTAGGGAAATTTAGGAAAGCAGGATAACCATTAGGTATTGTAGGCTGAATTTTTAAAATTCAGCTGAGAATCCTAGAACATCAAGTGCCTTGATACCACAGGTATCAGGAATTGTGCTAAAGCTTTTTGAACCATTAACACACAATATTCACAGATTTGTTTTTCCTAGATAAAAACGATTGCAACAAGTTAGTCCCTGGCTGCCCCTGTTAAAGGACTATGTATATTTAAGGAACTGTTTATTGGGAAGAATGTGATAGTATGATATACGGGGGAAAGGTGGTATAAAAGTTAGTATTCTGTTGTACTTCCAAAATTTCTGAAGAGACTTGCAGCTTTCGGAGTCTTATAAGTTTTTCCCTCCCTGATTTAAATGTTATAGTCTGTGCTGAATGTGTTCAGATACTGCTGTCACCGACTACCTTGTAGACTACAGTAATTAATCTAGTAATGCTTCCCTTGGTGTGGGTAGCACAATTGGAAATCTGTCCAGGTAGAGACAATTATGTATAAGTAGAGAAACATAATCCTTCTGTCCCTGAAGTGACACAGTATTTATCTGCCACTGTTCTTATGTTCCTTCTCATGAAAGTCAGCGACTATTTCAGTTTCTCTCATTTTATTTACTTTCAAGTCATGATTGGGTTAGAGAATTCTCCTGTTGCCTCCTTCCCCTAAAATCAAGGAAACCAGAGTTGAGCTGATTCACTTTTTAAAGATCATTTAATTGCCTTAATGAGTTTGCTTGATTTTTCAAATATACTGTGAAGTCATAGGCAGAAGTTGAAATGGTTTTATTTGCCTTGGAGAAAATATAACAACTTTGTACTAAACAAGTGCTTTACTTTTGTAACACCAAAGCACGCGCAGCCTCATCTGTTCATAGCAATGATGAGGGGGTTCCTATACTGCCAGTACCTTTTGGTGGTGTGCACATGTAAAATTTAGTGTGTAGACAGCAATGCTCCGAATTTTCAGCACTACTAACTGTTCTGAACCTGAAGCAGAGAGGAGCTGAGGGGGTGCAATATCTTGTCAGGACAGGAATATGTTTTGCAAAAGTATTCACGCAAATATTCATGTTTGAGATGGCCAACTCTGAGCAATTTGTTCCTGTATAGGTTTTATTTCTGATCCTCTGAAAATAGCCTATCTTTCAGAAAGGAAGGGAAGATGGTGGGCCTTGAAAGAGAATATGCAGAGTCTTGCCCTGCTGCAGACTTCCCAAGTGGTCTGAAGCAGGTCATTTAGTTTCTCTGAGACTTTGTTGTCTACCCACCTAAGAAAAATATAGTGCATAAAGATAAATTGGGGTGGGGATGGTCAGAAGCTGTTATAGTGGAGGTGATATGTTTTAAAACCATTGCAGAAGTAAGTGCGTTTGGTCAAGGATTATGCATAATCTCCATGCCCTTCAAGTATGCAGGTTAACTTTGCATAAGGAGTTCTTGTCCAATTTCTGAAGCAAATGGGTACCAGTGGATCCATCTATGCTCGTGAGCTCTTTGAGTTAAAACACAGGAGATCTGTTTGGTATTTAGGACTAGGAAGTATCATATCTGCTAGTGAGGCACATAACAGACATGTAGCTGCTGTGCAATCACTTAAAATACCAATCTATAACAATTTTGGAAATCCCATATGTAATCTTATCTGTGAGACAAAATACAGTATCATTCAGCTGAGATGCAAAATTTCTCTGCATGTAGACATTACCCTAGCTGAATGGGGGGCATACTGGATAACCAAGCAGGAAGTACACTCCATGGATCTAGATAAGCATCTTCTCAGCAAACATTTGGGGGCAGTTATCAAATATCGTTCAGTGCTCAGGCTCCCAGTTGAGGCTGTTCCGCAAAGGATACAAAGGGCATGAGTACTTAACCAGTGATTTGTTCCCATAGCAGGAATAAATGGCAGGGGCTGGGCAGTATCAAAGCCACGTGTGGCCATGGAAGAGCACAGAAGCACAAGGGCAAAGGCTGACCCAAAGCACACAACCTAAGACAGCCCTTTCCATTGGCTCCTGTGCTTCCTGAGCATGAAACATCTGTGAGGCCAACATGCTCAACATTACCATTTTTCAGACAGCAAGGAAGGAAAGGAAAACAGTCGAGCACTGCAGTGCCTGTTTTGCCTTTTTACGTGCCTCCTGGCCTGCTTGATTATTTGGATGTGGAAAGCATGAGCTCCAAGCTGGGATGATGGTCACCTTATCTCTGTCTACTCTGCTGCTCTAGGCTGCTGCATGGGAGATCACCAGCAGCCAGAGCTGACGCTTGGATCTGCCAAACCCCCTTAATGTAAGGCTTCCTTAATACCAGATGTGGAATGTAGGCTTTAAAACAACCCCTCTTTCCTTCTTTCTTTATTCTGTTTCATCTTATCTGAGAAATAAGACACTGTATTTCAAGCACAATAAAGCACTTAAACATGTCTTTACAATAGCTTTACATATTTAATAAAGGCATTTCACAATGTTTTTGATGCTTTAGCCTGTCACAGTCAGAATGCTTTTAATAATGTTTTCTTCTTTTTTATTTCAGCACTGGCCCTTCCTGTCTTGATCATGATTAGAGAAAATAAAGGTAAGAAATAGAAAACAATCAAATGCAACCTTTTATGCTTCCCCAAAGGTCTGTGATCTGATTTGTTTCAAGTTCATAAGAGTTTGTGTCATTTCTTATTTAACAGCATTGTTCTCCCTTCTCTGAATTAATTCATCCTAGAGGCAGAATTTTCTTTGGATCTTTCTTCTTTGCTTTTTAACTCGCTCATAGAACACACAATACTCTAGTGATGTGCTTTTTTTTGAACAGTTGCCTGTAGTTTAGAGGTCTATTTAGTTTAACCTCTTTGCTCTCCGCAATTAGTGTTTCTACTTGGCTTGATTTCTCTGTATGCAGGTTGGACTAAGCAATGACAAGAGTTCCAATACAAAAAAATGCATTTACTTTGGTATTTGAGTTCCATGTCTAACCACACGGTGAAGTGCCGAACTGTCGTGGGGCATAGAGGAAATTAATCAAACTGTGGGAACTACGTTTTATAACAGGCGTGAGCCTAGCACATTTCCTAGGCAGAAATACTTTCACATGTGCTGCCCAGTAAGCAGACAGTATTTGGGGAACATCACATACACTGGGTGTATACAGACAGCCTTTGTGGTAAACACTGTGTGAATCAGATGTATCCTGGAAGTGACAGATTCAGTGTACCTGTACTATAAGATTTATCCGTTCTTGCTCATTGGTCTTTGTCAGGCACATGTTAGGAGAAAAATTTATATTTCACCCAGCAGGGGAAGACAGGTCTGAGGGACCCTAAAAACACAGTAGCTTTAAGCAAATATCAGATGTAGGTTTTTTCGTTTGCAGAAAATTTAAATACTTGAGGGTGACACTTGAGATTGTTTATTGAGTGAAAGTGCCTTTCCTGTCTTTGATGAAAGCAACAAAAACATCATGTGGAGCCAAGTGAAAAATGACAAGAGGCTTTGTTTGCACTACTCTGCCTCGTGCACCTAGAAGTGTATCTGTACAGCTTTAAAATTTAATTTAACATCTTTTTAACTGGGATAGAACAAATGTCAAATGAAAAATGACTGCCATCCTTACTGGAAACATAGGAGGTAGCAGCCAGAAAGAGTTTCTGCAAATCTTTTGTGTAAATGGTGGTGCTGCTGTTGCTGGCACTGCTATATGGATTATTGAGATTCTTGCTGGTAAGTGGTAGAGGTATTTTGACTTCTCTACCGGCATTTGGTAATAAACTTTATAACTTCCATATATTGCAGATGATATAGGTCTAATAGTATACATACACTAAAAGCAAGTACTGTGGTCAGCTGAATCCTGTCTTGTGACCTTTAAGGTATATCTCTGTCTTGTGACCTTTGAGGTGTACCTCTCCATTAAGATACTAAGGAGTAATTACCTGTCTTGTGACCTTTAAGGTATATCTCTCCACCTCTGCCAATCACACCTTGCACGCAAAAATGTGTCTTTTATGGGTGGGGATTTAGTTTCAAAAAGCATGCCAATATGAAATATTTTCCATAACATCAGGTAATCATGATCTCAAAGCCTTCTCTCATAGCTGTACCAGTCATTGCTTTCCTTACTGTCTGCTTCCAGTTAAACCTGTGTCCTAGTTATGCCACTGGAGAGGGCAGAGCAAGGTCAAGTAGGTTGCACACAGATGCCGAGTTTGAGTTCATTTGTCAGAAACTGCTGGTACTCGTGTTTGCCAACCATTATGCTTCATGTCTTTTATCTAAGTTCAGTGGTTTGTGGTCTGTAAGCCTGCAACAAACCTGTTGTGTGCTGCCCTGAAAGCATCCTTCATTGACACAGTGATGCTGTAACAGGTACCTCATTTAGCACAAGAGAGGAGCTTTCTTCCCCAAACATGCTCCCAGAGAAGGATATGTGGGTCATGCTCCAGGTGTGAACAAGCTCAGACCTGTCCAGGACAGGCCACTACAGTGCCGGTGGAGATGTGGGAGTGTCATGGGCTGTGCTTAGAAGAGCCTTGCAAGCAGGATGTGGACAGTTATCAAAGCACCTGCTTGTAAGTCGGACCTTGTAATGCAAGAAAAAAAAAAATCTGATCCAGTGAGCTTGTGTTTTTAGGCAAGACGTTCATCCTGAGCAAGAGGAGGCAGAAGGACTATGTTGGCCAGTGAGACAGCTGACTGTTGCAGGTTGAGCTGGAAAAGCAGGGTGAGCATTTCTAGAGTTTCCTCCCATCAATTAGAAATGCAGAGAGAAAAAAAGTAAAGTTTTTTTCCAACTAAATTTTTTATCTCAGAAGAAAATGAGAGAATCACATTCTCCTTGCTGTACTTCAGTCCTTCAAAATGGCTTCTGTACCAAATAAGTATATCAGGTGAAGTTAGTGGTCCCAGACTAGTCCCTTATGAATCCGGTGTTCTCTAAGGTCAATATGTTGTCAGAACTTAATATCCAGGTTTGTTACGTTCAATAAATATAAGGCAGTTATGGTGGCTTTCGAAACTTTTTAAAAACAGCAGTTCCTCTATATGAGAGTATTAGGAGCAGGATGCATCCCATCACACTCCAGCCATTTGAAGTGCAAATTTCTGTGCCTAAGCTGGTGACCCTGGCTCTCTTTGCAGTCAGTCATTTGGACAAACGAATCCCTTTCTAGATGTCTGCGTTTTGTGGATGCAATGTTCCTTTTAGATTTCACATAAGCAAGACTGGTGATTTTTATTTTTGGTACTCCACTCTTCCTGTTTTTGAACTCTATCGCTAGGTAAACCCTCTCTTCCATCAGAATCTTGTTACTCCCTTATGCCGTTATTAGCAAGAAAAGGTTTGTACTGATTTAGTTTACAAATACATTAATGGTACTTTATATGTACTAGCTAGAATACATTTACCATATTTCTAATTCTTAAAGAGCTCAAATATTTATTTGTATTGATGGATGAGTGAAAACTATAGATCTTTTTTCCACCTTTAATTCCCCACACTAGGAGAGAAAAGTCAAGCAGATATGCCTCTTAACTTTTGGAAGTTTTACACCTCTACTTTCAGCACGACCTGCAATGTAGATTTTGTCAAGTCCTTTGCAGTCTTTGTTACAAAGGCTGTTTTTAATGAGACATTTGCTTGAACAAAGTGAGGTAGTTGTGTGAATGTTGTTAAGTCCAAGGGAATGCACAGGCGATATTGTGATGGGATTTGTTTGCAAAAGTGGCACCAGATTGGAAGAAGATGACCTCCCATTTGAGGTATCATTGCCTTCTCTTTTTCTTGATCTTCTCCTCTTCTCCCTAGGCATTCAGAAACTATCAGTCATGCCTCAGAAGAACACCGTTTGCCTCAGAAGAACACCGTTAAAAGGAATGGAAAATAACTGACTTGGCATATTTTTCATTTGTCCTTTAAAGCTGGTTTTGCAAGCATTTTTTGTAATGAGGACCACAGACTCACTTTCTGTTCTTAGTGAACATCTTTGGTTCTTAAAAATTCACATGACTCCAGTAGCTGGAGCTTTAGCAATAATATTGTCATATATTCATTATAGTGGTATATTCAGGGGAGCTAGCAGCTATGAAAGAGATCTGGAGCTGAAAGTGCAGCAGTGAGCTTCCACTTTCTCTAGATACTTTGGGGTGATGAGTTCTGTAGCCTCCTTCCCTTGGTACTTCCTTGGGAGACTTTCCTGGGTCAGGGCGGCAGCATTGTCTCCTCACCAGCCACCTGCACTGCCACTGCATCCAACTCCAGCTCCTGGTTTGAGGTTTTCCTGCAATGTCCTCCCCCACACTGGTTTTAGAAGATCTCTTTTCTTGCCTGTACAATCAAGAAGTCCAGGGCTTCCTCTGTGATGGGAGCTCAGGCGACCCAGGAAGGGCAGAAGTACTGCTTCCAGTTTGAAATGCATGCACGTTAAGGGATGATCTCTGAGCAGCGATGGGACTTGTAATCATAATTTCTTGTGTGCCACAGTGACCATTTGCATTTTGCAAAAAAGTCTCCCTACAGAATTAATTTTCAGCATTTGGGAAATATGGGTCGCTTTTTATAGTTTGATAATAATTTATCAGCCTCTCTCCTGCAGTCCTTTGCTGGCTGGCTGCTCTAAAAGCACACAATCAACAAGAGAGCAGTGAACAGAAATATTTTCAAGAGCAGATGGGATGTACCTTCAAAAATCAGGATTGTCCCAGTGAAACTGGGACATCTGGCAACCCTAAAAAAACCCAAACTAGATGAAATAAAAATTATGAGATGGAGGAGCAGAAAAATATGTCTTTGCATTGATTAGCAGGCAAAGTAATTAATCTCCTTCAACTCCCCTTTTGGTCCTTGGTGTAAAACAAGGAGAAATAGGGATATTATTGCTTTGCCAAGCATTAATTCCTGTATACTGATTGCTGAGCAGTGTTTTCAGACTTAGAAGGGATATTTCACGTCCTTTCTTCCCTTTTTCCTGTTGCCCACAATAACAGTCTTCATGGTATTTATAAACAAAACCTGTCCCTTGCTGTCTTTGTATCTGGGCCTAATTCAAAGTTTTCCCGTTGTCTTTCAGGTGCTTTGGATCAAACTCAAGCCCATCTTTGCTGAGTGTGTTACTGTGCAAGACACCAGCCTATTTGCAGTCCAGTTTGGAACTGTCTATCATGGGACTGTTTTTACAGTAAGTGTATGTGTACTGGCCTTCTGGAATCACCAGACAAAGTAGCATCATCTCCACAGTTCCACATGCATCATCCAGTCCAACAGCAGGTTTTGGGGTAGAAAATTCACCAAAATGCTGAGTGTGAAAGACAGGAACAATTGATCTGTCAGTTCAATAAATTAATGTATTTTGCTACAAAAATGTCCTAGAAGTCCAAATTAACTCTAAAATGATGTTCCTTCCATTGCAACGATTTAGAAATTATTTCTATGCATTTAGAAAATTGTATGTGCTAATAACATTTACACAGTGTCTAGTGCAGTGGAATCCTGGCCCAGCAATACTGGGTTTGTACTGTGTTTCTTCATCAGATAGCACAATATATCCGTAGGATAAACTTGTAGTTTCAGCAAAGTAAAAAATTAAATGGTAGAGAGGTGTGTGACCAGTGAGTGCAGGTGTTTTTAATGGCAGTAAGACAATGTAAAAGGAAATGTTTTTCTAAGCATCTTATCACCCATAAGGTGCCAAGACAACTCAAAAAATCAAAGTCCCTGATGTCCAGCATAGGTGTGTTTCCCAGTACAATTGTTTGATGGTTACTTACTATCAAGTATCCTCTCACACACATCTACTAATTTTCTGAATCATTGTGTTGCTTACAATGTTCATTCTGGACAATTGCACATTTTATCAAATTTCACATTTCCCTTTGTTTCTATTTTTAATTTGTTACAGTACTACTGTTCAGTGCTTTCTCAGGTTCATGCCATAGCTATGCCTAACAGGTATTTCTTAATTTTTGTTTGTTTGTTTTATTTAAGTCCGGGTTCCTTTTCTACATAACAGCTCTTACCTTTGTCAAAGCTGAAAACCTAAAATACGCCCTTTCCTGAAACACAAGTGCCCGTATGTGTGAGTTCACAGTTTGATATTTGGGTGAACGGCATGCACATGTATGTCCTTGTGAACACAGTCTGTTTGTCAGAGATGCCCCTCAATGACAAGGGGGTGTGTGAGGGTAGGATTTGGCCTCCTGGAGAGAGAGTTGCAGATGATGCTGGTAGACACGAGGAAGAAAAGGGAGAAAACAGATGGCTCTCATTTGCCCACTGCATTTTTGCTGAAGATTTTATGAAGTTTTAGTGTTCTATAAGCAAGTTTCTAGGCATAGGCAGAAAATATAATTGCTCAGGAAAAATATTCAGACCATTAGGGGTGCTTAAACTGACCAGTCCCATATGCACAAGAAATGTGAAAGCAGGAGTTTTGTTGATATTTCACAGCGCGAACTGAATTTGTTTGATCAAATTAAGAGCATTTGCTTAAGCTTTTTAACATTCTTTATATTCTGCCCCAGACTACTTGCTTTGATGAAGGATACCTTGAACACTGGGACTGTTTTTAAGATATTCCCTTAGATAACAAGACAGAGCTTTTTAGGATTTCCGTAACTCATTCTGGAGTGAAAATGACCTCTGCTGGTGGAAGTTTGCACGTCTGCTCACTTATTCAAGTATTATCCAGGTCTTTTCATAAACATGTGCGTCCAAATGCTGTTGCCCTGCTTTCTCAATGTATTTTATTGCAGAGACCTTCTAAGGGGAACCAGGATATTTCAGAGACGCTGTGTGTTAGAAAATTGCCAGCTGTCTTCAGTAGCAAAATAGATATAGGCCTAGGGAATATGAGAGAGGATGTCACAAATGCTTAAGTAATAAAGAAAAGATGGAGTGAGCCCAAAATATTTGTTCATACATAAAGTATTTTGACTCTGGGACATCCTGGGACATCCTGTGGCATCCTTTCCTTAAAAATAATGAACAGCCTTCTAGCAAGGATAAAATTAGATCACATCGGTGATAACAGAATTATTTTACTCCTTTCTGTATGGAAGATGGATCTGATGTGGAAGAAGATCATCATTCTGCACTTACTAAGAGGGTCTTTCTTTCTAATCCTTGTATGGGATCCAGAAGTTTTATGATCTGGATCAGGTTTACAAAATACATAATTTTCTATTTCCTCCTATAAAGGGCAACAGACTTTGCATAGGCATTGATATCTGTACGCAGGCATGGAGAAATAGAAAATTGTGGCGATAGAGATTTCCTAGATCATGGGAGTTTTGAAAGTACCATTTTATAGAAACCAGCTTACTATTTTCTACACCAATGTCCTCACACTTCTGTTATTGACGAAGACCTGAACCTAATAAAGAAAGAAAAGGAATTTTTACCTGCTTTTTGTAGTTACTTAGCAATGTTCACCAGTCATAACACAGTAGCAGAGTGGGAAAATGGGATGTGGAAACACTGGAGTGTCTTTCTAAATGTGCTTGTCTAAAAACAATTAAGAAAAAAAAATCTCTGCTTATGAAAGCTTCATCCTCATAGGAATCTCAGTTGCAACATAACCCCATTTTTCACTGGGGAAAGAAAGTTCTTCAGAAACTTTCCAACCAGATGTCTCTAGGGAGTATCCAGTCACAGCACAGGGGAGGCCCTGTTGTTTATACGCTATGTTCCCAAATTGTCTTTAGCACTCAGTCTGTGTGAGACTGTCTCCCATGTGACAAAATGGGATGGAAAAGACATGGCAAGAGCCCAGAATGGGCTCTTTGTGCTGTGGGATGGAGTGGAATAAGTTTTGTTTCCCCATCCAGGTTCATTCTTCATGATGTTTCTGACTAACTTTACAGGAACGCTGGAAAAATATACTTTCAGAACTTTCTTCTGATTTCGTACACTTGCCTGTAGACACCTATAGAAAAGCAGACGTGCATGCATGCAAATTACTCCTTATTAATGACTGTCCTGTTGAGAACTGTTTTTTGGTTTTTGTTTTTGTTGGGGTTTTTTTGCCTAGTATTCTAGAAATCACTCTTGAGAGGAGTAGTTTCACTTCAGTGTCACAGATCATCAACCAAACTTTCGGTTTTTATTTGTACGGAAAGCATGTATGGCTTTAAATCTCCAAGGAAGAAGCTGAGGGTTGGTGGGGTTTTTTGGTTTGTGGGTTGGGTTTGTTGTTGTTGTTGTTGTTGTTGTTTTTTTCTCAGGAGACGAGGAAGGAAAATTTAAAATGTGATTGCAGAGAAAATGACAGAAAATGTATCACTAATGGGCTGAGTCTAGGTTGCTTGATTTTGAGAGTAAGTCTGTCTTTATCAGCAAAACAGCGGAAGCTGTGCTTAATTCTAAGCAAAAGCTTTGCTGCTTCTGAGCCTAAACTCTGGCCAGTTGCTCTGGATGCAGTGGGGTCTTACTGAGATAGGAAGGGAAATTTGGCCATTCAGATGTTTGTGCAAATCCACTCTGTCTACCAAAAATATAAACTCAGATTTGTTAGTGCAGTCCTACATCCTTTGCAGTGGGCATGACTGAATCACGACCAGTAATGAATGAGCAACATTTTAATACCCGGTCTTTGAGACAGTCCCCTCCTGTGGCTCGTATGGAACTGAGGTGACAAGCAGGTTGCCTTTCATCCTTTACTGAGGGCCACAACACAGTATATCCACTCTGAAGTCCCAGCCAAGGCTTTCTTTATAGAAAATGAAAGACTACATGGAGAGAAGGATGTGAATGTGCTGTGGTTTCCCACCAAACACAGAACATTTGCCTGCAAACCTGAGGAGCAGATTATGATCACTTAGCAGCCATGTTCATCTTATCAAATATCTCAGAAACTTACAACATTTATGCCTGAAAGACAGACATGCTTTTTAACAAAACATGACTGTCCTCAAAGTAATTTGAGATTGAGGGAGGAGCAGGGAAAGGAATTAGAGATAAAGCTGGTTAGAACATTTTTTTACATTTTCCTAATTAAAAATGTTGATCTCCTAAAACAAGAACATTTTTAAGAAATTGTTCTTCTTGACCAGATCTTGACCTGAAACTGTTTAGGGTAGTCTTTCTACTGGACTTCTTCAAAATGTGCTATTATAGCATTTTCATCACAATTTTTTTTTTTCTTTCCAGTTCAAAAGGTTTTTTTCCACATAGGAATGGAGTTTATTAAAATATATTTTTTTCAAATTAAATTATAACAATAAAATTAGATGGTTTTATATTATGAAAACAGAAACTTTTAATGGGTTTGAAAGAGTTTGTAAAATTTCAGTTGGTAGTTTCATGGGAGAAGGGGAAAATAATAAATAAGAATGATAAATAAGATCAGAAATCTAAACAAACTAGAAGGGTTTTGTATATGGGGAAAACTTAGGGAGAAAACTGAGAGTGCCATTTGACCTAGAAGTTACATACTGGAGGGTGAGATGTCTTTCCAACCCTGTTTCTGAGTCCTGACAAAAATCATAATGAAAGGATTTTTTTTGTACATTCGGTAGATTGTGTTCGTGGTAACGATAAATTGCATTATGCTGGCTGTTGCAAAGACATTGGCATACAATGTCTGACTTGGTTAAAGAAGTTGGTTTATTTCTGTTGTCCTCTTTAATTTGATTTTACTCTTTTCACCTCTTTAGTATAATGATCCACAAAATGGTCTGAAAACAAAGGGAGGACAAGTACAGGTAAATTGCTAGTCCAGGTAGAATGTTGTTTTCCCTCTTAAAGAGGCTGGGATTTCACTAGGGAAAATAACATAAATTTGAGAGTGATTTTGCTATATATGAACATCATGCAATACAACTTAGTGTTTAGAGATGTCCCTGCAGGCTCTGCTGGACATCTTGCTGCATCTTGCTGCAATATCAACTAGTGCTGTTAAACTTGTTTATCTCTGGTATAATGCCGTGCAATAGCACAGACTGGTTACCGCCGTACAATACGAGTCTGATGGACCTCAGTGCAGATCTGTTGTCTTATTATTATTTCCAGTTTTGTACATCTATCCTCAAGTGTGAGCAAGGAGAGATAGAAAATGTACTGAAGATATATGTGACACCAGTGGTTTGTGATTTGGACTTTCTCACTGACAAGATGGGAAGACAAAAGGTGTAGGAGAAGACTGGAAGAAAGGAGGAAGGATGAATTACACAATGGAATCGATTTTTCCTTTATCTTGTTTTTCTAGTCTCAGCATCAGTTTAGTTAACCTGCTTGACTACAGTTTCATGATCTGGCTGTTTCATGAAGCCCATTCAGTATGAACTTTGAGCTTTCAACACATGTGAAGGGAAACATTATGAAGACTTTTCTGGTTAGGATTCCTGGTCAAAGAGATGCTTGGGGACACCCTTTCCCTCATGAGTGTTACTTTCTGAGTTTGTAGCATGTGCTTGCAGAGATGTTTCATCCCCAGTGAAGACAGACTTTAGATGGCTATTGGGAATATACAATATTAATGCATAAAGCAGTATGCGTACCTTAATATACGTATGCCAGGTTGTTAGAATCCTTCTTTTATAAGAGTTACAGTGTAGAGACAGAGAAGTTAAATTACTTGCCCAAAATACTTAGTGGAAGTCACAGGCTGACCCAGGCTGCAGATATGAGATTTGCATAGGGTGATATCCATCCTAGCTAGTCTGCTCAATATCTCTGGTGTACTGGGGCTACTGAAAAGATCTTCTGCACCTTCTGATCTGCCCCCAGCTGAAATAGCTCACCCTGTACCAGTTGCAAGTTTGGGAATATTGTGTTGCTGAGTGTAGCTTTGCAAGGTTGGATTTGTTGTTCGTCAGGCTGTTTGTTTATTTTTCTCAAGTCTGATGAGAGCAGCTTTGTAAGCTTTGGCTCTGTTGTTATTTTCATTAGTTTTCAAGTGCTGAGTTTGTTTTTGTTAGCTCGCCTGTTTGTTTTAAAAGTCTTGTTTGTTCTTGGGATTGATGTTCGAGAGCACTTTGTGCCATTTCCATGAGTCATAAAGGCACCAGGAATTTTTATTTATTCTGATGAACTCTGCAGTCGCCACCATCCCCAGGTACTTGACAGACAATTGGGCAGGCTGGCTTCTTGTGGACATCTAGACCTTCACACCTATAGAAGATAGCATGGACTGACTGCGTTAAGGCTGTCCAGTTTTGGAGGTTGTTGAGACCTCTTCCCAGCCTGTGTCTGCCTCGCCCCACAGGATTGCCCAGAGTGTTTTGCATTCATGTATGACTCTGTGCACACACAGGTTGCACTGGCCCAAAAATCTGTGCCATGTCAGCTTCCTGCAACCCTTTAAGAAAAAACTCAACAGTATAAAATTTCCTGAACATATCTATTCTTGAAAACACTTATGTGACACAAAGCAGACAAAGCGTATTTGAAATACAGGTTTCTTTTTTAGCGGGAATGGGTGGAGATTATGAAAATATCAGCCCAGGCTAGGCAAATGTTTGTCCTCTCTGCTTTAGGAATGGGAAAGCTGTGATTGTCAGAGCTGTTGAGCTGGGATGGGAGAGCTGCTGGAGAGTCTCACCTGTCCGTCCTCTGGCTTCTGAAGGAGCATTAGAGTATGTTCTGCGGTACCTGTGCTGGCCCAGGTAAGCCTTGTTTACTTCCCTTATTCTTTATCAAAATTGCATTTGTATTGTAAGCCTACCCCAGACAAGCACTGCTGACAGAAGTGTGATGCCAAGAGAAGTACCTTTAGAGGACAAAATTTCTTTTCTGCTATCCACTGTGTGCAAACACGTCTAATAGAGAGGGAAGTTGTGTCTAACACAGCACAACCATGTCATACTGTATTACTCCATGTGCATAGGACAGTGCCATTACCAGCAGCTAAAGCCGGAAGCTTGTATCACTGAGTAATTAAATGTACAGTGTCTAGTGATACCACTATCTAAGATATTGAGCCATGTAGTTTTATTGGTCTGTATAAAGTCAGATAAAGTTATTGACTTACTGACTAAACTCTTTATTTCCTCAGACATAGAGATAGGATTAGCAATTGTTTAAATGACTTCTCTGTTTGACTAAGGGACATGAAATCTGGCCTACAACACAAAAGGTTACATATACTTACAGTCCCACCTCCCCACTCCACCTGCCCCCAGTATGCAAAGCATACACTTACCAACACAGAAAAGTAAAATGTTTGTCTTCAGGGTTTCTTGTGCCAGTTCACAGATGGGGGAAATTCATGTTCATAATCGCTAGCAGACTCTGGCGTGGACAAAGCCTAAACCAAGTTCTCAGAGGGTAATTTTCAATTGACTTTTGTAGTCTCAGAACTAGACCTGAAGCAACTGTCAGTTAAATCAGGAGTAATTTTGGGCAAAATCTGTCTATTTCCAGATGAAAGAAAAATCAGTTGAAACTCTGTACTGAAGAGAGAAAGAAGGGAGTAATTACTGTTAAACACTTGTCAGAGCAATTCTGGGGAACATGTAGTATCTCTAATGTGAGGTAGGAGGTCAGCCTCATCTGATTTCTTTCCTTATATACTGACACATACCAAGCATGCTGGCTTCTGACTGAAGTCAGTCTGATTGTGAACTAACCTAAAGCTATCTGAATTTGTTCCAAAATCATGGCAAAATCAGGTATGACTAGCTGCAATCATGCAGAATCAATGTTTGATTCCCCATTTTAGGATGTTACTGAGATATTAGTGAGATGCATATGCATCTCATCAGTATTGGCTTTTTAGACCGTTATAAAATAAGAAGTCTGAGTTCATTTGTAAGGGTGGGATAGGGATATAAAGGTTGGTGAGAACCAGATTCCACTTGAACTGTATTGCTATAAACAGCAACAAATGTAAAAATAGTTCGCACTAGTGCTATACTTTGAAATATGCCCTGTAAGAATGACATTGCAAGGGCAAATATACTTAACTATTGCTGTATCCTTTATGACTTAAAGATCCTAGTTTTACTGAGAAGAAGAAACAAATGTTCTAAATTTCAGTTCTGCAAATTTAGCCTTGTCCATAAGAGTCAGGGCAAGTTATTCCTGGCTCTGACAATGATAAAAATATCAGGCCATTTACCTCTCCTGGAATATCTGTTTGTAACTCCCTTGAAACCAGTAGAAATAGCAAGACATCTACCATTTATAGATTCAGCATTACCATATAGAATTTTCGGTCAGGATGATGTGAGGAGGAAGGAAACACTGCTTTTCCCATTTTTCTTGTGGTTGTGCAGGATTAGTAGAATTAAAGCAACAAAACATTTTTTACTAAAATAAACAGGACTGAATACACAGAGGAAAAAGACCTATTGCTTGGAGGACTGAGCCCAAACTTATTTTCAGACATTAAACAGTGCTTGTCGTATATTATTCACTCAGAGCCATTTTGTCTTTCACGAGACTTACCATCCTGCCTGCCTTACTACATCTCTGCTGACAGGTGTACCAATGTTTAAAGAAATGCCAAGAAAACTGTTTCCTGATCAATTTTGTTGCAGAGGAAGGAAAGGATCCTACGGGGCAAGAGGGTGGGACTAAAAGTAAACTAAATGCTAAGTTCATTTTTCGAGGAGACCTGCAAATGGTGAGGATTTGCATTTGCTTTGGCCTGAAAAGACAGGCTGGCACCAGCGTTTTCTGCACTTTCCTATTGCTGCTGCAGAGTGCATCTGGAAGAGCACTAAGAGCAGCCCATGGGCAATGTGTCCCCACTCTGCATCGCTGAAGAGGGAGGCTAAGGACCTGAAGCCCTGGAGAGCTGTTGGAGGCATAGGGAGAGAGCTGCTGGTCCAGGTATTTGGCTGCTCCAAAAGGGTAGGAAAAGACTGAAGTGTGTACAGCTAAAGTCCAGTGATGCTTGCATAGGCATCACAAGTTTGAGGCAGTATTTCTGTGTTTAAGACTTGACCCCTTCCCTGTCCCTTTCTGTAGCAGCACATTCATTGAAGGACCTGGTAGATTCTGTCCTGTTGGTAGTTAACTTAGCATTAAGGCTGCTGGAAATGCTTGGGTATGTGAAGGTCTCAGCCTGGTGATGTTGCTTTTTGCCTCTAAAACCAGTATCAAGAGTGCATATTCCTGTGCCGCTATGGGGTCTGAGTGTGAGTTCAAGGAGCATGCTGAGATGGGACAGCAGAACAAAGAGGTAAATTAACCCTTTTGCAAAGCCCCCTGTTCTTTGCTCATGATGTTTGTTCAGGGACATGATGGCAGTGGGCTTGAGCTCCCCATGAGCACAGTGTTAGAAAATGCATTCAGGGCTAGGCATGGCGCCAGCTGCTTGCTTTAAAAGAAAGGGAAAAGCAAACACATCTCAGGCTGATGCTTTCCTCGCTCGCAGACACCAGCAGGAAACAAACCCACTGATCCGAGTGGGATTATATTGGTGCAAAGCTACTATTTTGTGGACCTTTTGGTGGGCAACTGAATGGTTGGTGTTCCTAATTATCCCCTCGTACCTGCAGAGAATGGTGGTGTAAGGACAGAGGGTGGTCTGGCTGTACCCTCCTTATTAAAGGAAAGCTAGTTAGATGGTGCTGGTGCCCTATGACCAGCTGTGGACCACCCTCCTGAAGTGAGGAGTCAAGAATAGTACCCTGGAATGATATAGCTGTCCTGGGCCCATCAGAGAAGTGCCTAGTCCAGTGCTAAGGGAGGAAACAATGTTTTTTGCCAAATGTCTGATCTACTGTTCTGGCGAATCTGTGCATAAGAGTCATTGGAAAGAAAACCCTTGATTCATGGATGTAGGCTGTTTGAGATCCAGTTCTTTTTTTCACTCAAACTGATGGCAATTTGGCCATTTCTATCCATAGAAGCAGGGTCATACCATTTGTATTCCATGTCAGTTGAAATAAAAATGATGTGTGACTATGTATCTGGCAGAGCTTAAAGCAATAAAAAAGAATTACTGATAATCTAGCAATCTAATAGACAAACAATCACCTGCAATTTGTTTTAGGGAAACAAGACAATTTCTCTCTTCATTATTAACTGTACTGTGCAAGTTCCCACTAGGTCTGCTTAAGAGATTGTTCATTTTGCTTATTTAACTGGATTTTGTATAAAATTAAGGTACTTTATCCAGTACTTCTGCAGAATGAAGAGGACACTCAGCTAGATAAAAACTGTTGCATAAAAACCCAGCAATCATAAGACTTGGCCACTTTCTATTCCATTCCAGTGTTTGTGGAAATCACTTATTCCAGACTAACAACATATTGACTCAGTTCTAGTACCCCAGGGGGGAAGAGCTGCAAAGCTAAATGATCGCCATCCCTATCTGTTAGCTATTTCACATTAGGTAGCACAAGAAATCCCATTTGTGCTGCAGATGTGCATGATCCTGCCTCTTTCTTCTTCATCTGAAATACAACATCCTTTACCCTTGTTCTCTAGGTACCAAGTGCAGGCCCAAAGCTGTTGATTGTTTTACTTGTGATCAGTCAGGAGGAAGAACCTGGGACACTGTGGCCAGAATATCAAGTTGGGTGTCCTTCACTGCTCCTGGTTGTTTGCAATGCAAATGGGAGGCTTTGTCTCACATAGTGCCATATCCATGGTAACCAAATGAAGACAAGTTTGCATTACTTCCTTAGTAAAGTGTAATCCTTCCCCTGGTACATGTGCCAAAGAGGCATGCAGAGTTAAAGGGATAGCGATATATTTCTTGGAAATGAAAGCAACTGAAGCAACTTCTGGATTTTGCTGCTTTTTTTTTTCTTCCCCTTGTTTCAGTTATCGCTGCCCTGACTTCTCCACTCTCTCTTTCCCATCCTGTCTTTTTCTAGAGTTCCCATCCTTAAAAACTAGGCTAGTCCTGATTTCTGCTTTTCCTTTGCCCAGAGGCTAAACAAACAGTCATCCGTCTGAACTACCAACTTAAACACCAGTTCTTGGCAGACAGCCTTTCCTTGCCCTTCCTGGTATCTTTGAAAAAAAAAAAAAAAATGGGGATGGAAAGCCAAGCCAAGAACAGCAGTTCTTGTCCTCCAGTTTTTCAGATGCTGGGTCTGGGGCAGAGCAGAGGCACAGATGCACCAGTCTGCAAGTATTTCTTTGTATTAACAGCTGGATCAAGCCATACAGGTTGGAGCTTATAGGTTTTTTTTCATTTTAGTGGTTAAAAATTTTAGAAAGCCTTTTTTTTCCTCTTCTGATCTGTAAGATATGATGTGGGAAATAATTTATATATATTTTAAATTTCTGTATTTAATTCCATCTAAAAGAGCTTAATTCCAGATTTAAAGAGCTGTGATTTCTTTCATAGCTTCATAGGCTGTCTCTTTTGACCAAGCAGGGTGTGTTTATTTAGCAAAGACAACAGACTCAAACTGAGTGTATTGCAAAATTATTGCTGCTATCAGTGTTTTCACTATTGTTTTGTTTCCTTGCTGTGAGAACCTGTGCACTGAATTGATGCACTTTTCGTTATGTATCGGAGAGGTTTAAAATACAACTCTTGCTCTCCTTCTTCAGCACAGTCTTATGCTGTTGCAAATAGAAACGTCTTTAGCTATTTTTACTTAGCATTACCTATTACCTTTCTTCTCAATTAAGAGTGAGCTCATAGTTCTGTGTAAAATGTAGCATGATGATACCATCAGCTTCCAATTTAGTTATTCACAGTGAACAACACTTATTGTATCAAGCAGCCCTAGGACTTCTACTTTGGAAAGAGCAGAATAAGTTGGTATTGTGGTCTCTGAGTAGGAATTTTACCAAAGGGTTCACACAGAGAGAAACCTACCCAAATTTATATTTACCAACACATGAGAAGGGTTGAAGTGTTATTACAAGCTTTCACTACCTGGCACACTTCCAGAAAAGCTTAATTCCCTGGAATCGCTTCACTTGTGAGTTTTCACATGGATGTTCCAGGGGTGCTTTGAATATCAAACCAAGTGTCCTTCATTTCTTTCAATGCTAACGACAGGCATGCTCAAGAGACAAAATTAGTATCTTCCTACAGTAGCAAGGTTTTCAGTGTGCTTAACCACTTGCAGATTGATGAGCGGGGAAAGGGGGCTTCAATTTCCTTTAGCTGCCCAAAGACGGGACTAAAGTTGAAGACTGAAAAGGTTTTTGACATCTCCTTTTGCTTCTAGTGAGACAGAGAGAAAACAAGAGTCCCCAGTCTTCAAGCAGTGGTTTGTCCCCGTAAATGGCAACTGAAAAGAGTGAATGCTACAGACCAGAAGATGTGGTTGTTCCTGCTTGAGAGCACTGTGCTAGCTGCACCTTTCTTCTTGTTTACTGCAGCAGAGATGGGTAGATGGATACCATGAGCTCTCTCCCTGATGTAGCTGCCATAGAAAGTGTAGCTAAGCCAGAATGCCAAACACAACCATATCACATAAATTTCTCCACAGTAATAGTATCTTCTTTGTTGCTTTACTACCATTCTCTTTTTTTATTTTTTTTTTAATGGTTACCTAAGCACATCAATTGATTCAGAAACTAAATATATATGAATTTGTAGAGTTGATAATAGAAAAACATCCCATCCTTTTTTTTTTCTTCATTTTGTATTGCAAAAGTGTACTTAGTGTTCTGCTGTCATATTGAAACAGCCCAGTCACCATGAGTATGCTCAAATACTTTTTTGTATAGAAATGGAATGTCTTCAGAATTCAATGGCCTTCTTAAGTAGAAGTATCTGAGATTTGCTGCTACCTCCTAATTCATATCTGTATAACCACAAGTTTAGTTGCGTATTTCTCAGTATTAACTGTGCACTGTCTACTCAAGTATTGGTGCACCTGGATATGGAGATGTTTGCATTCATAAACATCTAAAGAAAATGGATAAATATTAACCAAGTGTTACTGAATAATCACTTGAAAAATGGAAAGGGAAGAGTAATATTAGTAGCGCTACCCAGTAGGTATCATACAGTGTAAGGAATATGGTGCGAAGCTGATGAAGTTCAAGATCCTGTTTCAGTGAAACAAACACACTTTACTGTAGTTGATGGCAAGGAGAATAGTTCTGTTAAATGCTGGCAACCAAAGTGAGACAAATCTGTCTGGGAACCTGCCATAAACGGTTTATGTGTTTTTCAATTTTTAGAAATTTTTCTTGCATTCTGTAGTAAAGAGCTGGTATAAATTTCTCACTGATGCAGAGTCCTCAGTTTCTACCTTGAAACCTCCTTGGAGGAGAAGGGGAGAAGAAAAAAAAAAGTTATTTCCAAGATGTTCTCAGCATGTTATCAAATGAACAAAACACACAGAACATGGAAACCAGCCAGTCATTCATTCTATCGACAGATTTGCAGAGCTAAATTTGCTTCTGGAGAGCAGTTAGAAATTAAAACACACAGATGATGAGTGGTGCTGGCACCCAAACTGTGATCAAGAGGACACTCTTGTCTGAAAAGATGTACCCTATCGGATTAATCATTATGTGTTAATTAATTTGAAATCAAAAGGATGTCTTCTGCTGTCTATGCACAGGAAATTAATGGTGATAGCACTAATCAAATGTAATGGAAGTTACCTCTGTACCCACATCTAGGGTCAAACTCCTTATTGCCCTTCGTGTTGTGTCATTTACAGTTCAGTCCCATTGTAGCATCTTACCCTCATTGTGCCCAGCGGTAAATGGCTATGCAAGTCATCAGACAAAGGAGAATCAGGTTGGTGGATTACTCAGCTGGGAAATGAGCTAATTTCAACTAAACTAGCTCTGAACTTTGACTTCCTACCCTGAAAAGGTGTGTCACTGTGTCTCCTCCGCTGTGAGTCATCCTAACATGAAAAAATGGTCTTCCTGCTTCACTCTTTCCCCTTACTCCCCAAAAACACTATGGTCCTTTCTTTGATCTCCTTCTGCTGCCCAGGTATTTTTCCTCGCAACTTCTCTGACAGATGGGAGGCTCCATTTCCTTGCATTTTTTTCTTTGACCAAATGCAATATTTTCTCACAATTCTTCTGTAACTGCAATACTCTAGTTGAAAGGACTTTGAGAGGCCACAGCAAATAAATAAGACTCTGGAGTCCCTACGGCAGGGGACTCAGAAACACAGCTCATGGTGTATATCTCATTGTCTGAACATAGGAGATTTCTAGCTTGTTCTTTCAGTCTTTTACTCATGCCTTTTTTTTAGTCTCATAGTCTCCTAAAAGGTAATAATAGAAAATAAATCAGTGGGTGTACCAACCCAATGATAAATGACTCATTACTATTAAAAATCTAAATTATTTGCAAGAATATTGAGTATCTCGGTTTATTTGTCCCTGGAACATTCACAAAAGGGACAGGAAAACATTTTTTTTCCCCACCTCAACCATTGATAGTTGGCTTTGTAAAAATCTTTTGTCTCTGGTGTCACATCTGGACTGCTGCATGTGACTACAGCAGACCTAGACATTGCTCCCTTGGGTTTTCAAGCCAGGAGAGTCATAAAACCACTTCTCTTGGCTGTAGTTCACCTTGGTGGATGAGGTTTTTTTGCTCAGGAATTGGTGGCAGTGTCCCAGGCCATGCAGATCAAGCATCTCAGCAAAGCTAAGTGGAGACATCTCTTCAGTCAGTGGCTGCTGAGATGTGGCTTCCTTGAACCAGCACACTCAGAGTCAGGCAAAAATCCTCCAGGATTCATTTAAGAAACCAGCATTTAATAGGTGCTCCCTTTCACTGCCATGTCAGCTGATACCAAACCACTTAAAAGCTGTTCTTTTGGGGCTTAATCCATTTTTCTCTCTGAATGTCTTTGACACAGCCTGGCTTCTATCCCTCATCACATACACCCCCTTCTCCTCACCTCTTCTCATCACCTCAGGAACAACTCTGTCTTGATGCGATTAATAATTGCATTGACGGCTGTGAGAATAGTGCCTTACTGGTTTGCTGGAGCAGTTTTTACAATCTGATGGGTAGCATCTGGACAGCTATGTCAGTGGCATTATACCAAGCTCACTTTTGGTTGCAAATATATCTGAAAATGTGAAGAAAGGTTAATTTCTGAAAGCTATGGGAATCGCTATGTAACAAGATACCTCAACGTTAGTCATGTCAGAGGACTTTAAATTTTTTGTTATAGTGACACTGAAAAAAAGAGCACATTATTATACTGATCAATGTACAAGTTCCTGCTGGTCAAAAATCTTACCATTCAAATGTATAATATTGGAAAGAGGCAGTATTTGTATTGCACACAGGGAACTGAGGTGAAAAAGAAAGAGGAGACTTGCCTGTTCAAGAAGGAATGCATGTTTACATAGTACTAGCCCAAGGAATTCAGCCTCAAAAAGTCTCATCCTGCTATTATGATGACTAGATATTTCTGTTGACCAGCAGACTTTAAAACCACTGCTGATGCTTTAGGATAAGTAAGGGCAGGATATATTTTTCTTTAGTTTTCAGACTTGATTTGTGAGCTGGCATCAGGTCCAGGCCAAAGGATCAGCCATAGCTTTGAGATGGACAAGGAAGGGATTCTGTTGTGCAGCAGAGCATCATGGGCGTACCTAGATGAAGACTCTCTACTGTCAAAAACGGTAGACCACCACTGCTTGGTAAGACTGGGAAAAAAGGGTTTCTGCAGATTCTGAGCATCCCATGGTGACTGAGGGCAATGTCAGGGTTTTTTTTTTTTTCTGTACTAGTGTGCTTGTACAAGTGATGAACATTCACACTTTGCTCTTCATCACTAACTCCATCTTAATTTTATTCTTAATCTTTTATTCTTGCCCACAGAGGCTCTTGTGGAATCTGTGCACCTGTTTGTATTTCCCATTAAAATCTTAAATTTGCACGAATCTGTTGTTTCCCCAGGCTACTTTGTAAGTGTTGGGTACTTACAGTACTCAATACTCAGTGTAACACTTCTGGTTGCACTTTGCTTCCTTTGTCTTCGTTGGATGGGGGAAAATCACCATGTGTTGCAAAATTTGATCTTGTTTTCATCAAAACTACACGTTTGGTCTACCGTTCTCACTTCTGCCTGGGTAAATGTGCCACTTGTCAGGGTATGTCACCTAACACCTAGGGTCATCTCACTAGCTGTCCCAGAGCTCTATGTTTGGTCCAAGGCTAGACTACTTCTTCAGTCAGTGGAGAAAACACCTCCAAAGAGCTCCTTGTATCTTCCTCCAGACACAGGTGAACTGCTGTGGAGGTGTCTTACTCCTTGCATTCACCATAAAGGAAACACAAAAGACTGATTTAGAGAAAACATGCTGGTTTACTTAATCTTCATCACACCAGTAATGAGCTTTCAGAGTTACAGCTAGGCAGAGATTGACAGTCTTAGAACAACACTGTTGCTCTGTAGTGTAGTAAAAACCAGAGTAACCTTGCAAATCCATATATACTGTATTCTACAAATCAAAATTAGATCTCTAAAGACTTGAGTGTAAAGACTTCTGATTGCTGCAGTCTTTCCATGTCTTCTCACTGTGTTAATGAGAGTTGTACAGTTGAATTGTGATAATGCAATGAAAATGTCTTCTGCTTTACCTTATGTCCAACTGAAACATGTTGCAGGCCAGCACTTCCCTCTCTCTTTTGTCACAGAGAGCAAGGTGTCTCCTTAAACTGATTGTCTCGGTGGCTTCAGTTGGACCCGAAGGAAAAGAAGGCTGCTCATAACATTTTTCAGCAATAAGCTGAATATTTCTGAGCCCTCTTTGCTTACCTTCAGGTTGGAAAACTGAATGGAAAGGCAGGAGAGCTGGGATCTGTACCCGGCTGTGCTGCAAGGCTTCTCATGCGGCCTTGGGCAAACAAGGTTGATCACTTGTGCTGCGCTTACCCTGCTTGGTAAAAAGGTGGCAATAACACTCCCTCTGCACAAGGGTGGATTTTCTCTCCCATTCCAAGCTATGCAGGAACAATGCATTGGGATGCATTCATGCCAAATCAGAAAAGCTAGTTTTCCATTTTCATGGGAACTGCAAGATACTTCCAGAATATGGACTGGCAGATAATAGAGACAAATTAATAATTCAGGATTTTATTTTACTTTCCAAATTTGGTTTAAAAAAAAAGTCCTCAGATGACTAATGGAAATTACTAGACTCTTCTCCCCAGATTTCTCCTGCGTTCCAGGATTCACCAAAAATGAAGCCATACAATGAGGTAGTTAGTTGCTCTAAACTGATCTGGCAGTAGTTTACTAAGTGTTCTACTTTTTATTTTTAGAAGACTCTATAGAAGAAAATATTAATCACTGGTTGAATTCTTATGTTTTGTAAGTTTGGATCACATTATTGCTTAATTATTCGTTGCCTGGTTTCTCCAATAGGAAATACATCTGCAGTACTTAAGTTTCCTGTAGAAAAATCGTGACCCTTGAAAATTCAGAAGAAAGTATTTTGCTTTGGCTGATTTCAACCAAAGAATGAGCTTTTTATTTTGTTGAACTACATCAAAATACTCTTTCACAACTATTCATTCTGAACTGACGTGTCTTTCTTACGATGGAGTGCCTCATGAGAAATGTATCTCAGTGCTCTGTTCAGTTCCACAGTATTCTTTGAAGGATAGCATTTCCCATTGTATGCCCGGATAGCTTTCTGATCAAGCTGTCTGCTACATCATGGGAATTTCACAATGCTGGGTGACCCAAGGGAGATGTAGGCTGCCACATAGGCATGATTTATGGTGCAAACTGTGGTTACACATGCCTACAACTCCATAAGGCAATGTGCTACCATAGAGTAATACAGTTTAACCTTGAACATACTTAAACTTGAATGTATTTTGTTCACCAATTTTTTTTTTTTAATTTTTTTCAACTTCCTGCCCTTCTTAAGGTTAAAAATAAAGTCTGAAAGACCGGTATTTCACATGACCTTTTCAGTATGGCTTCATGCATTTGCTGCTTAAGCAAATGCAGCTGAAGTCTTTGGTTGGAGGTGGGGTTGTACCAGAGAAGCCCAAAAATAGACACAGCCTTAGGAACGATGTTTAGAAGCATAGTGACGAGCGAAATATGGTAGTAATCTTATGTACCAGTTGTAGCAGCATTTTCCAGTGGCAGGGTAAGGCCAAGTCAGCCAAACTCATGCATTGCAGGGCTGGCGATTATTGCTGGTGTCATTAATAATTACCACGTCACCGTGCAGACATGGATCGGCTGAAAGCTATCATACAGCTGCCTCTTATGTGATGCACTGAAAAGGCTTTTGCTTCCATTCCTCTCGCTCCTGCCCTGGATAAGCTGATTTAATTAGATTTTTAGTAAAATTTAAGTTCAGAAGTGACAGGCTTTACTCATGCAGAATGCTAAGATTTCATGGTCTTTTCTTTAAGCACAAACACAGTATTTGAACCTCAACACTTCACAGAGGCTGATGTATGTTGAGGAGAAAGTACATGATGTTCATAGGCAGGAGAGAAGATGAGCCTATGGCTCTATTTTTCTACCAGCTGTCCCTACTCAGTTCATCCATACCCTGCATGCCGTGTGCTGTGTCTGCCCATCGGGCTGCCTCCCTCACTTCGTCTCTCATCAAGAAAGAGCAGCTGTTCTTTTGGGCAATTTAATTTTGTTGTCTTTTTCATGTTTTTTATCTTACAGTTTTTGTCTACCAGTGAGGATAAACTACAAGGCCAAGAGCAGGCAGGTAAGATAGAACATTATTTGTCATTTCTAATAAGGACTACTTAACTACAAAATATCAAGCACAACAGACATCTGAAGAGGGACTATTGGGAAAAGCTGATATTCATGGATAAACTGTATATTTTTTTTCTCTGGAGCTTTATGAGATGATTCTCACATGAAGTCTTCAATAGAAAAGTCTTAGGTTCACCTTCTCCACTGGCAGAATTTTATTTTCATCTATTGAATGAGTGAAGGTTTCTAGGATGGATTTGCACAGTGATCTGGGAAGTTATGGTACAAAAGCTTCAGGTGATGGTAATTCTGCCTAACCTAAATGCAGAATTTCTCGCTTGTTCTTGTTTGCTTTCCTGATTTGCTGAGTATAGTGAATTCAGAGATTATTTTTTTTCTAGAAAAGGAGACAGAAGCCCAAGTCATATCACAGCTCCTCAAATATTCCTAAAAATGTCCACATTTTTAGTGCTTTTGGAAGCCCCAAATATTATTTATCAGTGTTTCCATATCTGCACTTTTTGTTTGTTGGGTTCACAAATAAGAGATGCAGTTCAACAGTATGTGATTTAATCTTGTCTCCTGTTAATCAGAGATTACTGAGGTTAAAATGCTTTATCTTCCCTCAAGTATCAGAGGCCACATTTTGCTTAGCAAAACATATTATTCATAAGCAAAGATACACTTAGATGTGCAGTAAACAGAGCAACAATTAGCACCACAGTTGGTTTACAAAGTATTTTTTATGTGTTTGTTTGTTTTCATAAGGTTTTCTGACAGATTTCTAAAGGGCATTATTTCCCCCAAATTATCTTCCAGTTTGGTAATGAGATTCAGTGTTTTTTGTGTCAGGAACAAAATACTTACACAGATCAGGAAACATAAATACCATACCCTCCCCACTACTATTTCTGTGGCCCCTTAAATATGGAGAAAACAATCTCTAATATTTCAAAATGCCAGGCTCTCTAATAAGGAGCTTCTTATGGGAGTCTTCTCATTAGAGAAAGAAGTGGAGACTCTAACCATGAGTGAAATGGCCCATCTTGCACTACCTGCAAGTATGAAATTTGTCCAAGTCACTACATGGACACATGCTTCTCAGCAGTTTACTGTCACTTAGCAGGCTGGATAGCTTAGCCTTGGTAATGGTATGTTGGCACGTTCTTGACTCATAGCAATACAGGATAATTCAACTTACTTTAACCTACACCAAAATATAGTTAAGGTGTCATACCCAGGGTTTATTTGGTTTGACAGTACAGCCACATCAGCTACTGCTTCTCACCCAACTTGAAGTAACCTCTCAAGTTCTGCTAATTTTATCATGAATCTCAGTCCTTGATTTTTTTGGTGACCTACTACTTCCTATACCTCCCACAAACACCAAGTTTCTTATAATTAAATTATGTACTCAACATCCTGCCCTGTGTTTGTCAGTGCTAGGTTTTTAATTTGGCAATGCTTGTGTTCATTCAGTCCCTGCAATATGAGATATTGAGGAAATCACAGCAGCAGTGAGTTTGTGGTATAATGTTCTATTGCAGAGAGAAGTGCTTACGTGTTGCTAGGGAAAAATTGTATTAACTTTCACGTTCAGATCCTATTTTTTACATTCTCAAGCATTTTTTATAGCGAATCTACAGCTTCTGCTGGCACGTGAGTAGGAAATGGTATACAACAAGTTGCTGATTCTTATTCAAATTATGCTCAGTTTGTTGCTAGAAAGTCTGGTTTATGTTACTACAGCAAATTACAGGATGTCAGTAACCTTTATGTTCTCAATTTGGATGGATATCCTTGCACTGAGTAAGACAGAAGGAATTTGTGTTAGAATTTACAAGCAAAGGAATAATCCAGTAGAGAATGTGAAAGGATGTTTTATCCTTCTTTATCGACACAGTTTTGTTAAGTAGAAAAGAAACCTTTAAAAGCTAGACAAAAAAATATTAATCTTGTGGAACACGGAAGGATATCTACTGTGCTTTTAGGCAAATGCTGCCCCAGCTTTCAGAGGATCAACATGCCTGTTATTTCAGTGTTAGGAGGGGAAATGACAACTACAGACACTACATATTTGCATGTTATTCCCATTTCATCATCATGAAATGATGAAATGTGCACCTAACAGCTCATAGGTATTAGCACACTTGGGAGTCCATTAAACAATATTAGTAGTTCTTGGACAACTATTCTCTCATCCAAAACCATTTGCAATTGTCCTGCAACTCAGTCCTCTCGAATACATTGAGAGCATGATGCAAAGCCCAGAGAAATCAATAGTAAAATACTTACAACATTCCAGTGAATTACACGTGAAAATATGTTATACACAAAAAGTTGTACAAGTGTGTGTTGGAATGAGAATTTGAAATTATGTGGTTTTTTTACTAAAAAGGCAGGGATTAAAAGCTATTGTCATCATATTTTCTGTATAAATAACTTCAATGGCTCTGCAGCAGATGGTGGAACCCAATTCATAGTGCTTATTTTAAATAGCAGGGGCTTAGACTGGACTGCTACTGGTCTATGAAATATGAAGGCACCTATTTTCCCTTTCTTTTGACGTGTATTGCATTTATTTGTGACTAACATATACTGTGAATTGAGCTTCCCACAATGGTATTGTTCTGCAACTCTGCCAATTGGACTAAAATGTTTACTTATATAATGCAATCAGTCGTATTGTTCTGCAACTCTGCCAATTGGACTAAAATGTTTACTTATATAATGCAATCAGTCCTTTGTTTTTTTTCTCCAGTTTGACACATTTTTATTCTGAGGGGGTAAAGAAGGTAAGATAATAAATTATTTTTATTTCTTCTTGTTTGCAGTTTCGTTGTCAGTACTAGAAATGGTACAAATGACTGTGCAAAGCTACAGAAGGTACGTTTCAGACACCGATAGAGATCTGGTATAAATTCTTTCTTCCTTCTTTTCTTTATGACAAAAGGAGGATTTTTTAAATTATTATTCTTCTCTCAAACTGATAGCAACAGTATTAGTTCAAAAATCTACATATCCTTCAAGGCATGTTTGAGATGTGAGCTGATGGATAACCTGAGATGATTAAAAAAAAAAAAATCAAGGCAATGCTTCCACTGTATATAAAAATTTGCTACTGATCTTGATAGGTACGTGTAGGTAAACTTAAGCTTGGGTGTAACAAAAGCACATCATCTTCCCTGTTACAGAAAGACTACCATGCTGCAGGATGTTCCTTTTGCAGTGAGCGGGCTCTGAAAAGCAGTTATGTCTCTGCAGATGAGCAGATACAAACACAACGAGAAGTGAAGCACAGAATTATTCTCAGGTGCCACTCCTACTGCTGCAACTCATTGTGCCTTGTCTCTCCAAAACTTTGTTAAGAGCAATTATATCTCTTGCAGTAGGTGGCTAGAGAAACTGTGCTCCCTAAAGGTTCCCCAAAGATTCACCATCTGTCAAAAGTGAGCCATTCTGCCACCTTTATAATTAGCATTTACTGGTACCTCACACCTACGTTCTCACACCTACTGTAACATACTGTTCTTGAGAACAAACGTATTGCCACAGTCTCATGCCTACTCTTCTTATAAGGCGCTGCTATCATGTATCGTTATAAACCAAGACAAAATCCAAAGGGTTATTTTAGGAAAAAAATAATAATGATGTCCCAGAGGACCATGTGAGTAAACACATTTCATTGCTGCTTTTTTCCAACCAGGTTCCTGCAAGAGTTTTCAGAAAGTCCAGTTATGTCAAGATGCAGCAGTCTCAGCTCTTCCCATTCGCTCACTGGTGCATCTCAGAGGTTAGTTATTTCCATGCATTCCCAGACAGGAATAGAAGGAATTAGCCCATTTAGAGATCAACGAATGTGAGTACAATTTTGAATATGCAGTTCAAGGTCTTAGTTTGTAAAAAGCATGTCTTCATTTATTTTAACAAGATCAAAAAGGCCTTCTCAATAACAGGTGTCTGATCTCAAATGTGTTTGTACCAGTACAAACAGAAAGCTACCTGCAACTGCAGTGGGCTTTGAATCCACTGGAATGTTAAAGACTGCAAGGTCCTATGGCAGCTGCAGCATGCCTTGTCTGTATTGCGTCTAGAGAGAAGTGAGCCTGCAGAGCTGTGAACCTACACCTTTTATTAAAGTTCCTTTTGCTAAGCTGTCTAGATCCCATGCCACCAAATTCCTCTGGGGGCAGGAACGTGCATTAATCTCTTAACAACATGACTGAAAAGGACTACTATCACTTAAATAATAGTCTCCACAAGAGGGTAAAAGAAGGGAAGAATATTCTTTAACAGAAACCAGACCATATACTATATAATAGCTACTGCAAGATAAAAGTGGTACTAATACAGTGGTGTAAATAATCCTGATGTTTTCTGCATAGCATCACCGAATGGCTGGCACTCTGGGAAAAGGATCCGGTGGAGATTCTTCTTGATTTGGGGTTTGGTACAGAAGAACCCGATGTCTGCACTAAAATCCCTCCTCGATTCCTCAGTGCTGCTTCTGTAGCAAAAGGGATCAACATCCGAGTCTTTTTGGAAGCTCAGAAGCAGCAGATGGACATTGAGAGACCAAATCTATATGGTAAGGAGAGGCATTTTGGCAAAAGGAGGAATTTTAGCCAGAAGGTAAAATAAATAGCAGAGGAGACTGAGAGGGGTCAAGTAGAAGAGGCTTACAAAACGTGTGAAGAAGCGACATGTATTCAGCAAATATCAAAGATCCTCATATATGCCTTTGTTAAATGCTGTATAGCTCTCCTCATCTGTGGACTCTGATTTATGTGCTGGAGTTACCAGCTTGTGGCATTTTAAAACATAGCCACCCATCCCCTGTAAGACCTAGCCCACCACCAGAGATTGTCGTTGGTGTCACAGAGGCTACAGAATTGAACATGAGTCCATTGCCTCAGCCACTTCACCGGCAGCATGTTAGCACATACCCACCATCATTGGTGGTGTAATCCAATACACAGAATTTTGAACTCAGCTAGGCCAGACGTAGACTCACATTCCCTTTTTCCCTCAAGATGCCTCTCACAGGGAAATGTGGAGAACAGATGGCAAGGTCTTAACTTCCTATGACTAAAGGTACCAGAAATTGTGCATCAGACCCACAAATCCCTAACTAGAACCTAACAATTTTGTGGTTCAAATATGCTCTAAGATGTAGATGAGGATCATATTTTAAGTACAAAAAAATCGCACCATTTAAGGCACTCAGTCTTGATTTTTATTCCTTTAGATGGTTTTAGTTCTTGTGTTGTGTATTTTGCAGTTGAGCAATGAATACAAGGTCCTCACCCTAAAGATGTATCTGTGTTAAAATAGCATTCTTAGTTTGTTGGTATATCACCCCTCTGAAAAGTCCAATTTTGACATCATTTCCCCTCGTTTGCTGCACAGGATAGCCAGATGGCTCTTGAAATCTTCTGTCTACTTAAGATGCTCAGTGAAGCAGGATCTCTTGCATAGCCTGTGCATTCCCATTTAAAATTACACTAAGGAAGCAGTATGGATGGAAAGAGAATTGAAACAGAAATGTCAGAGCATTGTGGAAAATGTGTTTTTTCCCTCTCTCTCTCTTTTTTTTTTTTTCTAATAGGAAGCCCTGTGCACACATTTCAATATTTACATCAAACTGACGCATCAAACAGGTTTCTCAGCTCTCACTTTCTCTCTCTCTAACTTCTCTGAGAGAGAGGAAGAGAGGGATTAGAGATAACCAGTATGAGTGGGTGGTGGATGGAGACCTCAGGGAAGAAGGTAGAGAACTAGGAGGGAATGAGAGCAGAGAAAGAGCCTCTGAGAGAAGGAGTTTGCACAGCAAAGGCAGGTAGTGGTAAGCCAAGGTGTGAATTTAATGACTCGTCCTGTAGTCATCCTCAATGGGAACACTCTTAGTGCATGTGAATGGCTTATCTGTACGGGGGAGTTGCTGTGAAGTAAGATAAGATTTTAATTTCTTTTCTGGTGGGTGTGATGTCCATCAAAACATGTTATCTTGCTTTTGACAGTTTGGGAGGGGCTTTTCACACCATCTGCTTAGGCCTCCTAAGTATGTGTCTGAGCTGGGAACATATAATCGAGAGAGGTGGGATTCATCCTTCAGAGATGCTTATCTCTTATCTTTTCACTGACTGTGTTTCCATATATGTGGTAATTTACCTCAGCCTGGTTCATTGCACCAAATCATAAGCATTTAGCTGAAGCACCATCTCAAGGATCTTAATCATTGTAGTCTTTCTATCTCCATAGCAAATGGAGAGAGTTGGGCAACTCCTGTGGTGACCATCCAGCCACTGCTTTAAACACCTCTCAGAAGAAGCCAGTCTGTCTCAGTGACCATGTAGGTAATCATGCACAAGTACCTTCCTATAGCTGGGATTCCAGGGGAGGACTTATAGCTAAAAAGGAATGTATCAGGTTTAGCATACAAACATCTGAAGAATTCCTCAAGTGGCATTTGTTTGTAAACTGGTTTTTGCCAATCTTGCCAACCTTAGGTTGTCTGATGATTTTGCAGTGAGGTATAGCAAGAAGGAGGAGTGGCAAATTCATGTTATTAGATTTTAAAATGGATTGCGCCTCTAGAGCTAGACCTAATCGTTCTGCCTTCAGCACCTACATTTTCAGGCATCTAAGAAGCCAGCTCTTCTAAAGCAGAAGCCTACATTCTCTATAATGGCAATGAGGAGAGCAGGTGATTTTGAAGGCCTGCAGTAAAAGACTCTTCTCTCTAAATTAAGTAGAAGGTTCAGGTCTAGAAATGTTCCAGAGCATTTACCTCTCCATGAACAATTTAGGAAACTTCAGACTCCTTACTGTCAGAGTGCTGCTTCACTGGGGCACTGAAATGGAAGTGGCAAAATGAGACAGACCATGCAGCAGTCTAGAGATTTCAAGACTTTATTGAACCACTGTTCCCAGAGATGTGCTGGATTAACTTAGTCACTCTGTTTGGTATATTATCACTGAAAAATTTCAATGCAAATACAGCCTGAATCACTCTCATTTGTCTCTAGCTATGGAAAAGGAATAAATAGTTTAATCCGAGTTAGTGAATGCCTGGTAAGTTATCTCCTTGTCAGTTTACTTTCTCCTATTTCTCTGAATCAACAGAGGAAGTTCATAGAATACGAGGTTGGAAGGGACAACAAAGATCATCTGGTCCAACCTTTCTTGGCCAAAGCACAGTTTAGACAAGATGACCCAGCACCCTATCCAGCTGAATCTTAAAAGTTTCCATTGTTGGAGAATCCACTACTTTCCCGAGATTATTCCAACGGATTATTGTTTTCAGCATGAAAAATTTTCCTTTTGTGTCCATTTGGAATCTCTCCAGGAGTAACTTGCACCCATTACCCCTCATCTTTTCCATGTGTCTCCTTTTAAAAAGGGAGTTTCCATCTTCTTTGTAGCCACCCTTTAAATACTGGAACACAGTGATAAGGTCTCCCCTAAGCCGTCTTTTCTGGAGGCTGAACAAGCCCAGTTCTCTCAGCCTGTCCTCACATGGCACCTTCCCAGTCCTTTGCTCATCTTTGTGTCCCTTCTCTGACCCTCTCCAGCCTGTCCACGTCTTTTTTGCATAGCAGGGACCAAAACTGAACACAGTGTTCCATGTGTGGTCTGAGAAGTGCTGAGTAGATTAATTAATTAATTAGTTAATTGATTTAGTACGACGTGTTACTCTGAGAAAGTGAGAGATAAGGAGGAAGGCTATAGGTACAATACAGAAGACAAGAAACCTGGAGGAAAAAAGGAGAGGGAGGTGAGAGAGACCAAGGACTTCCACAGCAGAGTGATCCCTCTGCGCTTTCATATTTCTTTCATTTCCTAATGCAGTGCTTTTCTGTTTCTGCCTCGCTCTTCCTTTCTTGTGAATAATGTAGTTTTCTAGGCCTCCTCCACTGCTCATTAGACCTTTTAAAATAGGTGTGGATTGTTTATAGAGTTACTTACTAATTGGTACCCTCACTTGATGCTGTTTCCCCAGTATTGTCAGAGTTTTCAAAAGGTTCAGTTCACAAAAATAAGGTGTATTTTCAAAAACGTTGGTCGCACTTTCATGTTCTCAGCTAGATCTAAAAGCGAAGCTTATTCCTGTCATTTAACAGTAGCGAAAAATTTACTGACCTCATTAGAAGTGATATTTGACTTCCTAACTGAAGAAATAAAGTCACTTGACAATCAGAAGTGAAAAGTAATTATATCTCTGAATATGCTGATCCTCAAATTCTTTGAAAACATTTCAACATTTCTGAACATCTTAGTTCCAAAGTGTTGAACTGTGTCAATCTGATGCTTAAAAACTAAACAACAACCAAAAAATGAAACAAAACCACCCACATTTTAGTACTGCCTATTCATACTGCTGTATCTAAATCTACTTGGGGTTTAGAGTTTTGTTTCTGGAAATTTTTCATTCTCATTTCTGTCTGTCTCAGCTGCTGCAACCCCTTCAATGGAGCTGTAGTTTTAAGTCTTGCTCTCTTCTGTGAGATGAGTGTATTAGGTAGACACCGTTTCCCACGATACAATGTTGTCCTGTGACCACCACAGGTCAACTAGGATAGAGATGCACACATCATTTGAGATATATATCAGACAGCAAATCAAACCCCTAGAAGACAAATGAAATATAAATTGCTAGATACATTCTCTGAAGTACAGCTTCAATTCAAGAAAAGGCAGTACTGTCAAGACTTGAGACAAAATCTGAAAAGAGGAAAATATCTAAATATATGACCAAGTAGACAATGATGATATTTCATTTTTATTTTTCCTGAGAAAAAACAAGCAATTTCAGATGTCTTGATTGTTCCATTGAAAATCCTGATTTTTTTTTTTTTTTTTCCAAATTCTGCCATTTGCTGTGAGGGGAAAAAAAAAAAAGTTGTTGATCGAAAAATTCTTGCTGGGTCTGGAAATGTTCTGCATTCCTTCATTCCACTGTGGGCCTACTGAAGACCCTCCAGATCTTCCATGTAGATAACTCTGTCAGCCTATGTAATACCAGATTTAAGGAAGGAGGAATGAAACTGAGCTTCTCCTCCTAAATTAAAAAATGGTTATTACAAAGTCATATGCTGAGTTTGCTGAACTTGAGGTCATTTTCTGTGTGGTTAGAGTCTTTTCTTCTTAGTAGCTAGCAAGGTCTTTTGTTTTGGATTTAGTGTAAGAATAATGAGATAGCATGCTGGGATAAAGTTTTCTTCCAGTAGCTTTCCAGTGTTTGGGATTTGGTATGAATAGAATGTAAGGACTCACTGATATCTTGGCTGTTGTCAGGCAAACCAAGGACTTCTTCAGCCATCCAGCTGCGGGTGCAAATTGGTAGGAGGGGGTCACAGACGAGACAGCACCTAGATTGACATTCAGATTATCATGGTATTACATGCCATTAACATCATGCTCCATATATAAACGTGAAGTTGCTGGACATGGCCGCGATCCATGAGGGGTCCTGTTCCCGTGTCTTCCCTACACCTGCTCTGTTCTCTGTGTTTTGCTGGACTCGCTGTGCTCGCAGAGTCCAGCCTCTGGCATTTATTGCTGGGAGTGTGTGTTCCAGTATTGTTCTGTATCACTCTTCCTTTATTATTGTTCTACTAAATCTGTTTCTATTTCAACCTATGAGTATTTTCTCCCTTTCCCTTCCTTCCCTCCAAGGAAGGAGAGGCAAGAGAGAGCAGCCGTCTACTCTTTAGCTGCTAGCCCAGGGCTAAATGGTAACAACTCATTAGAAGCCCTGTAAAAGATACAGATTCGATTGAAGATCCATTGATCTTGTTTACAGCGCGGCCATTTGCTGTTTCAGCTGAAGTTTCTAGTAAAATTGAATCCATGTTTATGTAATTTAATATCTCATCTGTGCTACAATTTTAGATTATTTTGCTGCAGGGACTAAAGAGATCTTATCAGCCTCTTGCCTACTTAAGGCACAATCCTTGAGGAGCACACCTAGAAAATGAAGGCACTGCTTGTCTGGAGAGAAACAGTCCATGAAGCAAGGCTGTCCCTGACATAATTTCTTCATGACCTGTGTGTTTATTACATTGCTGATGACAGAGGGGTTTTTTTATGTTGTTCATTTATCATTTCTCTCATTATTCAATCTGTTTTTTAGTTGTCTTAAGGTCTTAGAAATAATTTGCAAAAGCTAAGCAGTGTGTAAAAACTATTTCAAACTGCAGCAAGTTTGATTCTGGTTCACACAGAATCACAGAACGTTAGGGATTGGAAGGGACCTCGAAAGATCATCCAGTCCAATCCCCCTGCCGGAGCAGGAACACCCAGATGAGGTTACACAGGAAGGCGTCCAAGCGGGTTTTGAATGTCTCCAGAGAAGGAGACTCCACAACCCCCCTGGGCAGCCTGTTCCAGTGCTCTGGCACCCTCACTGAGAAGTTTCTTCTCAAATTTAAGTGGAACCTCTTGTGTTCCAGTTCGCACCCATTGCCCCTTGTCTTGTCATTAGTTGTCACTGAGAAGAGCCTGGCTCCATCCTCGTGACAGTGTCCCTTTGTATATTTATAAACATCAATGAGGTCACCCCTCAGTCTCCTGTTGTCCAAGCTAAAGAGCCCCAGCTCCCTCAGCCTTTCCTCATAAGGGAGATGCTCCACTCCCTTCATCATCTTTGTGGCTCTGCGCTGGACTCTCTCCAGCAGTTCCCTGTCCTTCTTGAACTGAGGGGCCCAGAACTGGACACAATATTCCAGATGAGGTCTCACCAGGGCAGAGTAGAAGGGGAGGATAACCTCTCTCGACCTACTAACCACCCCCCTTCTAATACACCCCAGGATGCCACTGGCCTTCTTGGCCACAAGGGCACGGTGCTTGTTCAAACCAAAAGAAGGACTGGACTGCTGTGCCACTGTCAGTTAAAGGAGACTAGCACTTGGCATTTTTATGGCCTGACATAGCAGGAGCCAGATTAAATAGTGAGGAGAAGATGTGGTCTACATGGAAAACATGTAGTAATGCAGTGGATGTACAAATCCAATAATTATTTACTCAGACACCCCAAATTTATGCAAATGGAAACTCTGTGTAATGTGTGTACTGATAGACCAGATAACTCCTGTAGACAACATCAGGTGAAACCTTTGACCATGCCTCAAAAAGTAGCAGCAATAACAACATTTTCCTCCAATGTTAAAAAACAGGCAGTTTCTGGGGAAAAATAAAAGAGGTGTATTGTTGAGATACAGTAACTATCAGAAATTTTATGTCACAGTATTGGTCCCCGATGTGAAGGACTAGCTCAGAACCATGTTAAGTGTCCCCTTGTTGTCTAGGTGTCAGTGAAGCAGCATTACCAACAGACTGCATGCAGTTTGTCTTCTCTGTAAAAGAAATGGCAGCCAAGAATGTTAGCATTTTGCCATCTACTGCCCTCAATGAATCTCGCAGGGAAGGAGGAGTCCTGATGACATATTCATTGCCTCAGGATAGGTCTAGAAAGAATGTGCAAGCAAATGTGTTGTTTCTTTCTATAAATAACTTCATAGTGTTGTAGTGATGGTAACCTCCAGGATCCCTTTGACAAAACATTATTACCTTCTCTTTAGATGTTATGCCATGAAAGAAATGACCCAGAAATTACAGAGGGTTGGTACAATGAAAAAAACTTTATATGACATCAGCTGTGAGTTCCTGGGGTATAAGTGTTTTTCTTTGTGCTGCTATGAAAGTGAGAACATAGCTTCTATGGTCAATTTTTATCATTTAATGGCTATATGCATTTTGCAGTTATCCTGGACAGCTGCCAGCTGTAAACATTTGAGATCAGATTTTAATAACTTTTTTAAAATTAATTTTAATAAATCCTCAGAAATGGCATCCAAGTCTGGCCCAGCCAACTGGAGAATGTCAGGCTGGATTCTGTAACCTTTATTCACACAGAGCAGTATTCAGCTGCACTTGATCCAACAAATTTAATGTTGCATGTTTGTCTAATATAAAGAACTACACAATGGCATCTATATGTAGCCTGAATGGATCCTCTGGAAGCAAATGGAAAAAATTAGCCACTTTTGAATGAGGTACTCAGAATGTTCTTGGCGATTACAAGTTTGAATAATTATTCTACCAATTATTCCAAATTACATTTTAAATAACCATGTTGCCTTCCATTCTGTCAAACTTAAGAACGTTTTCAACAGCTGGAACTACTTGACCATGTAACCAGTGCCCTCTCGTCCTTGCTGACCAATGTCAACACCCAACAGACCAAAGTACAGGATGGCAGCAGGGATGAGAACGACCTCTTGGACACTGCAAAGAGCAGACCTGCAGTCACACGAGCGAAGCGGAGAAGAATAGGCCAGCTCCTAAAGAGGGCTTCTCAGCAGACAGCGCTGCTGAAACAAGATTCGCTGACACCTGGGGAAGCCAACTGGTCCAGCGAGAAACCACAATATCATTCTTGTGCAGATATTGCTGAGAGAGAAATAGTTCAGGCAGGCTTTTCTGCTTGTGTTATGCCAGATCGTCTGACTCCAGTGCAAACCTACAGAGACAAAGGTCTCTCAGCATATCCCACATCCCAGCGTCCACTGACTCCACTGGGGAAAACCTGGGCTTCATCGCACCTAGTTGCAAAACAGCCCCATCTTTCTCTGTCGTGTGAGGTGCCTGCCAAAGAGAAGCCAAGAAAGGAGCCACCTTTGCTTGTGGCCCACACATTCACAAAAGTGGCTGACCTAAATTGCAAGTCACCAGACTCATTTGAAATGGAAGAGGTGAGGTGGATTTTTGTGTGTAGTGCTAGCAATGTATCTCCACCCATATTCATGGTATAAGTTTGCATTATCTTTTTCAAGATAGAAGCTAGAGTAAATTACTTCAACAACCACCATGCAGCAGCATTACAGGGAAAACCAGTAGGATTTATACTACTCGTTGGGGTTTTGATTATTTTAAATTGTCTTTGTGTTAGGATATTGTCAAAGAAGTTGGCACTGAAGTTACTGAGGTAGGATTCATTCAACCAGTATGATAGTGTAAGATGCCAATGTGTTTTATGCAGCGCTAGGTTGTGGATTTTTGTTGATAGAAGGAAGTTACACGAACACTAATATGTATGGTAAAGGAGATTTTTACACATCCAGTCAGTAACCAGAGTTTGAGATTTTTTTCTGTCCTTTTTTCCCCCAAGCTAATTTTCTGGTATGCTCTTTCTGAAAGTCGCATCACAAAATTAGCCTTGGTTTTACAGCAGTGTTTGAAATACTTCGTCACTCTGTAAGATGAGCATCCTAAAACCAGAATAACTTGGAACAGCAGCTTATTTTCATATCCAGTCTGCAAAGTCCATAATATTCAGATATCTGTATGTTTTAGCAAGAGTGGGTTGTCAGCAGGGGTTCAATATCCAGTAGCAGAGACCAGGATGCTTGCCCGTCCCTCACTTGCATGTGGAGTTGTTACATGAGCATCAGTTTTTCTGGCCATGCTACTGCAGAAAAAAAGGGCCATGGCAGGATACTCTCCAAACATACGGACTCCACTAGGTTGCCAATAGGAATACTCTTCTGTTTCCAGCCATTCTTCAAGAATGAGGAAAAGGAAGGAGTCCAAAAATTAGGCTCCACCATAAGAATCAAAGAAAGTAGGAGAAATGGGATGGTTGGCAGATCCCTAAAAACATTTGGAGCATGGGGAGGGAGTGACGAAGGGAAGGAAGGGGAGGAGCAGCGAATGTTTGGAAAAGGTGGGACACTTTAAAAAGTTTTCCATTTTTTGAAGTGTTGAGAAAGTTCAGGTTAAGGTGGTGACTTTCTTCTCGAGTAAAGGATATTTGTCTTTTGAAGTCCTTCCAAAGTATTTTTCTGTGAAAGGTTTGGTGCAGTCTTCATGACAGCAGAGCTGACTCAAGAATTGGAACAGGGGCCCGATTATCAGCCTCAGTGGAGAAGAGGGTGTCTTTCAGAGATCTCAGGCACAGCAAATTTATAGTCCCAAAGCAGCCTTTCTGTCTTCGTAAAGCACTTAGCATGCTGGACTTGCAGTTCTGTGACTAGGGGCTCACACAAAAGTGAGGACATTGACAGAGCAGTAAATGCAAATGATCGTAAACCCCCCAGTTTCATGTCTAAGACAACTTGGTGAACATTGTGTGTTCAAATAAGACACGGTATATGCTGTTTAACTTGCAAGTATTCTCTACCACATCACTAAATTAAGGCTTTAAGAACCATGTACTAGCTGAAACCATCAGGCCACTTAAATCATTAGTCTGGCAATGGCCAGTAGTAGATGTACGGGGAACAGAATAACAGTCACATACAGAGTCAACTTTCTCTTGTGTTCTTTTAGCCTTTAGCAATGAGGGGCTTAGAGATCTCCTGAGCTACAGACTGCATGGAGGACACACCTAACATATGTTCATGTGTTGCTCGTATCTAATAGATCCCCTTTTCTAGAAAGCTTTTTTCTGAAGGAGTTGATGCAGCATTGTGAGATGACATGTTCCCCTTGATACTATGACAAAGTCAAACACATCTTTATTTCTAGAGAAAAAAATTCTGACCTTACATACACTCTTTGGCAAGAATTTGCCTCCATATGGTTACATTTCCTTGAGTTTCTTCTACTAAGTCATGTTTTTTTCCTAGGGACATTTCTCTGAGGCTGTCCAAACAATATTGTTAATGTATTTAGGTGTTGAGAACCTTTATGTATTGATTAGTTTGAGCAAGGCTTAGAAAGGTTCTGAGACTAGAGCCCAGTTTATGACAAGAACAAATATTTTTAAAAGGAGAAAACCAAAAAGAAACCATCTGAAAGATTTCATGTTTTCACTTTGAAATGTCCAGAATTATTCTGCTTTTTATCCCTAACACACCCCCCCCAATAAGGCATACACTCATAATCATTACCATCAGAATAATTTTTCTTTCTCTCTTCCTTTCCTTTTCAGATTCAGAGTTTTGAGGATGAAACTCCATGTGGAAATGCTCCTGACACCACTTCAGGTGGGTATTAAGAAACAGACAGTTTGCCACTTTTTAAACACTGTTCCCATGTAGCTGCTTCTAAAGCTTATCCTAACTATATGTTTTCCCTCTCCCATCACCTTTGGCATTTGAATGCATTATTCTAGACATAGCACAGGGCTGTACAATATACTCAGCTTATCAGGGAGATGCAATGATTGGACATGAAAAGGATACCCCACATGCACAGCTTTGAGTGTGTGGGGTCTCTGCCTGATGCTTTAAGCAGGCCTCTCTACTCTTCCAAGCAACACCAAAGCTTTGCTCCTGCTCAATGAATTATTTGCCAAACTCAGACGACCCCTTATCCACCAGCTCTCAGATCCCTAGAAGCGAAGTCAGCCAGGAGACTGGAGGTAGCAGCTCTGTAGCCACTCTATATGCAACTTGACCAGGACCACATAACTAGGATATTCTGGGGGCAGCATGGCCTCTACCCCATCATCTGAGTCTCCTGTACTATAGAGGCTGCCGTCACATGAGCTGACATAGCATTGAATCATGTATTAGAAAATAAGTTATTTGAGGTGTCTATGAAAGGATTGAGAGCAGAGCTGTTAGACCAGGTGTTATGCTGTCATTTGAGGCAATTTGAGTTTGGATCCTGAGAAGCATTTGCTGGCAGGGCTGGTGGTGTTGTAGAAAAGGCTATCCAGCCTCCAGACCAGGGACCACTTGGCCTTGCTCCCTAGTGACCCTTTCCAACCATTGCAAACAGTGTGCAGAGCAGGACTGACAGTTCTTGTTTTTGTGGTGTTTTTTGTTTCTTTGTTTTTGTTTGATTGATTGTTTTGGGGTTTTTTTTGTTTGTTTGGGTTGGGTTTTTTTGTTTGTGGGGTTTTTTTGCTTTTTTTTGTTGTTTGCTTGTTTGGTTTTTTAAATGGGGCAGAAATTTATTGTGAAAGAGCTAATAAGCAGCAAGAAGGGCAGATAGCAAGGCACAAAGGCAAAAGCTTGGCAAATCCTCACCTTTCGAGGACTATATTATATCACATTTGGGGAACCAGCACAAAAAATTACGCAATGCAAATTCATACACAGATATCTAAAAAAAAGTTCAAATATCCAGTGGTGCTGGTCATTCACAGATGCTATTGGCTGGAGTGACAGCTGGATTTGCAGGAGTGTAATCATGAGCCTGTTGAAGGCAGTGGCGTAAGTCCCACTGACTTCAGTGAGGCCAGTGTTTTCATCAAAGTCAGTGAGAGTTTCTTGGTAAATTTTAGAGCTGAGTAAATGTGACAGAATAGATCACGAATTCCTCAGTTCTGCAGGGTTTATTTTTGTATTCTGTAAGCAGACATTTGCTGTTTTCCAAGGCTTTTTAAAAACTATGTAATAGATTGCATACCTATTGATCTTAACTGCTCTCGCCACATCTTTTGGCAGGGTTGTATGTGTCCAGTCTGTCAATGTAAGGCTCCATTGACTTTGGGGGCTTAATGTCAGGCCCTTGCTGCTATGCAGAATGTATGATTTGTCATCTGAGTTGCATGAGGTTAGTTTGATTTGTTTTCTGATGGATGTCTTGATCCTCAGGAACAAAGGAACAAAAGCAAGCCCCCATACCAGCAGGCTTGCTTATACTAGTCATCTGTACAAAGAATAGCAATTTTCCAGGACTGGTGTAGTGCTAAAACACCATTTGGTCAAACATTCAGTGAGAAAAAAAAGGGAATGTGGACACAGCCCAGTGGGGAAAACATTAAAAATGTAATAACATACCCATGAAACCTTTTTTTCCTTTCTTTGTCCATCCCTAAGAAATGATTGTGCTATTTAATGAGGAAGAACATTAGTTAAAGGATTTAACAGATTGTATAGTTGTTATCAATCATAATATAAGGGACAAAAAATAACTGTATGCCTTGAATACTTTTTTAAGGCACAGGAATAAGCACATATTTAGTATTAATAGTAATTTCATGGCAGTAAATGCAGAAAGTAATTATTTGTTTTTAATTCTGCTAAGACTCTAATCCAGTTAAGTGATCAATGAAAATCACACAAGTAAACTGCACTTATGTGAGATTTGTGCATTTGCAGAACCATAATAGTCTTCTAGAGTTTTGTTTAAACACTAGAATCTCTCTCTCTCCCTCTCTCTCTCTGTTGTTTTAGCATCACTGATGCTTGACCTAAATTTCAAGTGGAGACTTCCAGGCTTTTTTCTTGTTCTTTCTGCTTTTCCAAGTGCTTTTAAATGGCGAACCCCTGCATACCCATGGGAGTTTTATTGCAACTTCAACTTGCTGTGCATTGTGGAAGCAGTCTAAAAATTGCTGTTTGTGAACCTAATATTGCTGGTGGTGAATAACACCTAGCTCTTAAGAAGGTTCCTACAAAATTCAACAGAGTGTGGCTCAGACCATAAGCAGGGCTCTTCAAATTAGGAGCAAGTGGGAAATAAAGTCCATCAGGAGCCTACACAAGGAAAACATCAGCTCCAGGAAGAGCATACCTGAATTTAGGTTTGGCCCTTAAATTCCCTGGGGCACAGGCTGCATATTAGTCAAGGCTCATGCAGTTCCTGATACAGTAAGAGCCCACTCTAATTCGGTTGTTGGCTCTGTTGGAAAGAGTGCGAGTGATGATGAAGATGTAAGAGCCTGACGTGACCCTGCTGAAATGGGAGCTCACCGGAGTGGGAAAGTGCGAGGTGCCCACTATGAGAAGAAATACAGATAGATAGGAACAGACTGTTTTGCCTAGATGGAGCATATTAGAGATGGGTGACTTATGGAAGTACTTGTCCCAGTGGTATTGTCCCTTGGCTCTGTAGCCTGGCCTCAATTTTAGTCCAATTGCTTAATTTTCTACACTCCCCATGAAAGCCAATTCCCTGGCTGCTGTGTGTCTTCTTTATATTTCTCCATAATGTAGATTCTGGCTGTTTAACTGCAGTAGGCTTTATGATAAGGCTTTTTTTCCCTCTCTCTTGGCAGAATGCTGAGACTTAATTTTAAAAGACGTTCAAATCCCCCAAACATCCCTGAATGACTTACAGGGAAAGCAGACTGTTTTCTAGATCTGTTTTAAAAAATATTACAATCTTTTTTATTAGGCAATTTTATCATTGTTATAAATAAGTAATTGTACTGGGGAGAAGGGATAATCCTTATTTAATTAAATTCATCTATACTCCCAGGTTGGCAGCAACCAGACATATGTGAGACTAATACCCACAGCCTGCCTGTATGCATGTGCAATTAAAAATTCACTCTACAGTAGCACTGGCAGTTTAGTGTTGCTTTTGGCATTTACAAATTCTTTTATTTTGTGACTTTTTTTTTACCATACACATATGCTGGAGCAGATGTTGCTTATTTGTTGTTTATTCAAATCTGTAGGCTCTGGCAGCTAACTCCATTGTTCTGTAATGAAGCTTTATTCACTGTCCTGTATTAGGACCCAACAAATGCATGACAGGCAGAGTTAGCTCTCAGCAGGAACTACAGTTATTGTCCTTACTTATTGGCTGTTTATATTCTAAAGCTCACAGTTGAGAAAGCTGGCTGGGCAGGGTAAGGGGCTGGGGATGCTGTGTGCAGAGGAAAATTACTTGACTCCACTCACTGTATCTTTGCCCTGATGAGGTGCAGGCTTGCATGTAAACTCATCTGTTGCAGGGATTTCATATTCAGCACTTGAAAAATAGAGCTGTTCTCCCCCTTCACCCCCTCTTCTGCCTTGTTCTCCTCCCCCACCCCTGCTGCTCCTTCCGTTTTCAATTAGCCTTTGTAAAGCACTGGGTTTAACTAAAGGATGTTTCAATGTTGCTCACCCCCGTTAGCTCAGCAAGTGCCTGAAAATTCATTAGCAGCAGCATCTATTAAGGAGGCATCAGAAGCCAGCGTTGTTGCAGTGCGTGCTGTAGTCACCCACTCCCCCTTGCTCCTTATTTACTTCCCTCACCCTCTGCGGGGTGGCCACGCACCCGAAAAGCAGGAATTCCTGCACGGGGCTGACCCAAGCAGACACGCTGCTCCCGGGTGCTTGAGTGCCAAGAGAAAGGCATTAGCCTGCTGGAAAAGCCCTTGGTAGCCCAAGAGGCAATCAATCAGGGAAGTAACCACCTCCATCTGGCTCGCTGTGACATGGTAGCTCGCTACCAAAGCGCTTGTGATTCATCTTGTCCCAATGAGCGGTGCCAGGGATCACATACACCCAGTTTTTGCGGCAGCTGGGAACGTCCTAGCTTCCCCACACGCTGAGCTAACACATTAGCTCCTGTGACTTATCAAGTAGCAATTCTTTCAATTATCACACCTTCACTCCTCCTACTCACCGACTCCTCTGATGGTTTGGCACCATGGGAATATTCGCAGAATGCAATTGGTATTTCTTTTAATTGACTGAGTGCCAAGAACGTGAATCCTGTTTATTATGCATTATCCATTGTAACGTCTGCCTGCAATTGAAGGAGCTATGTCTTCAAAAGTGCAAGAAGAAAACATGTATTTCCTATGTTTCAAGGAGTACAGGGTTTTCCAAATAACTTTCTATATTTTCAGTATAAAGAAGTGAACAGCTATTTAGTATTTCATACTCATCATAGAGCCAACATCATACTATTTTTCTTAATGTATAACACAGTGACTTTTAGTTTTAAGTATAAATTGAAGGAAAGGGAAAGGCAAAAAGATAGCCAAAGGAAGACTAGCTAAAGCTGCAATCAAAATTGGGAGCTGAACTTAAAAATGTCCTACAACTACTCTTGTGTCAATATTACCTGACATTTATGTTAAACTTTGGCATTGGTTAATGGTCACATACAGCCTCAAAATATGAGATCTCCCTTTATAAAGCATGATGAATAATAGATCCATAATAGCTTGATCTCTCTTTACACCAGTTTTATCTTCTGCAGGTGACCTGGCATAAAGGAGATACCCATCTTCTTTAGGCACTTTGGGTTGCCTCCATTTGTTTTATGATGTCGCAGCCTGTATTTTTCCTATCACCTGTGCATGAACTGTGTAAAGGCCTTCTTATTGTTTCCTGTTTCATACATAAGAGACCTGTAAGTGAGAATAAGAGGAAGCTATATCATTTTAATGCAGTTTGTAGCCAAGGAAGTCTCGAGGGAAAGTCTTGTGGTCTCAGAAAGAAGCAGAAACAGTCAGGAAGCAGAGACTGAATCAAAAGACCTAATTGCGAAGCAAGGTTGTGAAATGATGAGTCTTTAAGCCTTCCTGCATCTTCTGCCTGTCAAGAAATGTCCTGAATTGTCTGGTCCCCTCAAAGAAGTCCTCCTAGAAGGGCAATTCTGCAGCTTTTGAGAATACTTTGGCTGCTTCACTTTGCCACAGTCCTCCTTGATGTATCTCACACACATGCATATGTCTAAGTTCGGTAGTGGATATAAAGATTGAGACCCAGGAGGTGGAAATGCCGCGTTCACCAGTACAGAAACTAGATGGGTAGCAGAGAAAGGAAGTCTGGCAGACTTTTGAGATGGTGTCTGGTAGGTCATGCCACCTGCCAGTGGTGTTGAGAGGTCTTGCCCACAGCCTTCAGGTCTAAGCAGCTGTCCCAGGAACTTTGGGGAGTTGTATGATTTTCAGTCAGTACATTCCTAAAAGTCATTGCACGTTTATAACATTTTGTCGCTTGTATGTGTCACATTTTAGGTCCTTCTGCAGCAGACTGATTCATCCTGGTAGGAAAGGGTATGCACACACCACATACTTAAGGCAGATGGCCCAGTGAAAGTTATAAAACCTGCTATTGTTTAAATCTTAGGGGAAGAAAAATATCATAGAATATAATAGAATACCTTAGGTATCCAGGGGGACCACCAGATACTTTGACAACCAAATGCTTAAGAGACTTTAGTTTAGATTAACAGTGGTAGCCTGTTGATGACACCTGTGAGAAGGGGAACTTTGGTGTTCTCCTGGGCATGTTTTTTACGCCCTGAAGAATTTTGATTTCTTCACAGATGAGAAATATTATTCCTATTCCATAGATCTCCTACCTACGTCTCAACTACTGACTGATACTTGGCATTTCTCCTCAGGGGAGGAGAGACAAGCTTATTAAGCGTGATGCTCTTAGATCCCCTGAACACAGTTTAATGGCTATTACTGTGGAAATAGAGCTATTATAATTGGCTGTTGATCTCTGCAAAGTAACACCCAAAAGCCAGATCCCAGTTCTGGCCTCCCAATTGCTTTGGGTACTGCTGACCAGGCAGAAGTTCCAGGACCTAGCAAAAACATAGGGACTTTTCTCTCATTTTTAACAAAGGTCTCTGTAAAGGTTGCTGGAAGCCATCCTCCCTTTTGTGTGTGAGGTGCTCTCAGTTGCAGAGAGCCCTATGAGACTCCTTGCGATCGCTTATTTTTTATTCATTATCTCTGTGCAGCTGCTACTGGGAGAAGTTGTGATGTAACGTGATCTACAGTGTAGGCTGATGACATTCAGCTCTACCTCTCATTTTCATCAGAAGCAGACACAACCATCACCCGTCTCTCCCGACATTTGGCAGCAGCACGAATCTGAATTAATGACAGTTGGCTGAAGCTCAGTTGAAATAAGATGGAAGTGATACTGACTCTCAAGGAAAAGTAGGAGGACGACCTGGCAAAGTCTGAAGCTGTTTCATCAGCTGAGGGAAGATAAAAGACCATTGTCAAAGTGACTGCAATTTCAGGTTTTGACTAGATTCATCACTACTCCTAACTACCCAGACTGCAGAAATATCATTTATCACAGAGAACTGCCTACAGTGTTCTGTTCTCTCTTTTCCTGTCAAATTCAGCTCTTAGATTACTCATTTATACTTCTATCATTTCTAGGGCAGTGTGTTCTTGTCTAGGACAGGCAGGAGACGATGGGAAGCTCTGGTGGGAAGGCAGCCGCCTTGCTTCCGAGTGTGGCAGTTTGCAGGGGTGCGTCTGCTGCTCTAAGCAACAGCGTGGGAGATTCACCATGTTTATCTGTATTACCAAACCTAATGTGACCTCTGTCCCCAGCTACTGTAAATACTTTCTGTAGCTCCACCCAACCTATTAAAGGTGGTTCCCAGAGTCATGGACCAAATTGTCCTGGGAATACTGTTGAAAGGGGCAACAGCGGAGACTTCTGGTTGCCTAACCTCTGCCACCAATGCCCACAGACGTAATTTCTGACCCACTTTAGAGAAGCACAGGGTGGTTTAGTAGTGCAGGAAATTACATCCTTTTCAGTGATGTACAAGGTAGAGAACATGCTTCTTCCCTTGCCCATATTCATCAGTTTGGGTAGGGAGGAGGGGAAATGAACATAAAAACCAAAACGAAACAAAACACAAAACCAAACCTAAAATGCTTTAGTTTTTTTAAATGAGTAGCTTAACAGAATATTATCAGCTAATTCAGTCCTTCCCCAAAGCTTCCTTCTACACACAAGCTCAGGACAACCTGTAATGTGAGAGAGTGAAAGAGAGAGCCAACCCACCCACCCACCAGCCCCCGGCGTTTCACAAAGGAGTATATTTATACCTGCTGTTGCGGCGCTGACTATAGCGTGCAGCAGATGTACTGAAGCTAGTTTTAAATCAGTAAATATGTCCACCGGCTTTAAAGCGTGACAACATGTAGCACGGGTACCTTTGGCTGTCTAGCCACACCATCAGGAACTGATGGTGCACCCTGTCACCCTGCTTTTCAGACAGGTTTTGCAACCTGGGCAGTGGTCCAGGCTGCTGTGCTCTGCCTGCCGGCTGTGCTGTGCCACGAGCATGCTAGACATAACCATACTATGCACTGCATCTTAAGCCAAAAACTTGGCTGGAACTCGATATCTTTTTTCCTCGGGTGTTTTGGAGGAGGAACGCTCTGATGATAGATGTAGATCTGCTACCTAGCTATTTCTGTCATGCTCTGAGCCGGTGCAGTTTATGTCTTTAATGCTCCGTGACCTGGTTCCCTCAAGCGCTTATGCCTGATATCTGGAGAGCATCTAGGCCAATGTCCTCCCAGGGGGATGTGGGCACCCAAAGCTCTGTGGGGAGCTGGGCCCTAGGCAAGGAGCGGAGGCTGCACAGGAGGACGTGAAGCACGGTGTGTGTGTTCCCAGTGCCCCTGGAGCTATGCACGTGTCTCCTGCTAACGATGGCTGTGACAGCCAGACCCCCATAGATAACCGTAAAACTGCAGGCTGAACATGGAGATGAAGCAAAATATCAGTAGCTGACACATGACATATGTGCCCTCCACCTTTCGTCCCCCCTGGTCCTGTCTCACCTCCTCAAGATGCAACATACATGCACTCATGTCCCACCTGATGTCGTTGCAGCCATGGGGACTGCAGGGCTTTCCCGCCTTGTTCACAGTGAGTCTGGCTTCACTCCCACAAAAAGAAAAGTTTTACCTGAAGTCCTCCGTGTGCCAGTGGTACCCAAAGTGATGGGGAGAAGAACACTGCAGACTGGGTGAGAGCTGGGGGAACTGGGTTTTGACAAGCAGGAGATATCTCAGAGGAGCCAGGTTTTTTCTTCTGGTCATAGACTGTTATTTTTTGTTCCGTTCATACAGCACCCACCAGCACAGTGGAGCACAATTAATAACAAAAATTGCTCTGTGTAGAGCTTTATTAAAATATATTTTCACCCAGTAGCGCTGTATAAGATGATTGACATGAAATTCCCCTTCAGTTCAAAGGGAGGAGAGGATAGAAAAATTTCATAGCTACACTGGTTTTGAATAAGAATAGGAGATTTTGCTGCACATGGAGCACATTATTTGTGTTCAAATAATAGGACTTCTTTAATAAGGTGGTTTATCTAATTTCTGCTATAATGTCATTGAAAAATAAAATTTGCAGGACATGGATAAAAACTCTAGTTTGTGCCGGCCTTTGGAAATACAAGTTGTGGTTTATGTGCTGCTGCCATCTGGTGATTCTTCTCCTGAAATGCAGCACAAAACAGATGTAGCTGTACAGAGAGGGGTCAGGGCTGCAGTTCTGCTCCAGTGACAAGCAGTTGTGGACTGATTTCTCTTACAGGCAAGTCGTAGAACTGTGTATTGCGTTTGGCTAGAAGACTAATATTAACTAGATATTTCTCACCTTAGTTTCCTTGTTCATTGCCATTTCTGCAATGTGGAAAGTGAACTGGTGCTACAGAAATTGTACAGGGATATTAAAAAAAAAGACTAAGAATAGACTTTTCCTTTGAGATTTCAGTGGCACTGAATGAAATGTTTATGTTCATAGCCAACAATCAGTAATCAGTGCAGTGCCTATGAGGGAGCTACTTAGACTAAGGAAAGACACTATGGAACGCTGGGAATGAACAGATTTTATGGAACATTTATATAGCATCAGGTTTTTCCACATACATGAGAACTGATATGAATAGCCATGCTTCCTTTCCCAAAAAGCTGAAAGTTTTACAGAATATTTTCTTCTGGTGCACCAAGGTTGAGTGAGCTTCAGAAAGTCCACTGTCCTGGGTAACAGCACTTAAAAAAAAAAGGGTTCTTCAGGACTTATGCAGAATTCATATTTTCAGTGGCATTTTATTAGGTCTTAATGGCCATATTGTGGAGTGTGATACTAAAAAATTGGTGGTGCCTGTCCTCTGAGCAGCGGGAGAGGGGAGTAAGCTGCAGCAGCTCTCCCATCATAGAATGGACTATCTGAAACTCTGCCATGCAGCTGACATATCCCTTTAGCACACGGCCAGCTCGTCCTGCAACATCATGTTGTGTAATGTCATAGGCAGGGCAGTGTTGCTAAGGATAACTTATGATTTACCAGTTTGCAGAGCAGGAGGAGATAAAATGAAACATCTAAATGGGAAGAATCCAGTCAACTACTCAAAATTAACCCCTTTTTATTTTGAAACTACTGTTTGAAAATGGATTTTTGAAAGCTCTTTTTCTGTCATATAAGATAGAAATTCTTGACTTTTTTTTTTGCCTTGTGTTGGAGAGTCAGAGCCTTCACATCTTTCACTCGCTGTCTCTAAAGACATAGTGGTGAGCAGCTTTGGTGGACCAAGCACTTTTACTATTTGATGCTTGTGTTTGAGAAGCAAAAACCAAAACATCTAAAATGTAATAAAATATCTATTCAGTTCTGTCAGTTCTGTGAACATAGTGTGATCTTCATTCACTCTATTACTGCATTCAACTAAGGTTGAATTCAACTCTTGTTGAATGGACATGTTCCTTAAGGCCCAATCAGTGAGATATTTGTGTGTCCACTTAAATCTGAATGTGGGAATGTTATGCATAGATTCAAGCCTTAATCTTATTTCCCTGCTGAATGTAGCCCAAGTGTTTAAACTGTAATGAAGTTAATGTCTTGAGCGTTTTGTGTGAGACTGCAAAATGACTCTGTTTATAAAGCAAAGTGGCAAATTCTTATTCTAAGTCCTTCAGGCTTATTTTTCTTTTACAAAATATCGGACTAAACTGTGTCTTCTGTGCATTATTTAGTCCTGTGTATGTAGGAGATAGTTTTAGGAATATTTATCCACATCAATGCCCAGCTACACTTAAATAGCTACAAAATCAGCTAAAATTTGAACAGCATTGCTAGGTTGCAATTGGCCATTCTGCTTTTTCCTATGATGGGGTGAGCACTCCAGATTTTAATTTGTGAATTTAAAGTGCAAATTCACACAAATGCTCTTTCATTTGAAAATTTTATGCCTTTGCTTCCCCATGTACTCAAATGATATAGAAAACAAATATTGAAATACATTCATCAATGTTAATGCAATTCAAAACACATGCAAAAAACGTGCTATTATTTACAAGTATGGCATCTTTTGCTGTTTGCAAATATTCTCCAAGCTGGAAACTAGGAAGAGGTGGTGTTGTTTGCAGCCAAGTCCACAGAAAACCAGCTGTGGAGTCTTCAGAGGAATACAGAACTGTACTCCAGCACTTGTTTCTTTACTAATAAGGGAATATTCTTTCATTAATGGTGAACCTAGGAGCCAAATACTTTCAGATAGTTCCTGCACTAAAGGCTGCTGAAAATGGGAGCCACTGTATCTGCATGCAAATAAGGAGAGAGAAAGTCTCTTAATGACATTGGATTGATTAAGTAAAGGGCTGAAAAGCTGTGGGAACTTTGGGATTTGGAAGGCATGTACTTTCTTATACGATACAAAATGAAGCAGAAACCTGATTAGTAAGTTCCTCTAACCTATTTTTATTTAAAATTCAGGCAGAACAGAAATGGGATACAGGAGCTAAACTATCCCAGTTCAATTAGCACAGAAAGGCAAAGAGCCAAGGTTTTCCTCACCAAGGTCTTCAGGGGCGACTCTCAGGTTTCCACTTTCCAGCATAGCCAGATGTATTCTCCACACAGGGCCCAGAGTTGTAATTTTTAGTTCAGAGTTGAATACTGGTCTGCGTCTCTACTTCTTCTCCAAACATACTTTATCTTTCCTTGGTGTGATGCTCTGCATGTATTTGCAGAATCTCTACAGGTTTGCGTGTCTCCACACACTAGGAGAACTGAGTAGAGCTGCATGAATAATGGATATTTTGGTTCAGTGGTTGAACCAAATGATCAGGGAAAAATGCGGTTTGGGTAGAGTAGAAATGAAAACAAGTTTTGCTTAATGTTCAGGTGATTTAACCCATTTTTTGCACCATTCTTCAAACTGAAAAATTAAGTTGCATTCAGGAAAGAAAAAAACCCACCCCATTTGAAAGAGAAAGATATGAGCATTTAAAAAATGTCAAAATAAACTATGCAAATTTTGCTGACCTTTCCCCTCATCTTTTTGGCCAACTTGTACCCCTCCTAAAGACAATCTTCCAGTTGCTGAAAGGCTTTAGTTTATTTAAATTGGACTGTTACCATTGGGAAGCTAATAACATTACTGAAAATTTCACGAAGAGAGAAAATCTGTTCCTTCTCAGGATAGCATCGGTCATGATCTAATTTGCACTTTCAAGTGCTATTTGGGACACTAACAGGAAATGAAGCGACAGACTGACCTACTCCTCACGCAAAGCACAGTTTCCCCTCTATGCAAATGCTGCCCTCCATTATGCAAAAATCACTTGGCTCTGGTATACAGACCTTAAACCATAAACATAAACCTCCTTATCTTCACCTGCCTACCTTCAACAGGGCTTGGCACACTGGGTAGGATCTTGCAAGTCAGTGTGGGATGTAATGATTAAATTAGACATCTGAATGTAGTTGGAAAAGAACTGCAGCTCAGACCCTTAGAGACAACGCTTTGCACTGACTATGTGGGCAATTTAAGCCTTTACTCTAGGAGTTTGTTACACATCTAATATGTAGGTAGGTACAAATTAGAAGCCTAACTCAGATGAAAGTGATTACTTGGTCTGAGGACAGGAAATCACAGTAACAAGCACAGGCAAACTGTGCTTACTGTGGTTCTCCTTCCACTATACTTCTCTTCTATAAGTTTCTATTTTGCTAACATAAAAATTATAGAAATTGGATTTATGCTCAGAATGGTCATTAGGTCCTATTATATTACCATTTTTAAACACATACACAGATGGTCTTCCAGTGTGGTTTTAGCCTTGACTTATATACATACCTTGCACATTTAATCCACGAGAGCCATGATAGCAGAGCACATATCACATCTCCTTCCAGGGCAAGTCCAGGGACACACATGAAGGGCTTTCTGTAGCTGAACTATAGTGATATTAACTTGGCCTGCAGACATTTCATCCATCTTTAATGTCTCACCTTGTGCCTAAAGATCAGCCCAGAGTCCACCATCACATGTTTTGGGTAGTTCTCTAGCTAGTGTATTAGTATAAATGTGGGTGGGAAGACTGTGTGGTTGCAATACATGAACACAGCTGACTGTATTGTTAGAACAGACGCATCGCGTTTATCACAATAAATGGGTCAAACCTGGCTACAGCCACCTGGTTTTGGTGAGGACAGAAAATGAATTCTCACAGCACTTTTCCATTAAAAGTTATGAAGTTTTTCCCTTCATGTAATTTCTAGTAACATGCCAACTACTTTGGTATCCTGGATGTCTCAGGAGAAAAACAAACACCTTAAAACACTACATAATCTGCTGATAATGTGGTCTTCTAGCTCTGCAAACTTTGAAGCTTGAAGTTCATTTGTTATGATTGCAGAATACGATTGAGTATTTGGGGCTCAAATAATTTGAGTCTCAAACTGGTTGGAACTATAGCAGCTGAAACATTTCAGCTTTTCAAAATTTTCCTCGATCTTTTTTTCTTCATTTTTATGTAAGGAAAACTATAGGCCAGACTGACACACTGGAAGCAACAGCTGGCAAAGATACAAAGGGTAATTGAAACAGCTTTTTTAAAAGTTTAGAGAATCTGTAGAGCAGTCTCTCCAGGGGAGAAGCTGAACCATGATTTCGTTTGTGGGAAACTGCAAGGATGAGTTTTGAGACCACTCACAAAAGAGGCAATTTCTAGCAACAGCACTGCAGATTTTGTAATGCGTGAGGTGGGAACCACATTTTTCTCATCCAAAATATGAAAGCGACTGACTGATGTGCTGCTGATGACACCAGGGCTGACAATGTAAGCAAGTAATTTAAAAACCATAAAATTATATCTGGTTTAGATTTTACAGTTGCTGCCTACAAATAGATTGTGTGATTTTCATTAATTGATGCCCAAGATGCATTTAATAAAGCCCATGGTCTATTCATGTGTGAAAACATAATCTGTAAACTTTTTTGTTCATTTTCCAATTCACACAAATGAGAATTAATAACTCGGATGTCAGAACCGCTAGGTAAATCGTCACATTTTCATGGATATAACCAGAAGATAAAAGGTCTCAGAATTCAAAAGCCACTATGTATGTAAGGAAAAAGAGAGGAAGTGTATCCAGAATGTCTTAGTCTCAATTTCTTCCTTTCCCCAGCAGACGCCCTCAGCTTCCCCTCCCAACTCCACCTCTGTTTTGGTGCCAGCTATTTGTGAATGAGGGCATTATCTGAGGATTAAGGTTATCTGAAAGTACAAGTTATCCAAGGCTGACAGGTATGGGGGTGTACAGGATAACTGAGGATTAACTCTCAGTCATTTGTTCTTTTAAAGAGGATTGGTTTTTATTCATTAAATCAAGTAGCTAATGGTTTATAATTTAATTGCTAAAGTTGGGGTAATAATTGATTTAGCCGGATGATGTGGCTGTTAGATTAGAAACCTTATCTGGAGTAAATCTAGAATGTCTTCCTCTTGCCTTTACATCTCGTCATGCAACCTTACATCATCTCTGCTTCTTACTGTGATTTCCTGTCCTCAGACCAAAAAACAACAAAGATGATACACGGTGCCTCAAAGTAGAGACAAACTGGTCTGGTTAGAGGCTAGGGCAGCTCCCTTTCCCTGCAGGAGTCACCTGGCTGAAGCCATCAAAGCTACATAGGTATGAATGAGACTTGGTCTGAGCTAGTTCTTACAATCAAAAGTCACTATTTTTAGCAAAGGAAAACAAGTGGTTGGCTGCTTTATAGGTTATTGTATGAACATATCAAAATCTGAAATCTGCAGCTGATGATTACACTCGTGAATAAGTCAACACTTAGTAACAACAGCAGTAGCTATGCTGAGCATGTTTTGTTCTTTTTTTCTGGTTGCAGCAATATTGCAGATTTCTGGCCAGAATCAAGAATATTTCTAGAAATGTACATTTAAAGCATTCGACTTAGTTCTATATTTACTTTGGCCTGGTACTGTTTTCTGCCTTTCTTTCTGGGTTTTCTTACCCTTTTGTTTTCTCCAGCAGAGGTGTTGGTGACAAGAACAAGCAGCTGCCAGTCAGACAGCAGTGGGTTCATGGAGGAGCTGCCAGAACCTGTAGTTTTGCAAGTAAGAAATGAGCAATTGTTACTGGTAGGTCTACAAAAACTGTGTAACCTTGGCACAAGTAATATTAAAAAAAATCACGGAGTTGTGAAAATTTCATGAAAACAAATTCATCCTCCTAGAAAACCTGAGAAGGTGAGAAGCTTTCTCAGAACTTCGTGCAACTCTTTGACCACATTAATGCAAGATTTGTACAAGGCATTTGAAAACAAAAAGTACTAGAATCTTTGATTCTTTGGTTCACTGGGTATTTAAAGATGTTTAAAGATGTATTTAAAGATACCTCTGGGCTTGGGGGTACCCAGGGCAAAATAGCAGTGGGCCAAACCAGTGTGATAGAACAAGTATAATATTTCAGCTCCTTTTTTTTTTTCCCTCTCTCTCTCTTTATTTTTTCTTTCAGAATACATCTCTGTCAAGGAAGATTAATTTTATTTCTTATATCCATAATCAAGAAACAGCTCTGTCACACAGGGCAGAGTTTACAATGTTAAATCAAGATTTTCAACAAAAGCTGGATGATCGTGGTGCTGAGGTCTTCATCACAGCTTGTGAGAACATTTTGACAGTACCTGGATCAACAAAAGGTGGCAGTGACCAGGGAGAAGAGACTCATCTGCTGCTAGCTGCAGAAAATGGAGAGTATGAGGCCTGTAATGCTGAAACACAGAGTTTTGTACAAGAAATCTTATGTGACATGGACAGGAAAGAGGATAAAATTGGAAGAAAGCTACTGGAGAAAGAGAAGTGCATAAAAGAGCATAGCCTTTGTTTTCAGGGTGATACTCAGAATAAAGGAGATCCTATCTCCTCAAAATTTGATCATCATTTATATTTTAAAACAGGACACAAAACAATGAATGTAGCCTTCACTGAACTGATTGATTTTAACTCTGCAGACGTCAGTGAGAGCAAAATCAGAGGTGATGACGAAGGTGGGAGATGCCTGACCGAAAAGGATGTTGGAGTTACATGTCACGAAAATGCCCATGGAGATCACACAGAGCATGTTAAAGGACCATGGTGGGGTATGGAAGTGGTCAGCAAAAATGGTACCCTGCTTGCGGTGAACAAGGTGACAAATGATCAGAAGTTCTGCAAAATGGATGGAGATTCAAAAAATACAAGATACTCCTCCAAAACAGAGCTCCTAGAAACTCCACAGCAGGGCTCAGCAGCGCAAAGCGGGAGCAGTGCCAGTTCATGCTGTTCTCCACAAGTATCTTGGAGACATCCCACCTGCCTAGCAGAAGGGCCTCGATTAAGTTTATCTGTAGATCAAAAGACTTGTAGTATAGGGAAGGTGTTAGCTGCTAAAGAATCCGAACAGGGAGACACCATCCAAAACAATGAAATGGCTTCTGCTCCTCTGAAATCTGTTACTGTTCAGATGTTTTCAGGGCTGGAGTTTACTTCAAGGGTGAAATGCACAGGGCAAAATGCTCCTTTCAGTGAGACCCTTACTAGGGAAGATTCTGTGGACTTCTCTGAGGATGATTCTCTCAGAAAGTCAAACCCAGGGGCTTCAAAGGATGGCGTGAAGCAGACCACTGAAGCCTCCAGCCAAACTGACATCTGTGCCAGGAAACCCAGGTGTGCACCACTGCTTCACCCACCCCGTGCTCACCTGACAAAATCAGCCTCTTTTGACACTGTGCTTTCTGGCAAATACAGGTCATGCTACTGGAGTGAAACCTCTGGCGTCCGGGCTGCGCAGGGCAGTCACTGCTGTCACTGCTGCTGCTGCCATGGCTGCTGCCCGTGGACCTTCTCTGTGCCTGGATCTCCCCAGCACCCTGTGGGCTGCTGCTCAAACCATGCCCCCACCGAGCTGCAGGTCCTGAAAACACTGATGCTCCTACAGGATGCTGCAACACATGATCTTGCTCCAGTGAGTAGGTTTCTTCATAAATATGGACAGTTGACACACTAATGAGCTAAATGTACAAGCTGTCTCTTCCTCTCCTGCTATGCTTGCTTATTTAGTGAGACATATCTTGGGAATATAACTGAGAAAATGGATGGGGAAAGAAGCATTCCCTTCTGGACAAAAAGGGCAAACCTATCCGTGTACCTTCAGTTTTGTTGGGCTGCTTCTTTTAGTAACTTACGTACATCAGTTCAGTCTTAAAATGGTTCTTGCAAACTGAGTGGTAAAGTCTACAGGTCAAATGAAGAGCTGAGATTATGAGAATGAGTTTCAGTGAGTTCCTGTGAATCAGCTGAGTTACAGTAACTGAGTAACATATTGGACTGCAGAAAATGCAAGGTGACATGATTTAGTGTAATCCTCATTTTGCTGAGAACTCTTTTAGGTTATATTACTTAGTGTTTATTAAAGACTAACTGTGAACACCTAGGTAGACACCATAAGCCAAACTGCTCTGAATTAAAGTAAATTATGACTTCTCAGAGCCTCAAGCCATTATATAATATCATGGTAGAATAAGAAGCTTGCATTAAATCTAAAGTCCTGCTAAGATGAATTGTTTGGAATTGATGAGAGTTCCCCGAAGTTGTGAAAGACTCATAATGTGTTGGGGAAGAACGCAAGGAAGGGAGTCAGGAGAGGCTTTTGCATCCTGAGAAAAATGTGGAAGGAGCATAGCTCCTGCTAGTTAACAGGCATTTCCATATTTCCTCTTCTCATTGCTCTTCATAAGGAAATGAAACTTGAACTATTGTACACATTGAGGAAGAAAGTTATTAGATAAGAGTTCCAGAAAGTGAAACTGGTGAGTTTTATGCTGCCACATCATTGAATGTATATATTTGCAATGCCTTGTCTTTGAACAGCATATTGAACAGCCTTTAGCCTTTTGACAGCTATTTTGCTGTTGCCACAAGATGGCAGTGAGTCAGTACCTTACAGTGGACTGGGAAGCCTTTTCTTATTGGTTATCTACTATTTTATCAGTCTTCAAAATGGGGCTAATGGTGATTTTTCTTCTCTAGTCTGTGGACAGGGAGTGTGGGAGGAACAAACTTTGCATCATACTGTTATCTAAGATCTGTGCAATAAGTAGAGTGAATTTACTGAATATTAGCCACTTTGCAGAGAATACACCTATGCCTGCTTTGTACTTTACATTAAAGGTGAAGCAGTTTCTACATCTTTTACTGAGAGAAGCTTGCTCAGTTTATGTGCCATTTACCCAGGGCACACATGGGGAATGCAACCACCACATAGCAACTGGTAGACAGTAAATCTACCATTTAGATGCATCTTACCTCAAAAAAGTTATGTCATGAGAGTAGTCCTGGAAGAGCTAGTCCCCCTTCCATGCCACCTGTGCCTGAACACTGAATAAATCTATGTGAACTTGTGCTCTGTGATATGCTCAAAGAGTCAGTGCCTGGGGACCTGCCCATACCTCGTCTTTAAGGGCTGACACAACTTTTTACCAAACCCACCCACACTGTACCTCTTGTATTTTTTGCGTGGTGCTTTATAGATTTTTGTTAGCCTTGAGGAACCAACTAGAAAATTGTCTGTGGCCCTAGTGACCTGAATGACAATACCACCTGCATTCTGAAAGCATGCACCCCTATTATGCTGAAACTGCTCTGAGTGCAAGAAGGTGTTTGGCATGTTCCATTGGGGAAGAGACTTCTCATACTTCTTATGTATCCTCTCTCCCTCTCTTCCTCTTTCTTCTTCTCAAAACAGTTTCTGATTTCCAGAGGACAATAATTTAACCTACCATTAACCCATAGCAACTCATCCTGCTCAAATATAATGTCTGACAACAGTGCAATAACAGAATTTGGCAAATTGCATCAGATCTTTGATCAAAGTCCTTTTCCTCTTCAATGGGAAAAATTAAATTCTCACTGGCTCGAGTAGTGCCAGAACTCAATCCTACAAGTTTTAGGAGAAAAGGTGGTGACTGGGATGCAAGCGATGCACCCAGAGCAAACTCGCTTGAAGTGCCATCTGGATATTCATGGTAGCTGCTCACAGAGTCATTGTTGTGTAGGTAAGAGGACCCATGCTATTCAGGCTGTCAGCTTCAAAAGCACTCAACATTGAAGTGCTCAAATAAAAGTAGTAAAGTGTGGTGTCTTCTTGCTTTTCTGTGTAGCATAACATCCATGAAATAGAAGTGATGAAGAGCTCCTGCCAGCACTTCCAGGAGAAGCTGGACGAGATTGAACAGCACCTGACCGAACAGCAGGTGCTGTTTGCCAGCATGATGCCAGATGAAGAAAGGTAATGGCAGCTCAATACTTACCTAAATTCAAAGCTAGCAACAGTAACAACCTATGGGCACATGCAACATGTCTGGTCACTTGTGTTATGGCAGCAGTTCTGGTCAGCAAGGGGCAGCTGTGGGCATCCTGCAACTGGACAAATGTACTGTGATGTGATTTTTGTTCGAAGTCCACACTGTTCATGGCTCTGAAGAGCATTTTGAAGGGGAAGATTGCTCTGTAGATGCAGGCTAGATTTTTAGTGTGCAACTACTGCGTTTTAACGGCAACAGGAACAGATCTCAGTCAGCTGGAGCTTGGTGTCCCAGGTTAACACCGGGTTCAGGAAAGGAGCCAGGAGTGCTCTCTGACAAATCAGTCCCTTTAGGCCATGTACTTAATACTTATGATCAACGGGGTGATAATACAGGAAAAATTGAACTAGCTCTTCATGGACTGAGCCCAAGTTCACAGGGAGTACTGAGAAGCCTCAGGTTCACAAAATGTTACTAGGCCTTCAATCTTGAGCTGCCTGCAAATACAGAATTTATGCAGTCTTTGTGCTGGTGATAAATCAGAAGTGATAAACCTGCCCAGACTCAAGCTGGCTCTGCAACTACAATGTGTTTTATCTTGCAGTTGAGATACTCAAAGAAATGAGGATCAAGCAGACAAGGGCAGTTTTTATTATTTTGTAAGGTATCCTGTGGTCATGGATAAAAACAAGGCCGCAGCAGAGGGAGACACAGGCGTTATGCTGGGGCTGAGGAAGAGGATGGTGTTCACTGCTCACTCGAATGTGTTTTCACTGCTGTCCCTGCAGAGAGGAAGGCAGACACCTGCAACTCCTACGGCGAGCTGTTCGTCAGGAGGTTGCAGAGCTGGAATTTCAGCTGAATGATCAAGCCTGCCAGGTCAGGGAGGGCATCCTCATGGTACGTTGCACAAGCCACTGCTCTGGGTCATGTGGGAAGAGTTTGAAGTCTGCCCTGTTATTCAGCATTCGAAGTGTTAACTCTGAGATACAGCTAGATAAACTTTCAGCACCAAGAATAGGAGGACTTCCAATAACAGACTTACAGTTTACATCTTTGACTCTCTCTTTGACTGTGCTGCTTGAGCTCAATCACCCAGGAAAAGTGCCAATACTTATAGAAGTGGCTGTACTCTGCTCTATAAAGGTCCCGTCATTTCTTGAATAAAGTGACGGGCAGTCAGCCTACAGAATTACTGATAGATGGTTACTGCTCTGGTTCATTTCTGGAACAGCTCTCCATTTGATGAGGAAAGGTAAAGAAAACATGATCAGGGGATCATACATTGATTCTTCCCTGACAGACTTGTATTAGAGGTTCATGACTGTGATGGTCACAGATACAAGTCCATTTGGAGATTTTCCATTAGTCAGTTAGATCTGTCTGTTGGCATAAAATGTCCTTTAGGCCTTTCTTCTCCTTTTTATGGCAACGTCTCCTTTGCCAGACATTGCATGTCTTCTTCAGACCAAGCAGAAGCAGCAGGCATGCTTCATGTACTCTTGTGTATCCTGCTTGATTCCTTTTATTATATTTTTATTACTGCAATATGCTTTTCCTTCTATTTTCTCTGCAGCAGCTGGACCAATTACTGGCAGAACAATCCCATCTGTTTTCCGAGCTCGGACTCTCTGATTGGAAGGGAGAAAGAAAAGCCCAGAATGAACAAGCATTTCCAGATGCTGCTGACACTGTGCATCCTCAAAATGGGTGCTCAGGAACAGTGCTCCAAAGAGCTCCTAGCAAAAACATCACAGCAACAGGTTTGCTCTCTGCCCTGCAGCCAGGGCCATCCCCAATGCAATTTCCTACCAGGGCAACATCTGAGGCAAATTCAGCAGCGTCTGCCCCACAGGAGCTCTCCACCAGTATGAAGGAAATAAAACGACATCCCCAAGCGAAAATGGACTTTAAGGCATTTATACATAACATAAGGGATGTTTCAGTCTCACCCGCAAGGTTGTAGGTGGAAGGGATCACTGACCCACAATGCGGTTTTACTATTCCGTGTCTCATTGACACAGCCTAGATCAGGACCCTTTCCTGCTAAACTGTGCGATTATCTGAGAGGATGGAGCCCCTGTTTTGAGGCACTTTCAGTCTGTGTAGGAAACACAGGCAGAAATGGGACTGGACCTGCCTTGATATTTATCAGTAAACTGTGGCAATGATATAGATGCTCCAGAGGGAAGAACATATACATACATGAGTGGCGTTTGGCTTGCTTGAACTTCGAATGTCACTGTTTGACTAATTAGTATATTCAACCCTCTCCCACCATGTGAAATTAGTAATTTATGGCTTCAATTTGTAGAGACAATAATCTAGTTCTACGAGTGCTATAAAGGCAGTGAACTGGAAGGTTTGTTGTTTTTCTGAAGAAATTCAAAGTCAGCATTTCTGACTGACCTAGTCTCACAATATAACCATAAAAAAAAAAGTTTGGCAGCCTTTCTGAATACAAAATATGTCTAGAAAATCTTAAATAGCTGCTTGTGATCTAGTGGTCTCTTCTACCTAAGCACATGTCCCTGTTTTTAAAGGATTGATCATTCTCTTAAAAAAACAGCATTAAATTCTGCATAAACTTCATGTAAACACCACAGGATGGAATGCTCTTTATTATAGTCTTATACTACTTTCTTGGTTTATGTTGATATTACCACTGATATTATCGAGCAGAATCAGGTTCTTTAGTGCAGAATTCAAAGAATGAGAACCATAGACAGTGAGGAACAAGGAACTGAAATATTTGAGCTCATGTTTTGTCATCTTTTGCACTCTTTTTCTTTTAAGACTATCTTGGTCATTCTCTCAATGTGCAAAAAAAAGTAACGCCTTTTTCCTTTTTTTTTTTTTTTCAGTTGAAGAAATCTTCACAAAATTCTTTAGATAATGATTCAGAAGAAGGAAAAGACTGATGGAGGACAGACTGATAGATACTGCTTTGAACAATTGTGGCCTTTTTCCTGAAATACACGGTGTATTACAGAAACAAATGAACACAACATTGCATTATAGATAAGTTCTAAGCACAGCAGTTTCATTTGCAATGAGATAACTCACCAGAAAAACAGGCATTTTTAAAGGATATTTTAAAGAGAGGTGCTATGTATTTTGCTGTTCTGTGATTGCAAAACTTAGTACACTACTATTAGCAGTCACATGGGATAGGGCTGTTCTTTGCAAAGCCATTTAAGAGGAAGAGGAGAGGGCTTATTTTTGAGAAGAAACTGAAGAACTTGTAGATGGCCCAGGAGATACCACTAGAAGATATTCTCTTTATAGCCAGTAATTTTGATACAGTCCTTCAACCAATACTAATCCTCATGCCCAAAATACCTTGTATAGTCCTAGCCACTTTCTAGCTTTAACTTGCCACTAACTTGCCTCTGACTAATTTTCTGAGGCTTTTATCTACTGTCAGTATCAAATCAGAAGTTCACTGATAGTGTATATGTTAAACACCTTCTCTGTCGAACTGTTACCATGGATAGTCTCCTGGCTGTCCTCTTTCTTTTCATATTTGCATCACATAAATTAAAACCAAAAAGAGATTAGAAACATGGGATTTTCTACATTATAAACCTTAAATCAGAATCCTGGCTCAGTTTTCTGGGGAGTGCGCAGAGCCTGGATTCATGCAGAAAAAGTCATGAGAAAAGACCTCTCAGGTTTGGATCACTGTAAAGAAATTCAACTAGTTCATTTTCAAAGCAGTGCAGTTTGTACTGCTGCTTTCAATTTAGCACTTCCCAGACTGTGAGATGTCCTACTGGCTTGTTTGTTTAAAGCTCTGGAGGGACCTTAGGTGTCATTTAGGTTTTGGTGTTGCAAATCACAGCTCTGCGAAGGTGCAAACAGAAGTAGCATTTGCACATGTTTAAGGAGAAAATGGAGTCAAACATGCTGAGCAGCCTCGAGGCTCCCTGTACCTCCACATTTCCACAGATGTTCAGGGTAATAAAATGATTGGGGGAGAGAGGTACATAACATAGGAACTGACAAGATCCTCCACAGCCTGCTGGGCCATGAATTTTACTGGTTGAAATTTGCCCCTTTCTTGAGACCCCGCATGGGATTTGTAAACCACTTCCACACTATCAAGTGTTTAAGAGTTTATACATCAAGATTTGTGATTGTAACAGTATCTTCAGGCAGCATGCAAACAGGACCAAAGCATCCTTCACCTAAGTTTTGGTGGAACAAGCAATAAATTTGGCTTAGTGTTTTCTCTCTCCACTGGCTTATGAACTGCATTTGCAGATGTTGTACCTCAGTTTGTGGAGGAAGGCAAATAAAAAGCATGGTGGAGGATGTACAATGATACGAGCATTGAAGGTCTCCTGGAATAGAGGATGGCTGAGGAGCTTCCTTACCTCAGCTGCACCAGGGCTGTGATTCCTCTCATGAAGCAAGATGTTTTTTGCAAGTGTCGCTGCAGCATGGTGCATAAAAGCTCTGTAGGTACATGATGCTGCAACCATTCTCTGCCGGTCTTATATCGATGTGTACAGAAGATGTTATTGGCAGGTGGCAGCTATTCTTGATTACAAAGATCACGTGCGACCTCTGTTGCCATTTGGATTCTACCATTTGTATTCTCAACCAGGACTGAACCTGACTCCTACTAACAAAACCTGTTTAATAGCCTCTAGATGATTGGTATGTGCAATCCTATTCCTCATTTCAATGTAATTATAGAATAATGTTGTGCAAGCATGGACAACCTAGGGTTCCTCCATATGCAACACTTAGACACCCACAAATACTATTACCTTGAAATTATTTGCATTTATAGCTAGATTTCAAGCCCTCAATGTTGTTTTAACAGTTAAGCTGTAACATCGTAGCAATAAAAAACCATACCAAACAATGGGAAATAAAACAAATCTTCTGACTTATCCTAGAGAAAAACAAGTGATATTTCACTTCATAACTCCTCCAAGCATGTTGCAGGGATGGCTGGACTAAGCATCATAATGCTGCTCTTGGGAGAGAAAGGAACACAGACCATAATTTTGTGATCAGAAAGGTCTAGGGGTAGCATGGTGAGCACAGGAGCCAGCTGTGCACCCACTTAACCTCACAGCGTTACCAACCTTTTAAACTCCAATTTATTTCCCTTTAGGGAAGTCATAAGCAAATAAGGTGAGAATCTCAATTATAAATCCACAGAATTAATGAAATAATAACATATCTGAATGAGCATCATAATTGCTCTATCTAGCTAGAACCGTACGAATTAGCTTGCAGGCTCACAAGGCAGCAGGTCATATCTGGGGGCGGGGGGGCTACATTACTTATGAAAAGCGTTAGCGTTTGGCAGTTTGGAAGTTTTTAATCTGAAGAAAACTGACCCTGTGACACCGCAGGACTTCTGACAAAGCCAAAACAAACAAACAAACAAACAAAACCCAACAAAAAACCCCACACAAACCCACCTGAAGTAAGTATTTGAGCAAGAGGCTGTTTTCCTTCTGAATCCACCTCTCCAAAACTGAAATAAGTAGAACAATTGGCTCTATTTCACAGGGCTGTTGAGGCCCCACAAAGGTCCATGCAATGTAGAAGACACCTGCTATGGAAAAGGGTGAGATGCATCATGTGTAGGTATGTTACAGCGGTGGTTCTCCATGCTATCCAGTGCTCTTTCAGCACCTCTTGCCTGCAAAAACCTAAAACTGTCACCTGAAGCCCTTGTAACTCTCTGTTATGGACTCAGCACTGCCTTTGCCCTGGTCACAGTTTCTGGAGGAGAAGGGCAGCGTAAAGCCTCACCAAAGCAGAAGGGATGAAAGAAGTGGGGAAGCAGGGGCAAGCCAATTAAAAATGTTTCCCTAACAAAGACAGAAGATTCAAAAACTAATGATTACTTTTGCCCACCCTAGTTCAGTAGCAATTTGTTTCACTTGGATGTTACTTATTTTTGTCATTGTCTTTTGCCTTCATTTGTTCTCCCTGATGCTCCATAAATCTTTAAACCCTGAAGCTAAAAGAGGCTGCATTGTGCACCGGCTTGAATATTGATTTTGCTAGAGAGTATAAAATCTATAGAGATAATAAGGAAATCCATCTAAGGTACCCTGCCAAGGGCTCCCATTAGTTGCTTTACCAGGCATCAATTCAATAAACCCTCGAGAGCAGCGCATGAATAAACATCAGAACCTCTCTAGCATGTTAATGCATCAGTTGTCTAATTGTCAATGTTGCCAACAGATTCCAAGAAAAGTAGTATCTTGGGAGTTCAGCCCCTTCTAACCTCAAATCCAAAGAAGATTTGACACTGGCTTAGAAAAAGACAGGGCTCAGGAGAGGGGTTGTGACAGCCAAATAACATGGGCATGGCTGCTTTTGGCATGGCGCTGACCTCCTGCTGGAAGCACAGCCCAGCTCTGTGCAACCCGGGTGTGCTGCCTCCTTATTGCATCCTGGTGCACGGTGATGACGTGACCCAGGTCAGGCTCAGGGCTTTCCCTGTGCAGAGCTGGAATTTGTGTTTGAAAAAAAGAGACCCTCAATTTTTGGCCTCAAACCATAGGAATAAACTTGTTCTGAGCTGCTACATATGAATTACTTTCTCCTCTAGGGCTGTTGGTGAGCCTGGGTGGCAAGAACATGGAGTCTTATTGCAGGCTCTACCATGTGTTTTCCCTGTGACCAGGGCCTTTTTCTTTACCCCGTGGGGACTCTTATTCCTGGCACAGCTTCTTTCTGTCTTATCTAATGAGGTTTTAAACTCCTCGCAGAGAAGTTATTCTCTCCTAATGTGTTCGTACAGTGCCTAGCACAATAGGGGCCTAATATCAGTTGGGACCTCTACTTGCTGCTGCAATAATAATTTTATGAGCAGCCTTTCATTAAGATCCATTGCTACTTAAGAAACAGCTGCAGTGTCACTTTATAAGACTGTTGACTGTTTTAACTCCCTCTGCTCCAGAAACAAGGTTTTGATCTTCCCTGTAAAAATGGATATGCGTAAAAGAAGCTGAAGCATGAACAAAAAGGCAAGTTTGCTATCAAATGGGAAAATTCAGAGTCAGAATATCTGAGACTTCCAGCAATTAAAATAATATGAAACAACACTGTTCTCACCTTGCTGGAGAGGTGCATTAGAATTCATCCATCTTCACCTAACTATTTTCTGTTGTCTTTCAATGGGCAAATCACTCACTCCATTAGCACAGATCACAGCTATCAAGGGGGACACAGATGTGTCCCATTGAGGCTTTTCAACCTTAGTATGGGAAACACTTATTACCGTGACTAACAACACAGAACACCCACCTATTCCTGATTTTTTTTTTCTTTCCCTCCATTAAAATACAAAAGAAGCCCATTAGGGCATTAGAGCTTATAGTTAATGATAGTCACAGAAGTAGTGAGGGGGCAAGAAATATAAAAGACTAAAAGTCAGGAGATAAGAAGGTTTGGGGTTTTTTTTCCATACCTGTTATCCTAAGGGAGTGTGAGGGCTCCCTGGGGCCTCACCTGAAGATGTTGGCACATGGATCTCTTGCATGTCATTTGCAAGCTCTGGCCCTTTCACCTGCAAAAGGCTTCTGAAAATGCAGACAGGTAAAATATCCCTGCTCTTCTGTGCTTTCTGCTTAGCCAGCTGCCTCCAGGAATGGCTGCAGTAAGTATTTATTAGAGGGACTTCAGGTAAAGCAAGCATCTGCCAAGGGTGGTGGACTGCCAAGGGTCCTGAAAAGGAGCAGGAGAAAGGTCCTGGGTGGTAAAGAAAATTGTGATGTCTACCTTGATGTTCCCATATTCCATTCCATTTCAACTTCACTGTTCAAATGTTTAGGAAATTGCTTTAGATCAGCTCCCAGTCTGTGAAGACACAGTAAGATGCACCTTTCACAACAAGTAGAGCTTCCTTTCCAACAGACAAGTCAAGTTGTTGTAGACCTACTGTGAAACAACGTGTGCGTCTGTAGTTAAGTATTCTCTTGCTAGTGAATTAGCTTTTTAAAGGTTGCCTGGACTTTCCAGAGGCTTTTCTAAGCTACTGACAGAGAGAAATTATGGGCAGTAGGAAACAGTTACAGTCAGGAAAAAAGAGAAAAACCTAATTACTTGAAAACTAGGGTCTGTTGTATCAGTGATACTTCTGTAATGTCCTGCATAAAGACACCATTGCCCTTAATTTTTTTATCTACAAGGAAAAGCAATAATGAGAAAACGTTACTCTCGTTACATCAGGAGAGCTGTTCCAGATCTAGGTTTGCTCTAATCAGAGCAGAGCATATTGGAAGCAGGGTAGCCTGGACTCCTCACATCCTTGTCCCATTTAACAAATAGGGAAGTGGAAGCAAGGGCATCCGAGTCATTCCCAAATCAGGCCAGACAATTGCGAGAGCTGCATTTCTCAGGCTTGGGTTTCTTGCTGAGACACCCCATGGAGGAGTGAGAGTGTGTGTGGCTAGGGGTGAGGGGGAGCTCGAGTAAGATGTCCAGGGAAATTTGGAGCAGCTGGTGCCCAAGAAATCTCAATCTGGAAGCCGATGCAACAGTCTTGTGGTGCCAGCAGGTTGTATCTGGCTGTTTCCTGGCAAGCCCATCCTCAGAGATGGGCATCAGGAAGCAATTGCTGCTAATGCAAACAGAAGCTGGGCTGACTGCCACCCAGGCAGGGAGTGAACAAAGGGGCTTGTCAGCAGCATTCGAGGAATGTTGTAGCTGTAGATGGGACAGCGGAATCTGAAAACAAGGGGCAGACACAGAAAGAAATGGAGAAAGAGCAACATATAATAAAAATGAGAGATCTGAAGCTAGACAAAGGAGGGATGAAGCAGAAGTTCATCTATGTGTAGCTTCATCTGTTTAAAAGTAGCCCAAAGGTATTAGTTCAATACACAGAGTTCCTTCAATGACATAAGTAAGCTGGCTTAGTGTTCACTCAGAAACCTGGGGAAATAAATTCACTCGTTGCTCTTCCTAAGGTGACTTAGGAGCACTTCAGGATCACAGACAAGCCAAGAGGTTAAGGACCACAGTCAGGTTAAAAGAAAGCATAGAAGAACTGTCACCTTGAGGCTATCCAAGTCCTTGATACAGAACTCAGTGATTAAGAACATAAGAAATACGCTACAGGGCCAGACCACCTGTGACAGGACTATATCTTTGACAGAGAAACTAGCAAATGTTTTCCAGGGAGAGCCCAACTACTTCTTTCCAGACTGCTATCCTCATGTGTCTCCAGCAGCCACAGCTGTTGGGTATGGGACATCAGAGTGTATGTTTCTGCCTGTCCCTGTTAGCAGCTGTTAATGTTACAGAATCACAGGAAGACAGGTTGAGAAAGACCTCTTGAAGTCATCTAATCCAACATGCCTGTCAGAGGGACTATCCTTCCTTCTTCTCCATTAACATGCCTAATCCTTTTTGTGCCCTCCTACCATGACCTTCCACTATTACAATACCTATGGAAACGAAGTTCAGAAATTCACTGTTACACTTGCTGTGTGAACTATCTTGTTTTGTCTGTTTTAAACTGTTCTCCTGCTTTTGATGAATTGTCTCTAGTTCTAGAACTGTACGATTTGATCCAAAAGAGGTCTGTATTTGTCTTCTGCACCACTTGCCTGGTTCTATAACACTGAGGATCCTGATATCTCCAAAGTAAAGAGTCCCAACCTTTTCAGTCTTTTCTCTCCAAGCAGTTTCTCCATCCCCTTAATCTTTTCCACCCAAATCTACCTGAATGTCAACAAAAGGTTTCTGGGTTTTCAACTTTGTACGTTTCTTTCCAATATTGTTAAAAATTCCAGGGGTCTGGGCTGATTTACAAAGCCAGCTTTATTATAACTACTCATTTCTGCTGCCATTCTCCAATCACCTGAGAACTTCTTCCATGAGAAATATTCTAGAAGAGAGTCAAGAGTCCTTATGAATTTTGAGCAGAATCATCATAGCTTGCAAACAAATGCTCTGCCCCCAATTCTTTTCTCTCTTCTGAGTCATTTTTAAAGTCCAACCTTTGCCAAATCCAAATTTTACTCAATTATAAATATCTCTCTATCATCACTGGGAGTGTCATCAACAAAGCACAGTCTCTTCTCCTTAACCAAATTATTGGAAAAAAAAAAAAATCTATGGAAGAAGGAGGAGACATGGGTTTGATAAAAGACATGGGACTAGAATGAAGACAGGAGGAAGAGAGAGCAGTACAATGAGAAAGAGAGAGGAGTGAGGAGAAAAGCAGAAATAGGAGCATAGAGTCAAATGCACGGGCGGCTGCAAATGGGAAAAGCAGAAAATCTGGCTCCTTGTGCTAGGGCCTGTGCTTATGTGCCAGAATGACTATCAGGAAAGAGTGTTCTCTCTTTCCTGGGAAAATGTAAGGAAGGCAGAGAAGGTTATAGATGCTAATTACCCACACATTGCAGGTCCTGAAAAGCAAACACCTATCTATAGCGAAGAAAAGCCAGGGGTGGACATCAACAGAGCATCTGGTCAGAATAGTTTGCAGATCCTCGGTAGGACTGGCAGATGGACATTCTCCCTAGATGCTATATGACTGTGCAGATGCTTTTCTGTTACTGTTTTCCCCTTGAATTATAGTTTTACTTTTTTTTTTTTTTTAATATCATATCCTCTCAGATTTTTTTTTTTTTTTTTTGTGCTCAGTATTGCAGCCAACCTGTCAGGTAATGCTTTAGAGTCCACAAACAGAGTCCTAGAGTCTCGGTGGGGTTATTTAAGCAAGAGGATGTGTTGGTCTTCTGCTAGGCAGCTAGCAGTGTGAGATTGCAGCAAATTCAATACAAGAGGGATAATGCTAACACAGTTAAGCATGAATTTAGGCATGTCACTGTTAATCCCTAGATTAACAAAAGGGAAGGAAATGTGTCAAAATAATAAAGTACCTATTAAAAAGGCTGTAGAGACAGACACTGATCCATAGTTAGCACCAATAGATGACAGAACGTTGTCAGTGAAGCGTGAGCTGTCATCTGGCAATGTTCTGTTCTGCAGAAACCAGATGAGTTAGGGACTTATGTCAGACTCGCTGGGGATTTCCAGACATTGAAAGAAAGAAATAAGGAAAGCAAATATGGAAGAAAAATAAAGCAGTATTTCTTTTTTAAATCCTCACCTTAATTTGGGGTCTTTAGGACTTTCTCGTTTTTTTCCCTCCTCTGGGTCCACAGGGGGAAGCAATGATCCAGCAGGGTGAAATTGTTGTCCCAGTCACTGAAGCCCTTTCGGGGAATAAAATTACTCTCTTTAGATAATACAAGGAAAGAGAATCTCAGAGGAAGACAGGTAGGAACCTCAAAAGTCTAAGACAGCTGGAGAGACTCAGAGGCTAAGTGAAACACAGGGCTTCTCAGGCACTAATCCCATGCTGCTGATTTAGTTTATCAGCTAACAGAACATATGTGAAACTCTGGCTAATGTTGCTCCTTAATTTTTGTTAGTGGTTATGCTTTCCAGAGGGGAAAGGAGAGTTTATAACCTGGTTTTTAAAGATGCCCTGTGATGAGCCCACCGTCCCCTCTGGGAGGGTTGTGGTAGAGCTGTGTTAAAGCCCAGGGCAGCAGGAGGCAGATGGTGGTTGGCGCCAGTGCCTGGGCTCTGCCCAACTCCTGGATGGCATCCTTGGTACCAGCAAGAGCTCAGAAATCACTAAATTAAATAAATAAATAAATAAATAAACAAAAAACCCCACAAAAAAACCAAAACCAAAACAAACAAAAAAACCAAAAAAAAAACCCCAAACCAGCAGTGTGTGTGGTATTTTTTTACATTGCCTTGTGGTTTTGAGCCTCGTTCAAGATTTTCCCTATAAGTAGGAGGTCTAGGAACTTAGCTGCATGTGTGGCATACAGTATTATACATGCTTGGGAATAAGGTCCATGGCAAAATGAAAGAGGAACCTACCCACCTCTCTTTGGTATGGCTGAAGAAATAACTGCTTGCTGTCCTCTGAAGGTGTCTCTTCCCGGCATTCATTAGTACTTTTCAATCACCTTTCAATTAAATAAAAGGGGTTTTTATGATCTCTTACTAAATGTTCTAGGAATTTTCTTCTCCTTTCTGTGCACCTACGTTCAAATCTGCTTTTATTGTTCAAAATAAGGTTATGTGTCTATTGGTGTTTTGAAGTATAAACTTGATTTCTGATTATTTTTATAGCTTGGGTTCTTAATTATACTCCTCCAAGAGAAACACTTCAAGGATAAAGATTAATTACTTTTAATGTTGCTTCATATTTGTTATGCTGCAGATAATGCTTGTTTTAAGTAAGTGGGAACAGGTGTGTAACAATTGATTAGATTAAATTAAACAAGCAAGTAGGGAATGAAATGCACATGGCTATTTTAAAGGAGAGAGATTGTAAACACTAATTAAGCAGCTGGAAATCAATAACCACACAAAACTATTCCCTCTTCCCAGTTTTATGAGATGGAGGAAACCCTGATGTTTTCCATTATGACATTGTTATTTATACCTTGCTGTGGTATAAATAAGAGATGCCCATAACCAGTCCAGTCATGATATGGATACAGCCAGCTAAATTTTCTACCTAGGCCCTTCTGAAATCTTGTAGAGGGCTATTAAGCATGAGTAGCACCACTTTGACACTGTCCCTTAATTCCCCAAAGAGAGAGTGACTTATCTAAAATGAACAGTTTTCAGAACTAATTAGCAAAAAATAATCCTCCATTCCCCTTCTGGCTAAAATTAAGTCCTTTTATATAAGATAAGGGATCTTCAGCACCTTTCCAGTACTGCATCATCATGTAAGACTATTGTAAATTTTGTGTGTACATGAATAAAAAAGACTTATTAAGGGGAGAAGTGGATTCGCAAAATTCTCCAAAGGCCTCGGTATTAATTTCTGCTCTTAGTCTCCATTAGCATTGACCTTCTTAGTTAATAGATGTGCTTCCTGCAGAAGCACAGACAGGCTCTTGAGTTTTGCAGCTGAAATATGCTTGGCTTTCTACTACTACTGCTAGCACAAGTCAATACAGAGCAAGCAGCTCCTTTTCAGTCTGTCTTGTGCAATCCTGTGCACAGCTACTTACAAAGGTCCTAGCTACATGCTGGCCCACGAGATGCAATAAAAGTCCAAGGGTGATGTTGGATGCACAGCAGACGCTCTGCCTCATGAGGCTGATTTCCCAAATCACAGAATGGTCGGGGTTGGAAGGGACCTCTGGAGATCATCTAATCCAACCCAGTCTTCTCTCACCATGCTGGTTAAGGAAGGGGTTTCCTTGCACCCTGTGGAGCAGAGCCTGTGCTGGCTGGGGAGGGGTAACAGGTCCTGCTACTCAGAAACTGGTGGCCAGCCCTGCCTGCTTAGCATTTACATTCAAAAAGCCTGGCTCTGAGGTCTGTGGTAGATCATTAAAAATAATATTTTTCTTTTAAAAGTGTGTGAGAAGAGGAGAGAGTTGTAGTCTTCTCATTTTGCCTGTACAAGCTCTGGGGAAGGTGCGTGAAACAGGATCCATCTCCATCCCATGCACATCCTCTTCAGCTGATCCTGAACCAAGCCTGGGTGTATTTAAGGGACAGGAGCAAGGCATGTCACAGGGTCTGGATGGATGCAAGCTCCTGGATGAATGGAGCTGTTCCACTTGACGTAGATAATCAGAAATGTACTGGAACATGGACCGAACTGTGCCCATCCTTCTCTCACCACGTCTTCCTACCACCTCGTCCTCTTGCTGCTCTGACAGGGAGGTTGTAAAAATCCCAGTCCTGAGGAGGAGGACTTGGAGGGGCAACAGAGGGACCAGGGAGAAAAAGAGTCTCTTCTGTCTCCTGGCTTTACAGTTGCGGATCTGCAGCTTTTATTTTGGGTTGTAAGCATATGCAGAGGTTTAAGTGAAAGACTGGATTTCCTGTCACTGGAGCACCTTCAGCAGGGACATGCACTGCTGCTTTCACAAAGTCTCTGTTCCATCCTCCTTCTGCATATATAGGAGCATATGTGACAGCGGCTGTAGAAAGTGAGCACCTCGCTATTACTCTTCCACAAGATCTTCATGGAGGTTTGCTCATGGCTGGAAACTCACAGTGTTTGATTTAAACATGCATCGTACCTTTGGTGGATGACAGTTTATGTAATGAAAAGAGGGTTCAGTTCAACTCATTTTCAAAACCTACTTGCTGAAAGATCTGTCCGCCTTTTCTGTCATATTTTATATTAATAATTTACTGGCCCCACTGAACAAAAATAAGTCCTTTGTGGTCTCATTGGAACATTATAAAAGAGAGGCAGCTCTCACCTGCCTCTGCAAAATTTCCTGATATTAACTATTATTGTTCTGATGTTTCATCACTGATAAGTAGGAGATCTACCAAAGAATGGACATTTAATTAAACTATAAGCAAAGAGGCACTTGGTGGTTGGACACCGCTTGAATTGAAGAAGTCTTCATTAATGTAACTGAAATAGTTACTGACCACTGAATATCAGCTTCACAAATGTTTCTCTCTGTGACATTACCCTGGCACTGTTCTCTTCACATAGCCTGAATGATCTCTATTCACTATGATGTTACTCCAAAAAAAAAAAAGATGTTTTCCCAGTTCCTTGTGGGCCTAAATACCTAAATAGTCATGATGAAAGTGAATATGTGCATGACTGCCCTCAGAGGAAGAAAAGTTGCCCACTTCATTTTGGTGATGTCAAAACTATGTGCATAATGGAAACTGGATTGCATTAGTTGATTAATCAAGCACATTTTATTTGTATTGTGCAATGCTCTTTATTTAATGACTACCTCATTAGAAACATCTTTCTAGTAAGGTACAAAATTTGCATTTCTGAGACAATGGAGGGTTTCATCTCCTGAGGTCCAGACTCCATTGAAGTCACTCTTCTGGGAGAGTTTCCACTTTTTATGTTGTGTTGGGAAATTAACTTTGTGCCGTCTTGGCCCCATTAAACCAGTGGGAGTTTTGCCTTGGACTACAGTAGAATTAGGATTTTGTGCACTCTATAATAATTGAACTGGAAATTATAGGCGCACAATCTTCTATCTGCCCTATTAATGAGCTTAACAACTTGCTAGGAGCAAGCTTCTGCAGATAAGGAATCTGTGCAAGTATTTATACAAATCCCACATGAAGCAAAGGTTCTATGTCTCTAACGAATGAAATTCAATGTACCCATGCTGGGCTCAGTGTCTAGCAGCTTGCTGCCAAACCTTCAGCTGGGCTCAAATCTATTGATGTAGGAAGAATGGATAAAATGATAACAACTAACACACCTTTTTGGTATTACAATTGCAAGCTTGAAAAGCAGGCACTGAAATCAAGGGGAATTTCAGACTTGGTTTCAATAGAAGCAGAACTGCTAATATAATTCTCATCCAGCATGGTTTTGTTTGCTTGTTTTCTTTCTCTCAAATATTGTGTGCTATCTCCTTTGTACCATCACCTGCAATGGAAGAGACCATCCCAGGCAGAGGACACCATCCTGCTCTGAATAGCAGGCAGTAATCTGTATAGCAATAGGAACTAAACAAGGACTATTAACACACTTTCTTCTTCCTTCCTTTCATGTCGCTCTATGGGCTGGACTGGTAATCTGAAAGTTGAGGGATGTGGGATAAGACAACAGCAAAAGCCCTGCACGACTGCTGCTGCTAGTGCAACACCACTGCTATCCTCTGGGCAACCTGGGATTTCTTAGGATCCACCACCAGATGCAACATCCCCTTGTTTCCCCTCAGCTCTTAGCACAGCTGTGCTCCTCAGGAGGCAGGGCCACACACCGGGCAGCTGTCAGTCAGCGTCAAAAAATCCTTGTACTCTGCAGGAGGCCAGAGTGCTCTTTCTCTGACACCTTCTCTCAGCAACACAGTGCGGAAATGCTTTGTACAGATCTTTTGAGCAAGCTGTTAAGGACAGAAGTGTTCAGATAAGTGAACTAGATGCTTTGATTTGCTTCACTGATCAACACAATATGGGACTCTTTAGCATCTTTATTATAGCTCCTTAATTGTGCAAGAAAGAATGTTTTCTCAAAAATACCACAAACAAAAAAACCCCCCCCACACATTAAAAAACAAAACAAAACAAAGAAAAACAAACAAACAAAACCCCCCAACTAAACAAACAAAAAACCCAACAAACAGAATCACAAATTATAATATTCACAACACACACACACACACATATATGTTCTGTAGGCATTGAAAAAACACAAAAAACCCCAACTGCTTTCTTCAAGACCAGATCCTGATAGGAAAACTGCAGTTCTCAGCCTGCTGTCATCACATGATGGCCATCAGGGCTCTGACTGGGCCAGCCAGTTAACCAGGCAAGGGTTTACATTAGACTTTAGTCAATGATGACACCCAGAATGAAGTAGCAAACACACAGCATATAGAACACTGCTTCCTTGAACTCTCATTCTCTGCCTTTTCTAGCCAGCATCAGTTAATCTATTACTATTTCTCATAATCTACTGATTTTTTTCAGGACTGTAAGCAGTGAAAATTACATTTATTTTCCTTTGCAAAGTCGAAAGAAAAAAAAAGCCCTCAGGGTATGGAAAGATATGTTATTACCTCTTTGTGCAGAGGTGAGGTGCTGAGAAAGGCCAGAGATGCAGCTCATAGCTTGCCAGTGACTGAGCAATGATGGACAAGTCAGTTTCTCTGCTCAGGTCCTGCCTTGAGACCTGAGCCAGCCACAGACTGGAAGTTTGTCAGCACAGCGGTGAGCACGCAGTAGGACAGTGACTAGCAAAGAGCCCGTGGTGCTGCTAAAGTGCAAAGAATAGAGATTGAGTGGGATTTTTCGAGGTGGTTGCAGCAAACTAGAAATTCCCAGGGAAGTTGAGAGGAGGCAGTGTTCACCTTCCCTGACTACTTTGAAAACCCTCCCATGCAGATCGCTCTGCTCCTTGTTTCTTTATTTCGTGCCCTAGGTTGGAAGTCTTGTGGTCTGGTTTCCATCAAGCCTAGTTTATTCCTCTTTTAATAATGTATTCAATGGATAACACATGCCAAAGTATCCTTTGTCAGGAAAGTTCACAGAAGTCGTCTCAGATGTCCATGTCTCTTTGCCGTCCTGCTGCGAGGCACAGACAGGCCCAGGGAGAGCTGGAGTTTGCTATATGAATCTCTGTCTCTAATCTGAGAGATAAGCACATGTTGCAGGCACTGGCATTGCTCACACCCATGCATGTAATTTCCAGTCAGAGAAGTTGTTTTCTTCCTAGGTTCACAGTCTAGTAAAACAAAGCAGCCAGCACGGAGAGTGTTAGAAAGGAGAGCAAGCACAGCGGTGTTTCAGAAGCTGTCTAATATTTTAAACTGTAAGTGCAGAAGGGCTGTGATGATATTTGAAAATATAATGCTTGGATGCACAGTTAGAAATGCTGTAATCTTGTCAAGACCACAGTGTTTTGGCAGAAAGACCCCGAGTGCCAGCGCACAGGATGACATGGGTTCAGCACCTAATTAACCAGAGCAAGAAGTTAGAGGGTAGGGTGAGAAACGGCAGCGGGTGCTCCAGGAAAAGGAGCAACATGACAGATCTAATGTCCCTGGAAAGGGAAGGAGAAAGCCTTCTCTTGGAGATAAAGGGCAGCTTTCACCCCCATCCCGGCTTCCACCTTGCTCCATGCTGCATACGAGCGACACATTTGAGGAGACACACAAGTTACATGGGCCAGAGGTCATCTGCTACTGCTTTGTCCCAAGTCCCCCTGGAATATAGTTTTCCACTACCATCTGCCAGTTGCTGGATTTGTACATCTGTCTTTCCCTAAAAGTAACCCCCTCAAAGCCCCCTGACAAAAGAATAGATGAAAACCATGGATTGGAGTGTTTAGGAGCACCCAACTTGAAAACTTTTCTCCCTCGTTTCAAGCCACATCTTTTTCTCTCTTTGTTTTCTCCTGGCTTACTCCTCCTGAAGTGAGCAGGAAGACTTGATTATAGACTAGGCACAACAGAAAATGTTAAATTATCTATCTAAATGTAAAAGCACATGTTAATCTACAAGCATTTTCATATCAACTTAGTGTGATACTTTTTTCCCTTGGCTTTGCACAAAGAGCCTTGGCACGATGCTCCGACTCCACATAGAAACTCCTTTTGCCACTCTAAATGGAATTATTCTCTTCCAGCCTCTTAGGTCTCCTCCATAATCCCCCTAACCTTTGCAGGGGCATCAGGAAGGACGTTCACATGAGAGCCATCTGTCAGGGTAGATACAAATCCCAGACTGCTTTGGGCCTCAGAGACTGCTCCAGCCTCAAAGACTGCTCCAGCCTCAAAGACTTCACTCAGCAGTACAACAAACACAGATGGTTTCCCTCTTGGACCCGGGACAAATGTGCTGCCTTTCAGGACATGGTAATGATTTTCCTCAAGTACACCTTCTGTTTAAAAAACATGAACTATCTATATGTCTGAGTCTGTGATAAATGCAACTTATGCCCCTATATGCATATTCTCCTATATATATGTGAAAAATGTAGATGTTTATAATAATTTGTCTGAAAAGTTAGGCTCATTGAGTGCTGGTTTCAATCTATTACACTTTTAACCTCCACAACTTAAAGGGAAACCACCAAAGACAAGTGTTGACTGTACATCAAGCAATCTGATAAAAAACCAGCACTGCAGATTGATCTACTGGTAGAACTGCTCTGGCTGCAAAGTAATTTATTTCATCAACCATAGCCTGTTTTATACCTGTGCCAACATTTATAAAGTGACTAAATGAATAAATTGGTCCTTAAAAGATACAATTCCTTAATTCTTCCTGTATAAATTCACTTTGGGCATGCACATGCTTGCAGTGGCTTAGAAGTTAGCATAAACCTGGACCAAACTTTCCGTACTGTGAAGTACGCTTTCACACAGAAATAAGCAGCAGAGCCTGAAGCTGGGCTTAAGCACATCAGGATAGTGTGAGCCGTGAGTTTGCTTATCTGACAGGAATATTATCTGAGATGTAACCACCTGCTACTGCATAGGGAAGCTGCTTGAGGGTGGATTATTAACAGTTTTCAGATGCCTAAGACCTGTTAAAATGAAATCACCCTTCACTTCCACCTTACCAGCACTTCTTAATTCATCTGAAAATAGTGCCAGGGGTTGCAAGTCAAATCTGAACAAACCATAATGTAAGGAGTTGAATACAACCCCCCACAGAACCACAGTGAAACATCTCCATATATACCTTTCATTGTATACTAGTTTTTAATGCCTTTCATGGTCTTCTGCAGTAGATATGGAATATGCAGAAGTGACAACTATGTCATCTTTAGGACAATGAGCCTCTTGGTACTGATAATCTGATTTTTTAATCTGAGATCTGATTTGGGTCTTCAGTTTGGCCAGATTCAAAACGAGTTCACTGTGAGGAAAATTACAGCCAGAAAATAATCTTTACTAGTTACCACAGTGGGGAAAAACCAGCTGTGCTTGCATTGCAAAACCAACAGTAGAACTACTATCACCCAACAAGCATGACGTCAAGGGGCACCATGCATCTCTCAAGAAATCACTTTCTTGTGCTGTGCTGAAAAGCTTCAGTAAGCTAACTTTTTGGTATAGGAAAAGAAAGTTTAAACAGGAAAAAAGTATAAAAGGAAGGTCGAATTCTCACTGCCCTTCAGGCTTTTGAAAATGTGATGTTTGAATTACAAACCAAGCCAGAAACAAACACAAAAATAAAAAAGGCATCAGCAGGTAATATTTATATCTCCATACAGCACATATGCGTGTGTGTGTATATGTATGTTTTGTATGCATATATGTACATATATGTGTGTATATGTGTTTGTGTATTTATCTGGTTTCGGTTAGATTGTCTCCTCCTTTCCCATCTGTCTTCCAAAGCACTTGCCTGGAAACTTTCAAACGTGCTTATCTTTAGTTACATGAGTAGTTCCCGAAGTGCTGATGGGAATACTCGTGTACAAGAGAAGAGGGTTAAAGTGCAGATTTATTACAGACTCAGACTATTTTCCAGGCTGTGTTTGTGAAATAAGTGAACAGGAAGGATTAGAAAGCTGGAAGGAGTCCTAACCCTCTTACAAACAGGACAACAACTGTAAGCATTTAAAAGATCAGATTTGGGAGTGAATCCTCCGTCACACTGGTAATGTGACAGCCCCTCTGGAAAGGCTGACATACAGCTCCTGACGCAGTAAAAGGCTTCATGGTACCTGACAAATATAGGGGGTGACTAGGGCTGGATGTGTGATATTGCTGAGTGTGATAGGCCACTTTCCTCATGAGTAAAGCTGTTCTGTAAAATTCCCAAAGCATCCTGGGGATCTGGCGACTAGAACAGGAAATGACTTTTCTCATCCTCAGGGAATTTTCCCAGTGCTATAAATGACTGACTGACTTTTTCAATCAGGGCAAAGTGTGAAAAGGCAATCCTGGGCTGATTTTTCAAAATATATTCCTGATTTGAGTGTTTTGTCACATCAATCTATTTTTCAGTGATCTCATTCTGATTTTTCTGAGTTCATAGGAAAATATGAAATAACTTGTCTTTCTAAGTAAAAGGCATTTCAGTGTAAAAATAGAGGTTTTTAAAAAAAATTAAAATTCACTGCAACAGAGAGGTCTTGACAACATTAAAAGTAAAATCAAAGTTATAGGAAAATGGGAAACTAATTTCTTTCTGAGCAGTTTGGAGAAGCTTTGGATTTTTTGTTTTGGTTTTAGTTTTTGTTTGTTTGTTTGTTTTCACTTAGAAATCTTGCCAAAAAAATCTAGTGTACTTAGGAGCCTACGGCTCATTTTTTCAGGAGCAATTTAAGTATTTATGAGCTTGGTTTTAAAAAATGGGTCTCTGAGACACCTAAACACACATAACTCTGTGAGGTAGTGAACGTGCTTGTCTCTCACAGACGTTGATGGGGAAAGCTCACAGTTCTTCCAGGTGGTGTCTTTAGAGCATTTAACATGCTTGGCACTTTGCAAAACCACACCTGAAACAAACAGGATCTAAGGGTGCTGCACACTTTGCCAGGCTGGGAATGAGAACTTCGCCCCTTTGGGCCTCCTGTACAATGTTATTTATGAAAGAAACCTTGACCGATTTAAAGAACGCAGTGCATGCCAGTGATGTTGAATTTCAGTCGCTGGGTGGGGGAAAAGAGGTGGAGGAGATATAACCACAACTGTGAGCAGTCACAGTTTTTAAAGGTGTTTTAATAAAGGGACATAGACAAAGGCGTTTTTGTTGCAGATGAATACTAAGAGAGGGGCAGTGTCCAGTCCCACCACTGAGTAGAGTGTTTCGCCCAGAGTTTTTCCAACATCAGGCATGTTTGTATATTTTTCCCTCAGTTGAAATAACAGCTCCATCCAAAGGCATGGGCTAAAATAGGAGAGGCCGGTCTCTACTGGCAAACAACTAGCAGCCACAGAAGACTCCCTACCTGGCCCCATAAATACCAAGCTTGTATAACTAGTTGTGGCTAGATACATACACAAACACCACAGTCATTGCTGAACCTCAGCTCTGGAGACGGTGTCCATCACTTTCAGCGCTTATGGTGCTGCTCCTAGACACGTGCCCTGCCTCCTCGCTCCACTTTTATCCTCAGCTCTCCCCTGGGTCCCAGACGGCATCGGCCTCACTCCCTCCCCTTGCCATTATCCTCACGCCTCTTGACTTGGCGGCTGCAGCTCGCCCTTCGGCTCTTTGCTGAAGCTTTCGCATCCTCCCCTGCTTCTCTGAGAGCAGCAGCGTCTGCGGCTCTGGGTCACTGGGCGGGAAAGATGCCTTTGCCTTGAGGCGCTGCTGGTCTCGCCCTGTCCTGTTCCCTCGTCTTCGGCCTCAGCAACTCGCAGAAGAGGAAGGAAACAGGGCGACAAGCCACCGGCGCGGCGCGGGAACGGTGATGCTCTGCCCCAGCCTCCCGGAGGACGCCTGAGCGCCGCGTTGCCATAGCGACGGCTCCCGCGCCTCCCTAGATAAGGCGGGAGCATCAGCTGCAACCCCAGCTCCAGAAAGGTCCCGCTCCAGCCGAATCGCACCCTCCCCACCGCCTCACACCGCTTCGTAAGTACTTCATCAACACCCTTCCCTCCGCCTGGCTGCCTTTTTTTTTTTTTTTTTTTAATTTTATTTCTTTAACAGCCACCACCACCAAAGCAAATCACCCATGTCACCCATGGGGAGCAGCAGGAAAGGGAAAGCCCCACTCTGTGGGGAGGGGGCTGGGGATGGTCTCACGCGTGGAAAGCTGGGATGTGATCGCACTGAGGCTGGAATGCAGGGATGGGGTCACCGGGGATGAGAGTGCTTTGGAGAAAACTGCTTCAACTAACTTTAACTGCTGGGACTGTTCACAAGCAGATAATACAAGCCAGCAGAGTGGGAACTGGTATCAGGACTTTTTATCTCACTACAAAGGGTTGGCATGTGGGAGGGTTAGTTTGTACTTCAATTAAATAAATAAGGGAGACTTTGTATTTTTTATTATCTCCAAAGACAAAAACTTTCTGATCAGGACGTGTGCAAATGTGTCTTACATTTTTTTTCCATCAATCAAAGTTTACTTCTTGTTTATTTTTGTGCTTTGTTTTGTTTTGCTGGGGTTTTTTCGGTTGGTTGGGGTTTTTTGTTTGTGTGGGATGTCTTTTTTTTTTTTTTTTACAAGTTTATGGGAGGTCGTGGGAGTTAGACTACAGCCCAAACAGGCTTTTGAAGTAGCCCCCAGAAGCACACTGTGTGTGAGAGGAAGCTGCTCCCAGACAATTCCATGGGATTTCTGCATCCACACGATTAGTAGCAAAAGTTTTGGGTGGAGGGAGGCACCTGGATCAGGCTTTCAAATATCTAAGTGTTTCCTAGGGAGTTCTAAGTATGCTTTAAAAAAAAAAAAATCGGACTAATCTGACAAGAATGCCTGGAGCCTAGTGCCCAAATAATTGAAGAAGGAACTCTGTTGAACAGCATGGGGCCATTTTCTGTACCCTGGAAGACATTGCTCCAATACAGTAATGTTAAACATGTAATGAAATGTGTAGTGAAAAGTTTGGAATGCAAAGCAGAAACACCCAGAATCTATTTTTAGGGCATGTATTTCCCACTCTGACTGCAGCAGACAAATTGTTCACAAGCTTTGTTCACAAGATTTGCCCAGAAATTCATGGTAAAGGGGCTGGGACAGGACTGGGGTATGAGTAAAAGTGCTTATTGTCTGCTAAAGGACCCAGGGTTGCCTGCTGAGTGCAGGCAGAAGGAGCTGAACACAGTCAGGTGTGGTACCATTCCCCTTGGCCCCTGAGATGTTTCAGATGGGCTCTGTGGTGGGAAGGTGGGTGCAAGATGACTACACCCAGATGATAGTGTCTTATTCCTTCTTTACACCTTTGTAAATTACTTTGTGCAAATAAGGACATGTGATAAAAGGAAGGACAGGTCTGTCTTTGCCTCCCATGCAGGTTTAGGGAGGGAAGAGAAGAGCAGGTAAGGCTGCTGGGAGCCTGCCCATCCCTCTTTGCTCATGCACTTATTGCAACCAGACAGAGAGGGGCAAACCAATTAAAAACAACAACAAAAAAATCAAAACCTGTCATGGAGGAGATGTCACAGAGGATGTGGGAGGAGATGCGCCAGTTTCAGAGGGCAAACCCTGATGCCTGAGCAGCTCTTTGGGCAGGGTAGCGAAGTGCTGCCCTCAGTTCAGGCTGGGCTGTAGCTGTTAGAGCCCAGCCTCTGCCTCATGTCTGCATGGAGCAGCACACTGTAGGACATTCTGACTTGTTCCCATTTCCAGCGGTCGAGTGCATCCGCAGCAGCAAGGCCAGACCCATGTGCACAGGGATGCAGACAAGCATGTGTGCATGCTGTTCCACCCCAGGGCCCCAGCTGCCTCCATTTCTGCTCTCAAACTTGCCTTCTTCCTGAAACCAGAGAGCTGGACTCAGACAAGGGCTAGGACAAGTTTATATCAGGAGGATAATTCACTCCAGGCTGCCCATAGCCTGTTTCAGCTTTTCAGACCCCTTGTAACAAATGCCACTAGAAGAAAAGCAAGGGGTGAGACACAACTTCCTCCAGCCCTTTGACAAGGAATATGTAGCCTTGCACTGCAGTGATTTGACTGCCACCAGAATTACGTTGTTCATGGCAAGCATATATTCTTATGAAGTGCTCCGGATCCAGAAGAAGATAGGTATATAGTATCATACAGGCTTCTGCAGCAACATTATTATCAACCTACAAAAACCCCCCAACTTATTAAACTGAAACTGCCCGCTGCCATCCAACAAGGATGCTCTCAAGAGTACAGTTATTTATGTAGCATCCTTGTCAACATGTCAATGTTGGTGGTTTTTTTGTTTTGTTTGTTTGGGTTTTTTTAATGATTATGCATGTCCTGCAATATAGTGAGTGTTTTTTCTTGGGGATTTTGTCAATTGTGGAAACAAAACATTCCCTTGAACAAAAAAAAAAATCCACATACTTATGGGCAATACCACATAGAATACTGAAGTACTCAGAAGCACAGTTTGTGGAGACCTTACAAAGGGCCAGTTTACAAATTCTAAGTATTCAACATACAAGGGAATGACATGTGTGTCTCACAAGTCATGCCCTTAATGTACAATGGTGAGGACTACTGACATCGGTGCCCATTTAGCCCCTGTAAACTTGGATAAGAGTTGCAGATCAGAAATTCATTTGTCCATCTTATAGGTAAGAACGAATGCCTACCAATAACTTATTTGAGAACTGTGTTGTGCCTTGAGGCTGGATACAAATATATATAGGTACCTAATTTCCATGTAGCTGCATAGCACCTACGATCATTCAAATCCTGAGAGCAGGCAAGAAGTGCAGGTTTAACTTTCCCCTAATCCAAAGCCATTTCTGTGCCTGGTTCAGGATCAAATGAAAAAAGTCCAGCTCTTTAGTTTTGTTCTCAAAACTTTAGTTTTCTACCTTTCAAGATAGATTTCTCTCATGAGATTTCATTTCAAGTTGGTTTAAATGTCACATGATGAGATGGCCTCAAAAGATTCACATTATTTTGGTAGAAATATGTATGTGAGAGTAGCTTTGCTGAATAACCCCTAAACTCTAGCCTGATTATTTGAGACAAATATCTACATTAAACCAAATGCACATTAAAATAGGAAACGAAAACTAATTTCTTTATCCATCTCTAGGCAAAATATTTTTACCTAATGCAAGAATAGAACTGGATGTACTGGTGGACTTCTTGATGAAGCCCCACAATTTAAGCAAAGAAAGATTATTATTATTTGGATGAATGTGTGTGTTTTAAGACTATTTTAGTGAGTGGTGGGAGCTGTACATCTACTTTCTTTGAATAACTTTATCCAGGCATTTTAACCAAGCCTATACGGCAACTGAGGTTTATGAAACAAGTTAACAAGTATTAGAGTGTGCTTTAAGCTACCTTGAAATCCATCAGTACCAAAGGTGATACCTAGAAAGTGAAAAGTTCAGATATTTACTATCTGAATCGCCATCTCCTACAAAGGAGTCTTGCTGTTATATGACAGTGACTTAGCAGGAGGACTAGTCCACATGAAACTGAAGTAGCTTTTACTTGTACCTGCACTTTTCAGTCTGCCTTGTCATTCCTTGCTGTTCTCTGTCTGTAAGTAGAGCCAATCCTATTGAATGCTGCTTTTACAAGGAGCAAATGCAAAACCATGTAGGCAAAGCTAGAACTTGTCTCTACCTGTAGGGAAGCATTTAAGGTGTCTCTATCAGCTCTGTCTTTTCCCAAAAGAGACTCCAGGTGACTCCTTTAGGCTCTGCAGGGGGGTGGTACAGCCTAGCCGCACTGTACCAAATTCTCAGGCTAAATGACTATTGAATATGGAAAAATCTATATCCATTTCAGGAAGTGTCTCCTGCTGAGTGTGATTTAGAGCTCCACTGTAACTACTACAGTTGCACAAAGGATGAATGCGGCTCATTATGTCAAGAGATATCACAGAGTGCAAGCAAAAAACCCAACTTGGTCCATCACATAAATAGCAAGCATTACCTCCCAAGGTGACTGACAGCAGCAGAGAGCACAAACCGTGCTTGCATGGAGGCTGCTAGGAAAAGAGTTGCACTTAACATGGGAAAAATCCAAGAACGTGCTTGCATTTGTAAACACATTTAATGACTTCATACAGTCCCCATAGCAGAGTCTTCCTTCCCACGTGAATCGGTACTGGGGAATCTGTTTCTTTAGTGGCGGGAATTGATTTTAGTGGTTTGGGAAAGCACCATTATAATGCTCACATACATCACCTTGCCTTTGAACAAAAGCTCTGTGTGTGATGCACAGCGACAGGATGTAACAGCACTCACAGTTTCGCATATCATTTGCAATATATATACACCCAAGGTACATTTTAGTAATCTTTCTCTTTTTATTCTTTTGTCACACAGACTGTCACAATGTGCAGTGTGCAAACACTTTTGCAAGCAAGGCAATGCTGGCTGCAGGGCAAACTTATTTTTTTAAAAAGGGGAGGGTGTCAGAAGCTAGGCTGTAAAGCCATATTTTAAAGCACTGAAGATGCCGAGGGCTTGGCATCTGTGACTATGAAAATGTGAAGACAGATCTAAGAGATTTATTTTAGAATACTATTTTTTTTAACTACTCTATTAAGAAAAAATCATTAAGGAAGTCTCTCATAATCTGCATATACCAGTCCCACATTAAGCGTTTACAATGCTTATTTTTTATTAGGTGAAAATCGAAGAAAAGTTAATAATATTTTATAAAGAATTTCCAGTCAGTATAATTGACTACCAATTTTACATTTAAATTTTACTATCTGTTCTCAGCTCTTTTGCCTCAAGATCTGTTCAAGACAAGTCCATAGTGTCTTAAATGGTATCACTGATTTTATTGAAAACTTTCTAAACAGAGTACCCTTCAGAAAAGAGCATTTTCCTTGCAATCATAATATTTAGCCAGTGTGCCTTAATCAAATCCAATAAAAATCAAATGGCACTGAAGAAAAAACCCTCCCTCAACTCACAAAATGCAGTGTGAGCCTTCATATGGTCAGATAATAATTTGTTGTTTTAAATAAAATTATAACTGCTTCATTTTAAGCCATAGCTATAGCTTATTTATACAGTGGATAAACAGAGCAAGCATACCATGCTAAGGTGCATTCAAAGATTTCTTTATGCAGAGTCTTTCCAAGTGGAAGATTATTTTTTTCTGTAAATTCAAGCAAAGTCTCCAGGCAGTATAATCCTTTAGTACAGATGTGAGGCTGGACAGGGACAGTTCTGCAGCGAACAGCAGGAGGTCAAAGCCCTTATCCAGGCCTGATTCAGTAAAGTATTTATGAATCCATAGAATTTTACAAATTTTTGTGATATTTGAATACTGAAGGGTATAGGAGTTAATCCCATATGTACATTATGAGTCAATGTTCCTGACCTTTATTACTGTCCGCCAGTGTTGCTTCACTTGCTTTGAAGTCCCTGGAGTTTAGGACATGTTTTTCCATTCCCTGAAGAATTAGCTCAGTGCACAATTATAAGTGTGACCTTTCATATTTTGTTTGGCAAATATTTATGTGACTGGATTTTGCTTGAGGATTAATTGTTCTTTTATAGATGCAAGTTTAGTCATAGAAATGAGGTTAACTCCCCTACCGTTCTGTTTCTTGTTAACAACTACTGCAATTTACAGATAAATAAGTAATTACCTCCAGCAAGAGTAAAACAAACAGCTACAGTACAGTTTCCTATTTTCCCATTCGCCTTTTCACTGTTTTTCTCCAGCTGCCTTTTCTTTCACCTTTCTCTTTATTTACCTTTTCTTCTCCACCTCCTCTCTATTTCTCTGTTCTTCCCAATTCCTCCTTTCTTTTACTATTCATGTTGTCTCCTGTTTTGTTTTGGTTCATTTTTTTTTTTATCTTCCTCATTGCCTTCCTCCTCCCTATGAGGCAGTCACAGTCTGTTCTTGTTCCCTGAAAATGGAGAACAGAGGTTGTAAGAGACTACGACAGCTGTTTCTGGCTGAGTGGAGATATCCAGATCACTCAGATCTTACCTTCAGGTTGAAGTTTTTTTCCTTTAATATTGCTCTGTCATTCTGAAAGGTTTCTGCTAAGCAACTGTAGAAATGATCAGCAGTAAAAGAAGGGTCTAATTTCCTTTTTCCTGTGATGGCCTCTGGGGTGACCCCAGGGTGACAGCGTTTGGGGGATACTGGGGGAGCTCAGGTAGGAGGCTGGGCTCCAGGACCACCTGCAGCAGTGAATAAAGGGGAATAAAACCAGCCAAACCGGCAACCCAGTGAGGCCTACAGAGCACGGGCACTTAAACACCTTTGTGAAACAGGCACTCACACCCTTACCAAGGTGATAAGTCCACTTCATGCTGGCTTGGGCATCTGTGGGCACTGGCAACCTTCCAGAGGCAGCACTCATACCTGGGTATTCAGTGGTATCCAAGCTCTCTTAGAAGAGCTGGACTTGTAAGATTGACTCAACAGCATTCATAATTAAAGTTGTATTATACGATAAACACCAAATACAAGCCTTAGTTTACAGCTGAGAAAAAATGGAGCAGAAAACCAGAACAAAACATCCTATTTCCCAGCATTTACATAGCGTATGTGATAGCACTTTCTGTATGATTAAAGTCTGTATTCTTCTGCAGAGCCAATGCATTTCCCATGCTAGTGTGGGTTATTTACAGGAAGGTAGGTGGAAGAAATGGAGTATTGCGTGTGTAACCAAGTCAGTGAATAAATGCATCTCTTAGCATGTGTGAGCAAAATCAGGCCAGCAACCGCCTAACAGAGAGCAGCTGGAAGACAAGAATTTCTCATGGTCTGGCTAGCAAGTGGATATATAACACCAATATGTCTTTTTTATGTCATGCCTTTTTTTTTTTTTTTTTTGGTGTAGTAGTTTCAAAGGGGGAGAAAAACCTGTTTTGATGATGTCAACAGAATGTGTTCAGCCACTTGATATCCCAGAAGACAGACTGGACAAGCGAGATTCACACTGTAACCATTTAGGTAAGTGTTATTAGATGATGTCATTGCAGTAATTAGAGAGGTGTTGTCTTCACATCATTAGGTCTTGTCCAGTGTCCATTTTTCCCCTCCAGCAACACAACTGAGCCCTCATGAAACTCAATAGATTGCACCTTCTGCTGACACTTCTGCTGCCAGATGGAAAGACAGAGTATTTTTCCCACATATAAATATTAGCTGGAGCTCTAGAGCAAACTTAATTAAAGAGGAGAAAGGAGAAACAGTCACTGTTCTTTTCCCTGGTAGAAGAAGTAGAGTAGTTTCTTTATACCACAATAAACTGGAAGCTAGGATATAGCTGAACCTTCCCTGAACATTTTTCCATGTACAATTTCAGTAAAAGATTTCAAACACTCCTTTTGCTTCCACTGGGGTGACTTTCTAAATACTTTTTCTCCTTCATTGTCAATCTGTTTTCTCTCATGAACCTCCTTCATACATCACTTTTGCACTGAGAGTACCAGAGGCATCTTTGCTCCACTACACTGCTAAATACCAGACGTCATACTTGATAGATGTGATTTTTGCATATTCATGGTCTTTGCCTCTGCTTCAAATGCTATTACTTCACTCCCGCCTTGCAAAATTGTCATGAAGATTTAGCAACCCAGAAACAAAAAGCTATTTATTTGTTGTTACCCTTGTGATGACAATAATGAAACACAAATGTGATTTCACTCACTTGTTGAAAAGAAAAAAAAAAATTCTCACCGCAGGCAAGCACAATTTTATAAACTTTGGTTTGTTTATCTAGTCTGCAAGGAAGGTAATCTAGTTCTGCCTCTGCCACAAGGCATTTCCAGCCAAGGGCATCACTTCTACGATTGCTGGCATACCAAACATAATTGTTCCATAAAATTACTTATTTAAATAAGTACAGAGCATGTACCATCCTGCAGTCAAGAAGCTGAGGTAGCAGAAGGTTAAATGAGCTCATTGGGACCATGCAGAAAGCCGGTGAGGGCCAGAAAAAAGACCTCACATCTTCCAGGGACTTCACCAGGTGGTTGTCTTTCCCATGTCTACTTGCAGGCTTGCAGACATACGGCTGCCTCAAATGGACTGACAGAGCCTGGAACAAAGTCCTGTTATACTCAAGTCTGCAGTCAGGGTCTGGGTGGGGGTAGAGGACCCTGCTGAAGCCAAACAAGAAGCTATTAATAAATTAAAGCATTGGTTTGCATGATGGTACTAATGACAGGCTAAATTCAATATTTTCTGCTTGCATAAGCACCCAGAAATGCAGATCCTTACAGAAAAACCAAGCTGACCATCTGAGTCATCTGAGTCGAGGCTTGTTTCAAGAGAAAACCAAAAATCTGGTGTAATGTTATGTAAATCAAAAGAGAATACCTTCTGCTCAGCAGCTTTGGAAATAAAGCGAACTCTTGAAAGGAACAATATACTGGCTCAGTTTACCAACACTTCAGGCTGACCCCACACGCATAAACCTTTCCTTCACAGAAATGCTGTTGTAACTCTTGAAGACAGCCCGCGCAGTTAGCGCTGGATGAAACAGGGATGGCCATGGAACCTCTGCACTTGATGGTGCAGCCTTCCCTATGCCATGGAACACACAGCTGCCCACAGCCCTCACCCTCTGCTTTATGTCTACCACCTAGAAGCAGAACTACCACCTAAGTCACTTGAGTCCCACATAGTATGGCACAGAGGCCTTTTGTACTGACTATTTAAGAGATGTTTATCCACAGGCATTTTAATCTATTTGAATGAAAGAAGTATTATTCAAGCTTTTCTTTTCACCACCTGGTTTATTATTTTCCTTCAGTTTCAGTATGTACTCATTTTTATTTTTTTTCCCCCCAGAGGATCTTTCAGAGCAGCTGATTAAGAGCTGTGACCTCAAAAAGAAACCAAGAAAAGGTAAAACCATCCAGGCTTCCCAAAACACTGAACAGGAGCAAAAAAAGCCAAGGAGAAAAGACACACCGGCTTTACACACTCCACCACCCCTAACAGGTGAGAAGTACATCTCTTGACTTCGAAATCCCAATTCAGCTGAGGGGCCTGAATCTGCGCAAAGGTCCAGAGACCTTCATTCACATATGTCCCCTTGGAGGTGGGCAAGAACACAGCTCCACACCATGTGCACCTGGGAAGGCAGGCAAACAGAGAGGCTGAATTTCTCAAAGGAATTCCCCGTTAGATGAAGGATTTTCTCACAGGGTCTGGGAATACCAAGGTGAGTGGGTACGTGCTCCTGAAAAATATGTTCCCTTGGAGCTTGTAGTCTTAATGCCTTTACATGAATAATTATGTGTGCTTATCTCTACCTGCTGAGAGTTCAGAGAAGGGCAATGAAGCTGGTGAGGGGTCTGGAGCACAAGTCTGAGGAGCAGCTGAGGGAACTGGGGCTGTTTAGCCTGGAGAAGAGGAGGCTGAGGGGAGACCTGATCGCTGTCTACAACTACCTGAAAGGAGGTTGTAGCATGGAGGGTGTTGGTCTTTTCTCCCAAGTAGCACGTGACAGGACGAGAGGAAATGGCCTCAAGTTGTGCTAAGGGAGGTTTAGATTGGGTATTAGGAAAAAAATTCTTCACAAAAAGAGTTGTGACACACTGGAACAGGCTGCCCAGGGAAGCAGTGGAGTCAGCATCCCTGGAGGTGTTTAAAAGACGTTTAGATGAGGTTCTTAGGGACATGGTTTATTGCCTGAGTTAGGTTAATGGTTGGACTCAATGATCTTGAGGGTCTCTTCCAACCAAAATGATTCTATAATTCTATGCTAGATGCTCAGATTAGATCTGGTCCAAAATCAAGAAGGATCCAGCTCAGTCCCTGCACTTTCTTGTGCAATTTGTACCCAGCGCTGAAGGGGAGGCTGAACAGGAGTAAGGCTGGGAGGAGGTGGGAGAGGCACACAAGGCAGCTGCAGGTTGCTCCTCCTAGAAATCACAGGGCTCTTGAATTTACGGGGACTCTGGCAGAGGGCTGGTGTTCTGGGAAGCCAGAAACCACTGAAGCAACACAGGGCTCCTTGTAGGATGCTCCCTGCTGCTGCGCATCTACAGACCTCTGAAGTTCAAGAGCCAAATGCCACCAACCTGGGGAAGGGAAGAAGGAGCAGGAGTCTGCCACTGAAACCTGACTATCTTCCAAGACCATCAGCGGGAATAAATGTTTGTCGCTTCTCTCTGCTAACAAGCACTGCTTGTTGTGTTCTCTAGGGAGAGAGCTGTGCTCTTGTATCCACTGCATTGAGTTCTTCTTCCCATGCTGCACATACACAGAGGAGTTAGCCTGTAACTACTTGCATGGTCCCCTGCGTATCCGCAAAATTCACCAAGTCAAAAACAAGCAGCTGGGATTTTCCAGTGTTTGTAATCCAGATATGGATGTTTGACTTTATTCACCTCTCACATATATCTGCCCCTCAGCAATTCTCTTTTAAGGAAGAGCGGCTCAGAGGCTGGAGAGGTGCATTTTGTGCCCACAGTAGCCATATCATAAAGAAAACAGCTTTACTAGTTTAAATAGGCCATTTCTGTGGGGTCACATTGCTCCCATGCAAAGGCTTGAATATCTGTATGATTAAACTACTTTGACAAGATGTCTAAGTTTCTGGAATAGAAGACTGCACACATCCTTACCATGATTTCTGATGGGCTGCAGTTTAGTCCATTAAGTACAGCTAGAAGCCAGGTGGCCTCATAACATCATTGTCCAAAGCCTGTAGGATATAATTGACTTGGAGGAGATCTATACCACTGCAGAACCTGAAGAGTAGGTACACTGTGCAGAACAGAACATCCACTCATGCAGCCTTAGTTCAGAGTAGTCATTGGGAAAGTTACACAGGTGCAAATTTCTTTCATGTGAACAAAGCTAAAGTGGCTGGGTTTTTCTTTTTTCTTTTTTTTTTTTTTTTTTTTTCTTGCCTACAGACATACTTTCAGACTTTTCTGATAACCTGTTGAAAAGATATGGTATCACAGAGAAGCCACAGAGAGAGAGAGTGAGTACAGGCTCTCAGATCACCGGACTGGAGCAGAAAAAGCCCAGGAGAAAAGATACACCTGCAATACACATTCCACCCTTGATAATAGGTAAGAAACTTAGGTAAAGGTGCTCCGAAGAGGAAGCAAAATGTGGCTACTGTCAGAGGTATGCTTGGAAGGAGGCTGGAAGGAGGTTGTTCTGCCCAGTGTACTTAGCAGTTCCTGCTGAACTGGACCTACTTGGTCAAGGTATATAATAACAGTAGTGGCTCATGGAAAGTCTTTTCCTTATTCCCTACCCATGCTTTTGGGATAGAAGGGAAGGGGAGTAAGAGAAGACACTAAGTCACCTGATTATCTCTTGGAAACATGATCCTACTTTTGTGAAGGGCCAACTACTACCCTGCTTTTCAAATTGAGCATATACAAAGTGTTAGGTCACCAGCACTAACATAGCTCACACTGCCTCAGACAACCTGGAGCAAACCTGACCTGATTAACCCCCGCTTAACTCCACAGTCCCTGACATGCACTGAGAAAACCAAGCTGGGATGAACTCACTAACAGCACCTTATAGACAGTTCTGTGCTTCTGGCATAACACACAGTGCAGCAGCTAATTTTCTTGGCAATCATATGAAGTGGGCCAGCCATATTTTGGTTCTAAGACCCTTTGTTTGTTGAGTTTCTTATATTCCTCTACTACAGAAGAGCCTCAATTCATCAATACTTCCAAACATCTTGGAAGATGTGAAGCACTGTATAAATGTTACTTACTAGTGCTAGCTAAAGATGCAGGAAATAGTGCAAGTTTGCATGCTATGCACTGGCCCTTTCCAGATCACAGGATGGAACAAAAAATGAACGAACAAATGAATGAAAAAGAAACAAACACACCCCATATTCAAAACTAGTGTGAAAACTGGAAAATACTGTTCCTTTAAAAATCTCTCGTCTCAACCAGTTCTGCAGTGGGCTGGCACTACTGAGCAGTGAGGCACACTAGATGAAGAGGTCTTGAGACAGATACTTTGGTGCTGAGTGACTAAGCAACAGCAGCTCAGTACCTCAAGCACCTGAGCTTCAGGTACACTTTGAATGGAATTTCCAATACATCTAATAATTATAAGGTGTGCAAACAGCTTCATCAATCCAAATAGGCACCTGTATTTGTAGACATCTCCTTTCTTTGTGAATCTGAGCCTTCATAACTGACTTAAACATGTGTAAGAATTTTTTTCATGTAATCAGTATGGGGGTCTCAAAAGCAGAGAGGAGTATGACTAAGTTTGCAGGATCACAGCAGCAAACGGTCAATATTAGTGCCTTGCATATTGATCTGCCTAAGGAAAACACATTTTTTATTTGCTCATTGAACTCAATAGTCCCAATGGCTTGCGGCATCAGAGCTGCTGTGAGTCACTGGAAACCTGGTCCAATCATTTGCTGGGGGAAATGAAATTTATCATACAACTTCTGACCCCAACTGCAAATGCTCCACTTTGAAATATTCATTATAGAGCACTGATAATGAACTGCTTATAAAATTGCTGGAGGAAATTATCTGACATGTTACATGACAAATAAATTAGGTGGGAAACAATCGTACTCTTTTAGGGATTGATTCAGAAACAGAAGCAGAGACAAAATTTGTCAAACCGTTGGTAATAAATACTAGTCTGGTGTATTATACTTGAAGCCAACCCTTCCTATGGACCTTGGAGAAGAGATGAGACATTATTTTGGTCAGTTTAAAAATACTCCCAAGAAAAGTTGCCTTTGGCCACTTGTAGCACTTTTGAAGATGCTGTGTGTCCTTTGCACTTCAGGGTATACACAGAGAAGGAGAATCTGGAAGTGGAACATGTTTGATAGAAATCAAAGGTGAAACATGTGAAAGTGAAGCTGAGAGACTTGACTCTTGTTTGGTTTAAATGTAATTGCCAGTTAAGAGGATGCAGCAAGGGTGAATTATTTCCTTGACCTGTCTCAACAACACTCTGGTTGGATTAGCATCTAGTCACTACTTCATGTTTTGACCTTAGCTTTAACTAGCTCAAGCAGGCACTTAGGGAAATAAAAATCATTGTAAGGGACTTCACCTTCTGCCTCCCATGAAGACTTCCTCTTTAACCTTTAATAATTTTCAAAGTGAAAAGAAGCTAATACAAGTTACACGGTAACAGAAGCATGTTGTAATCCTGAAATGATTCAGTCATCAAAACCAAAAATGGAAGAGCACAAACAAGAAAAGCACAGTGACCTTCAAACGTGTGACAAAATTCAAACCGTGTGCATTTGCTGTTGCGGAATGATTAAAGCTAATGCATTTTTCAGCTATTTGTAGTTATACCCCTGATGACACTTTCTTGCCTACTGGTGACGCCACCTTCCAGCACTCAGCATGGATTCAGAGCAGCCTGCTAGATGCTGCCTCTCCCTGCAGACAACTTTTCCAGATCCTATATTCTGGGTCCATTTTCCAGTGGTTGACCTCCTGTGGCAGACTTATGTCTGTACCAGGGGAAAAGGGTGGGTTCAAATGCCTGAATTTCATTCCCTCCCTACTCTAAGGATACATATTTCCTTTTCGAGATACATACCAACATGAAGCGTTCAGCTGGTTGGAATTTGCCAGCGGTGGCTCTATGACTTGCTGTGAAAAAGTGACTCATTGTGGCTGTGGGCTGGTCCAATATTTACTACTCGTTTACTTTCAGGGTTATCCCATCAGGTAGCAGACAGAGCACAAACAAACGGCGCTCTTGCGGAACTGCTGTGCAAAATAGAACCTGAATTATAGACTTGGAGACCTGAGAAGCCCCGGCAGGGCTCCATGTGCTAAATAAATATAGACCAGCCTTTCGGTCCCTGTCTCCCTCTTATTAGCATTGCTGCCGTAAGCGGCACATTCAGTGCTGTGTATATCCCTTGTGATCTGTTAATGAGGATTGTCCCCATTTCTAACATTTTCCCTTTAGATCCCTCCCAAACACCACTTTCAGATGCCAGTTCAAAATCTACATGCAATTGTTTGTAGTTACAGAGCTTAATTACTAGGTTATCTTTTCAAGCAGCTGTCCACACAAATAGCTTTGTTGCAAATGTAGATAAAATAGCCGCTGTGTTATCTCTCACTATTTTGACCAGCTGGCTATCAGCACTCTAGGATGGTCCTTCTTGGGTGGCCAGAGAGATTTTCTATCGCAAATAAAAGCAAGTCAAACAGACCGTAACAAGTGATGAAAATTCATATATCTACAGGATGGCACATGATCCAAGTGAGAAGTAGGATCAGATTTACACCTTGCAAGCATCCAAGGGAGCTGCTAAATTAGGATCTAAATGTTACTGTCTGCAGGAACCCATGGCTACCTGTTGTCTGCAGAAGGAGACTAAAGAAATCAGTCCTTAGCCAGCTTGAATGTCTAAGCCTGGGCATCACAAAGCTCTCCCCTATGAGGGTCTGACTCCTGAATGTATTCAACCTTCAAACTCCTACTGAAGTGGCATAAATAGCATTGTGCCATGTGCGTACAAATGAGCCGTGAACAGAGGTCTCTACCAATGGCCAGTTCCCCTTCAGTCAGCCAACACCTTGGCTTTCAGAAGGGGTTAGACCAGGAGACAAAAATATAATTGCACTTCTAACGTTTGGGTTTTTTTCTCTCACATGACAGTAAATGATTTGAATCTGATCCAAAGCCCATACCCAGCTCTGGGACAGTCTATTGCCATCCCCACTTAGCAATATATTCAATTAACTGAAGTATTTCTGAGAGCAGTTTAGGCCCGTGGATTTGAGCAAAAATGTAAATATATCTGTAAGTATGGGAACGTGGCTCCTGAAATGCGGCTCATTAGGGTTTCTTAATCAGATCAGAGATAACTAGTAAACCCACAGTTTCAAACCCCAATTCTCTCTCATGCCCTAGAAAACTAGTTAAGGTCAGTCCTTTAGGATAACATCAAGCCCCTCAGTGAAAAATCTGAATCACACAGGAGAAGTATAGCAGTTTAATGTCACCTCTTGCCCTTTTCCAGTGCAAGGGATGTGACTGGAACACTCCAATACTCTTCCAATCCAGCTGCAGGAGTTTTCTGTAGGCAGTCAAGGGGAACTGGTGCCATCTTGGTGGTTTTCTGTTTTACAACCCAGGAGGAGTGGCTTGGATCTAGGTGGCACTTGGCAAATGGTTGATTTAATCCAACATCCGCCTCTGTTTGAGCTTCCTAACAGAAGCTCTCATGTCTTTGTGAGCTTTTGAGGTCCTAGTCTCTAGCTAAATATTGCAGGAAAGCTAAGCGATTTACTTAAACGGTAAACAGAGAAAGTCCGACTTACAAATGTTACCTAATTCCTAGTCCTACTCAGCCCTTTAAACCCAGAATTTCCAAACTACATTCAGTAAAGCACACTTTTCCCACAAGTGATCAATGGCATGATACCAAAGAGAAAAAACGTTTGTGTTATAGAAAAAATTCTAGCTAAGACATCCCATTTGTATCCTCTTTCCACTGTTATGCATTAAAAGTCTGATTTTAAAGGCACATGGTTGTCCTTGAGGCTGCTGATGATCCATGGTCTGGAAAGTAAATAACCTGCAGCTCTAGACTACGTCTTCCTCGGAGCTCTGAATCCTGAACTCTGCTGGAAACCTTTGGAGTTCATCAGTCCCAAAAGTGATTCATTGCTAATGATGCATCATCTTGCGATGGACTGTGGCATGCATCTGGCATGCCACTGATGTGGGTCCAGCTAAGAGCCAGGAACCTCTGCTTGGCTGCTACCTTCCAGCTGTCTCTAGCATCTGCTCTATAAAGGCTAGTTTGTGTGCTATAATCAAGCTATCAGTGTTACATAAACTTACTTTTCCTTCATCACTTCACAATTAAAACAAGAAACACTATCACAAAGCACAGCACAGCTTTATTTAGCTGACATTCCTGATTCTGTATTCCCAAATTTATCCAAAAGACAGGTTAGCTCTCACCAAATGACCCGTTGTAGCTTCATTGTAGCTTCACACTTTAAGCATATTTTAGCTGCTTTCCTCGTTCCTCAAATGCTCCATGAAGAAAAAAATAACAGCAATAAAAACTCCACCCTCCCCTTAAAAACAACAACAACAACAGCAACAGCAGCAACAACAACACACCATGAAGACAACAGGGAAAAAAATGGTATTTGCTTAAGTTGTCTATATGAATAGAAGTCTGAGTGGGGAACATTTACACCCATCTCCATAAAATGGCATAATTCTTTGCAGATAACAATGGTAGTTACTCAATTGCTGCTTGAACAAATGGAGTCCTTTGTGTTTCAAAATAATATTCATTCATGCCTTTCCGTTTATCTCATGGTCCCTCTGAAACCAGCTAGTTCACAAGACCTGCATATAAGTGAAGCAGGAGCTAACTTAAATTAAGGGTGGTATAGGTTACTATTTTCATTAATTCATCACCTCTTGAAAAGATTCCAAAGTTGAAGAAAATCTTCCTGTGTGGTATTGCTCTATTTTCAGAGCTCGTCAAGACTGAAAGCCTTCTCTGTGAGAGGGCTTTCAATGCAGAGGGAAGCAAAACAGGTTGGTTTGACAGAACAGCTCAGCTGGTTAGTGCAGACTGAGAGTAAACAGCAGGAGACCGAATTAGGGACAGATTTCATTGATATCAACCCAATGGTAACCCTCATCCTGTTTTTAGACTATGTTAACCTCCACACCAAGGAATGTGGCCATAAAATATCTTACAGGTCACTTGCTCTCTACTGGGAACAGGCAAAACCAACACAATATGTTAAAACAGAGATCAAAAACATTTTCTATCTAATGCATTGTCCTCTCTTCCCACAATTAATTTAATTTCCAATAAAGAGAGCAGTTACAGTAACTGTGATATCTCAGTATTGCATAAAAAGCCTCAAGATCTGTAAGGGGTGGACTTACTGTTTTAAGTATGGGAGACAGAAAAGAGAGAAAGAGAGACAGAGAGAAGAGGGAAGAGGCAGATACGTGTGGAAAGTATGATCCACAACCTCTCCATATAATAGAGAAGGACTTTGGAATATAGTAGAGAAGGACTTTAGAAGAAGGCAACACTTGTACATGGAAAGATGCTTCACATAGCATACCTACAGCTGATGAAAAGGTTTCCGGAATCCACATGGTGTGCTCAAACTGTGAAATCAAATTCCTTTCAATAGCATGGCATAATGTTCTTCAGTGCTTTCATGATAGGGATGACATCTTGTTTATCTTCTAGGATGGTTAGGCTTGAAAGCTTGTTAAGATCCCAAACCTCATTAACTCATATACTGGTTCAAAGCCTTCAGTAACATACTTGAGTGTTTTAATATTGATCCTAAACCAGTTGCTTTTGCAATTTATTGGTACCATATCACTTCAGTGGGGATGGCACTTGGCATGTGGGCATCCTAACGTTGGTCTCTTTCAGCATCTGCATTGGCAAAATCTAAGTAATATTGCTGTATACATATAGAAAACAAGCATGCATACACATGTTCACATAAACTGATTTAGTCACAAAGATTAATCACAGTATTTATTTTATCATGCAAGCTCTTTCCCTTTATTAGCTTCTCAAACCCTTTTAACAAACAGGTTCCCAGGTGAAACTTCAGTGTCTCTTTTCACAGACAGCAGAAATACACTGGTTTTAAGAGTGTCTGATAAATTTAGCTAAAAATGCAGTGATACAGTTCTAGTTCATTAAATATCAGGAGACTGATGTGCCAAAAATAAATGCAAAGTAACTCCCATGATGTTGGAAAACTACATTAGGATCAATAAATTAGAGAGAACGGAAAGATTCTTCTTATGCTGATATTTTCTAAAGAAGTACTATTCTAAATCAACTCCTTTTCTTTTTCCCTTTCTTTCTTTCTTTCTCTTTCTTTCTTTCTTCCTTTCTTTCTTTCTTTCTTTCTTTCTTTCTTTCTTTCTTTCTTTCTTTCTTTCTTTCTTTCTTTCTTTCTTTCTTTCTTTCTTTCTTTCTTTCTTTCTTTCTTTTTCTTCCTTTCTTCCTTCCTTTCTTCCTTTCTTTCTTTTTTTTCTGTGTGTGTTTTTCTGTTTTTAAGGCACTAAACTGCTTACAGAAGAAAAGCAAACAGTGATTATGGAAGATGAAGAAAAGGATGGAGACACAATCCCCAGTTAAGATTACAGTGATATTTCCAATAATGCAGTGTAAATAATTCTGGGTCATTCAAAGTGGCAGCACATAGGAAAAACAGTCCTTTCATTTTTATAAATAACAATTTTCTCAAGCATGCACTTGAATTTAAATTATCTTCAAGTGCTTATCTGCATCTCATGAAATCCCAGCAAGCATCATAGGAAATGATGACAGAAATTTCACTTACATGTGGGATTGGAAGGATTCTCTTGGTGTACTAAAAGCAGCTTCCCAGAATTTTTGTCAATGATGAATCCACCTCAGATCAGAACTATCTTTGTGTGGCGTGGTGATAAGGGTTAACATCAAGGACACCACTAATCCACTGTACCTGGCATGAGATTCCAGAGCGGTTGGTAGCACAGGGCCGTAAAACATCAACTAATGATCCAAATTGCATTTCTTTCCTGACAATTCACCTCATTCAATCTGGTTTCCTCTGCTGGAATAACATTGACCACAGTGCAAATTCCATATGCAGAGCTGATGGGATAGATGGAAAGAGTGGGAGGGCAGGAACCAACTCTGAAATGTCCCCGAAATGCAAAGCAAACACTTCTGCTGCCTCTATCTGCTCCTAACTTGTATTTGTGACGAGAAAAAGGCAGATTTACTGTAGTACAAAAACTTACAGTTAAGGACTGTCAACACGGACGCATCAAACAGGACAGAGCTCTCAGAAGAGGAACATACGGGAAGTGCAGCACCTGCCTCTTACACCAGAGTAGACTATGGAATTTTTTTCTTTCAAAGGTTTTATTTTTGGGTTGGTGAAAGATAAACTACTTGAATAGTTGATCCTTGTACTCCATATTTTTTTCTTTTGATACCTGCTTTTTAAACTGAGTCCTAGGTTGTCAGTTAGGAGGGGCTGTAACAACTAAAAATCATAGCGGGGGAGTAAAAATTGAGTAAAAGGAACAGTGTTACTCAATGGCATATATATATGCTGCAAGGTGGACTAGCACCACACGCTTTTTTAAATAGTTTACCTCATCGAATCGATCAAGAATTGTTTTCACAGCCAGCTACAGCCTTCAGCATTTGTACAAACAGAGATGGGTACTTGTAGAATATTATACAAAATAGGTAGAACTGGGTAGTTTTGTGCTTACCTTAATAGCTCTGTGTGCTGGATGGAGCAGCACTGCCAGCTGGAGCCTTAGGTACCTCAGCAGAGAGGTTAAAGATTATCTAGCCTGGCAGACTGAGTTTAGTTATCTTTTAAAAACCCTTAGGGAGACAGCTGAGGAGCACACCAGTTTGGATTTCATTTGCCACAGTGACTGACCCAGCATCTTTCATGAGAACGCAGTCCATTCTCAGATATTCAGCTTCCAGATGTAATCAACAAGCTTATAATAAATAATCATGTATTAAAGTGTACAAGAAACCAGCTGTATTATTAATGGGATGCCTGATACCTAGGAGCTGTATTTTTTTTATTCTGTTAACCTGTCAGTGAGACAAGATCATAGTTCATTCAGTAAAGTGTGTCACAGCAAGCATAAGACAAGAAATATGTGTGATTCAAGTCTAGCTTTACCAGTAAAGTTGGTGAATATTTTCAGTGCACAATACAGCAAGAGTGAAAGCGTGGAGTCCTGAAAAGAGTCAAATGAACATCAGCAATGGATTCTTTATGAAAAAGTACGTTTTTAGACCTCAAGGCCCGTAACAACACAAGGCAGGAGCACAAATCAGATGTGAATGACTTCACTGCTCCAAAGAGAATTTGCTTCCAAGCCTGGCAAATGCTGACGCAACTTAATGTGAAAAAAAAAGAAAAAAAGCAGCATTCTTTAAGCCTAGCACGGTATGTTCTTCGCCAAAGAGGAGTTATGGTCCCAGTGACATCTTTGATGGCACAGCAGCCTAATTTACCATCCCCGTATAGATCAACTTGAAGCCCAGCCATAAAAATGCTGCAACATACATCATTTGCTGCAGTTCATTTAAAATTGCATATTCATAGCCTGGTAATTCAGCATTTACTGTTTTTCCATCCAGGAACAACATGAGTGACTAAAAAGTAATTTTTCACTTGATCAATTAAGTAAATAGGAGTTTTTACAATATTTCTGGGAAGCTATGCAATGAATTGTTTCTCAAAGCTTTCATCGGCCTCATTGCACTCACTGAAAGTGTTAAATGTTACTTGGAAATAAGATACAAGTATTTTCAAATCAGATAAACACTGTCCCTTACCCCCAAACAAAGCATTTAGGAGTTGAAGAATTGTGTGTGGACTGCACAATGGCATCGACGTGGTTTATTTATTTTATTTATTATCGTTCAAGGCTCTGAACTCTGCCTTTAATACTAGATAGTACTAAAACTGCACAAATTACTTTCCTAGGCAAATGGCTGGAGTCGGTGTGTTCTGGGGCAGAAACGCTTTTGTAGCCAGTGTCCCCGAAGGTCCTCCATGGCCATTACAGCAAAACCAGAAGGAAATGGAAAACACAGAAACAGGCTAAGCACTGTTAATACTGGGATGTTCCAGACTGAAGTCACATTGTCTGCACATAGGTATTGACTGCTTTAGGGGCTTAGTAGCTGGCTTGCATTCAGATATTTAACTGGAACTACATCTCACTCCAGAAGTCTGCACTGAGCAGGACAAGCAGTCCAAGGCTTCTGTGGGGTAGAGGGCATGAAGTGCTTCGATCAGTGAACTGACTGGAGTTGGGATGTTGTTAGTGGTTAACATTTTTGGAGCGAATTCTCAATTAACCTCTGCCTAGAAACTAAGGGACAGGTCTCCATATACAAAAGAATTGGGACAAAGGGATGTAATGGACTTGCAAGTTTCAACTATGGTCCATAGGTTAAGTGATTTGCCCAGCTAAACTGCAGCAGAAACAAATCCAAAGCAACATTCATGATACTATCACTAACTCACACTATATTCACAGATAAAGCAGCATTTGCATGCGTTGGGTTAACCACGCTCCCATTGAAATCTTGTCTGGTTGAAATTTTGTGTTACTCATTAATAAATTGATAAATGTATAATGCTTTGACCACCTAAATTAATAGATGTGTTTAGGTACCATAACAGATTGTCTTCCTCAATGTCCTATGCCATTCCTACCTTTTGAAATTATATTTTGTACACATGACCATACAATATTCTTGTACACAGACTGCCCAGCAATTGCATCTACAACAAAAATCAAAAGGGCATATCAGTGAAGCACATTAGAAATTTTGGCTCCTCACTTGTATTTAGGTAAGTTACTAAACACAGATTATGCTGTTCCTTACCTCCCCCTGAAAGCCATGGGCCTCTTAGAGTGAGGTGGTGGAAACAGAAATACCAGTACTCTGGAAATGTAGTTCTACAAATAGAAAGGGTGAACATCAAAAGCCAGTTTCTGCTCCATGATACTGGCTCCTGGTCCTGCAGGAGGAACACACGTCAGTGCTGTGAAGGGAAGCTTAATCCATCCTTACACCTGACATCCTGAACAATCCTGAAAAGACACAGACTGGACAGAGAGGCAAGCAGCAGCAAAATTAGAAAGCACATTCCAGAAATAAAATAACTGCTTTTGATGGACCATTTGTGGTTATTCATACAGGTGCAATGATCCTGTAAAATGCAAGCTGTGTATTTATAACTGTGAGACACATTGCCATGAGCTTTGGATTTTTCCAGGCTGTCTAGTCTTTTCCAACCTTCAAAGTAGACTTTAGGCCCCCAGGTTGTCATAGGGTCTGAGGCAAAGTTATACCTATCCCAGGTTTGTTTTTCTGGATCTTATCAATATATTAAATGTCTGATGGGGGGGAGTAAAAAAGAGGGAGCCAGGCTCTTCCCAGTGGTACCCACTGATAGGACAACAGGCAGCAGTCACAAACTGAAATGTGTGAAACAGCACCTACACATAAGAAAACAAGTTTTTACTAAGGAGAACTGGCACAGATAGCCCAGAGAGGTTGTGCAGTCTCCATCCTTGAAGGTTTCCAAAACCAAACTGTACCCAGTTTTGAGTAACCTGCTCCAGTGGACCCTATTTGGCCTGGCCTCAGAGGTGGCAAGCAGCCTCAGCAATTCTGTGGCTACAGCCCAGGACCCATACCAAGGGAGCTGCTCAGTGATGCTTAGCAGGTCTGTGAGAGATCACGAGGAAAGTCTGGGGTAATAGAAGTAGTACATGCAGAAGGATAGTGAGGGATTGGCTAGAAGGATTCATGCTGGCCAGATACCTGAGTAACAGAAGTGAACAACAGACCTCAGCAAGAAGGAGAAAGGAGGAGGGGGACATAGCAGGTCCAGAACAAAATTAGCTTTATGAACCCAATTGTCCACCTCAAGGCCTAATAAAACTGGAAAGGCCCATTTAATCACAACTCTTCCTCCCTCTTCCTCCTCCATCTCTGCTCTGGCTTCTACAGTTGCCCTTAAGGAGGTTGAGCCAATCTTCCTTTCCTGTCCCTGTTTGTGTAGACATAGAAATACACAAAACATAGGGAATGAATACTCAAGAGTCTTCCTATGCCTCACTCACCGTGTATTTTAACATTTAGAGTTTTAATCAATATTTTAATTCTTTTCTAAAAAAATGAACAAACAACTCCCTCTCAAAAAACACAGCACCAAACTTTCTTGCCATAGCAAAGCAATCCAGTGATTAGAGCAAAGACTTAGTTCACAAATGGACTAAGCAGAAAAAAGGTTAAATTTGCAAGTGTTGTAATGAGTAATTTATAACAAGTCTAAATGGCATCATAAGGCTGAGATCATACGACTTTCCTAGAGGGACAGATTACTCAGACTTACTTCTATGCTGGCAGCAAGTGGTTACCTCAGAAATGATAAATGCAGAAAAAGGTCAAGTGCATTGCAAAGCCAGACTTCCCCTAATAACACAGATTTAATTTTTGAACTTCACACTTGGAAGTTTTTCCCTTTGGTGTACACTAGGTGTCAGGGTTGGACTGAGAGGATGAGCCCATCCACTCCATCACACAGCTCTGCACATCAGGCTGGATGTCATCAGCACAACCAGTTTTGCTTAGGAATTACTTTTGTGACGCACCTGGTATTTACAAGGAGCAGTCTGCACAAATATCCTCTCTCCTCCACTGTGCAACATTTCATTTAGGCCAAAAGCTCCAGGCTTTGGAAGGGGGAAGACACATCCTGAGATATCTTTCCAATACAAATTAATATCTGCCAGCACTCTTTACCTTCTGCAGCTCCACAAAAAAAAAAAAAAACAACAACAAACCAATCAACCAACCAAACAAAAAACCCCATAAAAACAAACAAAAATCAAAACCAAAAAAAACCAACCAAACAAAAAAATCCCCCAAACTAAAAACCTTCTAAACAATTTGGGAAAACAGACACTTTGCAGAGGGCACTCTAGTAGACAGCAACTTGGCACAGCATGGACTTGGCTGGAGAAAAAGGAGGAACCTGATCAGAACTACGTTGAATTTTAAGGAGCCATATATGGTCCCCATGACACCTCGGGTAGGTAATTTAATTTCCCTTGACTACACAGCAGTAAATTCAAGATGGCAACTTATCTCTGCTTTATGGCGAAGGAGAGAGAGCAGATCAGGAGAGTGAAGACAAAAATCATTCCCTTTGTGAGACGCTAGTGACACAAAACCAGTAACCTCAAAAAACTCAGTAACCTCAAAAAATTCAGTAATAATGAAAGAGAAGAAAACCCGAGGTTTCTCTTTTAACTTCTGCAAGTGACCCAGTACTGTCCTCTTGTTCAGAGAACAGTCAGGTAGGACTCTGTTAGATAAAGAGTTGACCAAAGGGGTCCTAAGGGAAGGAAATGACACAGACAGAAAATATGTTTGAAAGGATACTATAATTTTGCATTTCTATAAAGCCTATTTGTCTAAAACATTCCAGGGTATTCTATAAGCAAAATACAGTTCTTGGGGAATTCCTAGAGACAAATCACTTTTCATAAGCAGGAGGCTTTAAAGTGCATTCCTCTTTGCATTTGGTTTAGGCAGTGACCGAGCCCAGCTGCCGGAGTCACAAGTTCTGATGGTGGTTGAGGTCAATGCCACAAACATGAAGCACATAGTAAAATAGAGGAAAATAATAAATCTTTGAGACTTCCTTGGAGGAGCCAGTAAAGATCTGCAGTTTTCCATTTTGACAAGGTCCTCCAAAGGTTGTCAAAGTTACTGAGCTGTTGTGGATTGAGAGAAGATTGTAACATATAATCTTGACATGGATAAATAATGAAGTTGTTAAACAAGGGAAAGAGGGGAAAAAAAGTGGGATGAAATGGTCAGCATTCATAATAAAGGAGGATCATCCTCTCTGCTGTTCAATGTGCTTCTCCAGAAGATGTGATTTGGAAAAGCTGTTGATGGAAGAAGAAAATAAGCAGGGCACAGAAATGAAGGGCGTAAGGTAAAAAATGAAGAAGAGGAAGAAGAAGAAAGAAGAAAGAAAGAAAGAAGAGAGAAGAAAGAAGAAAGAAGAAAGGAAGAAGAAAGAAGAAAGAGGAAGAAGAAGAAAGAAGAAAGAGGAAGAAGAAGAAAGAAGAAAGAGGAAGAAGAAGAAAGAAGACAAAGAAGGAAGAAGAAGAAGAAATAAGAAGAAAGAAGAAGAAGAAAGAAGAAAGAAGAGGAAGAAGAAGAAAGAAGAAAGAGGAAGAAAGAAGACGAAGAAGGAAGAAGAAATAAGAAGAAAGAAGAAAGAAGAAGAGGAAGAAGAAGAAGAAAGAAGAAAAAGAAGTAGTAGTAGTAGTGCAGGAGGAAGCTTACTTCAGTGTAATTGGCAAAACCACTGGTTCAGTGTTGTTAAGTGCAGAACAATGCATACAGGGAGAGGCAACCCCAACTCCCCAACTTCATATGTGTATTTGCACTATGTATTCATTAGGAATTATTACAGATAAATCTACAGAAACTACTACTCAGTGCTCAAGGAGGTTCAAAGTGGAAAGTACAACTTTAGAATCTATTCAGAAAGGCATGGAAGATTAAACAGAAAGTGCCATTACATTATTTTATAGATTTCTGGTATACCTGCATCTTGAGTACTGTGTGCAGTGCTTCCCCTCTCCTTTCAAAAAGAGATTAAAAAATATAGAGAAGAGCAGTGAGGAAGATAAAATTAGAGTGGGTTTTATTGTGAGTATAGCACAAACAGGACAGTGTTCGCCGACCTGGAAAGGGAGAGCTGAGGTGGTACATAAATCATGAGGGGCCTGTTTCTCACGGTGTAAAATCTGGGGGTGAGGAGAACTTTTTCAGAGGAGGCATGTTCAGCTGTGATACTTAGGCCCATGGGGCATTCTGCGCACCCAAAGTACACATGGTCTCAAACTCAGATTGATTTATGCCACAAAAAGACAATCAGAGTTATTTAACATTCATCAGAGTTTGTACAAAGCACAATTTTAATGCTGTCCTATCTTATTTCTCCAATGAATCAAGTGAGAGGACTTTTTGTACTCCAAACTCCTACCTTTATCCTCCTGAATACCTATCACACTATGACAAGAGGACATTTATTCTCAGTACAGCTAGGCAAGAAAAACTTTCCCATACTGTCTGAAATAGGAGTTATTGTCTTACCTGTGGCAGGCAGAAGGTCACATTGAGAACACCATAAGGAGCCAAACAATCTAGGAAAGCATTGCTTTCCTTAATTTGACAAGAGATAGTGGTATACAATTACTTCTTTTAAGGTAAAAGCCCAATATTTCAGTACTAAGTGGATGTATGCTGCAATAATAAGAAGGCTGTTGAGAACATTTCTAACAAAATATCCATAATATTGTTTAGCTAAATCATACACTTGCTTTTATCTAGAATTGTAGCTGTTGTACTGTATGGCCTGTGCAATGATTACACAATGTCCCCCATCCACCTGTGAGGAGCGTCACTCGAGAAGATGCCTCTTCATCTCTTCTGCTATTTCTTATTCCAGCTCTGGGAAATATGTTGGATCTTCTTCATCCTTCCCCTCTGGTCAAGCAGCTTATATCTTGTCAGATTTTCCTCTGATTTTTTGTGGAAGGCTGGAAAATAGTCTCCTGAGCTGTGAGTGGGTCTCCTGAGGTGACGCATCTGAGGTTTGATGGCTAGTGGTGACAAAGGAAGAACATCAGTGATTACCAGGCCTAGCATTCACTTGCTGGTGGACAAGAGATGAATTCCTCAGAAGCTGTGTCCATCCCACTTGGCACAGCCTGTCTGTGCAAAGGAGGGTTTCTCAGCCTGAGAGCCAGGACCCTTTTAGGCTAATGGGTAGTTACAGAGGATTACGAAAAGGTTCAAGAAAAAAGAAACATAAAAATAGAAATCATTAATATAGATGCAAAACTCTAGAATGAAACATAGACATCACCAAAATTGAAATTTGGGCAATTAAGCACTTCAGAATAATTAATTATTAAGCACTTGAAATCATGCACTTATTTGGACATCCCAGAAGACTACACCAACACAGGTGAGTCTCAAGGAACGTTCCGATGGTTAGGATACAACAGTTTAGACAGAAGATGAAAGTGTCAGAAGTCTAAATGAAGAAGCAACTCCATACTTACCTATCTACATGTACACTTCGCTGTTTTCAAAATATAATTGAAAAAGGTCATTTTAAGGCAATAAATACAGATTTAGATCACATTTCCCAGAATTCGGAAATAGATGGATCTGGGTGGTTTTATATAACTTTCCAGTAAACTACAGGCCATTGTGAAAGTCACAAGTGGGCTACATATGAATCTGACTATTCTCAACTTCTTGACTCTATTTGAACCTATATCTTGCTTTCTTACATCTCTACATGGCCAAAATGTATTCCTCTTATGCTTAGTTATTATTTGCCAAATAACCAAGTAATAAGTCAATAATGAGTATGATAAGCACTTTAAAAGAAAAGTCATTGCTCTCAGCATGACTTCTAAGAAGTGAAAAAGATTCCCCTGTGTGAGCTAGCTAACATCAAATGCTATAACAGTCACACTCTCATCTTGTTAAATTCCTTGAGTGATTAATTGTACTCTAAAATGTCTTGGGAAACAAAAAAACTATGGCTTTCATAAACTTTAAAAATACACATCCAGCTTTATGCACAGTCATAGCCTCTCCTGTTCTCAACTAGACTAGATTGACATTCATTAAAAGCTTGAAAAATATCCAGGTGAGTTACTGTTCTTTGAGGCACATTCACTTTTCAGATTAATTCCATTTTCTGTACTCAGCATGGATTCAGCCAAACTGTCATTGGATTTTCCATTGTTCAGCATGGGAGAATGTTGATTAACTGGAATTTTACTGGAATTGTTGCCAACAGAGATGACTTGGCTAATAGGTTTAAGGGGGATTATCTGGAACACTGACAGTGCTGTTTATCATCCTTATACAGGAGTTGATAAAGGGGATCCATGGCATTTAATTTCTTCAGGCTTTAGTGATTGAAAGTGATGGGGAAAAGACTCTCTCTCAAGACTCTAGAATTCTGTTCCCAGATTTCTCACTGACTTCTTGTGCAGCCTATAACATTCACCCCAGTTTCTCCACATGTAAAATGGGGATAGAAATTAGAATACTTACCTCACAGGGTCTTTGTGAACTTCAATAGGTTATGATTCTCAGGAACATGGAGTGATGTAACCATTACAAGTTTCTAACCTAGATCCTGCTAAGGCATTAATTTCCTTTTGGTTTTAAATTTAATTTAGTGAAAAAAATAATAATTTTTTAAAGATTGTGGCTATCATCAAGGCAATGAAAGCAGGGAATAGGTATTTGGACAGTGACAGTGTAGACTAGAACATTGAAACAAATAGCATCATGCAGACAGACTGTGTCATTCAGGCACTGATTTGGCAAGGAGGCTACGAGTGCATTAGTCACTCTGTATGCTCTGGCCAGCAGAATGTACAACCCAGCCTCTTACAGAACAGCAGCCATGCAAACCTCAGATTTGGCTAGGATGGCACCCACCTAGTATTTTCTCTTATCCTTTCGTTGATACAACTCTTCTTTTGATTCTTGAGAGAAGTCAGGACCCCCTCTAGCTGCTTGGTATAGACACCTGCCCTACATCAACATTATGCCCTGATTTGCTTAAGATACAACGATCATCACAGATGAAAGAATGAATGCCAGAGCTGCTTCTTAATAAACAACTGCAAATGAAAAATGACAGTAGACTGCTGGGAAGATCTCACCCAGCACTACTAATCAGGTTCTGTTGCAGTGCCACAGTTAAGGGCTGCCAACCTCATACCATGCTATGCCCCTACTGAGGGACATGCACCATAACTGATGTCTGTACTTAAAAAGAGGCAGCAGGGGGTGTAAATCTTGTAATCTGCTTCTAAGTTTTTGGTAAAACCCTGTAGGTTGGATCTGATGCATCTCAGGTTTACCTACAGATATTATGTCAAAGTGGGACAGAATTTGAGGGTACTTGCAAACACATTCACAGCAGACCAACTAACAGGTTTCAGAGAACAATGCAACTTGTACCATGCTTTTATGAAGGAACAGGAATTGTTCATTTCCCCATCCCTCTTGCCCCGCTACGCAGAACACGAAAGCAGCCTACAACACTCCATGCAACTCCGATTAGATAATTGCTTGAGGCACTACACCAGAAGCTATTCTTTTGTGTCACCAGTGGTGGATACTCCTATCAGCAGACAGCTAATGCATGAGAGACTGGTTTGGAAGGGGAGGCACATATACAGGAGTGCTGGTGAACAAACGTGCCAGATTTGTAACAGTTTAAATCATTCATCCGTGAGTCAAGAAACCACAGGATTAACAAATACTGTCAAAAGTTCTGCTCTTTAAACTGACTCTAAGAAGTGCCAGGCATCCACTGGGGGAGGTCAACAAGAGAGCTGAGCAAAACTCAATTATTTAGTAGATGATCACTTGAAGTAATAGTCAGACAATGCCAAGAGCTTCAATCTCACGGATAACCTGAGCAGGAGAAAAATGTTTACTGAAGAGTCTGCCCTCAGTTAATTGACTATGATGGACATTCCACGTGAGCTTGAAGCCAGGAGATGCATTACCATAGTCCACCAAGTTATTGTACACTGCAGTCAAAATCTTAGCTGGAATTTTCCTGGTTTCACAGACTTCCCTAGAAATATACTGATATGCAATAGTTTTTGCCCTGTTGCAGGAAGAAGGAAATTATTGTTAATGATGCTTACTGACAAAAATACTATCTTGAGTATTTAAAACTAGTAAAAGTTCTTATAGCAACACTCTTGTTACCTAGCAATTCCACTTTGATCAGAGAACAGTACAAGACAAGGCAAAACACTAATATCCTTTTATTTTCCTTTTCAAGCATTTTAAAGCAGATAGATACATTTATTTTCATTCAAAAGGCACGTGCCTTCCAAAAAGTGATAGAAATGTAATTTTCTTTAATGTAATTGTTACAGTCACGGAATGAAAAGCATGGTTTTTACTCTGGAACACCTGAAGAAGAAATCTGCCTGCAGGAAAAGGATCTGGGGGTGCTGATCAACAGCTGGCTGAACATGAACCAGCAGGGTGCCCAGGTGGCCAAAAAGGCCAACAGCATGCTGGCTTGTATCAGAAATAGTGTGGCCAGTAGGAACAGGGAAGTGATCGTCCCCCTGCACTCAGTGCTGCTGAAGCCCCATTTCAAATACTTTTCAGTTTTGGGCCCCTCGTTCTAGGAAAGACATTGAGGTACTAGAGAGAGTGCAGAGGAGGGCTACGAGGCTGGTGAGGGGTCTGGAGCACAAATCTGGAGCAGCTGAGGGAGCTGGGGCTGTTTAGTCTGAAGAAAAGGAGGCTGAGGGGAGACCTTATCGCTGTCTGCAACTACCTGAAAGGAGGTTGTAGCATGGAGGGTTTTGGTCTCTTCTCCCAAGTAGCAAGTGATAGGACAAGAGGAAATGGCCTCAAGTTGCACCAGTGAAGGTTCAGATTGGATATTAGGAAACATTTATTCACGGAAAAGGTTAAGAAGCATTGGAACAGGCTGCCAAGGGTAGTGGTGGAGCCATTCTCCCTGGACACATTTAAAAGGCATGTAGATGAGGTTCCTAGGGACATGGTTTAGTGATAGATTTAGGTTATGTTTAGACTCTTAATGGTCTTTTCTTGATCCTTATGGTCTTTTCCAACCAAAATGATTCTATGATTCTATGAAGTATTTCTTACCCCTCTCCAGAAAGGATTCGCCAGGGTTATGGATAAGAGTGTCTTTCTTCCCACAAAAATGACGCAGCCAAATAACTCTCAGAAAGGTTAAAGGGACAAATGAGCTTCGAAATTTTTAACCCAGGGCTGAAGAAGATTTTGGATCCCAAATAAACACAGCCAAGGAGTGCGTTTAACAGAGGAGCTGTGCAGCTTGGTTTCAGTGGGACAAGGGGACATGATGGCGACAGCAGCAGCAGCAGCACTGGGCTATTATTTCAGTTTGGGTTGTCTATCCACCACACCAGGGCGACCTCTGCTCACTTCTTTTTCAAAGCCTGACTTATGTCCCTGGTGGTCTGTGGGAACCATATATCTTAGCCTCAGGCTCTGCTTACACTTTGGCTTTCCTCCAGGCTGCGACTGAAAAAACCACTCCACTTATGCCATAAAAAAAAGGGGTTTTGTCCAACCAGATCGAGTCCTTGGTCTTCCTCGCTCTGGGGCCTAATATCTGCGGCACAGAGAGGACACGGCTACGGGGGTGGCCTCTGGGACGCAGGGCTGGTTTCTGCTGTGGCCTAGATAAGAGAAACAGCAGGAGGTTTGTAATTTAGAGAAGAGTGGCAGAGGCGGCGTAAGGAACACCCAGCAGCTCTGCCCAGTGCATGGCCACCAACGGCAGGAAGAGCCCCCTGAGCATCCTGAACACAGAACTGATTTGGGGCCAGCACTCCAAAGACACATCCAAAGGGTACTGCGTGGAGGAGGGACAGGTGGGGAAGAGGAGGAGGGGAGAGGAGAGGAGAGGAGAGGAGAGGAGAGGAGAGGAGAGGAGAGGAGAGGAGAGGAGAGGAGAGGAGAGGAGAGGGGAAGAGAAGAGAAGAGAAGAGAAGAGAAGAGAAGAGAAGAGAAGAGAAGAGAAGAGAACAACGAACAACCAACCTCAATACAAACCCTTCAAGCGACCTCAACGATGGAAACCAAATCTACCTGAAAACACACACATCCCCCAACCTGCCTAAACTGCCTACTGAAACAAAACAGAAACAAACCGAAACAGCCGAAAATAACCAACCTAAACCACCCAACGGAAAATCATCTAAACCACCTCAAACAAATGACCTCAACCAACCCCAAACAAACTACTGAAAACAACCTCAACAAAAACAACTTGGGATACCCCACCTAAAACGACCAACGCAAAACAACTTCAACCCAAAATCACCTACATCAAGCAACCGATACCCACCAGCCTTCGACAAACGGCCTCTCACAACCACCCTCAAAGAACCTGCCTCAAACAAACCACCTCAACAACCTCAACCAAGCCACCAAAACCAAAAACCTCCACCAAAACAGACCCTGCTTGGAAGGCCTCCAGCCTGCCTGCGCCATCCCCAGCTGCCGCTTGTCAGCTCTCCCTGCGGGACACACAAGCGCCTGGCAGGGACGACAGCGCTTCTCGGGCATTCCTGGCCAAGAAGCACAGCAGCAAAACAAGTTGTGGAAGGCAAAAAAGTCTGCTCGTCATCGCTACGTGCCACACTCTGGAAAAGATCCCACGGTACCACACACCTCTTCTTCTTCTACTTCTTCTCCTTTTGGGCCTGGTCTGTCCGGCGCCTCATTCTCAAGGTTCTCCCTCTTCAGGAACCAGGGAAAGCTTGGCCTCTATTCCTGCTGCTGCTCTCTGCAGCTCTGGGACTCGCCTTTGCCAGCCTGCAAGGGATGTTTTTTCAAGCTAAACTGAAGAATGCATCAGCCTGCTCCTGGCTACACATGGGCTTGTGTTAATGCTTCTGAACATTGGCTCAGAAAGAGAATCAGAAAGGGAAAAAAAATGACATGAAATAACATAAAACAAAGTAAATTAATAAATTAACAACAACAGAAACAAAATAAAAAAATAAAATAAAATAAATAAAATAAATTAATATAAATTAAAATAAATTAAAATAAAATAAAATAAAACAAAAGTAAAGACTTGTATCCATTGTGTTATGTGTCTTTGAAAGTGGTAGGGAAGGGAAGGGAAGGGAAGGGAAGGGAAGGCAAATAGAAGAGTAAGAGTAAGAGAGAAGAGAAGAGAAAAGAAGAGAAGAGAAGAGAAGAGAAGAGAAGAGAAGAGAAGAGGAGAGGAGAGGAGAGGAGAGGAGAGGAGAGGAGAGGAGAGGAGAGGAGAGGAGAGGAGAGGAGAGAAGAGAAGAGAAGAGAAGAGAAGAGAAGAGAAGAGAAGAGAAGAGAAGAGAAGAGAAGAGAAGAGAAGAGAAGAGAAGAGAAGAGAAGAGAAGAGAAGAGAAGAGAAGAGAAGAGAAGAGAGGAGAGGAGAGAAAAGGGAAGAGAAGAGAAGAAGAGAAGAGAAGAGAAGAGAAGAGGAGAGGAGAGGAGAGGAGAGGAGAGGAGAGGAGAGGAGAGGAGAGGAGAGGAGAGGAGAGAAGAAAAGAGAAGAGAAGAGAAGAGAAGAGAAGAGAAGAGAAGAGAAGAGAAGAGAAGAGAGAGAAGAGAAGAGAAGAGAAGAGAAGAGGAGGAGAGAAAAGGGAAGAGAAGAGAAGAAGAGAAGAGAAGAGAAGAGAAGAGAAGAGAAGAGAAGAGAAGAGAAGAGAAGAGAAGAGAAGAGAGAGAAGAGAAGAGAAGAGAAGAGGAGGAGAGAAAAGGGAAGAGAAGAGAAGAAGAGAAGAGAAGAGAAGAGGAGACGAGAGGAGAGGAGAGGAGAGGAGAGGAGAGAAGAAAAGAGAAGAGAAGAGAAGAGAAGAGAAGAGAAGAGAAGAGAAGAGAAGAGAAGAGAAGAGAAGAGAAGAGAAGAGAAGAGAAGAGAAGAGAAGGGAGAAGAGGAGAGAATTCTGCTTTGTTATGCCTGGAGTCATGCATGTCAAGCCCTGACCTAGCCCTGAGGGCTCCATACCTAAAGAATATTGCACTATTACCTCCTCCCCATCACATACCTATATCAATAGCTGCACGGGAAAGGCTGATTTGCAAACTGTAGCTCAGCAAGCAGTTTGCTGTGGAAGCCCCGGTCAGAGGGCACGGGTAGGAAGGTCCCAGTGTGAAACAGCCAAAGAGAGAAAACCCACTGAGTCCCCAAAGCCATCGGTGCCCAAACAGCCACTGAGGCGGGAGCTGTCTAAGGAAGAGAAAGTCAAAACACAGCGACTCATTGCCCTGAGTGCCACAGAGAAGGCACCTTCGTGTAATTGAACGGGACATGGTCACAGGCAGTAGCGCTACTGGAAGTAAGGCTGGACTGGCAACAAATCCACACTGTATTTTTGCAAAAAAGGGACACGATTTGCTTGATGACTCCCCGTGTCTTGTAGGTACAGGGACTGATTTGGGGCCAGCAGCCCAAAGGCTTCCTCCAAAGGCTGCTGGGCGGAGGGGGGGCGGGCGGGGCTGCACACGTGTGGCTCTGTCACCCCCATGTCACAATGCCAGCACCCGGCAACGCAGCGGTCACAATGCCCCGGGCAGCATCAAAAGGAGCAGCCTCCCGTGTTCAGTGCCAGAGCTGGCCCGGGGGCAGCCCCAACACATCCCAGGGGAAGCACTTGAGGAGCTGCTGGAATCACGGGGCAGGGGCTGAGGGAGGAAGACCTTGCATGAGGCTGCTGGAGGTTCTCCACTGCAAGACAATCTGCTGGCAGGGCCACCTTCCAAGCTCAGCTAATGGATGCAAATCCACTTGCACTGCTGGATAGCAGTGGCAAGACCAAGGGAATTCCTTCTGGAGGAGCACTGCAGAGCTCACCATCCTCATCCCCTGCGGAGCCAGGCTCAGGAGCCGTAAGAAACAGCAGGTAGAGGGGTTGCAAGGGGTTGCAGTGCTTTGGAACACCCACTGGTGTCCTGACAGGCAAAGGAAGGATTCTTGCCCCCAAGGTCCATCAGCTCAGAGGCATTTGGGCACTCTGGCAAGTCCCCGAGATGGCTCCAGCTCAAGGGAGGATAGGGCTTGGGCAGGTCCTGGGAGGCGCGAGCAGCCTGTGGGACAAGGAGCCAGGTCTGGCTCACATGCTCAGGGAACAGCCGATCGCCAGCACTGGGGTCAGGAAGGAATTTTTTCCCCCGGGGCAGATTGGCACTGGTCCCCGGGGGTTTTTTGCCTTCCTCTGCAGCATTGAGCATGACCACGTTTCAGAGCTCCTCTGGGCCCTTTTGGCTCGGTTCCTGCCTGCTGCTCAAGCACCAGGAAGATGGCCTCTCGTGCCCTGCAGCTGGGGGGAGGAAGGCTTTTTTTTCCCCCCATGTGGGACACCAAGTGTCTGCGGGGGTTTTTTGCCTTCCTCTGCAGCGTTGAGCACGGCCCCTCGCCACGGCTTCTTTGGGCCATTTGGGCTGGGAGCCTGCTGCTCATGCTCCACGATGGTGGCCCTAAACCTAGCTAGAACAGCCTACCTAAAACAAAACAACGTACAACAACTAATCTAAACCAACCTTAAACCACTGGAAACAAAAACCTTCAAAATCTTAAAACAACCAGCCATGAGCAACCTCAAAAGAACCTTCAACAATCTGCAACATACTGCCCGAACCAACCTAACTCAACCTCAAGCAAACAACCTAAACCAAAAACAAACCACCTTCAATGACCTCAAAGAACCGAGCTTAAACAACCTCAGGCCTCTGAGAAACACACCACCTACAAACACACAACCAACCTCATACAGCACAAAACAACTGAAAACAACTAACCTCCAACAACCCAAACAACCTCAACCAACCTCAACCAAATCATCCAAAAAACCTCCACCACCAAACAACCAAAACCAAACCTACCAAAAAACCCAAACTAAACCGCCTATTCGACCTAAACCACCGGAAAACACCTAAACAACCTCAAACAGCCTACCCAAATCAAATCACCTCACCCAACCTACCTAAAAACAACTAAACCAACCTCAACCAAACAACCTCAACCAACCTCAACACAAACCCTTCAAGCGACCTCAACGATGGAAACCAAATCTACCTGAAAACACACACATCCCCCAACCTGCCTAAACTGCCTACTGAAACAAAACAGAAACAAACCGAAACAGCCGAAAATAACCAACCTAAACCACCCAACGGAAAATCATCTAAACCACCTCAAACAAATGACCTCAACCAACCCCAAACAAACTACTGAAAACAACCTCAACAAAAACAACTTGGGATACCCCACCTAAAACGACCAACGCAAAACAACTTCAACCCAAAATCACCTACATCAAGCAACCGAAACTCACCAGCCTTCAACAAACGGCCTCTCACAACCACCCTCAAAGAACCTGCCTCAAACAAACCACCTCAAACCACCTCAACAACCTCAACCAAGCTACCAAAACCAAAAACCTCCACCAAAACAGCCCCTGCTTGGAAGGCCTCCAGCCTGCCTGCGCCATCCCCAGCTGCCGCTTGTCAGCTCTCCCTGCGGGACACACAAGCGCCTGGCAGGGACGACAGCGCTTCTCGGGCATTCCTGGCCAAGAAGCACAGCAGCAAAACAAGTTGTGGAAGGCAAAAAGTCTGCTCGTCATCGCTACGTGCCACGCTCTGGAAAAGATCCCACGGTACCACACACCTCTTCTTCTTCTACTTCTTCTTCTTTGGGGCATGGTCAGTCCCGCGCCTCATTCTCAAGGTTCTCCCTCTTCAGGAACCAGGGAAAGCTTGGCCTCTATTCCTGCTGCTGCTCTCTGCAGCTCTGGGACTCGCCTTTGCCAGCCTGCAAGGGATGTTTTTTCAAGCTAAACTGAAGAATGCATCAGCCTGCTCCTGGCTACACACGGGCTTGTGTTAATGCTTCTGAGCATTGGCTCAGAAAGAGAATCAGAAAGGGAAAAAAAATGACATGCAATAACATAACATGAAATAACATAAAACAAAGTAAATTAATAAATTAACAACAACAGCAACAAAATAAAAAAATAAAATAAAGTAAAATAAAATAAAGTAAAACAAATAAAATAAAATAAAATAAAATAAAATAAAATAAAATAAAGTAAAAGACTTGTATCCATTGTGTTATGTGGCTTTGAAAGGGGAAGGGAAGGGAAGGGAAGGGAAGGGAAGGGAAGGGAAGAGAAGGGAAAGGAAGGGAAGGGAAGGGAAGGGAAATAGAAGAGTAAGAGTAAGAGAGAAGAGAAGAGAAGAGAAGAGAAGAGAAGAGAAGAGAGAAGAGAAGAGAAGAGAAGAGAAGAGAAGAGAAGAGAGAGAAGAAAAGAGAAGAGAAGAGGAGAGAAGAGGAGAAGAGAAAAGGGAAGAGAAGAGAAGAAGAGAAGAGAAGAGGAGAGGAGAGGAGAGAAGAGAAGAGAAGAGAAGAGAAGAGAAGAGAAGAGAAGAGAGGAGAGGAGAAGAGAAGAGAAGAGAAGAGAAGAGAAGAGAAGAGAAGAGAAGAGAAGAGAAGAGAAGAGAAGAGAAGAGAAGAGAAGAGAGAAGAGGAGAGAATTCTGCTTTGTTATGCCTGGAGTCATGCATGTCAAGCCCTGACCTAGCCCTGAGGGCTCCATACCTAAAGAATATTGCACTATTACCTCCTCCCCATCACATACCTATATCAATAGCTGCACGGGAAAGGCTGGTTTGCAAACTGTAGCTCAGCAAGCAGTTTGCTGTGGAAGCCCCGGTCAGAGGGCACGGGTAGGAAGGTCCCAGTGTGAAACAGCCAAAGAGAGAAAACCCGCTGAGTCCCCAAAGCCATCGGTGCCCAAACAGCCACTGAGGCGGGAGCTGTCTAAGGAAGAGAAAGTCAAAACACAGCGAGTCATTGCCCTGAGTGCCACAGAGAAGGCACCTTTGTGTAATTGAACGGGACATGGTCACAGGCAGTAGCGCTACTGGAAGTAAGGCTGGACTGGCAACAAATCCACACTGTATTTTTGCAAAAAAGGGACACGATTTGCTTGATGACTCCCCGTGTCTTGTAGGTACAGGGACTGATGTGGGGCCAGCAGCCCAAAGGCTTCCTCCAAAGGCTGCTGGGCGGAGGGGGGGCGGGCGGGGCTGCACACGTGTGGCTCTGTCACCCCCATGTCACAATGCCAGCACCCGGCAACGCAGCGGTCACAATGCCCCGGGCAGCATCAAAAGGAGCAGCCTCCCGTGTCCAGTGCCAGAGCTGGCCCGGGGGCAGCCCCAACACATCCCAGGGGAAGCACTTGAGGAGCTGCTGGAATCACGGGGCAGGGGCTGAGGGAGGAAGACCTTGCATGAGGCTGCTGGAGGTTCTCCACTGCAAGACAATCTGCTGGCAGGGCCACCTTCCAAGCTCAGCTAATGGATGCAAATCCACTTGCACTGCTGGATAGCAGTGGCAAGACCAAGGGAATTCCTTCTGGAGGAGCACTGCAGAGCTCACCATCCTCATCCCCTGCGGAGCCAGGCTCAGGAGCCGTAAGAAACAGCAGGTAGAGGGGTTGCAAGGGGTTGCAGTGCTTTGGAACACCCACTGGTGTCCTGACAGGCACAGGGAGGATCCTTGCCCCCAAGGTCCATCAGCTCAGAGGCATTTGGGCACTCTGGCAAGTCCCCGAGATGGCTCCAGCTCAAGGGAGGATAGGGCTTGGGCAGGTCCTGGGAGGCGCGAGCAGCCTGTGGGACAAGGAGCCAGGTCTGGCTCACATGCTCAGGGAACAGCCGATCGCCAGCACTGGGGTCAGGAAGGAATTTTTTCCCCCGGGGCAGATTGGCACTGGTCCCCGGGGGTTTTTTGCCTTCCTCTGCAGCATTGAGCATGACCACGTTTCAGAGCTCCTCTGGGCCCTTTTGGCTCGGTTCCTGCCTGCTGCTCAAGCACCAGGAAGATGGCCTCTCGTGCCCTGCAGCTGGGGGGAGGAAGGCTTTTTTTTCCCCCCATGTGGGACACCAAGTGTCTGCGGGGGTTTTTTGCCTTCCTCTGCAGCGTTGAGCACGGCCCCTCGCCACGGCTTCTTTGGGCCATTTGGGCTGGGAGCCTGCTGCTCATGCTCCACGATGGTGGCCCTAAACCTAGCTAGAACAGCCTACCTAAAACAAAACAACGTACAACAACTAATCTAAACCAACCTTAAACCACTGGAAACAAAAACCTTCAAAATCTTAAAACAACCGGCCATGAGCAACCTCAAAAGAACCTTCAACAATCTGCAACATACTGCCCGAACCAACCTAACTCAACCTCAAGCAAACAACCTAAACCAAAAACAAACCACCTTCAATGACCTCAAAGACCCGAGCTTAAACAACCTCAGGCCTCTGAGAAACACACCACCTACAAACACACAACCAACCTCATACAGCACAAAACAACTGAAAACAACTAACCTCCAACAACCCAAACAACCTCAACCAACCTCAACCAAATCATCCAAAAAACCTCCACCACCAAACAACCAAAACCAAACCTACCAAAAAACCCAAACTAAACCGCCTATTCGACCTAAACCACCGGAAAACACCTAAACAACCTCAAACAGCCTACCCAAATCAAATCACCTCACCCAACCTACCTAAAAACAACTAAACCAACCTCAACCAAACAACCTCAACCAACCTCAACACAAACCCTTCAAGCGACCTCAACGATGGAAACCAAATCTACCTGAAAACACACACATCCCCCAACCTGCCTAAACTGCCTACTGAAACAAAACAGAAACAAACCGAAACAGCCGAAAATAACCAAGCTAAACCACCCAACGGAAAATCATCTAAACCACCTCAAACAAATGACCTCAACCAACCCCAAACAAACTACTGAAAACAACCTCAACAAAAACAACTTGGGATACCCCACCTAAAACGACCAACGCAAAACAACTTCAACCCAAAATCACCTACATCAAGCAACCGAAACTCACCAGCCTTCAACAAACGGCCTCTCACAACCACCCTCAAAGAACCTGCCTCAAACAAACCACCTCAAACCACCTCAACAACCTCAACCAAGCTACCAAAACCAAAAACCTCCACCAAAACAGCCCCTGCTTGGAAGGCCTCCAGCCTGCCTGCGCCATCCCCAGCTGCCGCTTGTCAGCTCTCCCTGCGGGACACACAAGCGCCTGGCAGGGACGACAGCGCTTCTCGGGCATTCCTGGCCAAGAAGCACAGCAGCAAAACAAGTTGTGGAAGGCAAAAAGTCTGCTCGTCATCGCTACGTGCCACGCTCTGGAAAAGATCCCACGGTGCCACACACCTCTTCTTCTTCTACTTCTTTTTCTTTGGGGCATGGTCAGTCCCGCGCCTCATTCTCAACGTTCTCCCTCTTCAGGAACCAGGGAAAGCTTGGCCTCTATTCCTGCTGCTGCTCTCTGCAGCTCTGGGACTCGCCTTTGCCAGCCTGCAAGGGATGTTTTTTCAAGCTAAACTGAAGAATGCATCAGCCTGCTCCTGGCTACACACGGGCTTGTGTTAATGCTTCTGAGCATTGGCTCAGAAAGAGAATCAGAAAGGGAAAAAAAATGACATGCAATAACATAACATGAAATAACATAAAACAAAGTAAATTAATAAATTAACAACAACAGCAACAAAATAAAAAAATAAAATAAAGTAAAATAAAATAAAGTAAAACAAATAAAATAAAATAAAATAAAATAAAATAAAATAAAATAAAATAAAATAAAATAAAAGACTTGTATCCATTGTGTTATGTGGCTTTGAAAGGGGAAGGGAAGGGAAGGGAAGGGAAGGGAAGGGAAGGGAAGGGAAGGGAAGGGAAGGGAAGGGAAGGGAAGGGAAGGGAAAGGAAGGGAAGGGAAGGGAAATAGAAGAGTAAGAGTAAGAGAGAAGAGAAGAGAAGAGAAGAGAAGAGAAGAGAAGAGAAGAGAAGAGAAGAGAAGAGAAGAGAAGAGAAGAGAAGAGAAGAGAGGAGAAGAGAAGAGAAGAGAAGAGAAGAGAAGAGAAGAGAAGAGAAGAGAAGAGAAGAGAAGAGAAGAGAAGAGAAGAGAAGAGAAGAGAGAAGAGGAGAGAATTCTGCTTTGTTATGCCTGGAGTCATGCATGTCAAGCCCTGACCTAGCCCTGAGGGCTCCATACCTAAAGAATATTGCACTATTACCTCCTCCCCATCACATACCTATATCAATAGCTGCACGGGAAAGGCTGGTTTGCAAACTGTAGCTCAGCAAGCAGTTTGCTGTGGAAGCCCCGGTCAGAGGGCACGGGTAGGAAGGTCCCAGTGTGAAACAGCCAAAGAGAGAAAACCCGCTGAGTCCCCAAAGCCATCGGTGCCCAAACAGCCACTGAGGCGGGAGCTGTCTAAGGAAGAGAAAGTCAAAACACAGCGACTCATTGCCCTGAGTGCCACAGAGAAGGCACCTTCGTGTAATTGAACGGGACATGGTCACAGGCAGTAGCGCTACTGGAAGTAAGGCTGGACTGGCAACAAATCCACACTGTATTTTTGCAAAAAAGGGACACGATTTGCTTGATGACTCCCCGTGTCTTGTAGGTACAGGGACTGATTTGGGGCCAGCAGCCCAAAGGCTTCCTCCAAAGGCTGCTGGGCGGAGGGGGGGCGGGCGGGGCTGCACACGTGTGGCTCTGTCACCCCCATGTCACAATGCCAGCACCCGGCAACGCAGCGGTCACAATGCCCCGGGCAGCATCAAGAGGAGCAGCCTCCCGTGTTCAGTGCCAGAGCTGGCCCGGGGGCAGCCCCAACACATCCCAGGGGAAGCACTTGAGGAGCTGCTGGAATCACGGGGCAGGGGCTGAGGGAGGAAGACCTTGCATGAGGCTGCTGGAGGTTCTCCACTGCAAGACAATCTGCTGGCAGGGCCACCTTCCAAGCTCAGCTAATGGATGCAAATCCACTTGCACTGCTGGATAGCAGTGGCAAGACCAAGGGAATTCCTTCTGGAGGAGCACTGCAGAGCTCACCATCCTCATCCCCTGCGGAGCCAGGCTCAGGAGCCGTAAGAAACAGCAGGTAGAGGGGTTGCAAGGGGTTGCAGTGCTTTGGAACACCCACTGGTGTCCTGACAGGCACAGGGAGGATTCTTGCCCCCAAGGTCCATCAGCTCAGAGGCATTTGGGCACTCTGGCAAGTCCCCGAGATGGCTCCAGCTCAAGGGAGGATAGGGCTTGGGCAGGTCCTGGGAGGCGCGAGCAGCCTGTGGGACAAGGAGCCAGGTCTGGCTCACATGCTCAGGGAACAGCCGATCGCCAGCACTGGGGTCAGGAAGGAATTTTTTCCCCCGGGGCAGATTGGCACTGGTCCCCGGGGGTTTTTTGCCTTCCTCTGCAGCATTGAGCATGACCACGTTTCAGAGCTCCTCTGGGCCCTTTTGGCTCGGTTCCTGCCTGCTGCTCAAGCACCAGGAAGATGGCCTCTCGTGCCCTGCAGCTGGGGGGAGGAAGGCTTTTTTTTCCCCCCATGTGGGACACCAAGTGTCTGCGGGGGTTTTTTGCCTTCCTCTGCAGCGTTGAGCACGGCCCCTCGCCACGGCTTCTTTGGGCCATTTGGGCTGGGAGCCTGCTGCTCATGCTCCACGATGGTGGCCCTAAACCTAGCTAGAACAGCCTACCTAAAACAAAACAACATACAACAACTAATCTAAACCAACCTTAAACCACTGGAAACAAAAACCTTCAAAATCTTAAAACAACCGGCCATGAGCAACCTCAAAAGAACCTTCAACAATCTGCAACATACTGCCCGAACCAACCTAACTCAACCTCAAGCAAACAACCTAAACCAAAAACAAACCACCTTCAATGACCTCAAAGAACCGAGCTTAAACAACCTCAGGCCTCTGAGAAACACACCACCTACAAACACACAACCAACCTCATACAGCACAAAACTACTGAAAACAACTAACCTCCAACAACCCAAACAACCTCAACCAACCTCAACCAAATCATCCAAAAAACCTCCACCACCAAACAACCAAAACCAAACCTACCAAAAAACCCAAACTAAACGGCCTATTCGACCTAAACCACCGGAAAACACCTAAACAACCTCAAACAGCCTACCCAAATCAAATCACCTCACCCAACCTACCTAAAAACAACTAAACCAACCTCAACCAAACAACCTCAACCAACCTCAACACAAACCCTTCAAGCGACCTCAACGATGGAAACCAAATCTACCTGAAAACACACACATCCCCCAACCTGCCTAAACTGCCTACTGAAACAAAACAGAAACAAACCGAAACAGCCGAAAATAACCAACCTAAACCACCCAACGGAAAATCATCTAAACCACCTCAAACAAATGACCTCAACCAACCCCAAACAAACTACTGAAAACAACCTCAACAAAAACAACTTGGGATACCCCACCTAAAACGACCAACGCAAAACAACTTCAACCCAAAATCACCTACATCAAGCAACCGAAACTCACCAGCCTTCAACAAACGGCCTCTCACAACCACCCTCAAAGAACCTGCCTCAAACAAACCACCTCAAACCACCTCAACAACCTCAACCAAGCTACCAAAACCAAAAACCTCCACCAAAACAGCCCCTGCTTGGAAGGCCTCCAGCCTGCCTGCGCCATCCCCAGCTGCCGCTTGTCAGCTCTCCCTGCGGGACACACAAGCGCCTGGCAGGGACGACAGCGCTTCTCGGGCATTCCTGGCCAAGAAGCACAGCAGCAAAACAAGTTGTGGAAGGCAAAAAGTCTGCTCGTCATCGCTACGTGCCACGCTCTGGAAAAGATCCCACGGTACCACACACCTCTTCTTCTTCTACTTCTTCTTCTTTGGGGCATGGTCAGTCCCGCGCCTCATTCTCAACGTTCTCCCTCTTCAGGAACCAGGGAAAGCTTGGCCTCTATTCCTGCTGCTGCTCTCTGCAGCTCTGGGACTCGCCTTTGCCAGCCTGCAAGGGATGTTTTTTCAAGCTAAACTGAAGAATGCATCAGCCTGCTCCTGGCTACACACGGGCTTGTGTTAATGCTTCTGAGCATTGGCTCAGAAAGAGAATCAGAAAGGGAAAAAAAATGACATGCAATAACATAACATGAAATAACATAAAACAAAGTAAATTAATAAATTAACAACAACAGCAACAAAATAAAAAAATAAAATAAAGTAAAATAAAATAAAGTAAAACAAATAAATAAAATAAAATAAAAAATAAATAAATAAATAAAATAAAATAAAATAAAATAAAATAAAATAAAATAAAATAAAATAAAATAAAATAAAAGACCTTGTATCCATTGTGTTATGTGGCTTTGAAAGGGAAGGGAAGGGAAGGGAAGGGAAGGGAAGGAAGGAAGGGAAGGGAAGGGAAGGAAGGAAGGGAAGGGAAGGGAAGGAAGGGAAGGGAAGGGAAGGGAAGGGAAGGGAAGGGAAGGGAAGGGAAGGGAAGGGAAGGGAAAGGAAGGGAAGGGAAGGGAATAGAAGAGTAAGAGTAAGAGAGAAGAGAGGAGAAGAGAAGGAGAAGAGAAGAGAAGAGAAGAGAAGAGAAGAGAAGAGAAGAGAAGAGAAGAAAGAGAAGAGAAGAGAAGAAAAGAGAAGAGAAGAGAGAGAGAAGAGAAGGGAAAGGGAAGGAAGAGAAGAGAAGAGAGAGAAGAGAAGAGAAGAGAAGAAAGAGAAGAGAAGAGAAGAGAAGAGAAGAGAAGAGAAGAGAAGAGAAGAGAAAGAGAAGGGAAGAGAAGAGAGAGAGAGAGAGAAGAGGAGAGAATTCTGCTTTGTTATGCCTGGAGTCATGCATGTCAAGCCCTGACCTAGCGCTGAGGGCTCCATACCTAAAGAATATTGCACTATTACCTCCTCCCCATCACATACCTATATCAATAGCTGCACGGGAAAGGCTGGTTTGCAAACTGTAGCTCAGCAAGCAGTTTGCTGTGGAAGCCCCGGTCAGAGGGCACGGGTAGGAAGGTCCCAGTGTGAAACAGCCAAAGAGAGAAAACCCGCTGAGTCCCCAAAGCCATCGGTGCCCAAACAGCCCCTGAGGCGGGAGCTGTCTAAGGAAGAGAAAGTCCAAAACACAGCGAGTCATTGCCCTGAGTGCCACAGAGAAGGCACCTTCGTGTAATTGAACGGGACATGGTCACAGGCAGTAGCGCTACTGGAAGTAAGGCTGGACTGGCAACAAATCCACACTGTATTTTTGCAAAAAAGGGACACGATTTGCTTGATGACTCCCCGTGTCTTGTAGGTACAGGGACTGATTTGGGGCCAGCAGCCCAAAGGCTTCCTCCAAAGGCTGCTGGGGCGGGAGGGGGGGCGGGCGGGGCTGCACACGTGTGGCTCTGTCACCCCCATGTCACAATGCCAGCACCCGGCAACGCAGCGGTCACAATGCCCCGGGCAGCATCAAGAGAGCAGCCTCCCGTGTCCAGTGCCAGAGCTGGCCCGGGGGCAGCCCCAACACATCCCAGGGGAAGCACTTGAGGAGGCTGCTGGAATCACGGGGCAGGGGCTGAGGGAGGAAGAAGCCTTGCATGAGGCTGCTGGAGGTTCTCCACTGCAAGACAATCTGCTGGCAGGGCCACCTTCCAAGCTCAGCTAATGGATTGCAAATCCACTTGCACTGCTGGATAGCAGTGGCAAGACCAAGGAATTCCTTCTGGAGGAGCACTGCAGAGCTCACCATCCTCATCCCCTGCGGAGCCAGCTCAGGAGCCGTAAGAAACAGCAGGTAGAGGGGTTGCAAGGGGTTGCAGTGCTTGGAACACCCACTGGTGTCCTGACAGGCACAGGGAGGATTCTTTGCCCCAAGGTCCATCAGCTCAGAGGCATTTGGGCACTCTGGCAAGTCCCCGAGATGGCTCCAGCTCAAGGGAGGATAGGGCTTGGGCAGGTCCTGGGGAGGCGCGAGCAGCCTGTGGGACAAGGAGCCAGGTCTGGCTCACATGCTCAGGGAACAGCCGATCGCCAGCACTGGGGGTCAGGAAGGAATTTTTTCCCCCGGGGCAGATTGGCACTGGTCCCGGGGGTTTTTTTGCCTTCCTCTGCAGCATTGAGCATGACCACGTTTCAGAGCTCCTCTGGGCCCTTTTGGCTCGGTTCCTGCCTGCTGCTCAAGCACCAGGAGATGGCCTCTCGTGCCCTGCAGCTGGGGGAGGAAGGCTTTTTTTTCCCCCATGTGGGACACCAAGTGTCTGCGGGGGTTTTTTGCCTTCCTCTGCAGCGTTGAGCACGGCCCCTGCCACGGCTTCTTTGGGCCATTTGGGCTGGGAGCCTGCTGCTCATGCTCCACGATGGTGGCCCTAAACCTAGCTAGAACAGCCTACCTAAAACAAAAACAACATACAACAACTAATCTAAACCAACCTTAAACCACTGGAAACAAAAACCTTCAAAATCTTAAAACAACCGGCCATGAGCAACCTCAAAAGAACCCTTCAACAATCTGCAACATACTGCCCGAACCAACCTAACTCAACCTCAAGCAAACAACCTAAACCAAAAACAAACCACCTTCAATGACCTCAAAGAACCGAGCTTAAACAACCTCAGGCCTCTGAGAAACACACCACCTACAAACACACAAACAACCTCATACAGCACAAACTACTGAAAACAACTAACCTCCAACAACCCAAACAACCTCAACCAACCTCAACCAAATCATCCAAAAAACCTCCACCACCAAACAACCAAAACCAAACCTACCAAAAAACCCAAACTAAACGGCCTATTCGACTAAACCACCGGAAAACACCTAAACATACCTCAAACAGCCTACCAAATCAAATCACCTCACCCAACTAACCTAAAAACAACTAAACCAACCTCAACCAAACAACCTCAACCAACCTCAACACAAACCTTCAAGCGACCTCAACGATGGAAACCAAATCTACCCTGAAAACACACACAACCCCCAACCTGCCTAAACTGCCTACTGAAACAAAACAGAAACAAACCGAAACAGCGAAAATAACCAAACCTAAACCACCCAACGGAAAATCATCTAAACCACCTCAAACAAATGACCTCAACCAACCCCAAACAAACTACTGAAAACAACCTCAACAAAACAACTTGGGATACCCACCTAAAACGACCAACGCAAAACAACTTCAACCCAAAATCAACCTACATCAAGCAACCGAAACTCACAGCCTTCAACAAACGGCCTCTCACAACCACCCTCAAAGAACCTGCCTCAAACAAACCACCTCAAACCACCTCAACAACCTCAACCAAGCTACCAAAACCAAAAACCTCCACCAAAACAGCCCCTGCTTGGAAGGCCTCCAGCCTGCTGCGCCATCCCCAGCTGCCGCTTGTCAGCTCTCCCTGCGGGACACACAAGCGCCTGGCAGGGACGACAGCGCTTCTCGGGCATTCCTGGCCAAGAAGCACAGCAGCAAAACAAGTTGTGGAAGGCAAAAAGTCTGCTCGTCATCGCTACGTGCCACGCTCTGGGAAAAGATCCCACGGTACCACACACCTCTTCTTTCTTCTACTTCTTCTTCTTTGGGGCATGGTCAGTCCCGCGCCTCATTCTCAACGTTCTCCCTCTTCAGGAACCAGGGAAAGCTTGGCCTCTATTCCTGCTGCTGCTCTCTGCAGCTCTGGGACTCGCCTTTGCCAGCCTGCAAGGGATGTTTTTTCAAGCTAAACTGAAGAATGCATCAGCCTGCTCCTGGCTACACACGGGCTTGTGTTAATGCTTCTGAGCATTGGCTCAGAAAGAGAATCAGAAAAGGGAAAAAAAATGACATGCAATAACATAACATGAAATAACATAAAACAAAGTAAATTAATAAATTAACAACAACAGCAACAAAATAAAAAAATAAAATAAAGTAAAATAAAATAAAGTAAAACAAATAAAATAAAATAAAATAAAATAAAATAAAATAAAATAAAATAAAATAAAATAAAATAAAATAAAATAAAATAAAAGACTTGTATCCATTGTGTTATGTGGCTTTGAAAGGGGAGGGAAAGGGAAGGGAAGGGAAGGGAAGGGAGGGAAGGGAAGGAAGGGAAGGGAAGGAAGGGAAGGGAAGGGAAGGAAGGGAAGGGAAGGGAAGGGAAGGGAAATAGAAGAGTAAGAGTAAGAGAGAAGAGAAGAGAAGAGAAGAGAGAAGAGAAGAGAAGAGAAGAGAAGAGAAGAGAAGAGAAGAGAGAGAAGAGAAGAGAAGAGAAGAGAAGAGAAGAGAAGAGAGAGAAGAAAAGAGGAGAGAAGAGGAGAGAAGAGGAGAAGAGAAAAAGGGAAGAGAAGAGAAGAAGGAAGAGAAGAGAAGAGGAGAGGAGAGAAGAGAAGAGAAAAGAAGAGAAGAGAAAGAGAAAGAGAAGAGAAGAGAAGAGAGAGAAGAGAAGAAAGAAAGAGAGAAGAGGAGAGAATTCTGCTTTGTTATGCCTGGAGTCATGCATGTCAAGCCCTGACCTAGCGCTGAGGGCTCCATACCTAAAGAATATTGCACTATTACCTCCTCCCCATCACATACCTATATCAATAGCTGCACGGGAAAGGGCTGGTTTGCAAACTGTAGCTCAGCAAGCATGTCTGCTGTGGAAGCCCCGGTCAGAGGGCACGGGTAGGAAGGTCCCAGTGTGAAACAGCCAAAGAGAGAAAACCCGCTGAGTCCCCAAAGCCATCGGTGCCCAAACAGCCACTGAGGCGGGAGCTGTCTAAGGAAGAGAAAGTCAAAACACAGCGACTCATTGCCCTGAGTGCCACAGAGAAGGCACCTTCGTGTAATTGAACGGGACATGGTCACAGGCAGTAGCGCTACTGGAAGTAAGGCTGGACTGGCAACAAATCCACACTGTATTTTTGCAAAAAAGGGACACGATTTGCTTGATGACTCCCCGTGTCTTGTAGGTACAGGACTGATTTGGGGCCAGCAGCCAAAGGCTTCCTCCAAAGGCTGCTGGGCGGAGGGGGGGCGGGCGGGGCCTGCACACGTGTGGCTCTGTCACCCCCATGTCACAATGCCAGCACCCGGCAACGCAGCGGTCACAATGCCCGGGCAGCATCAAGAGGAGCAGCCTCCCGTGTCCAGTGCCAGAGCTGGCCCGGGGGCAGCCCAACACATCCCAGGGGAAGCACTTGAAGGAGCTGCCTGGAATCACGGGGCAGGGGCTGAGGGAGGGAAGACCTTGCATGAGGCTGCTGGAGGTTCTCCACTGCAAGACAATCTGCTGGCAGGGCCACCTTTCCAAGCTCAGCTAATGGATGCAAATCACTTGCACTGCTGGATAGCAGTGGCAAGACCAAGGGAATTCCTTCTGGAGGAGCACTGCAGAGCTCACCATCCTCTCCCCTGCGGAGCCAGGCTCAGGAGCCGTAAGAAACAGCAGGTAGAGGGGTTGCAAGGGGTTGCAGTGCTTTGGAACACCCACTGGTGTCCTGACAGGCACAGGGAGGATTCTTGCCCCCAAGGTCCATCAGCTCAGAGGCATTTGGGCACTCTGGCAAGTCCCCGAGATGGCTCCAGCTCAAGGGAGGATAGGGCTTGGGCAGGTCCTGGGAGGCGCGAGCAGCCTGTGGGACAAGGAGCCAGGTCTGGCTCACATGCTCAGGGAACAGCCGATCGCCAGCACTGGGGTCAGGAAGGAATTTTTTCCCCCGGGGCAGATTGGCACTGGTCCCCGGGGGTTTTTTGCCTTCCTCTGCAGCATTGAGCATGACCACGTTTCAGAGCTCCTCTGGGCCTTTTGGCTCGGTTCCTGCCTGCTGCTCAAGCACCAGGAAGATGGCCTCTCGTGCCCTGCAGCTGGGGGGAGGAAGGCTTTTTTTTTCCCCCATGTGGGACACCAAGTGTCTGCGGGGGTTTTTTGCCTTCCTCTGCAGCGTTGAGCACGGCCCCTCGCCACGGCTTCTTTGGGCCATTTGGGCTGGGAGCCTGCTGCTCATGCTCCACGATGGTGGCCCTAAACCTAGCTAGAACAGCCTACCTAAAACAAAACAACATACAACAACTAATCTAAACCAACCTTAAACCACTGGAAACAAAAACCTTCAAAATCTTAAAACAACCGGCCATGAGCAACCTCAAAAGAACCTTCAACAATCTGCAACATACTGCCCGAACCAACCTAACTCAACCCTCAAGCAAACAACCTAAACCAAAAAACAAACCACCTTCAATGACCTCAAAGAACCGAGCTTAAACAACCTCAGGCCTCTGAGAAACACACCACCTACA